>NC_088243.1:46646751-47846751 GCF_036934945.1 Oncorhynchus masou masou
CAGGACCATTCTGGAAGAAAACCTGATGGAGTCTGCAAAAGACCTGAGACTGGGACGGAGATGTGTCTTCCAACAAGACAATGATCCAAAACATAAAGCAAAATCTACAATGGAATGGTTAAAAAATAAACATATCCAGGTGTTAGAATGGCCAAGTCAAAGTCCAGACCTGAATCCAATCGAGAATCTGTGGAAAGAATTGAAAACTGCTGTTCACAAATGCTCTCCATCCAATCTCACTGAGCTCGAGCTGTTTTGCAAGGAGGAATGGGAAAAAATTTCAGTCTCTCGATGTGCAAAACTGATAGAGACATACCCCAAGCGACTTACAGCTGTAATCGCAGCAAAAGGTGGCGCTACAAAGTATTAACTTTAGGGGGCTGAATAATTTTGCACGCCCAATTTTTCAGTTTTTGATTTGTTAAAAAAGTTTGAAATATCCAATAAATGTCATTCCACTTCATGATTGTGTCCCACTTGTTGTTGATTCTTCACAGAAAAATACAGTTTTATATCTTTATGTTTGAAGCCTGAAATGTGGCAAAAGGTCGCAAAGTTCAAGAGGGCCGAATACTTTCGCAAGGCACTGTATTAGGCTGCTGGATGTTTCACAGATTGATTCCGACGGCGGTTGGTCACACAATGGTGCTGCAGTATTGATTTTACACATCACCGCTGCTCCCTGCGTCACAGTTTATTAGCGGAGCTTCAAGCCTTATTGCATCTGACACTGCGAGAGAAAACATCTGTGACACCAGCCTCAAGGAAATCTGTTCCATTTGTCTCTCCTAGTAATAAGTATGTCCCTCTGGGGCCTTGGAGAAACTGGGGACCTTGTTGTGACTTTTGAAAGGCATGGCCTTGCACTGTCTCACTTATGAGAAGCATAGGCCCATATGGCCTGTGACTGCTATTTTTTGGGACTGGGCTGGGGTAAAGTACATAGTAAAATCGGTGACTGAACACAAGACTCTATTTCCAATTAACACTGCTGGGAGCTGAACAACTTGAACACTATTGTTAATTTACACTTTTGGTGTTTCTCCTGTAAAATTCAAAACCAGAACCAATCCTTTAACACTTTGAATCATTAGCACCAGAATTTTAACAAGGAGCAGCTCAGGACAGTTAGTTGTGTAGAATCCTAACTAACACGTGCAGCATTAACAGCGCAGTAGCTAGCCAGCCACTTATTACAACAGCTAGTTGTGGAAGCACATTAGGTGAAGTTGGAATGCTTATTAGTAATCAGTCGACATGTGTTGGCCTATTGCCGCTACAGCGAGATGAGCCAAGTAAAGCCCCCCCCCAGCACGGACATTGTTAATCAACAATGCCCATGCTGGTTGTTTCCATCTGTTGAGTTGATAAAAGAGATTCTCTTGACGAAACCAGGAGGGGCAGAAGTGCTGAAGGAGTATGAGTACACAGTACAATCTGTGACAAGTTCAAGAAGGCAGATGGTGAACATCCTTACAGGCCATATGACTGAGTCTAAGGGCAATGATGATGTGAAATTTTAGGATTAGCTGTCCATTTTACATTGTCATTTCCAATCTGTTCTGTTCCATTTATTTCAATCTGTATAAATGGGAAACATGCATATTTGTATACATGCATATACACACACTCTCATTCAAATAAACACATACAAGAACACACACATACATGTAATAGTGCCAGACATGCACACAAGCATATTAATTAGGCATTGCTGTTATGATTTCAGTTGTCCTTGATGTCCTTTGTTTTAAATTTATTATAATTTTTTTTTTAAAGAATTTGCATTGTCGTTTGCTGTTTTCTTCTGTCTTTTCCTTTTTTTCTCTTTAGTTCATTCGTTAGGTTGTTCATTGGGGGGGGGGTTCTTTGGGGTGGGGAATGGAATTAATTGTATTTAAAAAAAAAAAAAAAATATATATATATATATATTCCGGGGGGGGGGGGGGATGGTTGAGGGACAGCGATTGGTGAACTGTGGGGGGATCTTGGAGGGTTCGGGTTTCACAAGATTGTGATCATAAAAAAGGAAACTATGACATATCATGCACACGCACCCTCGCACATATGGATGGCTCTGTTGCGGAAAAACTGATACATGTTTGATAGTGTCTTGATGCTGTATTGTTTGTCCTTCATGTTCTAATAGTTTAATGTTACCCCTTGTGTTTTTTGTAATAAATAATCATTAAAAAAAATAAAAAATAAAAGACTGATGGCCCTTGTTTTTGTGTCTTTGTTTCATTATGGGTTTCAGATACTTCAAAACTTCAACCTCCTCTTTGGGACAGAAACGGGTGCCAAACTTCTAGAAAAGTGGCATACAGTGGTTCCTCCTTTTAAAAGTTGCGAGGTTACACCACAGGACTTAGAGGTACCCAGCATCACAGCTTCATTGCTCCAGACCACCACAAGGGGGAGTTAGAGCACTCATTATGCATTTGAGTTTTTTTATATGACCAATCATATCGAGTGGTTCCAATGACGAATTTGACGTGAGCCACCTGTCCCTGGTGACTTTCTTCAGCAAAGATGGCTGACAAAACATTACGGTGGGAGCAAATGTAAGTAGTTCTAACATCATAAGGAGTCAAGCAAAACATGCCAATTGAGAGGAGTATGTCGTTAGTGTAGAGACAAACAATTGTGCATATTTTTTGGCATAAAGTAAATTTACGGAAATCGCTATTTAGCAGTTTTTTTTCAATCAAATCCAACACCAGGTGTACCAAACTCCAATATTTGAATGACGCTGTGTCTGCATGTATGTATTACAATTATACACTTCAACAATGTTTACCACTCCTGCTCCTGGATTACACATTGTAACTATGCAATAGACTAGAAACATGATTTAAGTGAAGGCTGATTTGTAATTCATATATACAGAATAAAAAACAGTAGATTCTGCCAGCATCCCCACAAGCGTGCTGACTGACGTGTGGAAGAGAGCGAGGAATGAGATGGAAGTAACAATCCAGGCTATTTGCTCTGAGACCGGCATAATAATGCAATAAAACAAGCAGGGAGCAGGTTTTTGAACCCTCAACATACTAGCCTGAAGTCCAGCACGCTATCGACTGTGCAAAATTGTATTAATTGGTGTTGGGGACGATTGTGGCTAAAAACACTTTATCAATTGGAATCTTTAACATGTGGAAAGGGGAAAATGTTTTACTTGTAGTTTTTCACAAGCGTAGCAGGGTGGGCTATTAGTTGAACAATAGACTATTCAACCTTTACTAAAAAAATTGTCTAATAGCCGAGCTCTATCTATGTCCTGGCTCCTGAGTGGTGCAGCGGTCTAAGGCACTTGCAAGAGGCTTTACTACAGTCCCTGGTTCGATTTCAGGCTGTATCACATCCGACCGTGATTGGGAGGCGCAAAATTGGCCCAGCGTCATCCGGGTTTGCCTTCATTGTAAATAAGAATTTGTTCTTACCTGACTTGCCTAGTTAAATAAAGGTTCAATTTAAAAAAACATCTGGCGGCAAAGGCAGTGCAATCAAATAGAGGTGAACAGAGGCTGGTGCTGAAAATATAGCTAACTTGTAATGTAAGTATTGCACACCAACAGATGGAGAAAATCTACACCAGTCGAGCAATTCATTTCAACAATAATCTTCATTTTAATTTGACTTTACAAACAACAAGAGGGCTTAATTCGAGTCTATTTCTTGTACAGCGCCATATTTTCCATTCCATCCTAATGGAAACCCTGAGGGTTTTGTTTTTTGTTTTTCTCTGAATAGAAACACCATAATATTAATCAAATTAATTAAGCCAAATTTCTTAAAATCAATGCCATATACTATGTTATTACAAAAAAGGTTTTTAATTATTATATCCAAGATGACATAGCAGTCAGATGTCCTTTGTCCTCATCTTGTGGTGTCCCGTGAATATATATATTTACATCTTTTCTTTGCATATCTTTTTATGTATATATTTTTTTCTTCTAAAAACTCAACTTCAAAACTCTCCTGCAACACGCCTCACCAATTTATTTAAAAAAGTAGTATTCACCTCAAATCTGAAATCCACAACAGAAGCTAGCCAGAAGCTAGCCAATTCACTGGCTACTAGTATTAGTATTCAGCTAATCACGGTTGGCGCTCATCAGCTATCCTTTAGCTCAAATAGCTATCGGCAGTTTTGTACAACGCGACCAGAGCATACCGGACCTATTTTCTCTCCATATCCCCGGATTTCTACCGCAAGCTCTGGACATTTACACCTGGATCTTGCAGCTAGCTAGCTGCTATCCGAGTGTCTATTGGCCTACTTTGGTCTCAGAGCAAACATCAATTATTCCAGAGCTATCCAGCTGAAGAGTTCCATCATCCACTCCTGGGATACAATCACCTATCCAGACCCATTTTACTGCGGACGCGGAGCCCCACCGGGCCTTCACGACTGGAATACCAACGTTATCTGCTCGAGGGAAGTTATCGAACTGGCCCCTCCATCGCGACGTTACCTGAATGCCCATCTGCTAATCGTTAGCTGTCTTATCGGCTGCTATCTGAATAGGTCCATCGGACAATTTTCTTGGGTCACTATAACTACATCTATTTTGCCAATTGTATTGGTCCCTTCTACCACACAGAACCCCACTAATCTACCGATGGAAATGCATGAGGTGGCTAAAAACAGGCCTCCATCCTCTGCCAGCTTGCTACCCATGGCCCGGCTAGATGTCTGTATCGCCGTGACCCCAACCAAACTCACTACACCCTTATGATCACTCGGCTAAGCATGCCTCTCCTTAATGTCAATATCCTTGCTGTTCTGGTTAGTGTTTATTGGCTTATTTCACTGTAGTGCCTATAGCCCTGCTCATTATACCTTATCCAACCTTTTAGTTCCACCACCCACACATGCGATGACATCACCTGGTTTCAATTATGTTTCTAGAGACAATATCTCTCTCCTCATCACTCAATGCCTAGGTTTACCTCCACTGTATTCACATCCTACCATACCTTTGTCTGTACATTATACCTTGAAGCTATTTTATCGCCCCCAGAAACCTACTCCTTTTACTCTCTGTTCCAGACGTCCTAGACGACTAATTCTCATAGATTTTAGCTGTACCCTTATCCTACTCCTCCTCTGTTCCTCTGGTGATGCAGAGGTGAATTCAGGCCCTGCCGTGCCTAGCTCCACTCCTATTCCCCAGGCACTCTTTTTTGATGACTTCTGTAACCATAATAGCCTTGGTTTCATGCATGTTAACATTAGACGCCTCCTCCCTAAGTTGGTTTTATTCACTGCTTTAGCACACTCTGCCAACCCGGATGTCCTATCAGTGTCTGAATCCTGGCTTAGGAAGACCACCAAAAACTTTGAAAATCTCCATCCCCAACTACAACATTTTCAGACAAGATAGAACGACCAAAGGGGGCGGTGTTGCAATCTACTGCAGAGATAGAACTTTGCAGGCTGTCTTACTATCCAGGTCTGTGCCCAAACAATTAGAACTTCTACTTTTAAAAATCCACCTCTCTAAAAACAAGTCTCTCACCGTTGCCGCCTGCTATAGACCACCCTCTGCCTCCAGCTGTGCTCTGGACACCATATGTGAACTTATTGCCCCCCATCAATCTTCAGAGCTCGTGCTGCTAGGTGACCTAAACTGGGACATGCTTAACACCCCAGACATCCTACAATCTAAGCTTGATGCCCTCAATCTCACACAAATGATCAAGGAACCTACCAGGTACCACCCCAAAGCCGTAAACACGGGTACCCTCATAGATATCATCCTAACCAACTTGCCCTCTAAATACACCTCTGCTGTTTTCAACCAAGATCTCAGCGATCACTGTCTCATTGCCTGCATCCGTAATGGGTCAGTGGTCAAACGACCACCCCTCATCACTTTCAAACGCTCCCTGAAACACTTCAGCGAGCAGGCCTTTCTAATCGACCTGGCCCGGGTATCCTGGAAGGATATTGACCTCATCCCGTCAGTAGAGGATGCCTGGTTATTTTTTTTAAATGCCTTCCTCACCATCTTAAATAAGCATGCCCCATTCAAGAAATCTAGAACCAGGAACAGATATAGCCCTTGGTTCTCTCCAGACCTGACTGCCCTTAACCAACACAAAAACATCCTATGGTGTTCTGCATTAGCATCGAACAGCCCCCGTGATATGCAACTTTTCAGGGAAGTTAGAAACCAATATACACAGGCAGTTAGAAAAGCCAAGAATAGCTTTTTTAAGCAGAAATTTGCATCCTGCAACACAAACTCAAAAAAGTTCTGGGACACTAAACTCCATGGAGAATAAGAACACCTCCTCCCAGCTGCCCACTGCACTGAGGATAGGAAACTCTGTCAACACCGATAAATCCACTATAATTGAGAATTTCAAGAAGCATTTTTCTACGGCTGGCAATGCTTTCCACCTGGCTACCCCTTCCCCGGTCAACAGCACTGCACTCCCCACAGCAACTCGCCCAAGCCTTTCCCATTTCTCCTTCTCCCAAATCCAGTCAGCTGATGTTCTGAAAGAGCTGCAAAATCTGGACCCCTACAAATCAGCCGGGCTAGACAATTTGGACCCTTTCTTTCTAAAACTATCTGCAGAAATTACTATTACTCGCCTGTTCAACCTCTTTTGTGTCGTCTGAGATTCCAAAAGATTGGAAAGCTGCCACCGCCATCCCCCTCTTGAAAGGGGGTGACACTCTAGACCCAAACTGCTACATACCTATATCTATCCTACCCTGTCTTTCTAAGGTCTTCGAAAGCCAAGTTAACAAACAGATTACCAACCATTTTGAGTCCCACCGTACCTTCTCCGCTATGCAATCTGGTTTCAGAGCTGGTCATGGGTGCACCTCAGCCACGCTCAAGGTCCTAAACGACATCATATCCGCCATCGATAAGAGACATTACTATGCAGCCGTATTCGTCGACCTAGCCAAGGCCTTCGACTCTGTCAATCACCACATCCTCATCGGCAGACTCGATAGCCTTGGTTTCTCAAATGATTGCCTCGACCTGGTTCACCAACTACTTATCTGATAGAGTTCAGTGTGTCAAATCGGAGGGCCTGTTGTCCAGGCCTCTGGCAGTCTCTATGGGGGTGCCACACGGTTCAAATCTTGGGCCGACCCTCTTCTCTGTATACGTCAATGATGTCGCTATTGCTGCTGGTGAGTCTCTGATCCACCTCTACGCAGACGACACCATTCTGTATACTTCTGGCCTTTCTTTGGACAGTGTGTTAACAACCCTCCAGACGAGCTTCAATGCCATACAGCTCTCCTTCCGTGGCCTCCAACTGCTCTTAAATACAAGTAAAACTAAATGCATGCTTTTCAACCGATCACTGCCTACACCTGCCCACCCGTCCAGAATCACTACTCTGGACGGTTCTGACTTAGAATATGTTGACAACTACAAATATCTCGGTGTCTGGTTAGACTGTAAACTCTCCTTCCAGACTCACATCAAACATCTCCAATCCAAAGTTAAATCTAGAATTGGCTTCCTATTTCGCAAAAAAAGCATCCTTCACTCATGCTGCCAAACATACCCTCGTAAAACTGACCATCCTACCGATCCTCGACTTTGGTAATGTAATTTACAAAACAGCCTCCAACTCCCTACTCAATAAATTGGATGCAGTCTATCACAGTGCCATCCGTTTCGTCACCAAAGCCCCATATACTACCCACCACTGCGACATGTACGCTCTCGTTGGCTGGCCCTCGCTTCATACTCGTCGCCAAACCCACTGGCTCCAGGTCATCTACAAGACCCTGCTAGGTAAAGTTCCCCCTTATCTCAGCTCGTTGGTCACCATAGCAGCACCCACCTGTAGCACGCACTCCAGAAGGTATATCTCTCTGGTCACCCCCAAAACCAATTCCTCCTTTGGCCGCCTCTCCTTCCAGTTCTCTGCTGCCAATGACTGGAACGAACTACAAAAATCTTTGAAACTGGAAACACTTATCTCCCTCACTAGCTTTAAGAACCAGCGGTCAGAGCAGCTCACAGATTACTGCACCTGTACATAGCCCATCTATAATTTAGCCCAAACAACTACCTCTCCTTTGCACCCCATTATTTCTATTTCTATTTTGCACATTCTTCCAGTGTTTTACTTTCTGTATTGTATTTACTTTGCCACCATGCCGCCTTTTTTTGCCTTTACCTCCCTTATCTCATTTGCTCACATTGTATATAGACTTATTTTTCTATTGTATTATTGACTTTATGTTTGCTTTACTCCATGTGTAACTCTGTGTTGTTGTATGTGTCGAACGGCTTTGCTTTATCTTGGCCAGGTCGCAATTGTAAATGAGAACTTGTTCTCAACTTGCCTACCTGGTTAAATAAAGGTGAAATAAAATTAAATAAATAAATAAATAAATAAATACAAACTCTGGTTATGCCAATACGGAATACTATCAAATGCTTCTCAAAGGTGCCCACTGGTGGTCAAGCTAGAAATAACTTGCAGTAACAGAAAAAAATGGCTGACGCATGGTGTGCCGCAACTTTTAAAGGAGGAACCACTATACATCTTACAAAGTGAAGGTGATCATAGAGACCCTGACTCCCACACCCATACTCCAGTGGCTGCTGAGGTCTGCCAGGGACCAGCAAGAGGAGCAGTGCACACATGACACACCACATAGATGCATACAACACAGAGAAACACAATCAGTGCAATAAATACATTTAAAATTAGAGTAATAAGACAGTATTTTGAGGTTAGAGGGTGTTGTTGACAAATATCCCAAAGAGTCGACAATCCATAAACGCCCACAATCCATAAGAGCAGACAATCTCGACATCTTTGCCTGCAATCAGTCTTCACTTGGGGTCCTTGTAGGGAACTTAAAACACTTTAACAAAATGTTGGTGAGTTCATTTGATGCTGGGAAAAACTAATATCAGTCATTCTTGTTTCCACAGTGGGACAGTGACATGTCTTCCATCCTACTCCTATCACAAAAGCCCGCTGGTAGGAAGAAAACACAGAAGATCAACACAGCTCAGGCCATTGACCATTTGGTTGTATTTCACAAGGTATGTGGCAGATGTCAACTTCTTTGAGCTCAATATGTGAATCAAATTCCAACAAAGCAGTTGAACAAGGCAATCATTCTCTACAATGTTTTGTATGCATATGTGTCAAATTGTAGATTAAACCCCTTGTCCTAACAATGATATTGATCTGTTAGGAACTTTCTTTACCTCAGCATAAGTGTTAAATGTAATTAATAAATTGTTGGTATTTTTCTTCAGTGTTGTAGGAGCCTGGATAACTACCTGGAGACAGAGTGAAGATGGCAGACATATCTACTCACCCCTGGAACCAACAAGCAGGCCATCAACAACTTAGAGCTAAGTTTATGAACAATGTATAGATGTTACATTTGTATATATATCTTTGCATGATGCGGTAAGCACATTGATTAAGCACCTTAAGCTTTTGCATAGCTTGTTTGGTATGTGCTCAAGATGGATGTCCATTGCAATTCAAAAGTTTTACAGGTTTTAGAAAGCACTTGATAAAAAACATGAGACGGATTTTCCAGTTTTATCAAGTAATGATGGCAACATACCAACAACTCAATCTGATAATGTGATTGAAGAGACATCACAAGAGGGTGACATTGATTCAGACCCAGATTTGTCAAATCATCCTGCAACGTATCATATCTCAAAAGACCGGCCTAAAGAAATGTGTGCATCTATTATTGCTAAGTTACAGAGCAGTGGTGTTGCTAACAATGTTGTGTGATCTGTTGTTGAAAGCACGGAAGATTATGTGAATGAACTTCACACAAGTCTTAGGGAACTAGTATTGAGTGTGGCCCCTCCTAACAATCCCAGTAGAAGATCAGTAGAATAAGTATTCAACAATGTACATAATCCTTTATACGTACAGATGCTAAATGGAGAAAGTATTTCAATGAAAAATGGGGGGGGGGGGTGTCGAACCTGTGGAAGTGCATTTAGGAGTGAGATATGATTCAAAGAGAAACAAAGTATCTGGAATGTATGAACTGGTACCAGTGAACGATACTTTCATCTACATACTATTCAAGAATTTAGAGTTAATTTTCAAGAATGAGGATGACAACATTCAGTCGTCTTTTCTTAGTGGCATATTCATTTATTTTGATGACTTTGAAACTGCAAACCCATTGGGGTCTAAACATGTCATTCATAAACTTGGATGTCTATATTTCACTCTGTCATTTTGCTGCCACGCCAGAATTAATCTCTGATGAATATCCATCTCATTACATTGTTTCACTCTCAAGATGGGAAGAAGTATGGCATTGACAGAATACTAAATCCATTTGTTGAAGATGTAAAAGTATTGGAATAGAGTGGAATGAAAGTGTTGTTCACTGATCAACCTATCTATGGTACCATTGCACAGATTACAGGTATCAATTTAGGTCTAAATGGCATTCTTGGTTATATGGAATCTTTCAGTGCCAACTACTGCTGCAGGATGTGCCTTACTGTCAAGGCCACAGCTCCGACAGTATTCAGTGAGAATGACCCACGGGTGACTTTTCGCAACCAAAACATTTTTATTTTATTTTTTATTTTATTTCACCTTTATTTAACCAGGTAGGCTAGTTGAGAACAAGTCCTCCTTTGCAACTGCGACCTGACCCAGAGAAAGCATAGCAGTGTTAACAGACAACACGGAGTTACACATGGAGTAAACAATTAACAGGTCAATAACACAGTAGAAAAAAAGAGAGTCTATATACATTGTGTGCAAAAGACATGAGGTAGGCGAATAATTACTATTTTGCAGATTAACACTGGAGTGATAAATGATCAGATGGTCATGTACAGGTAGAGATATTGGTGTGCAAAAGAGCAGAAAAGTAAATCAATAAAAACAGTATGAGGTAGCTAAAATTGGATGGGCTATTTACCGATAGACTATGTACAGCTGCAGCGATCGGTTAGCTGCTCAGATTGCAGATGTTTGAAGTTGGTGAGGAAGATAAAAGTCTCCAACTTCAGCGATTTTTGCAATTCGTTCCAGTCACAGGCAGCAGAGAACTGGATCGAAAGGTGGCCAAATGAGGTGTTGGCTTTAGGTATGATCAGTGAGATACACCTGCTGGAGCGCTTGCTACGGGTGGGTGTTGCCATCGTGACCAGTGAACTGAGATAAGGCAGAGCTTTACCTAGCATGGACTTGTAGATGACCTGGAGCCAGTGGGTCTGGCGACGAATATGTAGCGAGGGCCAGCCGACTAGAGCATACAGGTCGCAGTGGTGGGTGGTATAAGGTGCTTTAGTAACAAAACGGATGGCACTGTGATAAACTGCATCCAGTTTGCTGAGTAGAGTGTTGGAAGAATTTTGTAGATGACATTGCCGAAGTCGAGGATCGGTAGGATAGTCAGTTTTACTAGGGTAAGTTTGGCGTCGTGTGTGAAGGAGGCTTTGTTGCGGAATAGAAAGCAGACTCCAGATTTGATTTTAGATTGGAGATGTTTGATGAGTCTGGAAGGAGAATGAGCATTGCAACCATCTTGCTCAGAATGTAGGTGACAGTTCTTGTTACGGAATCAAACACAACAGTGTACTCAATTCCTTGACATACTTCAATGTATCAGATAACTTTGTGTTGGACATAATGCATGAAATTTTAGGACAGTATGAGATCAAGCTGCAATTTCATTTTTGGATGAAAAACGTTCCCGTTTTAAACAAGATATTTTGTCACAAAAAGATGCTCGACTATGCATATAATTGATAGCTTTGGAAAGAAAACACTCTGAATTAGCATACTCTTACACAAATGAGTGATTTGCTATGGTTCAAAAGCATATTTTGAAAATCTGAGATGACAGTGTTGTTAAGAAAAGGCTAAGCTTGAGAGCAGGCGCATTATTTTCATTTTATTAGTGATTTTCAGAAATCGTTAACGTTGCGTTATGCTAATGCGCCTGAGGCTTTATTCACGATCCCGGATCCGGGATGGGGAGTATCAAGAGGTTAACGACTTTATGCATTCAAATATGGCTATTTGGACAAAATGAACAGTCCGACAAATATAAACCTACAACACAGTGGTAATAGCGTCGGGCTCAATGCCAGTCAAACAATTTGCCTTATTAGGAACATTTCTCTTATATTTGGTTATTTTGGTCCCAGAAGAAGACACTGGCATTTGATATTGCTGCTATTGGACATCATCAACTTTGTATTTTTACCCAGCATTACTGGGGGGGATGACTGTATTTCTTAAGCATTTTATCGCAGAGCATCATAGATTGTTTACAGAGTTGTATCCTCTGAATAATCTGATTCAAATGAAATCAAATTGTATTGGTCACATACACATGGTTAGCAGATGTTAATGCGAGTGTAGCAAAATGCTTGTGCTTCTGGTTCCAACATTGAAGTAATATCTAACAAGTAATCTAACAATTCCCCAACAACTACCCAATACACACAAATCTAAAAGGAGTGAATGAGAATATGTACGTATAAATATATGGATGAGCGATGGCCGAGCGGCATAGGCAAGGTGCAATAGATGGTATAAAATACAGTATATACATGTGATATGAGTAATGTAAGATATGTAACATTATTAAAGTGGGATTATTTAAAGTGACTAGTGATCCATTTGTTAAGTGGCCAGTGATTGGGTCTCCATGTAGGCAGCAGCCTCTCTGAGTTAGTGATTGCTGTTTAACAGTCTGATGGCCTTGAGATAGAAGCTGTTTTTCAGTCTCTCGGTCCCAGCTTTGATGCACCTGTACTGACCTCGCCTTCTGGATGATAGCGGGGTGAACAGGCAGTGGCTCGGGTGGTTGTTGTCCTTGATGATATGTTTGGCCTTCCTGTGACATTGGGTGCATGGAGGGCAGGTGTCATGGAGGGCAGGTAGTTTGCCCCCGGTGGTGCGTTGTGCAGACCGCACCACCCTCTTGAGAGCCTTGCCTTAAGGGTGGAGCAGTTGCCGTACCAGGCTGTGATACATTCCGACAGGATGCTCTCGATTGCGGATCTGTAAAAGTTAGTCTGGGTTTTGGTTGACAAGCCAAATTCTTCAGCCTCCTGAGGTTGAAGAGGCGCTGTTGCTCCTTCTTCACCACACTGTGTGGGTGGACCATTTCAGATTGTTGTTGACGCCGAGGAACTTAAAAAAACTCTCCAATGCTGTCCATTCAATGTGGATAGGGGGTGCTCTCTCTGCTGTTTCCTGAAGTCCACGATCATCTTGTTTGTTTTGTTGACGTTGAGTGAGAGGTTGTTTTCCTGACACCACACTCCTAGTGCTCTCACCTCCTCCCTGTAGGCTGTCTCGTTGTTGTTGGTAATCAAGCCCACTACTGTTGTGCTGTCTGCAAACTTGATGATTGAGTTGGAGGCGTGCATGGCCACACAGTCGTGGGTGAAAAGGGAGTACAGGAGCGGGCTGAGCATGCAACCTTGTCGGAACCCAGTGTTGAGGGTCAGTGAGGTGGAGATGCTGGTTCCTACCACCACCTGGGGGCAGCCCGTCAGAAAGTCCAGGACCCAATTGCACAGGGCGGGGTTGAGTCCCAGGGCCTCCAGCTTGATGATGAGCTTGGAGGGGTACTATGGTGTTGAATGCTGAGCTGTAGTCAATTAACAGCATTCTTACATAGGTTTTCCTCTTGTCCAGATGGGATAAGGCAGTGTGAAGTATGATGGCGATTGCATCGTCTGTAAAACTGTTAGGGCGGTATGCAAACTGAAGTGGGGTTTGGGTGGCTGGTATGGTGGAGGTGATATGATCCTTGACTAGTCTCTCAAAGCACTTCATGACGACAGAAGTGAGTGCTACGGGGCGGTAGTAATTTAGTTCAGCTATCTTTGCCTTCATGGGTACAGGAACAAAGGTGTTCATCTTGAAGCATCTGGGGACAGCAGACTGGGATATGGAGTGATTGAATATGTCTGTAAACACACCAGCCTGCTGGTCAGCGCATGCTCTGAGGACGCAGCTAGGGATACCGTCTGGGGCAGCAGCCTTGCGAGGGTTAACACGTTTAAATGTTTTAGTCAAGAGAAGGAGGGGGGGGGGCGTAGTTCTCGTTAGCGGGCTGCGAAGGTGGCACTGTATTATCTTAAAAGAGTACAAAGAAGGTGTTTAGTTTGTCTGGAAGTGTGACGTTGTACGTGATGTGGCTGGTTCTCTTTTTGTAGTCGGTGATTTCCTGTAGATCCTGCCATATACTTCGTGTCTGAGCCGTTGAATTGCTACTCCACTTTGTCCCTGTACCGGCATTTCGCTTATTTGATTGCCTTGCGTTGGGAATAACTACACTGTTTATATTCAGCCATATTTCCAGACCCCTTTTCATGGTTAAATGTGGTGGTTCGGGCTTTCAGTTTTGTGCGAATGACACCCTCCATCCATGGTTTCTGGTTAGGGTAGGTTTTAATAGTCGGAGTGGGTACAACATCTCCAATTACACTTCCTTGTGAATTCACTCACAGAGTCAGCATATAGGTCGATTTTATCCTCTGAGGCTAACCAGAGCATATCCCAGTCCGCATGATCAAAACAATCTTGAAGAGTGGATTGTGAGGAATTCTTGGTCGGGAGAAGGAATTTTGTTCCTGTATGTTGTTATGATTACACCATGAGTCGTTAATCATGTAGCGTACACCCCCACCCTTCCTCTTCCCAGACAGGTGTTTATCTCTGTCGGCGCGATGCATGGAGAAGCCCGGTGGCTGAACTGATTCTGACAACATATCCCGAGAGAGCCATGTTTCCTTGAAACAGAGAATGTTAGAATCTCTGAAAGGCAACCGTTGTTCGAATTACATCTACCTTGTTGTCAAGAGACTGGACATTGGCGAGTAGTATATGCGGGAGCGGTGGGCGATATGCACATCTATGGAGCCTGACCAGGAGGCCGCTCTGTCTGCCCTTCTGCGGCGCCGTTGTCTTATGTCGGCATCTGGGATTAGATCCATTGTCCTGGGTGGTAGTCCAAACAGATGATCCGCTTTGGGAAAGTCGTATTCCTGGTCGGAATGTTGGTAAGTTGACGTCGCTCTTATATTCAATAGTTCTGTATGTAATAAGACTTAAGATTTCCTGGGGTAACAATGTAAGAAATAATACACAAATAACTAAATACTGCATAGTTTCCTAAGGACTCGAGGCGAGGCGACCATCTCTGTCGGAGCCATCTTGATTCTGAAGCATCACTTCATGATCCACTATCCAGAATCTATATGCAAAATTGGTCATTTGAGACATGTGTGGACAATGGGGTATGAAGCTAAGCACACGTTTTTCAAGTTGAGCATAAACAATTGCAAGAATGTAACCAAATCCTTCGCTAAGAAACACCAAATGGCCATTGCATATGATTGGGAATCACTCGCCATCAAAGACATTGAGTCCGGGCCTGTCAAAACTCAAATGATGAATGACATAAAAAAATGATGAATTGATCTCACAGCATTTTCAGCTTCATATGTCCAGTGAAATAAATGTCACACCCTTGGTCATGTGTGATGGAATTGAGTTTCACACTGGCATTGTTGTCTATTCAGATGTAGTGTTAATATAACACCAGTACAGTGTTGATATTCTACGTTGTTTCTTAAAATTAATATTTATAAATAAATATTCAACACCGTGTCACGTGCGCTCCCTGTCCGGCATCTCGGTCCCCAGGCTGCTCGTTATGGCACACCTGTCACTCCCTTTGGTTCCTTCCCTAGGCGTCATTGTTTCTGTTTCAGTTTCCTGTCTGTGCGTTGTTCGTGTTTTGTATTATGTTTTATTTATTTATTAAAACACTCACTCCCTGAACTTGCTTCCCGACTCTCAGCGCACATCGTTACACACCGGTTTAGTGTGACTTATGGTGTTAATATTTTACACTTTAAGTGTTGGTCCAGTAAAACTGTGATAGTGTTAATCAAGTAACACTGATGGTGGTTCCCATGTAAACACTGGTAAAGTGCTACATTTAACTCTAAGGGTGTTACATTTGCGATTTCAAATTTGCAGTGTACGGTTGTCACGTTCACTGGACTAATTATCGGACCATGCTGCAGCGCGATATGGTTTCCACACATTATTTATTAGTAACACATAAAACAACAAATAAAGAACGTAAAAGGTGTAACATACACTAACTCAAAACAATATCCCATAAAACACAGGTGGAAAAAAATGATACTTAAATATGATCCCCAATTAGAGACAACGATAGCCAACTGCCTCTAATTGGGAATCATACCAAACACCAACATAGAAAACTAAACTAGAACCCCACATAGAAAATAATAACTAGAAAACCCCTCAGTCACGCCCTGACCTACTATACAATAGAAAAACAAAGGCTCTCCATGGTCAGGGCGTGACAACGGTGTACATTTTAGGACACCCTCACATGTTACTGGGGACTTGCCCTATAGCTGAAAGCCATTTGCCATCTGTATTTACAACACAACCGTTTTCCAGGTTCAGCTTTGTGTAAGTACTTGTAAGTTGTCATCGTCCCTCCCCTTATATTTGAATCCTCTTAAATACAAAACAAACACAAACAATATTCAAACTCCAGCAATCATGGCTTTAATAGAAGCCTGTCTTCTCTCTCCAGCAACCCAGGCCTGCATAATCCACTTTGGTTGATTAAGGTTGAAAAATACCAGCACAGAAACAGAGACTGCAGATAGGGAGATAATAGGAGAAAAGTGACACTAATGTGCAGGCATTACTTTATCATGATTTATGGAAGCCGATCCCGGAGGTTTGAAAAACTGTAATGAGAACAAAAAAATTGACAGAAGAAGGGGAAGAAGAGAGTTGCGGTGTCACTTTCTTCTCAGGCTCGCTGCCTCCAGTGGCGTGATGACAGAATTTAGTGCTGTCCCCAATTACTGTCAACTTGGCAGTGCTCTCTCGAACGCTTAGTTCCCCATTCTCGACGCTAGCAAACTCATGAGTGTTTGACATCGTAGCTTAAATGTAGAGACTCAATAAAATTCAGCATTATTCAAGCCTCCCCTTCTTCCTTTGCGAATAATTCCGTGACAAGACCTCAATGAATTACTTGAACAAATGAGTCTAATAACAACCGCCAGAATTTGTAGCCTATAGTTTGATGGCTTGCCCTACTGTGTGCCTTCTGGGCATAAGTAGTTAGGTGTTTTGCTCTCTTCTGCCCGTTTTAGGTACATCCTTTGAGATGAGTTAGGGCTGCACAATTAATCAAATGCACATCACAATATTAACATGTACAATATCCATATTGCAAGCAATATTTTAAAATGCCACTCAGCCACATGTAATGTCCGTTTTTATAGTTTACTCCATTTGTTGTCTCTCTCCCTCTCTCCTCTTTGGCTGCTTCCCACACACAAAGTGGAAAGCTGTATCTTTCTTGTTTGGAACAATCTGCAGCGCAATTCCTCCTCCTCGCTGTTAGATTCACCATTAGTTTGCATGCTGTTCTGTTAGGTCAAATGCAGTCAACAGATTGCTCCAAATAAGACAAAGCTTTCCACTTTGCTTTTTAATTTACAGTGCATTCAGAAAGTATTCAGACCCCTTGACTTTTTCCACATTTTGTTACGTTACAGCCTTATTCTAAAATAGATCACATCTACAATACCCCATAATGACAAAGCAAAAACAGGTTTTTAGACATTTTTGCAAATTTCTAAAAAAATATCACATTTACATAAGTATTCAAATCCTTTACTCAGTACTTTGTTGAAGCCCATTTGGCAGCGAATACAGCCTTGAGTCTTCTTGGGTATGACACTACACCTGTATTTGGGGAGTTTCTCCCATTCTTCTCTGCAACTCCTCTCAAGCTCTGTCAGGTTGGATGGGGAACGTCACTGCACAGCTATTTTCAGGTCTTTCCAGAGATGTTTGATCAGGTTCAAGTTGGGGCTCTGGTTGGGCCACTCAAGGACATTCAGAGACTTGTCCCGAAGCCACTCCTGAACAAGGCCCTTCTCCCCCGATTGCTCAGTTTGGCCGGGCGGCCAGCTCTAGGAAGAGTCTTGGTGGTTCCAAACTTCTTTAATTTAAGAATGATGGAGGCCACTGTGTTCTTGGGGACATTCAATGAGGCAGTATACATGTTGTTTTGTTGTATTTTTGACTGACGTTAGCTAACGTAAGCTAGCTAACATTAGCAAACCAGAGTAACTCAATCTGGTAGCCATCTATTCCACCCTTATCTGGAAAAGATTCTGTTACTAAAAATAGAATTGTCGATATAGCTAGCTCAGTATGCTTGTGTGTTTATAGCAATAATGAATGTGTTTAAATCGTCTATGGTTGGTTAGTTGATTCTCGGCCAGTCTCAAATTTAGTGACGCTAGTTAGCTAACAGGAAGCTGACAAGATTGAAATGTTCATTTTTATTTATTTTACCTTTATTTAACTAGGCAAGTCAGTTCAGAACAAATTCTTATTTTCAATGACAGCCTAGGAACAGTGGGTTAACTGCCTGTTCAGGGGCAGAACGACAGAATTGTACCTTGTCAGCTCCGGGGTTTGAACTTGCAACCTTCCGGTTACTCGTCCAATGCTCTAACCACTAGGCTATCCTGCCATGTTAGGTGTGCTAACCTAGCCAGTCTAATAGAGATCAATACAATTACTGGGGTGGTTAAATTGTGTATTGTTGAGTATTTTGTTGTAGATGGTACCAACATGTGTTCAATTTACAGTAAGCTCAATTTACAGTAAGCATGGCATACACATGAATTGGGTAGTGTTTGTGTTATGGGGTAATAGGTGGTTAGAGGTAGCCTGAGAACCACAGAGTACCTTCCAGACCATGTAATCAATTTAGTCTACCCCGGTTCTCTTTTTACAATTTCTCTTTGTAAAACTCAGGTTATCTGGAGTCATTCCAATGCCCTGCTGAAAAATATGCCAAAGCGGTGGTATTTTGGGTACATGAGCATGAGGGAGTGGACACACCTTGCGGATATGGAGCACAACAAGATTGTGGGACAGAAACCAGCAAGGGACACTGAAAGGTATGAAATCAAGACTACCAAAGTAATGACACACCCACCTCATTCTTCTCTCTGTAGATTCTCAAGATGCAATACAAAGACAGACAGGTCTACAAAAATCCCCTGCATAGGGCAAGAACGATATGTCAATGGGCTAGGGTAGGTTTACACACAATACTTTGAGATGAAGAAGTTGGTTTAGCTAGTGCAGTGTTGTGCTTTGACAGTAAATGTATTGTATGAGAGCGATTGAGAGATGCCATCTCTCCTCAATCTCCCATACACAACGATTCATACTGCCCTCCTAAGTCTTTTCACATCTTCTTTACCCCCCCAGCCTGTTTGTTGACTGATCTTTCCTATCAAAAGGCATTTCTCAATGTCCCACATTGTCCTTAAACAATACTCTAGCCGGTCCCATTTGGTTGACACCTTTACCAACAAAGGAGTGTTGCCCTACGTTCCTTCCACAAAAAGTGTAAAATGCCAACACCACAACCATGTATTTCCAGGAGACTTGCAGCACCAGCAAATATTCTGCAAGAGGACCAAACAGTTGTAAACACTTACATCACTTTCGGCAGACTTTTATCCAGCTGGCTGTTCACCGCAGAGAGGACAAAATCATTCACCATAAGCACAAAGAGTCTCAGCTTCCCCAGCCCACCATACCGAACCCCATTACCAGTGTACCGAATGCCGGATAAAGGACTATGGCTGTGTTTAAACAGGGAGCCCAATTCTGATCTTTTTTTTCACTAATTGGTCTTTTGACCAATCAGATCAGTTTTGAAAAAGGTCTGATGTAAAAAGATCTGATGTGATTAAGACCAATTATTGGAACAAATATCCAAATTGGTCTGCCTGTGTGGCTCAGCATAAGACCATGTAGAGCAGGTGTATCCAACCCCGTTCCCAGAGAGCTAGCCTCCTGTAGCTTTTCGCTCCAATCCTAGTTGGAATCATAGTTGGAACTAATCTGGTTCAGTTTGTCAACCAGCTAATTATTAGAATCAGGTGTGCTAACCTGGAATGAAAACCTACAGGATGGTAGCTCTCGAGGAACAGGTCTGGAGAGCCCTTATGTAGAACCAACATGAAATAAATATGGATGTTTTCTATCAATCGTTTGTCTGCCTTTATCGATTCACAGAAGGTATTTACATAATCTGTACAGGGCTCTGTAGCATCTAGACATTCAGATATCCAAAGAATGTGTAAGTTATATTTATAAATTATATTATTTTCTGAATCAATGGGTAGATATCATTAATGTATAAATTTAAAAATGGATGTGGACACAAAAACGAATGAGGTAACTGTTGATTCACTATTAACATAAACACAGACACTGGAAATTAGATTTATATATAAACTCAGCAAAAAAAGAAACGTCCCTTTTTCAGGACTGTCTTTCAAAGATAATTTGTAAATATCCAAATAACTTCACAGATCTTCATTGTAAAGGGTTTAAACACTGTTTCCCATGCTTGTTCATTGAACCATAAATAATTAATGAACATGCACCTGAGGACTGGTCCTTAAGACAATTAAGGTCACAGTAGGCAATTAAGGTCACAGTTATGAACACTTAGGACACTAAAGAGGCCTTTCTACTGACTCTGAAAAACACCAAAAGAAAGATTCCCAGGGTCCCTACTCATCTGTGTGAACGTGCCCTAGGCATGCTGCAAGGAGGTATGAGGACTGCAGATGTGTCCAGGGCAGTCAATTGCAATGTCCGTACTGTGAGACGCCTAAGACAGCAATACAGGGAGACAGGATGGACAACTGATCGTCCTCACAGTGCAGACCACATGTAACAACACCTGCACAGGATCGGTACATCCGAACATCACACCTGCGGGACAGGTACAGGGTGGCAACAACAACAGCCCGAGTTACACCAGGAACACACAATCCCTCCATCAGTGCTCAGACGGTCTGCAATAGGCTGAGAGAGGCTGGACTGAGGGCTTGTAGGCCTGTTGTAAGGCAGGTCCTCACCAGACATCATCGGCAACAATGTCGCCTATGGGCACAAACCCACCGTCGCTGGCCAGACAGGACTGGCAAAAAGTGCTCTTCACTGACGAGTCACGGTTTTGTCTCACCAGGGGTGATGGTTGGATTTGCGTTTATTGTCGAAGGAATGAGCGTTACACCGAGGCCTGTACTCTGGAGGGGTATCGATTTGGAGGTGGAGGGTTTGTCATGGTCTGGGGCGACGTGTCACAGCATCATCGGACTGAGCTTGTTGTCCTTGCAGGCAATCTCAATGCTGTGCATTACAGGGAAGACCTCCTCCCTCAGTTGGTACCCTTCCTGCAGGCTCATCCTGACATGACCTGCAGCATGACAATGCCACCAGCCATACTGCTCGTTCTGTGCGTGATTATCTGCAAGACAGGAATGTCAGTGTTCTACCATGGCCAGCGAAGAGCCCAGATCTCAATCCCATTGAGCACGTCTGGGACCTGTCGGATCATAAGGTGAGGGCGAGGACCATTCCCTCCAGAAATGTCAGGGAACTTGCAGGTGCCTTGGTGGAAGAGTAGGGTAACATCTGACTGCAAGAACTTGCACATCTGGTGCAGTCCATGAGGAGAAGATTCACTGCAGTACTTAATGCAGCTGGTGGCCACACCAGATACTGACTTACTTTTGATTTTGACCTCCCCTTTCTTCAGGGACTCATTATTCCATTACTGTTAGTTACATGTCTGTGGAACTTGTTCAGTTTATGCCTCAGTTGTTGAATCTTGTTTTGTTCATACAAATATTTTTCACGTTAAGTTTGCTGAAAATAAATGCAGTTGACTGTGAGGGGACATTTCATTTTTTGCTGAGTTTATATGGGTTTGATAAAATGAATGTGTAATGTTCATACTTAAATGTGTTGTGCACTTTTAACAGAGCAGGGAATTTTGGTTTAGTAGTTGGATAAATATGAAGTGGGACGACAGTATGGTATGTAGGAGTACAATCTAACGCTACCAAGTCTTCTCTTATTTAAGAACTAGAACACTACACTGTCGCGATACGAAACCTTCAGCCCTGCCCCTTGGCCGGCAACGGGGTGCTAGAGGTGGTTAGCGTCCCGTTCCCTGGATTGGACAGGGCACTATAGATACTTCAGGCTATCTCGGTATAACCAAGACCACTCGTGTAGCCCTGCCCCTCTTTCTTTATCGATATGTTGTCCGCGTAGAGAGGTCTTTTGCCTTGTCACTCTCAACGGTCTAGCTCTAGCTGGGATGTGTGAACCCCACGTTTATCCTCTAGACTCTTTTTGAACCACTAATGGATCCTTGAGTTGTTATTAAGCCTTCTTCCTACCAGTCTCTATATGATTTCCCTCAGGTTGAGTATTTCCCATCTGTGATGTATCTAGTTTAAAGTGTGAGGACCTTTAGTCAACTTAGTCTCACTACTCTGCCCGTCGGCTATGTATCGCTTGGATAATAAAACTTAGATAGATCGATAAGACAATTAATGAATCACTACTGGACACACCTTCCTCCTTGTCTTTTAATGATAACTCACTTTGTCATAGAGTATTAGTCTCCGTTTCCAGTGTCCCGATAGAGGGGTGTGTCAGAGTTGTTATCTCCCGTGCCGTTAACTGTCTTGGGAGGGCGTTTTAATCGAGACAAAATATGGCTACCATTTATTTTTGGAAACACTCTGTTTTTTGTCTTTTACAATCAAACACACTTCAAAATACACAATTTGTTACTTGGTTACACACAGCGTTAATCAAAAACATGCAAATGCCTTAATGCTCTATAATGCCTGGTACAATGATAACACTTATCTCTAATAAAATATAATATTTCAACTTAAATACCTTTAAAAGATGACAGGGAGACCCACGGTATTAGGAGCAGAGTTTCAGTCGGTCAGAGTTCTTTTAAGAATTTAGGTAGGTAGCGACTCCCCTCTACTGGCTGAGAGGTTGAATTGGAGTCGGTGCTTTACTAAATTTAGAGATTCAAATTTGGACTGGATGAGAGTACCCGCTGGTGATTCCCTGCCCCACTGGAATATCGAATAGTCTGTGCCATGCAACGAGGGCGAGGTACTGAGCTCAATCGAATGTTAAGTTTTTAAGACTTTCTCTGGATGTAATTTGCATCAGTATACAAGCACCAAGGCCGCAGGCGACAGAACAGCTGTTCAATAGTTAAACGGTATATCGGAGAGACACTTCTCAGATCCAACAAGTTAGAATCTTTAAGTAATTTGAGTCAGGTGCCAATTACCCTAAGTCAAATGGCTGTCTAAATGAATTCAGAATTCAAGAAGGCAGCGCCGAAGTATCGGCAGTTTCTCTTTAAATACCTTTTTTATCTCTCACTCGAGGTCACGCGAGTGTCCTCCCCTCTACACACTTTGGAGGACACACAGCTGCATTACCACATATTAACAACAGTTGATATATGGGCATCCGTTTAGGACAGTGCCCTTACTCTATCAGCAATGAGTCTAACAGCTGTTCCCATTCAGAGGTGTCACTTGAGGCAGAGGGTGGTTCTTCCTGGCACCAGTCTTGTTCAGTAGTGGGTTGGCTTGAGTCATCTTCTTGTGACGCTGTCCAATCCGGCATTTCAGTAGGCGTGGTCATCTCTGTCTCTACCATTGGTGGGTAAGGCAGGGGAAGAGGGCCAGGAGGTAGATCCATTTGGCGTTTTACTACAACACCATGCACACAGAGTAGGATAAATGGGATTTGATATGGTTGATGCTGCAGAGAGTGGACCTTGAGTGGACATAATGTAACAAGCAGGTAGGCTTGGGTAGGCAGGTGGGCCAGTCCAATATGGGTTAATCAAATACCTACAATAATGGCCAATGACGAACAGACAACCATAAAAACACAACGTCACAACTTACTGATGATGAAACGACAACATAAGAAACTAATGTTGTAGCAACCAAAATGGGTTTTTCACTTTGACATAGTTACTAATCTACAATCTTATGTAACTAGTATGAAACCAGTACGGAAGCTTACATTGTCACTTCGTCGGGACAACGTAACAGGGTTTGGTGGGTTACAGTTAGTGTATTCATCATAAAATAGTTAGGTGAGACAACCAGATCTCAGTCATAGTAAGTACAGTGCCTTAAGAAAGTATTCTACCCCTTGACGTATTCCATATTTTGATGTGTTACAGCCTGAATTCAAAATGGATTAAATAGATTTTTTTCTCATTTTTTGGGGGTCAAATTTATTGAAAATGAAATATAGAAATATGTAATTTATATAAGTATTCACACCTCTGAGCCAATACTTTGTAGAACCAAGCACCTTCGGCAGCAATTACAGCTGTGAGTCTTTCTGTGCAAGTCTCTAAGAGCTTTCCACATCTGGATTGGGCAAAATTCTTCTTTCAAAATTCTTCAAGCTCTGTCAAATTTGTTTTTGATTATTGCTAGACAACCATTTTCAGGTCCATTTAAGTAGATTTAAGTCTAAACAGTAGCTCAGCCACTCAGGAACATTCACTGTCTTCCTGGGAAGCAACTCCAATGTAGATTTGGTCTTGTGTTTGGTGGAATGCAGACTGAACCAGGTTTTCCTCTAGGATTTTGCCTGTGCTTAGCTCCATTCCATTTATTTTTTATCCTGAAAAACTCCAGTCCTTATCGATTACAAGCATACCCATACACGATGCAGCCACCACTATGCTTGAAAATAGTGGTACTCAGTAATGTACTGGATTTGCCCCAAACATAACACAACACTTTGTATTCAGGACAAAAAAATGAATTGATTTGTACTATTTTTTGTAGTATTACCAGTGCCTTGTTGCAAACAGGATGCATGTTTTGGAATACTTTTATTCTGTACAGGCTTCCTTCTGTTCACTCTGTCAATTATGTTAGTTTTGTTGAGTAACTACAATGTTGTTGATCTATCCTAGGTTTTCTTTCAAAGCCAATAAACTCTGTAATTGTTTCGAAGTCACCATTGGCCTCGTTGTGAAATCCCTGAGTGGTTTCCTTCCTCTCTGGCAATGGAGTTAGAAAAGGAATTAATTAATTAATTTGCATTTTATTGCATGACATAAGTATTTGATACATCAGAAAAGCAGAACTTAATATTTGGTACAGAAACCTTTGCAATTACAGAGATCATATGTTTCCTGTAGTTCCATACAGACCTCCAGATCCTTCAGGTTTCGGGGCTATCGCTGGACAATATGGACTTTCAGCACGCTCCAAAGATTTTCTATTGGGTTCAGGCCTGGAGACTGGCTAGGCCACTCCAGGACCTTGAGATGCTTCTTATGGAGCCACTCCTTAGTTGCCCTGGCTGTGTGTTTTGGGTCTTTGTCATGCTGGAAGACCCAGACATGACACATCTTCAATGCTCTTACTGAGGGAAGATCTCGCGATTCATGGCCCCATCTATCCTCCCCTCAATACGGTGCAGTCGTCCTGTCCCCTTTGCAGAAAAGCATCCCCAAAGAATGATGTTCCAACTCCATGCTTCACAGTTGGGATGGTATTCTTGGGGTTGTACTCATCCTTCTTCTTCCTCCGAACATGGCGAGTGGAGTTTATACCAAAAAGCTCTATTTTTGTCTCATCAGACCACATGACCTTCTCCCACTCCTCCTCTGGATCATCCAGATGGTTATTGGCAAACTTCAGACGGGCCTGGACATGCGCTGGCTTGAGCAGGGGGACCTTGCGTGTACTGCAGGATTTTAATCCATGATGGCGTAGTGTGTTGTTAATGGTTTTCTTTGAGACTGTGGTCCCAGCTCTCTTCAGGTCATTGACCAGGTCCTGCTGTTTAGTTCTGGGCTGATCCCTCACCTTCTTCATGATCATTGATGCCCCACGAGGTGAGATCTTGCATGGAGCACCAGACCGAGGGTGATTGACTGTCATCTTGAACTTCTTCCATTTTCTAATAATTGCGCCAACAGTTGTTGCCTTCTCACCAAGCTGCTTGCCTATTGTCCTGTAGCCCATCCCAGCCTTGTGCAGGTCTACAATTTTATCCCTGATGTCATTACACAGTTCTCTGGTCTTGGCCATCGTGGAGAGGTTGGAGTCTGTTTGATTGAGTGTGTGGACAGGTGTCTTTTATACAGGTAACGAGTTCAAACAGCTGCAGTTAATACAGGTAATGAGTGGAGAACAGGAGGGCTTCTGAAAGAAAAACTATCAGGTCTGTGAGAGCCGGAATTCTTACTGGTTGGTAGGTGATCAAATACTTATGTCATACAATGAAATGCAAATGAATTACTTAAAAATCATACAATGTGATTTTCTGGATTTTCTTTTTAGATTCCGTCTCTCACAGTTGAAGTGTACCTATGATAAAAATTACAGACCTCTACAAGCTTTGTAAGTAGAAAAACCTGCAAAATCGGCAGTGTATCAAATACTTATTCTCCCCACTGTATATCAAAAGGTGGCAGGTAGCCCAGCGGTTAGGTGCATTGATCCAGTTAAAATCCCTGAGTCAACTAGGTGAAAAATCTGTTTGTGCCCTTGAGCAAAGCACTTAACCCTAATTGCTCCAGGGTCACCGTCAATAATGGCTGATCCTTGGCTCTGACCCCACTGAGGTGGTTTTAGGAGTGGGATATGCAACATTTTTTTCTTACAATTCACACATTTCAGATTTTCATTTTAAATTAATTTCGAAAAAAGATAATTCCACTTTATGGGGTATTATGTGTAGGCAAGTGACATAAAATCTCCCTAACCCTAATGTTGATGATTGTAGTAGTACTAAAGAAAATAGTAATTATCATCAATTTCACATTTTTATGGGTACTTTTTGAAAATACTAATATTAATAGACCAAAATACCAACAAATCTCAAAATTGATAGGTAGATGAAAAAAGGTTATGTCAGCCTGTGGTGCCTGGTCTTAATTTGGATTGGTTTGGGCTCCCACAGATGCACTCGAATCTTGAACATTTGAACCAGGTTTCCGATGCGTATCGGTGAATCGTTACTTCCCTATTTTCAATATATTCAACTGTTTCTGCATGTTGGTTATTCATTTGGTCAAAGCTGTGTTTTGACATTGGGCTATTTATCAAAATGTCTTGTCAACAGGAAGCAGCAAAAGCATAATTTGCAACTTAAATTTTAGGAATATAAAGTTTACTTTCAAATACGATTTCGAATGCCAGTACTGTACTTGGTAAAAACTGCTGAATGAGTCAAAAAAAGGGCTGCGATTGATTTATTTTGATGATATACCACAAATCACCAAATCGGGGTTCTCCTGCCTCGGCATAGATCCCCGAGTTGATTATCCATCTAATACAAAGGCTATATGTGATGCTAAAAATGTGTTCATTTGCCGTTAGAAATGTGTTCAACAGTGGCGGTCGGTGCCGTTTAAAATGTGGGAGGACGATTTTACTTTCATGAGCATGGCCTTATTTCTATTACAGCATACTGGATGACTGTCATTCATGTTCCATTCACCCAGTTCAATGTAACAGCGATAGGTTTATGCTACTACATGATACTCAAATTTCCCTATACCCATCATGAGGTTGCTACAACCTAGCCTATGAATGAATGTTTACAACGTAGGTGCACACAGGTTGAGAGACAAATTTGAGGTGACAGACAGTGACACATGAACAGACCGTGACATTCAATACCGCCTTGCACACTCTTGCCTGCGTCTAGCTGATCTAGGGTGCAATCAATAGTACATCAGTTGCAAATGAGAGTTTCCATTGGACACTTTCAGGTATGTTTATTTATTTTGTTCCGTTTGTTTCCGTTTAAGAAACGTTTTTTCAACAGAATTGGCGGAATCACGCGTAAACCCCCACCCACATTGTATTCCTTCTCGCATCTATGAGCTCTCTTCTCACCTTTTCCCTTTGCTTGTCCACTTCAATGCACAACACATCAGCTTTATGTGACCAGGTGAAATAACCTTTCCAAGGCAAACCGCTACACACAGCCTACAGTGCATACCCCTTGAAGTTTCTCCTATTTTGTTGCTTTACAACCTATAATTTAAATGGATCTTTATTTGGATTTCATGTAATGGACATATACCAAATAGTGCAAATTGGTGAAGTGAAATGAATAAAAAAGACTAAAAAAAAAAAAGATTTGAAAAGTGGTGAGTGCTTGTGTATTCACACCCTTTGCTATAAAGCCCCTAAATAAGATCTGGTGCAACCAATTTTACCTTCAGAAGTCACACAATTAGTTAAATAAAGTCCACCTGTGTGCAATCCAAGTTTAACATGATCTGTCACATGATATCAGGATATATATAGCTGTTGTGAAAGGCCCCAGAGTCTGCAACATCACGAAGCGAGGGGCACCACCATGCAAGCAGCACCATTTAGACAAAGGAGCTCTCCAAACAGGTCAGGGACAAAGTTGTGGAGAAGTACAGATCAGGGTTGGGTTATAAAAAAATATTTAAAAAATGGAACATCCCACGGAGCACCATTAAATCCATTATGGCAAGAATATGGCACCACAGCAAACCTTCCAAGAGAGGGCTGCCCACCAAAACCCATAGACCAGGAAAGGAGGGCATTAATCAGAGAGGCAACAAAGAGACCAAAGATAAACCTGAAGGAGCTGCAAAGCTCCACAGCGGAGATTGTAGTATCTGTCCATAGGACCACTTTAAGCCTTACAGTCCACAGAGCTGGGCTTTACAGAAGAGCGGCCAGAAAAAAAAGCCATTGCTTAAAGTTTTCACCAAAAGGCATGTCGGAGACTCCCCAAACATATGGAAGAAGGTACTTTCGTCAGTTTTTTTGGCCATCAAGATAAACTCTATGTCTGGCGCAATCCCAACACCTCTCATCACCCTGAGAGCACCATATTTTTCATCGGCAGGAACTGGGAAACGGGTCAGATTTGAAGGAATGATGGATGGAGCTAAGTTCTCTCAAAAGAAAGTTCTCAAAATGTACGACCCGCTGTTATGTCATAAAACTGGCCCGACTCCCCCCTCTCCTCTCCTGTGGGAGAGAGGGAGGTCTGGCTATCTGTCAGCCATTTCCAGTTGATCTGGCACCTCCTCACCAAGGAGAGAGAGTCATGATGGTATATATATCTGTCAGTTTTTCTATGTTGGTGTTTGGTATGATTCCCAATTAGAGGCAGTTGGCTATCGTTGTCTCTAATTGGGGATCATATTTAAGTAGCATTTTTTCCACCTCTGTTTTATGGGATATTGTTTTGAGTGTATGTTACACCCCTTAGTTATGGTTTGTTGTTTGTTTCGTTCTTTATTTGTTGTTTTGTGCATTTCTAATAAATAATATGTGGAAACCATATCGCGAGGCAGCTTGGTCCGATAATTATTCCAGCGGATGGGACAATATCTTGCTTCTCCTTAATTTTCAAAGAAAATCATTTGTTCAAAACGGTTGAAGTATTGTCTCCCTTTGAGTCAACAGCTAACCACATTTTATAAACTGTAGTGCTAGCTAGCTGTAGCTTATGCTTTCAGTACTAGATTATCTGTACTATAATATCTGTACTATAAAAAAAATCAGTACTATAATTATCTGATCCTTTGATTGGGTGGACAACGTCAGTTCATGCTGCAAGAGCTCTGATAACCTCCGGAGGACATCCGCCAACTTATCATAATTACTGTGTAAATCAATGGAAGGGGGTGAGAACCATGAGCCTGCTTGGTTTTGTATAGAAGTCAATGTACCCAGAGGAGGACGGAAGCTAGCTGCATTCCAGCTACACCATGGTGCTACCCTACAGAGTGCTGTTGAGGCTACTGTAGACCTTTTTTGCAAAATATTGTATTTTAATCAATTATTTGGTGAGATGTGATTATAATTAGTATAGATGTATCTAAAAAGTTCCTTCCTCCTCTGAGGAGCCGCCACTGGTGTTCCACTGAAGTATCTTGCAAGGTTACTAGATAACTATAGTGGTGGGGAGTCAAATTTTTAATTAGGGTTAAATGTGCAATAAAATGTTTTGTGCCTGTAGCTTATTTAATGAATCCCTGGCTGGCTGTTGACGTCCTAGGCAATAGATCACAATTCAGGGCATCCCCGTGTAACAGGGTTATATTGGTGATTCCCCTTGCCACTTTATTGTTAAGCCAATGGGTTTTTGGTTTGAGTTTGTCTTGCTTTCACCTACTCAACATGGCATCTTATTGGCTGGTTTGCGTAGCTTACTTACGAGGGGGGATGTTCCAGTTAGAATCGTCCCAGTGAACAAGCACCAAACCAGCGGTAAGTTATTGGTTGCCAAGCACTGTACATCAAAAGTGATTCTTATACTCTCAAGTGATGATTTAAATGTACAATTTCTATCAAATTGTTTGTAAATGTTATTCGAACATCGCATATAAGATGCAGCGGTTTTTGGAGAATATTTGTTGTGCATTTTGTTGTAAAGAATTCCCGCCAGTACTAGCTAGCAACTTACTGTGTCTGGTGGGGGGGTTCATATATTTTATACAGTGCGTGAGTGCAGAGTTGGATGCTGAGACGTGCATTGCATGACGTGCAATTTTGTGCGGTTCCTAACAGAATAAAGCTACATGACTGGTGCTACATATTGGAGTTCGGTGTCGATGACTGATTGTACACAACGCAAGAATAGTACTGTTACACCCGCCACACTTTTTGGAAATAGCAGTTTCATTTTCTCATCCATAAATGGGATCTCAGTGCAAATACCAATCAGCAGCTCAAATCAGCAGGATGGGGGTATTTTTATGAGAAATGATGCCAACAATGGATCGCTAAAATAATGATTATGATCACACTTCCTACATTTTATTATGGCGACAGTGTAGCCAATTATCGTCTAGACATTACGTTGAAATGTCTTCACACCTAGAAAAAAAACCTCCAGGCTTTTGTTATAAGAATTAATGAAAAAAAATAATAATTAAGGATTACAGTGGGCAGTTTTAATCCGGTGTGAATCGTCCTCTGTAATATCGCACATGCTATATTAATTACTTAACAAACATTTTTAGTCATACTAATCCCGTCTGAATAGGGGTATGACATGGAAAATAATATGTTTATTAGCTTAGAGTGTGACGCAGTTTAGTAGGCCTACTTTTGTCGGTCTGTATAATTATTCCATTGCTTATGACGTCTGTCGTTATGTTGTGATCCAAGCCCATGCTATTATTATTTATTCTTGACCAGGCATGTTTACCGAGCGACAGATCATTCAAAAATAAAATAACAAATGTAGATAGCTTATTTAGATTGTTCAAATGATGTCGAGAGACAGATTTTACTCCTCTTGAAAGTGAAACAATGCATGGGGTAAGTGAATTACCCTACCTTCATCTAAATCTGTGTCTGGAATAAATGCAGGCAAGAGTAGCTAGCCATGCATTAGGCTATTTATTAGCCTATTTCGTTGATAATTGAATAGGACTATATGAGCAAATCATGTGCATTATTATCTGACGGGGTGGTTTACCTTTGAATAAAGTGTGTGAATGAGTGAAGGAACATAACCATGCGCTCTGAGATGCGCATGGTTTAGGCTTTACAGCATTTAAAGCGCACTTCTGGGTTTTCCCGATCACAAGTAAATCCGCTAACGAGTATGATTGAAGTGTGATAAAATGGATATGATTACGAGTATGACAAGATTGGCACACTTCTAACTTTAATCCTCAACGGGGCAGTGGAGATCGAATTTCAATATTGAAATGATGTTTCAAAGTTCGGGGAGACAGATATTAAGGTTTACGCAGATCTCCACTGTTGCAAACCATATGGTAGTCTAAAAGAATAAGGAGATAATGTCTAGATGCTTTTTTGGATTGCTCAGTGAGATGGAACAGTAAATAGGTATTTCTACTTTATAGCCTTAGCCGGTGGTAACTTGTGGAATAGACACCAGTTGGAATGTGGTTTTAACCAATCAGCATCCAGGATTAGACCCATCCCTTGAATAAGTAAATATAACATGTGAGGACAAGACAGAGGTGGGACCAAGTCACTATTATTATAGTCACAAGCAAGTCACAAGGTCGAGTCTCAAGACTCTCATTACTTTACTTTTGAAGTTTTCTTTGCCCTGGAGGGTACATAATCTCCATTTAGATTTGTATTTTTCTAGTTATTCTCTAAGCTTTTTCAGCGTTTTTTCAGTTTTGTTTTTATTTCAGTTCACAGTTCAAGTCTTTCTCCTGCAACAGCATCCCCAGCATCCCCATCCCCACCTTTGCAAAATCAGAAGCTCAGTCTTCCTCTTCAATAAAAAGAATGTAATAGAAAAGTAAAGTAGAAAAGTAAGACAAGAAATCTCACTTTTTTTATAGACTTTTCCGTTTGAGCTATTAGCTATCTGACTCATTTTCGAACGCTTTTAAAACACGGAAGTCTTGAGTCAAGTCGAAGTCATCTATTTTAAGGTCAAGTCGAGTCACACGTTTTAAATGTATTTTTTTGTTTTTTGTTTTTAAAACTTTGTGCTGCAGTGACAAATATTTGTCTATTTGAGGCTACCAGACAGCCCTTTTCATTATTTTGTCTGTAACACTTTTTGATAATGTAATATCCAAGCTTCATAAGTAAATGATCAATTTCAACAAATTCTTACATACAAAAAGACCAGTAGGCCTATGATAGTAATCGTTGCTTGAGGACCCATTGCTGGCCAGCTTGCAAAGTAAACAGTTAGGCCTAATAATCTTGATCACCAAACAATTTTTGTAGCTGCATATTTTTTTGATGGCAATGCTCTCTCTACAATATGACGTTTGCGCTGCACCCAGTCCTATAGCTGAACAGTAAATCTGCTTAGTGGTTCTCAAACTTTTTAATCCGTGACCCCCAAAAAGTAGTGGTTCAAAGCTTGCGACTCAAGCACATGTACGCATTCACATGCAAACACAATCGCTGTGCAAATGTAGCCTGTCATTACAGTCATAAACTGTGATGCATTTTCGAAGCGCAACATACAGAAAAACAGCGTTTTACACCTGCATTTTCAGCTGAAAGTCATTCATGTTAGAAGTAACCATCTTCATCCCAAAACTATTGAAGGTAATGCGATATTACAGCTATCTTTAGACATAGCCAGTGCCCTCCACTGAGGTATATAATTATAACCCAACCAAACTAGACCTGTCTGAAATATAAAAATTATCAATGAAATCACCACCAGGTAGCCTAATAGTATTGTTCTGGCAAAGATGCATCCGTGGCAGATTGCTAAACTGTATTTTATATGGATGATATAAATATAGTTAGGCTACTCTGTTTTTTTCCCAGGCAAAACTGGAGAAAATGAATAATGCGCTTTCTGGTCACTACTCTGGATATGTGTGCCCTCACCTTTTTGCGCCAATTCTGATGACTGTTCAACAGTCAAGACACACAACATTTTGGTTCTGAAGTACATATTAGATGTTTTTGAAACAAGAATATGGTGCAATGACGTAGGCCTATCTTAATGACCAGAGCGAATAAGCAAAGGTATAAATAGAAAATACAAATGGTTGGCTATATGTAGCCTATTAAAATATGGATGAAAGAAACCTTCTCACTGTGCTAGCTCACCCGACCTGTGTTGATTTACAGTTTGCCGGTCCAATCAGAGGGCCAAGTGTGCATTTCACTAGCCAATCTGTTCAATGTTGCAAGTGTGATGCTGGCATGCTGCAGCTCCTGTCTCTGGCTGCTTGGAGAGTAGGCCTAATCCACGGAGACTCTGTGCCACAAAATGATTGACAAAACATTACAAAACCTGGCCAGATAATTTAAAGTCATCAGTCTCAAGACAAAGGTGAATCCTGAGTTTGTGTGGTTTTTTACCCCTTTTTCTCCCCAACTTGGTGGTATCCAATTGGTAGTTATAGTCTTGTCCAATCCGTGCAACTCCCGTACGGGCTCGGGAGAGGCGAAGTTCGAGAGCTGTGCGTCTTCTTGACACAATGCCCGCTTAACCCGGAAAGCCAGCCACACCAATGTGTCAGAGGAAACCCCATACACCTGGTGACCGTGTCAGCATACATTGCACCCGGCCCACCACAGGAGTCGCTAGTGCGCTATGGGACAAGAACTTCCCTGCCGGCCAAACCCTCCCCTAACCCGGAAGACGCTGGGCCAATTGTGCGCCGGCTGCGACAGAGCCTGGACTCAAACCAGGATCTATAGACCACTGCGCCACTCAGGTGAATCCTGAGTCTTGAGGTTTCAAGTCAAGTATTTTTTTTTTCTTCTATAAAGTCAAGTCTCAAGTCATCAAATCAGGTGCTCGGGACGACAAGGTTCTATCTGCATTTTTGTCCAAATACATTTGTAAGTGTTCTCTACCTATATAGTTCTCTAAATACCCCAATTAATGTTATTAAAGATCCACTATGCAGAAATTGCTCTGCCATTTTCCTCAGTTTGTGACAAAACAAGCGAGTATAGAGAATCATTGTACCATCTAAACCGTAGTGAAATATCTTTTCCAAAAACCAACATTTTGTATTTTCAGTTGTTTGAAGCTAGTGCACAAAACTGAAAGAAAAACACCAAAATGAAATTTAAGAATGGGAAGCATAGAAATAGCACACATAGAACATATTCCACTGCTTAGACTTGCTTTCAATAAGACTGGCAGATCTATAACACACATTTATGTGAATTTGGTCAGGTCTGCAAAAAGTTACATATTCCAGATATAAAAGTTCAAAAGAATACTATATAAAATTGCTGACACCATTCAAACCAATGAGGATTTGGAATTGTAAAGCCAAATTATCAAAATTTGTGACTCAAGTCAGACTCGAGTCCAAGTCATGTGACTCGAGTCCACACATCTGCGACATGGTACCCATGGGAACTATTGTGCTAGCATACATTAGGAATAACTGACAGAAATTAGTTTATTTATTTTGAAAGCAATAAATGCACTCTAAGGAAGAGTAGGCCATGCTATTGTTTTCTCAAAGTGAACACAATTACATTGAGTATCTGTGAGAAATTATGCTCTTTGTTTTAAATTTACAGTCGTGGCATTATCCGAAAATTATATAGAATAGTTGGTGCTCGGGTGAAATATAGAAATAGAGAGAAACAAACCAAGAAAAAGAAAGACACATAGGCGAACACATCCGATAATGCCGTAGCCAGCCACACCTGTCACAACACAGGCCCAAGGCGTCTGTGTCTCCTCTGATTCATGGCTGATCCTCTGCATCTGAGTATCAGTGGCCTTCATCACTTTATTAAGCCCTCCAATGTCACCGTTCAGACAGGACAGCCACTAGTCTCATGTTGGTCACTTGGGAAAAGGATAGAAAGAGCGGGCAGTGAATAACCCAGTGTCTAAAGTACTGCTCACAAACAGTCTCCAAGTTGGGAAACAAAAGCCAAACCAAACAATGTAGACCAATTGTTTTGGCCACTATGATAGAGATACATATTTAACAAAAAATGTCTATGTGTTATTCCCAAAGTTGAAGGAACATAGATAAGGGAAAATGGAAGAAAGTAGGGAGGGAACATCTGTGACATCCCAAATTTTTTTTATGGAAAGATACCAAGGAAAAGAAAGGGTTATGTGATGACAAAAAATAGAGAATAGAAATGTAATCTCTGGAATATAAGACTACCGACAGACTAAGAAACCAACAGTTTCACTACCTCCAAACTCCTACTTTAACATGCCTGAGAAGAAGAAGAACCTGTGAGTTTGTAGTTTTCACAACACCTATAGGGAAAGGTCATAAAATGTAGACAGGTAACCCTGCCAGAAAGAATTCCCAACCGCCAGGCGTACAAGACACACGCTATTTACTTTGCAGACCTTAATTAAACAGCCCTCACTCTTTCTCGCATTAGCAGTGATTTCTCGAGGGGAGGTGCAAGCATCATTTACATGAATTCCTCATCGAATAAATAATTCTCAGGTGCGTCTTCGGCAGAGGCCCTCGCTCTCAACGAATGTCGACCATCTGCTGTATTTTCCAAAGGGATTAGAGTGACAGCTTTCTAATGAAGAGATATAAAAGGAATGCTCAAATTCCTGTCCTGCTGATACCAAGCAAGCAAGCAAGCTCCCTTATGTGTGAGAGGAGGAGGCATCAATGCCAGTTGGCTAGGTCTTTGAACATAGAACATGCCAGGAATTTCTAAGCAACTGCTGAGGCATTTTCCAAAGGGTCTAATGGAGGTTAAAGCTGAAAGTTTGTCAAACAAAACCCAAACATCAGATTCAGCCCCAGGGATTATGACTTTTTAATTTCAATTCCAATAAATTGGCATTCCGATGTATCTCACGCTTTACACAGCAGGGGTTCTCCTTGGGCTCAGAGTCTTTGAATACTGTTGTCTCTCTCCCTCTCACACACTCTGTCTCTCATTCACTCACACACACACCAAGCCCACCCTCCCTTCCAAAAGAAGCATTCTCCTGCATTTCACTTCGTAGTTGGTCACTACGATTATCTTGCCCCAACTAACAGTGAGACAACAGAAATGGTGAAACAATGCTGTAATGTTTCAGCAAGAATGGCTTAGGTTTGTGCACAAGAGGAATGCTTTGTTTTTGAATTGGTGTCTGTAAAGGGATGAAGAATACGTACATAAAAATATATGAATGAGTGATGGTACAGAACGGCATAGGCAAAATGCAGTAGATGGTATAGAGTACAGTATATACACATGAGAAGAGTAATGTAGGGTATGAAAACATAAAAGTGGCATTGTTTAAAGTGGCTAGTGATACATGTATTACATAAAGATTGCAAGATGCAGTAGATGGTATAGGGTACAGTATATACATATGAGATGAGTAATGTAGGGTATGTAAATATTATATTAAGTGGCATTGTTTAAAGTGACGAGTGATACATTTTTACATGAATTTTTCCATTATTAAAGTGGCTGGAGTTGAGTCAGTATGTTGGCAGCAGCCACTCAATGTTAGTGATGGCCTTGCGATAGAAGCTGTTTTTCAGTCTCTCGGTCCCTGCTTTGATGCACCTGTACTGACCTCGCCTTCTGGATGATAGCGGGGTGAACAGGCAGTGGCTCGGGTGGTTGTTGTCCTTGATGATCTTTATGGCCTTCCTGTGACATCAGATGGTGTAGGTGTCCTGGAGGGCAGGTAGTTTGCCCCCGGTGATGCTTTGTGCAGACCTCACGAGCCTCTGGAGAGCCTTATGGTTGTGGGCGGAGCAGTTGCCGTACCAGGCGGTGATACAGCCCGACAGGATGCTCTCGATTGTGCATCTGTAGAAGTTTGTGAGTGCTTTTGGTGACAAGCCAAATTTCTTCAGCCTCCTGAGGTTAAAGAGGCGCTGCTGCGCCTTCTTCACCACGCTGTCTGTGTGGGTGGACCAATTCAGTTTTTCTGTGATGTGTACGCCGAGGAAATTAAAACTTACAACCTTCTCCACTACTGTCCCATTGATGTGGATAGGGGGGTGCTCCCTCTGCTGTTTCCTGAAGTCCACGATCATCCCCTTTGTTTTGTTGATGTTGAGTGTGAGGTTATTTTCCTGACACCACACTCCGAGGGCCCTCACCTCCTCCCTGTAGGCCTTCTCGTCATTATTGGTAATCAAGCCTACCACTGTAGTGTCGTCTGCAAACTTGATGATTGAGTTGGAGGCGTGCGTGGCCACGCAGTCGTGGGTGAACAGGGAGTACAGGAGAGGGCTCAGAACACACCCTTGTGGGGCCCCAGTGTTGAGGATCAGCGGGGTGGAGATGTTGTTACCTACCCTCACCACCTGGGGGCTGCCCGTCAGGAAGTCCAGGTCCCAGTTGCACAGGGTGGGGTCGAGACCCAGGGTCTCGAGCTTGATGATGAGTTTGGAGGGTACTATGGTGTTAAATGCTGAGCTGTAGTCGATGAACAGCATTCTCACATTGGTAATCCTCTTGTCCAGGTGGGTTAGGGCAGTGTGCATTGTGGTTGCGATTGCATTGTCTGTGGACCAATTGGGACGGTAAGCAATCTGGAGTGGGTCTAGGGTGTCAGGTAGGGTGGAGGTGATATGGTCCTTGACTAGTCTCTCAAAGCACTTCATGATGATGGAAGTGAGTGCTACACGGCGGGAGTCGTTTAGCTCAGTTACCTTAGCTTTCTTGGGAACAGGAACAATGGTGGCCCTCTTGAAGCATGTGGGAACAGCAGACTGGGATAAGGATTGATTGAATATGTCCGTAAACACACCAGTCAGCTGGTCTGCGCATGCTCTGAGGATGCCTGCAGCTTTGCGAGAGTTAACACATTTAAATGTTTTACTCACGCCGGCTGCAGTGAAGGAGAGTCCACAGGTTTTGGTAGCGGGCCGTGTCAGTGGCACTGTATTGTCCTCAAAGCGAGCAAAGAAGTTGTTTAGTCTGTCTGGGAGCAAGACATCCTGGTCCGCGACGGTGCTGGTTTTCTTTTTGTAATCCGTGATTGACTGTAGACCCTGCCACATACCTCTTGTGTCTGAGCCATTGAATTGCGACTATTCTTTGTCTCTATACTGACGCTTAGCTGGTTTGATTGCCTTGCGGAGGGAATAGCTACACTGTTTGTATTCGGTCATGTTTCCGGTCACCTTGCCCTGGTTAAAAGCAATGGTTCGTGCTTTCAGTTTCATGTGAATGCTGCCGTCAATCCACGGTTTCTGGTTTGGGAATGTTTTAATAGTTGCTGTGGGTACGACATCCCTGATGCACTTGCTAATAAACTCGCTCACCGAATCAGCGTATTCGTCAATGTTGTTGTTTGACGCAGTGCGCAACATCCCAATCCACGTGATCGAAGCAATCTTGAAGCGTGTAATCAGATTGGTCGGACCAGCATTGAACAGACCTGAGCGCGGGAGCTTCCTGTTTTTGTCTCTGTCTATAGGCTGGGAGCAACAAAATGGAGTCGTGATCAGCTTTTCCAAAAGGAGGGCGGGGGAGGGCCTTATATGCATCGTGGAAATTAGAATAACAATGATCCATGGTTTTACCAGCCCTGGTAGCACAATCAATATGCTGATAGAATTTAGGTTGTTGTTTTCAGATTAGCCTTGTTAAAATCCCCAGCTACAATGAATGCAGCCTCAGGATATGTGGTTTCCAGTTTACATACAGTCAAATAAAGTTTGTTCAGGGCCGTCGATGTGTCTGCTTGGGGGGGGAATATATGCGGCTGTGATTATAATCGAAGAGAATTCTCTTGGTAGATAATGCGGTTGAAATTTGATTGTGAGGAATTCTAAGTCAGGCGAACAGAAGTTCCTGTATGTCATGATCACACCACGTCTCGTTAATCATAAGGCATACCCCCCGCCCCTCTTCTTACCAGAAAGATGCTTGTTTCTGTCAGTGCGATTGCGTGAAGAAACCAGCTGGCTGTACCGACTCCGATAGCGTGTCTCGAGTGAGCCATGTTTCCGTGAAGCAAAGAAAGTTACAGTCTCTTATGTCTCTCTGGAATGCTACCCTTGCTCGGATTTCATCAGCCTTGTTGTCAAGAGACTGGACATTGGCGAGTAGTATGCTCGGGAGTGGTGCGCGATGTGCCCATCTCCGGAACCTGACCAGAAGACCGCTTTGTTTGCCCCTTTTACGGCGACGTTTTTTGGTTCGCCGGCTGGGATCCGATCCATTGTCCTGGGTGGTGGGTAAAACACAGGATCCGCTTTGGGAAAGTCGTATTCCTGGTCATAATGATGGTGAGTTTATGTTGCTCTTATATCCAGTAGTTCCTCACGACTGTATGTAATAAAACCTAAGATTACCTGGGGTACCAATGTAAGAAATAACACGTAAAAAAACAAACAACTACTGCATAGTTTCCTAGGAACGCGAAGCAAAGCGGCCATCTCTGTCGGCGCCGGAAGTTGAGTATATTCTAGAGGCGCGTAGTCCGTTTCTGACTAACTGATTCTTTTGGATGATCTGATTCTTTTGGATGATCTGCTAATCAAACTCGACAGAGTGGTGGTGCAAAATTGTCTCTGGTGATTGAATGTACTCATTAAGTTTAAAATGAAATCTCCCTAATGTGTATTAGCCGTCAGGCAGCACACATCAGCGGAGCACATTAAGTCCAACCCGATGCCATGGCACAAATGGCATGGATTCGCCCGGAGCACAGATGTGACTCAGGCATTATGGATGTCCTCTTGTCATGTAAGCTATCCTAGCAAAAAATAATTTTTGAGAGAATGAGAAGCACCAGTTTGAAAGGATGGGGGCGGAGAGAGGGTCAGGGGTCAAAAAGAAAATGTACTGTAAAACCTGAGGTACTGTCCTGGGAAAAGGGTAATTGTTGATGGACCAGAACAGGTTAAGGTCCAAAACAAATGGCCATTGTGCTCCATTTCCAAGATTGTCAAGCAAAAAAAGCAGAGGGGCCAAACCCCCTTAGGTGGCACTACTTTGTCCTCAGATGCTATTACTATCAAGCCGGAGCAGCATGGCTCACAGTATCCCAGCACAGTAACGTGGGAAATTATGAGGTCCCATGAGGCCGGGCCGCTGTCATAACTGATAAGTTTTCCTAGGCGAGTGTCCAAGGCTAGGATGTGCTAATTGCTTTATTGATCCTGAGTTTTGCGCTGCGACAGCACTTGATAAAATACATCAGTGGGGGAAAGGAAAGCATACATGGGCCCACTCAGCTTTGTGTCCCTATCATCCAAAGCTAGTTAAAGCTGTACTTTTAGCAGGGGAAAGACACCGGGCTAGTGTTTGTCTGCTCGCGCCACAAACATAAATCTTCACAAAGGGAGAACATTGTGCGAGAGCCGACTGTCGCATCTATCTGTGTATTTCTCAAGGTGATACAATGGACACTGCAAACAATATCACAGGGAAGTTTGTCTTACCATGGTTCCCTGCCCCTGTCGTTCCTCCTGTAATGTAAAAAAAGAGCCCCAGATTCAAAACTGTGATTTAGGGCTCTAATCTGTAAAGATGAAGCGTTATAGATTCTGCAATAGAAATGTAAAGGCAATTTCCGCTTGAGCCGGCATGTGCAGCGTTTACCGTGAATGCAATCCGCTAAAGCAGAAACAATGTCTTTAAAAAATATATATTTTAAATTGAATAGGGCCCTTTATTAAAAGAGCCCTCTCTTATGATTAGTCTGTCTACAGTATGTTGTTATGCATCAAAGAGAACTTCAAAGGCAAGGTAAAACAACAGTGTAAGATAAGTCTGCCTATAAAAGCAATGGATTAAATTACTTGGTTTAATGAGCGTGATTGCTAATGGCAGCCTGATTCAGCATCCATCCCTATAGGCAAAGGAGATTGAACTTTCCTTGGTAGGGGGCTAGGGGCGTTACAGATCTCAGACTAACATACTTGACCCCATCTCTAAACTTAACTATGAATAGGTGAAAACAAAAGCGGATCACAGCTCAGCGCTTAGTGCCAACAACTTCTCCGCTCCACTCAATTAATATCAGCCTGACTTTCTCTACTTACAAAAGTGGTGATAATTCATTAGCAACACAATAGACAGTTGATTATATTTATGTTTATGAGAACCTTAATTACACCAAACATGTCTCCCTGATTGTGTATTCAAAATGTGCTCATTCTGGTCAGAAGCCTTGACAAGCATATTTATTTTTTAAATCATCCGTGGATGAAGATTGGAGGTGCACACATCTCAAGTAAGACTATGTGCCTCAATGCTTAATGGTCTCTGATCGCCCCATCTGCTCTGTCAATTAAAACTGCTAAAAGTGGGCAATCTAAGAATGAGGGAAAGACAATTCAATTGGTCAGCTGTTGTGTCAGTTCTGAAAACAGAAGCCTGATTTCATGTTCAACAGGAGAAAACTGTCAATTATATTAATATTTATCCACAGCTTTTGTATCATATTGTTGGCATGTTAGGCACTGCTTCGGGCTAGCAGATCTCGTTGTCAAACATATGAGAACTTTCAGGACTTGTTTTCAATTAAATGGCACGCTAAACTCATCAACTTCAAAACAGACCGCATTAGATTTTTTTCCCCCTTTCATTCTTCACCATGGGGAAAGCTCTCCCTTGCAGCAGTCCAAGATAATACAATTGATATAGCCTCAAAGAGATATGTCAGAGACCTAAATTTGACAGCACATTGAGCGAGAAGAGAAACAATCAATCAAAACAACCCTCGCAATATTAACTGGTATTACAAGGGTCTATTACTGAACTTTCTGTTTAAAAAAAATATTCAAATGGGAAGAGTGTCACTGGCAAACATAGTTACAGATCCAACAACATTATATATAGTGTCCCCTCCTCATGAAGAAAAGCACAAACTAATTACAATACACAAAGTAGGCAAAACAATTAAATGCATCATTCCAACATTGCCAAAAATGATGAATAAAATACTAATGAGATATACCTATATAAGGAATTTAACGATTGAGATGTACAAACTATGGCATAAGGGAACTATGAATGGATAAGAGGCAAACCATAATCGGCCAGCAGCATACCACCCTGCATCCCACTATTGGCTTGCTTCTAAAACTAAGCAGGGCTGGTCCTGGTCAGTCCCTAGATGGGAGACCAGATGCTGCTGGAAGTGGTGTTGAAAGGCAAGTAGGAGGCCTCAGGTCTTAAAAAATATCCTAATACCCAAGGTCAGTGATTAGGGACACTGCCCTGGGTAGGGTGCTGTCTTTCGGATGGGACGTTAAACAGGTGTCCTGACTCTCTGTGGTCACTAAAGATCCCATGGTGTAAGAGTACGGGTGTTAACACTGGTGTTCTGGCTAAATTCCCAAGCTGTCCCTCATACCATCACGGTCACCAATCATCCCCAGCTTACAATTGGCTCATTCATCCCCTGTAACTATTCCCTATGTCATTGCTGTAAATGAGAATGTGTTCTCAGTCAACTTACCTGGTAAAATACTTTTTTTTAAAAGACATTATTGAGAGAGCTAAGACGGACGTAGTCGATAAGCCTATTTGTTCAGCTCTTTTGAAATGGACAGTGACAGAATTCAGAATATGGCCGTTCTTACAGTATTCTCCCTGTACACCATGTCAGAACCGTAGGATAAATATCATGGTACTATAAGCAGACAATGAAAGCTCTTACATTATCCAATGATGAATTTTCTCCAATACAGGCTATAGCTTACATGTGCACCACCAAGTCAGAACAGTAGGCTAAGTTCAGGGGGAAAGGGACCAAACGCTTAGGGTGAGACACATGGTCTACTAACAGCTTGCTACACAACATAAACTTAGTATTACTTTCTTAGCTACAGTGTACATATCTCCCTGGCGTATCACATCATTTATAAAGCAGCATACAAGACATATATTTTCGGACTCATCGTTGTTGTCCTGTACTCACTTCAACGGTCCTTCTTGTGAGCAAACTTAGTCTATATCGGCATTCTCTGGATTTATGGTGCTTTCAAGACAACTGTGAACTCTGAAAAAAAACGAGGTCGAATCATGATGTCAGTGATCGTCAAGTTGGAGCGCTAGAGAAAGGCCTGTGTTCCCGACTTGGAATTCCAACTTGGATGACAGTTCAAAACTTATTTTCCTAGTTGGAGAAAATTATTTTTAGAGTTCCCAGTTGTCTTGATTGCACTGAAGTCTGAGATTTGCCAGTTCCAAGTTTCCAGTTTTGAACATGGCAGAAGTCATGGATTGACAGCATGACCAATGTTATCATCCTTTTCTGGCCCATGGTGTTACGTGTGAATGTTTATCCTTTTAAGCTTAGGAAAAGAGACCCTTTCAGACACATGTTTTAAATCCTTAAACCCAGACTTGGACCACATATACTCTCCACCGAATAGCAGGCAGGGGAAGCAAAATAGTGATTGCTTTGCGACGTTAGCAATTAGCCACTGATTCCTTCCAAACCACTCATTGTTGCATTTGCGATTTCTGACTTGTTGTGTAATGTTATATCCAATGGCCGATGACCACCGACATATTTTATCTGGAATTTCTCCTCATATGACAAGAAAAAGATTGTCTAGCTAGCAAGTGTGCTAAGACTTTCAATGTATGTTGTTGACATGATCAGTCCAATCAAAGCTACGGTAGAAATAGCATGATTTGACATCATTTTATCGGTGGCTAATGACCTTGAGCCTTCTTGGACGGGCACTTTTAAATGTAAATCTATCACAGCACCCAAAAGAGCTTGAACTGCCTAGAACTCCCTGTAGATTCTGCGGTGACGTAGTGTCGTGTGTGTGTGTGTGTGTGTGTGTGTGTGTCCAATGAGTGACAGAGCACTGAGCCAATCACAGCACAACTAGAGAAGATTACCAACGCATACACTCTATATTTTCGATGGCTGCACCTCCACCACAGGAAGCACTGAGCTTGGTTGAAACACCAGCATTTTGGAGCTGCCTTACTCAAGAAAGAGACCATGTTTGTGTATGGCTTAATTAACTGAAGGATATATATTTGTTTTGTACTTTTACCCCTTTTCCCACCAATTTTGTGATGTCCAATTGGTAGTTACAGTCTTGTTCCATCGCTGCAACTTCCCTACAGACTCGGGAGAGGCGAAGGTCGAGAGCCATGCGTCCTCCAAAACACGACCCTGCCAAGCCGCACTGCTTCTTGACACACTGCTCGCTTAACCCGGAAGCCAGCTTCACCAGTGTCAGATGAAACACTGTCCAACTGGCGACAGAAGTCAGCTTGCAGGCGCCTGGCCCACCACAAGACGTTGCTAGAGCGTGTTGGGACAAGAAAATCCCGGCCGACCAAACCTTCCCATAACCTGGACAACGCTGTGCCAATTGTGTGCCGCCTCACGTGTCTCCCATTTACGGCCGGCTGTGATACAGCCTGAGATCAAAACCGGGGCTGTAGTGATGCCTAAAGCACTGCGATGTAGTGCCATAGACCGCTGTGCCATTCAGGAGGCCCATATATATATATTTTTACAATGTTTGCAAACTGATATCTGAAACAAATTAATACCAAAAGAACATGCAAAGCAGGCCTTTCTTTGCTGAATGACGGGTCGCCACTGCTGCACATCAGTAGTGGGTGTAGTGTCGAAATTAGGATGCATAAGAAAATAACCCCATACTTACTGTAAAATATGGTGGTGGATCTTTGATGTTATGGGTCTATATTCCTTCCGCTGGTCATGGGGCGTTAAGGTCAATGGCATCATGGACTTTACCGAGTGTCTTGACATTTTTGCCAAAAACCTGCTAGAAGGCTGAAACTTAGTGAATCTTCCAGCAAGACAATAACCCCAAGCACACATCAAAATCCACAAAGAAATTATTAATTGACCACAAAATCAACATCTCTGGACTTGAATTCCATTGAAAATCTGTGGTTTGAATTGAAGAGGTAAGTCCATAAGTGCAGATGAAGGATATCAAGGATCTGGAAAGAATTTGTATGGAGTAATGGTCTAAGATCCCTCCCAAGGTGTTCTCAATCTCATAAAACATTTTTGAAAAAAGCTCAGTGCCATTATCCTAGAAAGGCGAGGTATTGAAAACAGGGATGTCAATAATTGCCTTTTTTGAAAGAAAAAATATCACTTGTTAATTAAATAAAATGTATTTCTCTGAGCAATTGTATTAGTATAAAATAATAACATTTCCCATTTTTTGAACACAGTATAGTTCAGTAATTGTACATTAATTTTTATTTATCTTTTAAACTATTTTCCACATTGTCACACCCTGACCTTAGAGATCCTTATTATTCTATATGTTTGGTTAGGTCAGGGTGTGACTCGGGTGGGAAAGTCTATGTTTTATATTTCTTTGTTTTTGGCCATGTGTGGAACCCAATCAGAGATAGCTGTCTATCGTTGTTTCTGATTGGGGATCATATATAAGTTGTCATTTTCCTTTTGGGTTTTGTGGGATCTTGTTTTCTGTTTAGTGTCTGTAGCTGACAGAACTGTTTGCTTTCGGTTTCACGTTTGTTATTTTGTTTGAGTGTTTTTGAAAATAAATTATCATGAACGCTTTGGCCCACTCTTTTCGACAAGAGCCGTTACACACATTGCAGAATAATAGTAAAGACATCAAAACTGCGAAATAACACATATGGAATCATGTAGTAACCAAAAAAGTGTTAAACAAATCAAAATATATTTGAGATTCTTCAAAGTAGCCACCCTTTGCCTTGATGACAGCTTTGCACACTCTTGGCTTTCTCTCCAAGAAGGAGAGTGATGGAGTGCTGCATCAGATGACCTGGCCTCCATAATTACCCAACCTCAACCCAATTGATATGGTTTGGGATGAGTTGGACCGCAGAGTGAAGGAAAAGTATCCAACAAGTGCTCAGCCTATGTGGGAACTCCTTCAAGACTGTTGGAAAAGCATTCCAGGTGAAGCAGGTGAGAATGCCTAGAGTGTGCATAGCTGTCATCAAGGAAATGGGTGGCTACTTTGATAGTGGGATTAAGCGCTTACCAGATTGGTTGGCGTATCGCTGCAGCATGCTGTGGTAGCCCTGCTGGTTAAGTGTGCCTTGAATTCTAAATAAATCACGGTGTCACCAGCAAAGCACCTTCACAGCTCCTCCATGCTCCATTTTCATGAATGTTTAATATTACGAATTTTGTATTTTGAATTTCGCGCTCTGCAATTTCACCAGATGTTGTCGAGGTGGGGCACTAGCGACACGCCTAGCCCAAAATTAACTTGCAATGAAAATAACTTTTTGTCAAAATTAGAAATGTATAATATCTGAAACTGTAGCTTATACATGGATGAATGCTTCGCGGCAGACTGCAACCCTGCAACTTACATTCAATAAGATGTCCTGTGTCCTTTCCGTTTTGTTTGTACAGCTTGCTTGGCCCGTTGTTGTGTCAAGTCATTCTGGTTCACACTGACCGTGTGCAATGCCATAAGAATCATCTTAAGCTTTAGCCCCCACCCAAACGCTGACCATTTTACTCACCCTTGCAGAACTGGTTAGGATGTTTTCATGTTATCCAGAGCATTGGTGAGAGTGCAACTGCTCCTGGCAGCAATTTATTTACACTTTTTTGCCGACTTTACTGACACCGGCCATATTCAACTGGTGTTGAGCATTTGTAAATTCATCAGTTATTCTGCGCTCTGGTACACTCAGATTAGAGTGCTCTGAAACAGTTGTTGCAGTGATGTTCTACTGAAATGGATACTTGCATACTGGACTCTTTTGTTAAGTTTTAATATGCGATACATAAAGAAAAGCCGCGTTAGACAGGCTTACCCTACACATACTGAGCAGCTGAAATAGACAGAAGCGTGCTATATGGCAGACCTATCCAAACACATCTCTCGGGCATTTCCAACCCACTCATTATCTCAGCCAATCATGGCTAGCGGGAAGGTTGGTGTCTTTTTATGCGGCTTAACTGAACTATGCTCGTACAGATGGCATACAAGTTGGTTATTAAGGCACATGAAAGTTCACATGTTCAAGAAGGCATTTCTGCCCAAAAAGTTTACGTTCAAACGGCTCTCCTGTGAAGTAGTGACCCACGACATATGTCTAGTTTCCTGAAACGGGTCACAAATGCACATTCAAGCCTGGATGCAACAGCTAAGAGCCTCTCACATGCTCACTCTCTTTTTCTCTTTGCCCTGCGCTCCCTTTTAAGTTCAGTGCCTTTGGGGAACTAATAATGCACTGTAGGACTGTTTGACATTTTAGTTAAAGCGAGGTTGCGTGAGAGATTGTTTATTATTTATTATTGTTTGAACTGTATTGATTTTTTGTGTGACTATTGAAATTTGGCCAAGAAGACTTTTGGCCATTTTCAGTTTTTGTTTACACACACATCCTCATGCACTACTCACTCCTCCACCGGGAAGGAATACAGATTATTGCAAACCCTCTAATGTTGATGACTGGGCTCTTTCTTGTAAATTGTTTCTATGAAGTTGTCGTTATTATTGTATGAGGTATTATTGTATGAGGTATTATTGGTTGGGTTGCCCCTATGCTGTGATGTGTGTTTTATATGGTGTGTCTTATCTTTTCTCTCCACTGGCTATTGTTGTTACCTTTATTTTATTTTACTAGGCAAGTCAGTTAAGAACAATCTGGCAAACTGGGTACACTTTAGGCAGTCTCTTCTGCTGTGTGTGTGTGTGTGTGTGTGTGTGTGTGTGTGTGTGTGTGTGTGTGTGTGTGTGTGTGTGTATTTGGGGGGGGGGGGGTAGCGGTACTCTATCTATCCTACTCTATTCCCTATGCGCCCAAACAGCATTTTTTATTTTTACCCCTCTTTAAAAATAACAGTTCAGATTTTTTTTATTTAGCCAATCTTTTGTTCTTATCTGGCAATTTAAATGTGAGTTTTACATGTCTCACAATGTCATGGCAATTCAATTGAGTCTCCTTGAATTAAAATGTCACAATGAATTTGTTGTTTTGGGACTCAAATCTTCAAATATGCAGCACTTTTTAAACTCATGTTCCAATACAGTAGACATTGTATCTCTTAATCTTTTTGACAGCTGGTATGAGACATTTGACAGAAAGTTTTGGTATACAGTGCGACAATATCAAATATATATACAGACATTTTTATGACATGCCAAACATGTAAATGGAAAAATTAAATCACATACAGTCCATTCGGAAAGTATTCAGACCACTTTTTCCACTTTTTTATTCTAAAAAGGATTCAATTACATTTTTTCCTCATCAATCGACACACTACCCTATAATGACAAAGCGAAAACAGAAATACCTTATTTAAATAAGTATTCAGACCCTTGGCTATGAGACTCAAGATTAAACATCCTTCTTCCATTGATCATCCTTGAGACTTTTCTACAACTTGATGGGAGTAATTGACTGGAGATGATTGGGAAAGGCACACAACTGTCTATATAAGGTCCCACAGTTGACATTACATGTCAGAGCAAAAACCAAGCCATGAGGTCGAAGGCATTGTCCGTAGAGCTCCGAGGCAGGATTGTGTCGAGGCACAGATCTGGGAAAGGGTATGAAAACATTTCTGCAGTATTGAAGGTCCCCAAGAACACAGTGGCCTCCATCATTCTTAAATGGAAGAAGTTTGTAGCCACCAAGACTCCTCCTAGAGCTGGCCGCCAGGCCAAACTGAGAAATCAGGGGAGAATGGCCTTGGTCAGGGAGGTGACCAAGAACCCGATGGTTACTCTTACAGAGTTCCGTAATACCTCTGTGGTGATGAGAGAACCTTCCAGAATAACAACCATCTCTGCATCACTCCACCAATCAGGTCTTTATGGTAGAGTGGAAGCCACTCCTCTGTGAAAGGCATATGACAGCCTACTTGGAGTTTTCCAAAAGTCACCTAAAGGACTCAGACCAGGAGAAACAAGATTCTCTGGTCTGATGAAACCAAGATGGTGTCTTTGGCCTGAATGCCAAGCGTCACGTCTGGAGGAAACATGTTTTTTAGTGGCATGGACTGGGAGACTACGTGGGATCGAGGGAAAGATGAACGGAGCAAAGTAGAGAGTGATCCCTGATGAAAACCTGCTCCAGAGTGGTCGATCCTAAGCACACAGCCAAGACATCGCAGGAGTGGCTTCATGACAAGTCTCAGAATGTCCTTGAGTGGCCCAGCCATAACCAGGACTTGAACCCCATTGAACATCTCTGGAGAGACCTGAAAATAGCTTTGCAGCAACCTGGCAGAGCTTAAGAGGATCTGCAGACAAGAACGGGAGAACCTCCCCAAATACAGGCGTGCCAAGCTTGTATTGTCATTCCCAAGAAAACTTGAGGTTGTAATTGATGCCAAAGGTGCTTCAACAAAGTATTGAGTAAAATGTCTGAATACCTATGAATATGTGATATCAGTTTTATTTTTTTTATCTTTATAAATTCACTTTATCATTATGGGGTATTGTCTGTAGATTGTTGAATGAAAAAATATATTTAATCCATTTTAGAATAAGGCTGTAACATAACAAAATGTGGAAAAAGTCAAGGTGTCTGAATACTTTCCGAATCCACTGTACATGTAGAATGGAATGTCATTGAGAGGGTCAGTAAATCAAAGTTATGGAGGGTGTTGGCTGGAGTCACAAGCGCAAGCCCACACTGAATGTTTGTAATCACACACAGATGGAAATCCACCAAATGTTTCTTCCAGTTGCATTGGTTAGTTTCTTCTCATTCCTTTTGATGAGTCCCTCTCTACGCTGTCTGAGTCTGTGCCAGGCATTTGGACAGATGCCTAAAGAGGCAGCATTTCGATTCCCCTGAGCATAGTCTTTCCATTTGATATTCTACGCCAGAATCCTTGCAGTCACCTGTTTGCTCAGGGGGCCGAGGTCTGGGACAAAGCTTATCCTTCCTCATTCTTTGTAGGCCCTCCCTCAAGGCCAGTAAACAACTCTGCTTGTTAGAAAACCTAGCTCTCGCTTTCTTTCCGTCTGAAAGAGCAGAGAAACAAAGCCTTGAACAACAACTTCTCCCACCTCATCCCACAGGCAAGCCTTTTAAGGTTTCTGAACCTGCTTCAACACGCTCTAATTTATGCTATTCTGTGTTTCTCTGAGGGAAAAGTTTTCCTCCCTTACATTTCCACAGCACAGGTTCTGCAGGAACATTTCTTTACCTCAAGCGCTTTATTTCAAAACCGAATGTAGCTACCTGATTACTGTCACTGCAAAAATAATTCCTACGTTCTGAAAATGAGACGCCTTGGTCGATGCCCCACTTGAAAAGTCATGAATAACAGATGCCGTTATTGTGATGGCATCGTTAAAGGGGCGCAACGTTGTTGTGCTTCGTTAAATTAATTTGAGCGGTAGTGCAGGAACTTTGTGAGTAAAAATAAAGTGATTGCATCATTGTCAAGCCAAACTCTTTCTCTTAGCAACCACGACACACACATTCAGTTACATGTCTGCAGAGTCTTAGGCCTTATAGTAACATATGTATGGCCGTCTGTGGCTGCATTCCATGGAGATTTTGTGGATGACTCGGGCACTTCCTAAACATGCCTAGAATAGCTGAATTCATTCAGACTACATCTCTTTTCATAAACATTAAGCACAGTCAATACAGTCGGTATAAAAATCAACTGCCTGCAAATGGTTTTATATTTGAAAATGTGGTTGTGCAGGTCCATTCTGCATTTGGCAGTATGAAACAAGCCTTAGAGAGGGAGTTACAGCTGAGGGGTTACAGAGGTTACTAGGACACTGGTTGAAGCCTTGCAGGAGGTAGTGACTGGAAAGGATTTTGATCCTGATGGAACTGCCAGGTTTACAGTGTCAAACATTTATCAAAGGCATCTGCTGTTGACAGCTTTGCTCCAATGTCACTCACACCCCTCAAGAGACTGCACTAGGAGAACACAAACATATCTGATCCCAACGTTAATCGCTGGTAGGTGCTGTGAAATAGCATATTTTCAAATATGATTTTGTAAGAGACAAGAAAATCACTGAAAATTGGTTAACACAAAAAAGTAGTGGGACATTTGTTTAATGTACATCATATATCATATATTGAAACACTGTAGAAGAAGCAGAAAGAAACAACCACAGATGTGGCACCTACTATTATATTAGACCTCTGGATCCCAATCTGAAGTTTTTTTATTTGGGATAAGACAAGGTTTGTTCTGAGGTTTGTTGCTTCCTAATCTAACTCTAATCTCACACCGAGAGCCTGATCTGAGAGAGAGCAAGGGATAAAGAGCAATGGGAAAGGGCAGAAGGGGACAGAGAAATGAATTGCACAAGGTGCTGTTTACTGGCAATCAGAATCAAGTGTGTGGCCAGTACTTCAAAACCACTCCTGAACGAGTCGAGAGCGGACAGTGTATTATGGATTCTTCAGGGCAAGGATAAAGTCAATCAGGAGCAATATCCTTGTGTTTTCTAGGTTGGGCAAAACCACACTCCCCTGGCACTGTGAGAAAACATGACTAGGTTAACATCCAGACCTTAATACTTTAAATCTAAGTCTTGTTGATTGAAGGGATCACATGTTGTCGTACCACGACAACATACATGATACTGTTAATCGTAAAGAAGATTTGGCCCTCCTTTAGGTCCTTCGAAGTAAAATGGAGAGTCCAACTCATGTCTCTTTATTCAGTTAATTGAATTCCGACAAGTCATCATTCATGTACAATACATAATCCTCCAGCGACCCAATGCTATAATTATATCTTATTAACTGCTGTCGCCTGACATACTAAAAGCGTTGCAAAATAAATGCACAGATACATGTTATTCAATTTCATCCAAACTGCTCACTGGCATCTGCATAGCCAGGCGCTAAAATAGAACTTGGTTCTATAAGTCTTGCCCCTCATGTCTACTGACTGTTTTTTTTTACAAGCATATACCCACGTGGGTGACTGAAAGATGAGCTTGGTCCACACTCCCGTCTATTTGGTGGCAGTAATGCACCTTAAAGTTGGTTGCCAACCGCAATATAAAATTCACAGAAGAATGAGGAACAAGGTGAGAAAACAACTAACGAGGTTTCCCTTTTTTTCTGTGGATCAATTGTCAGAGTAGAGAACACATGATTGCGTATGACTTAAAGTGAGTAAATGTCCTACAAAGATCCGGATAAAAAAAGGACCATATACATTTTAGGTAACATAACAACCCAATGTTTATCTCCCAGGAAAAATTAACTAGCTAAATGTCCATAAATGTTTCATGTGTGTTTCGAATGGTTGGTTCTGGTATTTTAACCTGCGTGTCTGATGGGGATAGACAAAATCAACACGCACATGATGGTGCACGCAGATGCATGTGCAGAGACGGATTGATCAGCATGTAAGACTATTTACCTCAAACCAAAAAATGGTTTGTTTGAATTTTACTTTCTGTGCTTAAGACAATAACAGCAAACATAGCATCCCTTAAAGCTTACTGTTTTTTAATCTTTCTTTTATTAGGGGTGGATCAGCTTAATATTGTTGAAAGATTGATGGAGCAACAATGTAAATGTCTGCATCATTTCCAATCCCCCATATCTTTTTATGCCAAATATATATATATATTTAAAAAGAAATGGGGGATTGGAAATGATGTAGACATTTATATATATATACACTGCTCAAAAAAATAAATAGAACACTAAAATAACACATCCTAAATCTCAATGAATGAAATATTCTTATTAAATACTTTACTTACATAGTTTAATGTGCTGACAACAAAACCACACAAAAATTATCAATGTAAATCAAATTTATCAACCCATGGAGGTCTGGATTTGGAGTCACTCAAAATTAAAGTGGAAATCCACACTACAGGCTGATCCAACTTTGACGTAATGTCCTTAAAACAAGTCAATATAAGGCTCAGTAGTGTGTGTGGCCTCCACGTGCCTGCATGACCTCCCTACAATGCCTGGGCATGCTCCTGATGAGGTGGCGGATGGTCTCCTGAGGGATCTCCTCCCAGACCTGAACTAAAGCATCTGCCAACTCCTGGACAGTCTGTGGTGCAATGTGGCATTGGTGGATGGAGCGAGACATGATGTCCCAGATGTGCTCAATTGGATTCAGGTCTGGGGAACGGGCGGGCCAGTCCATAGCATCAATGCCTTCCTCTTGCAGGAACTGCTGACACACTCCAGCCACATGAGGTCTAGCATTGTCTTGCATTAGGAGGAACCCAGGGCCAACCACACCAGCATATGGTCTCACAAGGGGTCTGAGGATCTCATCTTGGTACCTAATGGCAGTCAGGCTACCTCTGGCGAGCACATGGAGGGCTGTGCGGCCGCCCAAAGAAATGCCACCCCACACCATGACTGACCCACCGCCAAACCGGTCATGCTGGAGGATGTTGCAGGCAGCAGAACGTTCTCCATGGCGTCTCCAGACTGTCACGCCTGTCACATGTGCTCAGTGTGAACCTGCTTTCATCTGTGAAGAGCACAGGGCGCCAGTGGCGAATTTGCCAATCTTAGTGTTCTCTGGCAAATGACAAACGTCCTGCACGGTGTTGGGCTGTAAGCACAACCCCCACCTGTGGACATCGGGCCCTCATACCACCCTCATGGAGTCTGTTTCTGACCGTTTGAGCAGACACAGTGCAGCTAATCCAGGATGAGGTAGTGCAGCTCATCCAGGATGAGGTAGTGCAGCTCATCCAGGATGGCACATCAATCCAGGATGGCACATCAATGCGAGATGTGGCAAGAAGGTTTGCTGTGTCTGTCAGCGTAGTGTCCAGAGCATGGAGGTGCTACCAGGAGAGAGGAGCCTCTTAAAGAAGAAGTTGCAGGTCTGTGAGAGCCAGAAATCTTGCTTATTTGTAGGTGACCAAATACTTATTTTCCACCACAATTTGCAAATAAATTCATTAAAAATCCTACAATGTGATTTTCTGGATTTTTTTTCGTAATTTTGTCTGTCATAGTTGAAGTGTACCTATGATGAAAATGAAAGGCCTCTCTCATCGTTTTAAGTGGGAGAACTTGCACAATTGGTGGCTGACTAAATACATTTTTGCCCCACTAAGTTTCACTTACCTGATAATGATTCATTAACTTATCTAGGGTAGGTGGCAGCATTCTGATTTTTTACTGAAAAGCATGCCCAAATTTAACGGCCTGCTACTCGGGCCCAGAAGATATGATATGCATGTAACTGGTAGATTTGGATAAAAAACACTCTAAAGGTTCCAAAACTGTTAAAATAGTGTCTGTTAGTATAACAGATCTGATTTAGCAGGCGAAAACCTGAGAAAAATCCATTCAGGAAGTAGTTTTCATTTTGGTTTTGTAGTTTTCTATTCAATGCAATTACAGTATCCATTGACTTAGGACTCCATTTGCAGTTCCTATGCCTTCCTATGCCTTCCAAAAAAAATCTGCATTTTCCCACACTCTACCCCAGCCAGGTGCAAATTGGCGGAGGGACACAACAAATAAATAGTTTTGCATGTGTGGCTCCTTACCACAACCAATCAGTATGGCAAAAATAATCTCTGCTCAGAGGGCCTTAGAACATTTTTGCAGAGGGAGAAGCTAGTGTGGAAGGAGTGTCTTCCACTTTAGAAGATGGAGAATTTTCTGAATATGAGGATCATGTCTCTGTCAATTTGGAGTCTGACAGTGAGTTGGAAGAAGAGGATGAGATCAGCCTGTCAGCAACCAGCTCATCAACAGCCTGGAGGAGGAGATATATGGATGTCAAAAAATTGTGAAATTGAATGGTCTTTTTGCCCAGGCCCAGGAATGAGCCACCCCGCATGGCTGCCAGTATGATAAGGAAGCAACCAGGGCCGATGCGGATGGTGGTTACTCATGTGCAGGACATAAAGTTTTCTTCTTAACTGTTCATCTCAGATACCATCCAGAAAATCATTCTGGACTGCACTAATTTGGAGGGAAGATGTGTTTTTGGACAGAGGTGGAAGAAGATGGACCAAATTCATTTACATGCATACTTTGGGGTTCTTATCCTTGATGGTGTTTTCAGATCCAATGGGGAATTCACAGAATCCCTGTCGGATGCAGAAACTGGCAGAGAACATTTCCGTCTTTAGAAAACTTCTACATTATTTCCAGGATTATCCGCTTCAATAACAGAGACACCAGCCCAGCTTGGCGGCAGAGAGACAAGCCAGCTGAATTCAGGTCAGTGTGGGACAAGTGGGTAAACCGCCTTCCCCTGTTTTACAACCTTGTGCCCAATGTTGCTGTTGATGAGCAGCTAATGCCATTTAGGGGCCAATGCCCCTTCAGGCAGTACCGTCTAAACCTGCAAAATATGGAATCAAGATCTGGACTCTCCTACCTTGGCCTGCTGTAACTATATATGTGAGTGAGATGTTAGTAAAATTACTGAATTAAGTGTTTTCATCATTCTAAATTGCAGACGTGTAGAGGAAATTATTTAATTATCTACTATGTTGTTTAACTTCTTGGTGACAGGGGGCAGTATTTTCACGTCCGGATAAATGCATGCACAAATTCAACTGCCTGCTACTCATCCCCAGAAGATATGATATGCATGTATTAGTAGATTTGGATAGAAAACACTCTGACGTTTCTAAAACTATTTGAATCGTGACTGTGAGTATAACAGAACTTATGTAGCAGGTGAAACCCAGAGGAGAAAACATTCAGGTATTTTTTTTCTAAGGGACCTTCTTGCAGTTCCCACTGCTTCCACTGGATGTCACCAGTCCTTAGAAATTGGTTGAGGGTTTTCCTTTGTGTAAAGAAGAAGTAGCCCTGTTCAAAACTAGGGTCACTTCAAGTGTACTGTTTGTTAGAGGCGCGTGATCAGAAAGGTAGCGTCAGATTGTTTTCTTCCTGTATTGAACCCAGATCATCCAGTCTTCAATTTTATCGATTATTTACTTTAAAAAATACCTAAAGTTGTATTACAAAAGTAGTTTGAAATGTTTTGGCAAAGTTTACAGGTAACTTTTGAGATATTTTGTAGTCATGTTGCGCAAGTTGGAACCGGTGTTTTTCTGGATCAAACGCGCCAAATAAACGGACATTTGAATATATATCGACGGAATTAATCGAACAAAAGGACCATTTGTGATGTTTATGGGACATATTGGAGTGCCAACTGAAGAAGCTCATCAAAGGTAAGGCATGATTTATATTTTTATTTCTGCGTTTTGTGTCGCGCCTGTAGGGTTAAAATATGTTTTCTCTCTTTGTTTTTATAGTAATATACAGTGGGGCAAAAAGTATTTAGTCAGCCACCAATTGTGCAAGTTCTCCCACTTAAAAAGATGACAGAGGCCTGTAATTTTCATCATAGGTACACTTCAACTATGACAGACAAAATGAGAAAAAAAAAATCCAGAAAATCACATTGTAGGATTTTTTATGAATTTATTTGCAAATTATGGTGGAAAATAAGTATTTGGTCACCTACAAACAAGCAAGATTTCTGGCTCTCACAGACCTGTATCTTCTTCTTTAAGAGGCTCCTCTGTCCTCCACTCGTTACCTGTATTAATGGCACCTGTTTGAACTTGTTATCAGTATAAAATACACCTGTCCACAACCTCAAACAGTCACACTCCAAACTCCACTATGGCCAAGACAAAAGAGCTGTCAAAGGACACCAGAAACAAAATTGTAGACCTGCACCAGGCTGGAAGACTGAATATGCAATAGGTAAGCAGCTTGGTTTGAAGAAATCAACTGTGGGAGCAATTATTAGGAAATGGAAGACATACTCGACCACTGATAATCTCCCTCGATCTGGGGCTCCACACAAGATCTCACCCTGTGGGGGCAAAATTATCACAAGAACGGTGAGGAAAAAATCCCAGAACCACACGGGGGGACCTAGTGAATGACCTGCAGAGAGCTGGGACCAAAGTAACAAAGCCTACCATCAGTAACACACTACGCCGCCAGGGACTCAAATCCTGCAGTGCCAGACGTGTCCCCCTGCTTAAGCCAGTACATGTCCAGGCCCATCTGAAGTTTGCTAGAGAGCATTTGGATGATCCAGAAGAAGATTGGGAGAATGTCATATGGTCAGATGAAACCAAAATAGAACTTTTTTGGCAAAAACTCATCTGATTGTGTTTGGAGGACAAAGCAAGCAGAGTTGCATCCAAAGAACACCATTACCTACTGTGAAGCATGGGGGTGGAAACATCATGCTTTGGGGCTGCTTTTCTGCAAAGGGACCAGGACGACTGATCCGTGTAAAGGAAATAATGAATGGGGCCAGGTATCGTGAGATTTTGAGTGAAAACCTCCTTCCATCAGCAAGGGTAATGAAGATGAAACGTGGCTGGGTCTTTCAGTATGACAATGATCCCGAACACACCGCCTGGGCAACGAAGGAGTGGCTTCGTAAGAAGCATTTCAAGGTCCTGGAGTGGCCTAGCCAGTCTCCAGATCTCAACCCAGCAACAGCCCCAAAACATCACTGCTCTAGAGGAGATCTGCATAGAGGAATGGGCCAAAATACCAGCAACAGTGTGTGAGAAACTTGTGAAGACTTACAGAAAACGTTTGACCTCTTTCATTGCCAACAAAGGGTATATAACAAAGTATTGAGATAAACTTTTGTCATTGACCAAATAGTTATTTTCCACCACAATTTGCAAATAAATTCATTAAAAATCCTACAATGCGATTTTCTGGATTTTTTTTCTTCTCATTTTGTCTGTCATAGTTGAGGTGTACCTACGATGAAAATTACAGGCCTCTCTAATCTTTTTAAGTAGGAGAACTTGCACAATTGGTGGCTGACTAAATACTTTTTTGCCCCACTGTATTTGAATTTGGCGCTCTGCATTTTCTCTGGCTTTTGGCCAGGTGGGACGCTAGGTCCCACATATCCCAGAGAGGTTAATTTGACATACTATGCTGTTTTTACCCTGAAAATTGTCCATTGTTATGTTAGGATTTTTTTGCGTGTTGTCTTATATGACTTCGTCATAAGTCTGGGTGTACAGATAAGAGCCGTTTGGGTGCGACCTCAGTATGTGACATCCTGTTTTCACAATCTGCAGGAATTTAGATGTGTGGAAACACACAGGACTGAACAAACAATGGTGGAAACATCGGCAATCTTAATCTGAACAGATAAGCTAAATCAGCTTTTACACACGTCCCTGTTCCCAACCATCTGCTAAACTGCCATGTAGACAAAATAGGTTGTACTTTTTTCTATAAGAGGAGAGAGACAACTCTGTTCGTTGAGCTTTCAACTATGCACTGTTGAATGGATGGTTGATTCTCCATTTTTACAAATCTTATAATAAAAGGTTGTTTAAAAGAATCTGCACTCTCTTCCCTTTGATTAGAATTACCACGACAGACAGCAGCAACAAGAAGAAGCGCTAAGATGTGTTTGGACCCAAGATGGACAGGAAGGCACAGTACACATGCATCAAGTGCAATAAATACATTTGCAACACACCACCAGTAAAACTCTGTCCCTCATGTGGTGTGTAGACCGGCCTTAATTTGTTTTCAATGGGGCTCATTTATCATTTCCATAAAATACTGTATATAATATTTGTCCTTCCAATTTGTACAGTTCAAAGCAATAAACATCAATAGCGATGAAAACCTTGTTTCATTTATATTTGTTCAAGATAAACATGATTTATTCAACCCATGTCTTGATTATAATAGATTTTTCTTCACAAATAGCGCTTTTATTGATAAATGTGATCTAGCAAAGGGAAATGACAAATAATTGATTAACCACGTATGCTGTCTATATTGCTTGTAATGGATATAAGTCAACATCTAAGTATTCATTATTTTTATGTAAATTGTTATGGCTGTATTGTTTTCAAAACCCAATAATGTTGTGGGTCCATCAGATTCGGGAACATTGGGTGAATAATAAAAACATGAACACACAATGGTTAAGTGCATGCCGCCACCTAATCTGTCGGAATGTACAATCAATCATGATCTACCCAATTCTGTACTTCTACATACAATACATCACGACTGATCCTATATCTCTGAGCCGTTCTCTGTACCTGGCATCCACCAAATGCTGCACCACATTAACAGCACTTTAGCTTCACATTGCTCATCGTAATCATGTGCACCTCTACACTTGGCACATATTTTCTTTCCTTAACAAGAGGCAACACAAATTCCCTAACTAAGGAATCCTATCTGTACCTTTCCTGGCAAGACTTTCTCAAACCTCATCATCACTGATAAGCTTTCCCTTCTTTGACTCTCTCTCCTACTGATCAACCTTTTGGCCTCCATCACTCCGCCTCCCTTCACATTTTCTTTAATATCATCTCTTGACATAGATATTGGGACCACAGTGATGACTCCCTTCAATCTTCGATACACACCAGGGACATGGCTTTTAATCTTCTCCCCATTAAGCTTTTCCATTTAAAAAAATACTCTCTTGCTGAGCCTGGCTACCACACAATATTAACTATCTACCATTTCCAATGAACCGAGCTAATTTCACCTACCACTTTCTTTGCAGCATTAGTTAGTCACATAGGGTGTAAGTGAGGCCCTGTGGTCTCATCAAACACTGTCACCACTTTTCACTCCCAAGTCATTACTACTCTTGCTTCCTACCTTGGCCCTCTTTATGCTTTCTTTACCAGATGCTCCACTGCTTTCTGTATCATGACCTCTCTTCTTCCTATGTCTTTCCACTACCGACCATTCCGGTCCTTGTCCCTCATCCTCCCACTCCATATGTCAGAACTGACACCCATATTGTTTGCATTCCATTACAGCTGTTGCTTCACCAACATTTTCTCAATTTCCTCAATTTCGTATACACTTCTAGCCACCATTTCCCATTCCCTGAACTGTGCCTCACCAATCAAGGAACCTTTATTTCCTCCTTCCTGCCTGAAGTTGCAACACACGTTGAAGGCTTTGTGCAGGATTTTGACACAACTGTTATGCAGTTCTGAGTTATTATGCTTTTATTCTAGTTATTCTGCTGTTAATTTAAATGCATTAATGTAAGATTTGATGAAATTGTCTATGTTTTATAATTTTTGTTAGTCATACTGCAGGATTGATCCCTTTCAAGCACATTTTTTTAGCTTCTACATTGCCCTAGTCTATACAGTAAACTACGATTCCCAGAGTGCATTTCCCAGAGTGCAACACTCCGTCCAGGGCTGCTGCTGGCTGGGTAGCAATGTCTGAGCAAAGTAGACTATATACATTGCTATTATGACTGCATTTTCATTTTGGGTTGTAAATCACATTATAATGCTCACTTAAATGTTATGCTTAATATATGTTCATGTCAATTTCCCTCAATTTATTCAAATTTAGTTGCTTGTAGAATAACATTTCAATGCAAATGTCATGTGTAAAAATGGTTTATTATGTCATTTTGGAATTAAAATATTAACTTCCTACATTACATTAGCTGTAATGAATATTGAAACATAGGTCTAATGAATGTCATTTGACCCAATATTATGGCTATAGATGAGCAAATTTACAGTTTAGTTTTAATTGTAAAACAAATGGTGTATGCTCATAGTCTCAGGCCTGGCTCCCACCTATTGGGAGTCAGGCCCAGCCAATCACAATTAGTATTTCCACCTAAAAGGGCTTCATTACAGAAATAAATACTCCTCAGTTTCATCAGCTATCCGGTCTCAGAAGATCCCGCAGGTGAAGATGCCGGATGTGGAGTTCCTGGGCTAGCGTGGTTAGACGTGGTCTGCCAAATTCTCTAAAAACGATGTTGGAGGTGACTTATAGTAGAGTAAATGAACATGACATTTTCTGGCAACAGCTCTGGTGGACATTCCTGCAGTCAACATTCCAATTGTACCCTCCCTAAAAACTTGAGACATCTGTGCCATTGTGTTGTGTGACAAAACTGCACATTTTAGAGTGGCCTTTTATTGTCCCCTGCACAAGGTGCACCTGTGTAATGTTCATGCTGTTTAATCAGCTTCTTGATATGTCACACCCGTCGGCTGGATGAATTATCTTGGCAAAGGAGAAATGCTCACTAACATGGATGAAAACAAATTTGTGCACAACATTGGAGAGAAATAAGCTTTTTGTACGTATGGAACATTTCTGGGATCTTTTATTTTAGCTCATGAAACATGTAACCAACACTTTACATGTTGTGTTTATATTTTTGCTCAGTATATTATCTATACCAGTGGTTCCCAAACGTTTTATAGTCATGTACCCCTTCAAACATTCAACCTCTGTCACGTTCTGTTATTATATCTTTGTTTTAGTGTGGTCAGGGCGTGAGTTGGGTGGGCAGTCTTTGTTTTTCTATGTTGGTTTTTGAGTTCGGCCTAGTATGGTTCACAATCAGAGACAGCTGTCAATTGTTGTCCCTGATTGAGAATAATACTTAGGCAGCCTGTTTCCCACTTTTAGGTTGTGGTTGTTTGTCTTCCGTGTTAGTGTTCGCACCACACGGGACTGTTTCGTTCATTTCACATTTTTTGTTTTGTATTTCGTAGTGTTCAGTTTATGGATTAAAATAAACATTTTGGACACTTACCACGCTGAAAATTGGTCCTCCGATCCTTCTCGCTTCTCCTCCTCAGAAGAGGAGGACGAGGTTCGTTACAGAACTACCCACCACCAAAGGACCAAGCAGCGTGGTGAAAAGGAGGAATGGACATGGGAGGACATTTTGAATGGCAAGGGATCCTACACATGGTAGGCGATCCTGGCTGAAAGGGATCACCTCCCATGGGAACAGGTGGAGGCAGCCAGGAGAGCAGAGGCAGCAGGAAAAGGGAACCAGCGATACCAGGGAACATGTCTGGCAAGGAAGCCCGAGAGGCAGCCCCAAAAATGTATTGGGGGGGAACACGGGGAGTGTGGCAGGGTCAGGAGTCAGACCTGAGCCAACTCCCCGTGCTTACTGTAAGGAGCCAAGGATGGAACCAGGGCCGGTCAGGGTGGAATTGGAGGTGAGCGAAGGGAGCGAAGCAGAGACAGTGAAGGAGTTAATGGGGACATTGGAGGAGAGAGTTATGAGGGAGTTGCTGTGTTGGTGCATGAGGCACGACATCCGCCTGACGGAGCGTGTCTGGGATTTGATGTCACCTGAGTCAGCTTTCCATACTCGTCCTGAGGTGCGTGCTAGCCGTCTGGTGAAGACTGTGCCAGCCCCACGCACCAGGCCTCCTCTGCGCCTCCCTAGCCCTGCACGTCCTGTGCCAGCTCAGCGCTACAGCTCTCCAAGCCGTGCTTACCGTGGCGGGTGTCGTACTGGTCAGGCACCATGTTATGCAGTGGAGCGCATGGTGCCCCAGTACGCGTGCTTAGCCTGGTGCTCTACATCCCGGCTCCCTGCATCTGCTGGGCTAGGGTGAGGATCCAGCCAGGGTGGAGGGTGCCAGCCCTGCTCTACAGACAGCCAGTGCGTCTCCTCGGGCCAGGATATCCTGCGCCGGCGCTGCGCACCGTGTCTCCCGTGTGTCTGCACAGCCCAGTCCGTCCTGTGCCTGCGCCCCGCACGTGCCGGGCTAGATTCACCATCCAGCAAGGACGGGTTGTGCAGGCCGTTAGTTTGAGACCTCCAGTGCGCCTCCACGGCCCTGTGTATCCGATGCCTCCTCCACACACCAGCCCTCCGGTGGCAGCCCCTCACACCAGGCTGTCTCTGTCTCCTCCCTACTGTCCAGCGCTGCCAGAGGCTTCCTCCTGCCCAGCGCTGCCGGAGTCTCCCGCCCATCCAGCGCTGCCGGAGCCTAAGTATGATTGAGAATCATACTTAGGCAGCCTGTTTTTCCCAATGGGTTGTGGGTAGTTATTTTCTGTTCTGTGTTTTGTTGCACCACTCAGGACTGTTCGTTTGTCGTGTATATTTTTTTTTAACAGATTCATTCTTCATTAAATTACAATGAATACTTAACACGCTGCACCTTGGTCCTCTCTTTCTCCCGACGACAGCCGTTACAACCTCCAGCTGCGTGCACACTCAAATGTTTTTTTTTGCCACACACACTATCCAATACATTTATTAAACATAAGAGTGAATGTGAGTTTTTGTCACAACTTGGCTTATGGGAAGTGACAAAGAGCTCTTTTAGGACCAGGACACAAATAATAACTTATACCTGGCAGGACTTATACCTGGAAACTGTCCACCTGGCTCCTTCGGGCTGTGAGAGGGTGTCCGCCCTCGTCTCATGCATCACTGGGAAAGCCCTGGAGTGGGCCAATGCCGTGTGGAGAGAGGGTGATGCAGCGTTGGACCAGTTTGAGGAGTTAGACCGCCCGAGGGTAGAGCGGCGGGTGAGCGCCTCTTCCATCTGAGGGCAGGGGAAGAGGAGCGCCCTGGAGTTTCGGACCCTGGCTGCAAGCGCGGGATGGAACGACAGGGCCCTGATCGACCATTATCGCTGCAGTCTGCGTGAGGATGTCCGTCGAGAGTTGGCCTGCAGAGACACCACCCTCACGTTCGACCAGCTGGTGGACCTGTCCATCCGGCTGGATAACCTGCTGGCCACACGCGGACGTTCAGATTGGGGTCTGTTGGTTCCATCCCCCCGCACCCCCTTTCCGATACCCATGGAGCTAGGAGGGGCAGTGCGCAGAGAGACCACAGGGGGTTCCAGCTCGTGACACATCTGTGGCCGCAGAAGTCACACTGCCGGTCGGTGCCGGGTTGGCTCCTCTGGGTATCGAGGCAGCAGGCAGGGCGCTCATGTGTCACCCCAGGTGAGCCGGTACCATTCTCACCCAGAGCCCTCTGTTGCACATATGTTTGTGTATGTCACTTTTCCTGAGTTTTCCCCGCATTCCCAGCATAAGGCGCTCGTCGATTCAGGCGCAGTTGGGAATTTTATAAATAGATCGTCGCCCATTGTTACCGTGTCTGTGCCCTTCCCTGTTCTTGCCTTAGATAGTCAACCATTAGGGTCAGGATTGATTAGGGAGGCCTTATTGACTCTCCTGCATTTCCTGTGGTGCTAGGCCTACCCTGGTAAGCTTGTCATGACCCCACTGTTTCTTGGCCACAGAGGGCTCTCACGGAGTGGTCGCAGTAGTGCCCGGGGAGCTGTTTAGGGGTTTCCGTTGGTGCTACTATGGTGGAAAGTCCAGACCAGGTCTCCACAGTGCACATTCCCCCTGAATATGTCGATTTGGCTCTCGCATTCTCCAAAAAGAAGGCGACTCAATTACCACCCCATCGACGGAGCGATTGTGCAATACATCTCCTCAAAGGGACTCCTCAGAGTCACGTGTATCCCCTCTCACAGGTGGAGACGGAGGCTATGGAAACGTATGTCTCCGAATCCCTGCGTCAGGGTACATTCGGTCCTCCACTTCACCTGCCTCCTTGAGTTTCTTTTTTGTGAAGGAGGAGGGAGGTCTGCGCCCGTGTATTGACTATCGGGGTCTGAACCAGATCATGGTGAGGAAAAGTTACCCGTCTACCGTCCATTGCCACAGCGTTTGAGTCAATGCACGGGACGCGCTTCTTCACCAAACTAGATCTCCAGGAGCGCTTATGACCTGTTGCGTATCTGGGAGGGAGATGAGTGGAAGACAGCTTTCAGTACCACCTCAGGGCACTATGAGTATCTCGTCATGCCGTACAGGTTGATGAATTCGCCATCAGTCTTCCATTGCTACACGCGCCGAGCATGTGTCCCTGGTGCGCAGGGTGCTTGGTCGATTGCTGGAGCATGACCTGTACCTCAAAGCTGAGAAGTGCCTGTTCCTCCAGCAGTCTGTCTCCTCCCTAGGGTATTGCATTTCCACCTCAGGGGTGGAGATGGAGAGTGACCGCATTTCAGCAGTGCGTAATTGGCTGACTCCCACCACGGTAAAGGAGGTGCAGTGGTTCTTAGGATTTGCCAACTACTACTGGAGCTTTATCCTGGGTTTTGGTCAGGTAGCATCTCCCATTACCTCACTGCTGAAGGAGGCCCCGGTACGTTTGCAGTGGTCAGTTGAGGCAGACAGGGCTTCTAACTCGGCTCCCGTGCTAGCCCATCCAGATCCCTCTTTGGCGTTCATAGTGGAGGTGGACGCAGCCGAGGCTGGGATAAGAGCTGTGCTCTCTCAGCGCTCGGGTATGCCACCGAAGCTCCGCCCCTGCGCCTTCTTCTCGAAGATGCTCAGCCAGGCGGAGCAAAACTATGACATGGGGGACCGGGAGCTGTTGGCTGTCGTCAAGGCCTTGAAGACTTGGAGATATTGGCTTGAAGGGGCTAAACACCCTTTTCTCATCTGAACTGACCACTGCAATCTGAGTACATCCGGGCACCGAGGAGACTGAACACTCGCCAGGCAAGGTGAGCCATGTTTTTCACCCGTTTTATGTTCACCCTTTCCTATAGACCATGCTCCCAGAACGTGAAGGTAGACGCACTGTCCCGGCTGTATGAGACAGAGGAGCGGCCCATGGATCCCACCCCCATACTCCCGGCCTCCTGCCTGGTGTCACCGGTAGTGTGGGAGCTGGACGCGGATATTGAGCAGGCGTTACGTGAATAGCCCGCTCCTGTCCAGTGTTCCGCTGGGCGTCTGTACGTCCCGTCTGCTGTTTGTGACCGGTTGATCTATTGGGTCCACACATCACCCTCCTCTGGTCATCCTGGGATCGGTCGGACAGTGCGCTGTTTGAGAGGGAGGTACTGCTGGCCTACCTTGGCTAAGGACGTGAGGTTTTATGTTTTCTCCGGCTCGGTGTGCGCCCAGTGTAAAGCTCCTAGGCACCTGCCCAGAGGGAAGCTACACCCCTTACTTGTTCCACAACGGCCTTGGTCGCTCCTGTCGGTGGATTTTCTCACCGATCTGCATTACAAATACATCCACAGGTACACCTCCAATTGACTCAAATTATGTCAATTAGCCTTATCAGAAGGTTCTAAAGCCATGACATCATTTTCTGGAATTTTCCAAGCTGTTTAAAGGCAGTCAACTTAGTGTATGTAATCCTCTGACCCACTGGAATTGTGATACAGTGAATAAGTGAAATAATCTGTCCATGAACAATTGTTGGTTAAATGACTTGTGTCATGCACAAAGTAGATGTCCTAACCGACTTGCCAATACTATAGTTTGTTTACAATAAATTTGTGGAGTGGTTGAAAAACAAGTTTTAATGACTCCAAACTAAGTGTATGTAAACTTCCGACTTCAACTGTAGAATAGTGCACACAGATTTACCACTTCTTAGACTTGTTTTCAATGAGACTGACCGATCTAAAACTCACATTTCTATGTGAATTTGGTCGGGTCGCCCAAAAAGTTACCTATCGCAGCTGTAAATAATTATTATTTGAAGTTCTTGTCTCTCGTCATCATTGAACCTCTACTAGCAAGCTCCATGTTTGGTTAGCATAGCAACGTGGAATGAACAGAAAAAACAACTAAGCCAAAACATGATAAGAGAATTAACAACCAGCCTGTTCAGTTGGCAACTTTAGAACCTCAGAACAAACAACTGGTTTTTGCCCGGACTAGACTGAGTGTACAAAACATTAGGAACACCTTCATAATATTGAGGTGCACCCCCTTTTGCCCTCAGAACAGCCTCAATTCGTTGGGCATGGACTAAAATTTGTTGAAAGCATTCCACATGGATGCTGGCCCATGTTAACTTCAATGCTTCCCACAGTTGTGTCAAGTTGGCTGGATGTCCTTTGGGTGGTGGACCATTCTTGATACACACTGTTGAGGATGAAAAACCCAGCAGTGTTGAAGTTCTAGACGCACTCAAACTGGTGTGCCTGGCACTTACTACCATACCCTGTTCAAAGGCACTTAAATATTTTGTCTTGCCCATTTACCCTCTGAATGGCACATGCACACAATCCACAACTCAATTGTCTCAAGGCTTGAAAATCCTTCTTTAACCTGTCTCCTCCCCTTCATCTACACTGGTTGAAGTGGATTTAACAGGTGACATCAATAAGGGATCATAACTTTCACCTGGATTCACCTGGTCAGTCTGTCATGGAAAGAGCAGTTGCTCTTAATGTTTTGTACACTCAGTGTATACCATCTGGTGGAAGGATGAAATGAAACAAGTTTACTCGTTAAAATAACATGCTTAATGAAAACATGCAATTAATCTTAATTTTATGTCTTGGCAACCGTTTTATAAAAGCAACAAGGCCCTCAAACCTGGGAATTATTTTGTGATAACCTGGCCCTTGGCTTTGCCTAGTCGGGAGTTATCACACAATAATACCCGGGTTCTCATGCCTTACTGGTTAAGTAATAACAGTTGTCGAAGGTAACATGGAATTATAGGTTGTCTCATTACACAGTGTATATATTTAGGGAAACTACTAATGTACACTACAAATATTTCTAATGCAGTTAGCAACAAAGTAAAAACACATTAAGTAATTAAAGGAAGTGTACCTATTTCTCAATGCCAGAAACGCATATAATAGTAATTTAGAGCACCCTATTAAATATTCACAAATTACAAACTATGAAATAAATTGTTATAATATTGTAATGTTGTTCCAAAAGATGGGGTTTGAGGTTTTCTCCAAATCAGCTCTAATTTCGGAAACAACCCCACAGTGCCCTGAGGTAAGTCACACAGTGAATTAAAAACGTTGTAATATGTGGGGAACATTTGCAAGAATGAAGCGGGCGAATTGGGCATCTACTGGTCAATCTAAAGGGCACATTTCATCCATGAGACGGCTTGCTAACATTCACTCAAATACTTTTTTCCACAGGTATTTGATGAAGTTAGATTTTTATTCGATAAAGATTGTAATTGTGAAAATTGTAGAAAAATCCTTAAGGCGGTTGTGAAGTGCCATCCGGTGCCTACCAGCTTACCATGTACAGTAGGCCACAGGCAATATGTTGCCTCATGCAGTGCGACACATCTCCTTAGCATAGAGTTGATCAGGCTGTTGATTGTGGTCTGTGGAATGTTGTCCCACTCCAGTTTAATGGCTGTGAGAAGTTGCTGTATATTGGCGGGAACCCGCTGTCGTACACGTCAAAGCATCCTTTAGAATTGACACTCTTGCGTTTGGGGCTTTCCGGCAGTCTTTCTGGTTTTTACATGTGGGGAGAATAAATTGTATAATTGTAAACTAACAAAGATTTTAAGTTAGAACCCATGTATATTAGTTATTATAAACTGGGTGGTTTGAGCCCTGAATGCTGATTGGCTGACAGCCATGGTATATCAGACCGTATACCACGGGTATGACAAAACATTTGTTTTTACTGCCCTAATTAAGTTGGTAACCAGTTTGTAATAGCAATAAGGCACCTCGGGGGTTTGTGCTATATGGCCAATGTACCATGGCTAAGGGCTGTATCCAGGCACTCTGCGTTGTGTCGTGAGTAAGAACAGCCCTTATTGGCCATATACCACACCCCCTTGTGCATTATTGTTTAAATATACAGCACCAACTACATATATATATCTGCTACATGGACTTTAAATTGAGGTGGTTGTGCGTGACAAATAAATATGAATGTGTAGTGTGACCAAATAGTGTAACCTTTCCAAGCAGACATTTAGTAAAAATGTCATATAAAAGACCAAATGGGTTTAGTTTTTCATGGTGAGGGCAAAAAGAAAACCAAGTCCTACATTTCCAATAGTGGTAAAGTTTTATGAATCTCCAGCTGAGTTATAAATGATATCACCGGTATACACATACAGTACTTGGAGTTTGCATTTGTTTATCCTATTTCTGAGTTCTACACAAGTGAATATGCATGCAGAGACTAGCCTGCATGGTCTCCATTAAAACATAAGGGGTGCAAGAAGTTAAAATATAAAATCCCAAGCAAACCACACATAGGTTGCACTCCTCTCATCTATCCGATTCAAGTCAAATATAACTTTAGCCCATCAAAGCCTTGAGAAGGTTGGAAAGCAGTATCAAAGCATGCACAAGAACTAGTGCGCTCCTTGTTGTGACAAAGTCACAGTAGGAGGTTTGTCTTTGTGACGCTTCTAGTTGTCTCATTTTAAGTCCCTTTACTGGTGTCTGGCAGACTGTGCCCGTGTCTATCTCACTGATGTGTGAAACTCTAAAGTCTTGGTGAAACATTTAAACCTGGAGCGAAAACCCTTTCTCAATACCCATTTTCACATACCTTATTCAAAAACTCCCCAAAACTTTGGGTTTACTTTACGGGTGACAGACAGTCAGTGAGATGAGGGACTGGCATAGAAATGTCATATCCTTGCGGGGTTTGCTCTACCTTAATGTCCAATATTTGGCATTATTGAAACCCTCTACATTCGTTGAGCTCATTACTTCAAATTTGAACAGTCTCAATATTACCTCACCAGCTGTTCTCTTTTTACTTTAATTGCGTTGTCCGGGAAACATTTTGCTGTATGTTCAAAGCATTACTTTTCTTAATATTGAACAACAGTAACATCAGTCATTGTGGGAAAGATGGGACAAAATATCATATGCAACCACCTAAAAAAACATACATCATGTTTGACCTCACCACCCCATCCTGGGCATACTGTGGCCAATCAAATCAATCATGGCAGATGTGTGGATGCAAAGGTACTTATTTCAAGAGTCAGTTTGGCCCTCAGGGATTTGAGTCTGTTGTTCAGTATAGTCACAGAAAGGTTAGCATTATGGCTAACATCGACAACACCCCCTGACTTTCGTCAAAAATAGGTGAAATGCTCTTGAACTCAAAGAGGATGCTCACAGAAAGACACAATGGTTTAAAAGTATAGGCATAGTTGAGTTTTGGCAAAGGATTTGAAACAAACTGCTTTGTAGGTATGAAATGTCCTGGCGGCTTCACAGCAGTGGGCAATCATATGAGAGCTAACTTAATTTAAACCAACATGCTTTTTATGCTAAAGTACATTATTGGGTGAGTCAAATGTGATCTCATGAATATGTAAAATACAGCATCAGCATCCACTCAGTTAGTGTGACGAAGCAGCACTGGCCATGCAGAGCATCGAAACCCAGGTGTATAAGTGTGATTACTTCAACACCCTGATCAACAAGCCTTCCCATTTCTAACACTCACTTCGATCACTGTGCTTTCTCTCACAAGCAGTACGGGGAAAAATCCTCAGAATCGGTAATAATAACTAATTAGCCAACAACAAGTGCAGGGCAGAGAGTGCTAGTTACGTTTTGGGTGCTCAGTAAAAAAAAGAAAAGCAAATGCCCCAACAAAGACTGGAGAAAACCCTTTAACACACTCATCCTCTTCCCCATCCCTCTGGGGGAACAGATGAAACTCACTCAGGGGCTGCTGTGCACAGAGCCTGCTGGAGCTCTCCCAGACGTGTGCCTGTGGGCTCAGAGATCCACTTGGCATGCAGGCGGCGGAAAGAGGGAGGGAGGGAGAGAGACAGGGAGAGAGAGAGGGGCTCAGTCAAACCCAGCAGTGTGTTTAGCGGCAGAGTGAATCAGAGGGAGGGAGAGCGAGAAAGGGAGAGAGAGGGCTCGGTTAAATCCAGCAGTATATCTAATGAGACAGAAAAGGAGAATCTTGGGCACATAGAGGGAGAGATGTTTTCCCCTGCAGATACGTATAGCACCTGGACAGATACGTATAGCACCTGGACATAATAGTGCGGCATACAGTACCGGCAGATGGACACATACTGTATGTGGCAATACAAAGTTACACACACACACACACTCTTCCCCGTAGCTGCCACCAAGACATGGGTAGTCTGCAATCATAAAGGAAAGACTAATAACACAGAAATGTTTACAACACATTATGTCAGATGACTATGGGCTGAGAGTGTGATTTTATGAAGCAGGGCCTAAATCATTTATTTCAATTGAATGATTTCCTTAAATGAACTGTAACTCAGTAAAATCTTTGAAAGTGTTTCATTTATATTTTTGGTCAGAATATGTTTACACATAATATATGTACTTTATATACTGTATATATTTATATTGCGGTCTCTGACATTGCATATTTTTTTTAGGGGGGGGATTGTGTGTGTATTGTGTAAAAAAAATAAATATATATATATATATATAGCAATGCTCGAGCAAAAGCCTGCATACCCATAGCTCACCAGGAGGTGGGCTGGCCAAAGTGCATGACATCACTCCATCTCTACATCCTAAGTCAATAATAACATTGCCGGTTATAGCCCCAAGAAATAACTAAATTAATGCATTTTATAAATATTTCATTCTAGATTAAGTAGATGGGTGATCATGTGACACTTTTTCCAATACCATCGCCCCTATTGGGACACACCATCAACACTGCAATCGCCCTCTGGAAACAGTCGATACCGATGTTTAAGCGGTTAGTCACTGTTGTCAGGTGTCAGATGCTGGAGATTAGGGTTCACTTTGCCCAGATTCATCATTTGGATTGGTTTTGGATCAGATTGTTGTGTACTGCTGCGGGGAGAGAAATCAGTTGATTTAATAAAGCATTACTTATCATAAACATCAAGATGGCCGCCACCTCCCTCCTGCTCCTGGACAACACAGGGCAGTGAACACCAATTTATGCAATGTTTTCCATTGTAAGCCGGCTACTTTTTCCACTTTAATTAACTAGGTTTCTTTTCATTTAAAAGTTTGCATTCGCTCGTCAGAAAATTCTGTATAGCCTTCTCTCGCTAGAATGAACAATATGCATCTTCTAGTGATCTATTGATAGGACAGGTGTCTGTCAGTCACAAAGCGATGACAGGGAAACATTGCTGGTTTGTCAGTCTGCTGGCTGTCCTGCCTCCCGGTACCTGTGTGATTTTTTTGTGCACTGTGGTTGGCTACATTTTATTTTACATATGAATAGAATATGTTTCTAAACAATTCTACATTAATGTGGATGCTACCATGATTATGGATATTCCTGCATGAACCGTGAATAATGATGAGTGAGAAAGTTACGGACTCACAAATATCATACCCCCAAGACATGCTAACCTCACCCCATAACAATAACAGGTTAGCATTTTTTGGGGTATGATATTTATGCCTCTAACTTTCTCACCAATCATTATTCATGATTCATTCAGGGTTATCTGTAATCATGGTAGCATCCCCATTAATGTAGAAGTATTTAGAAACCTATTCTATTCTTATTTTCAATAAAAGGGACTCCAAAATGACAGAAATTAATTTACCATTATTATTATTGGGCACATAATCATCTAAAACAACCAAAACAAATAGCAAATGCATCCAACAAATTTGTAGTCACAAGCTTGATGTTCGTAGTTATTGCATGCTATGAATATGGAAACAAATACTTTTGGTCCCTTAAAAATGACTAGGGAAAAAAGTGCTGTAATTATTATTTTTTAATATAATATATTTTTTTTATATACCAAATACAACAGACGCACACAAACATGTTATGCCCTGACCTTAGATATCTCTGTTTTCTATATATTTTGGTTAGGTCAGGGTGTGACTAGGGTGGGTACTCAAGGTTTTTTGTGTGTCTAGGGTTTTTATATGTCTATTGGCCTGATATGGTTCCCAATCAGAGATAGATGTTTATCGTTGTCTCTGATTGGGGATCATATTTAGGCCGGCCTTTTTCCCACTTTCTGGTGTGGGATCTTGTCTACAGTTAGGTGCCTGTGTGCACACTAGTAGCTTCACGGTTCGTTTGGTTGTTTGTTGATTTGTTTCAGTGAGTTTCAGTTGATAAAAAAATGTGGAACTCTATTCACGCTGCGCCTTGGTCTCCTTCGTATAACGAACGGGACAAAACAACGACATATCCTCTGCTCAGACGCTCATGCTCACACCTCCACTCCTAGTGCCTGCATTTGCCACATCGTCTTAAATTGTACCAATTAGTTTTTCCTCGGTCGCCCATGTTATTTCAATAATAAATTATTTGATTTTTCCATTGTGTTGATTATGGTGATTTTAATTTATTTCCAAGTTTTTTCAAGATGAGAATTGAATCGTCCAGCCCATTGGGTACCTCACTACAACCCCATCTGCCATGTTTTTAAATATGCAGACAGATGGATTAAAAGTGTGTTTACGTTGTAATAATTATGATAGACAACTTTCTAGCTCCGCTCATAACTTTTGGACTTCATGGCATTCCAAGAAAGCATTAATTTTTGAATCATTGTTCCTTTTACACTTAAGACATGACTCTGCCATTGTGCTGTAGAATTTGTGAATTTTGTATCATGTATAATACATTCTATACATTAGTTTAGTGGATTAAGCATGTATTTTCGTTAACTGTATTTGCATTAGTTATGCTCCAACTTTCCCTCCATCTTGTGCCAACATCAGTTGGATATGCTCTCTGCAGGATTTTGTATATCTTACCTATCATATGAACATCCTTTTATGACTCAAATAATTTCTATGCCTTTAGTCTTCCATGTTGTAACCCTCCGGGTGTCGTGGGTGTGGAGTCAGACGCAGGAAACAGAGAGTGCGATGCTGTGCTCTTTAATGCACCAAAACGCAATACAGTGTGCTCACAATCAAAAATACACGACCAGGAACAAACACGTTCCTCTACTACCAAACAGAAGGTCACAATAATTAATCCCGCACAAATAACCAGGCGGGCCGGCTGACTAATAAAGCCTCCCTAATTATACCCAACACAAAACAGGTGTACTCAATAAACACATAAGGAGGGGGAGGAAAGAATCAGTGGCAGCTCGTAGGCCAGCGACGACGACCGCCGAGCACCACCCGAACTTGAACGGGGAGCCACCTTCGGTCGAGTCGTGACACATGTGGACCAATTTATTGGTGAATTCTTAAAAGCTATCCAAGGATTGTTCTATAAGGTTGTGTTTTTATGGAGTGATATTGGTTATTCTGGAATACGCTTTATTTTCTTCCATATTGCTCTTAACTATGAAGTTGTTAACATTCTTAGCTTTATCCTTTGAAAATAGACATGTAAAAAGATTCTGGGGATGAACATGCGCATCTTGAATATGTGTACCCATTGTTCCTCTTCAGTACATTTAACTATATGTCTTGTGTAGCTAGTTGATACAGTTCCAAGTCTGGAAGGTTAAAACCATTTTTAAAGAATGTCTTTGATGGGGTAATTTGTATTACTGAAATTATACGCAAAAACTTTGTGAGCCAACCTCATGTAAAGAGGTTTATTCAGCATGTAAGATTTCTGGGAAGATTATTATATTTAAATTAGATATGCTTTCACATTGTTGAGTAATGGAATAAAGTTATCTTTATATATTTGTTGTTTGTAACTCATTAAGCATCCTAAGTATTTCATTTTTGTTTGTGGTCCACAAAGGATTGCTGTAGATAATGAGTTGTTCTTTTTCTTTGGCCTATTTTTATTATTTTTTTTCACTTTAATTGTACAATGGGGCAAAAAAGTATTTAGTCAGCCACCAATTGTGCAAGTTCTCCCACTTAAAAAGTTGAGAGAGGCCTGTAATTTTCATCATAGGTACACTTCAACTATGACAGACAAAATGAGAAAAAAAATTATCCAGAAAATCACATTGTAGGATTTTTAATGAATTTATTTGCAAATTATGGTGGAGTATTTGGTCACCTACAAACAAGGAAGATTTCTGGCTCTCACAGACCTTCTTTATGAGGCTACTCTGTCCTCCACTCGTTACCTGTATTAATGGCACCTGTTTGAACTTGTTATCAGTATAAAACACACCTGTCCACAACCTCAAACAGTCACACTCCAAACTCCACTATGGCCAAGACCAAAGAGCTGTCAAAGGACACCAGAAACAAAATTGTAGACCTGCACCAGGCTGGGAAGACTGAATCTGCAATAGGTAAGCAGCTTGGTTTGAAGAAATCAACTGTGGGAGCAATTATTAGGAAATGGAAGACATACAAGACCACTGATAATCTCCCTCGATCTGGGGCTCCACGCAAGATCTCACCCCGTGGGGTCAAAATGATCACAAGAACGGTGAGCAAAAATCCCAGCACCACACCGGGAGACCTAGTGAATGACCTGCAGAGAGCTGGGACCAAAGTAACAAAGCCTACCATCAGTAACACACTACGCCGCCATGGACTCAAATCCTGCAGTGCCAGACATGTCCCCCTGCTTAAGCCAGTACATGTCCAGGCCTGCTAGAGAGCATTTTGGATGATCCAGAAGAAGATTGGGAGAATGTCATATGGTCAGAAGAAACCAAAATATAACTTTTTGGTAAAAACTCAACTCGTCGTGTTTGGAGGACAAAGAATGCTGAGTTGCATCCAAAGAACACCATACCTACTGTGAAGCATGGGGGTGGAAACATCATGCTTTGGGGCTGTTTTTCTGCAAAGGGACCAGGACGACTGATCCGTGTAAAGGAAAGAATGAATGGGGCCATGTATCGTGAGATTTTGAGTGAAAACCTCCTTCCATCAGCAAGGGCATTGAAGATGAAATGTGGCTGGGTCTTTCAGCATGACAATGATCCCAAACACCTCGCCCGGGCAATGAAGGAGTGGCTTCGTAAGAAGCATTTCAAGGTCCTGGAGTGGCCTAGTCAGTTTCCAGATCTCAACCCCATAGAAAGTCTTTGGCGGGAGTTGAAAGTCTGTGTTGCCAAGCAACAGCCCCAAAACATTACTGCTCTAGAGGAGATCTGCATAGAGGAATGGGCCAAAATACCAGCAACAGTGTGTGAAAACCTTGTGAAGACTTACAGAAAACGTTTGACCTCTGTCATTGCCAACAAAGGGTATATAACAAAGTATTGAGATAAACTTTTGTTATTGACCAGATACTTATTTCCCACCATAATTTGCAAATAAATTCATTAAAAATCCTACAATGTGATTTTCTGATTTTTTTTCTTCTAATTTTGTCTGTCATAGTTGAAGTGTACCTACGATGGAAATTACAGGCCTCTCTCATATTTTTAAGTGGGAGAACTTGCACAATTGGTGGCTGACTAAATACGTTTTTGCCCCACTGTATATCTTTAGATTTGAAGTGTTCTGCTAATAAGGGGGCATTAAGATTTCAATATTGGTCAGGTATATCAGGCGATCATCTGCAAAAAATTTAGTTTATATTCTTGTTTACCAATACTGATACCAGTTACGTTTTGGCCATGTTTAATTCTTTCTGCAAGCGGTTCAAGAGCCAGTGCAAACAGGAGGGGAGAGAGGGGACATCCCTGTCTTGTGCTCCTTTGTAAAACAATTTCATCAGATAATGTTTATTTGTGTATATTTTTGTGTTGTAAATTCTAAAACGATATGAAAATACCCCAAAAATGAAAGCTGACAGTCTGCACTTTAACCTCATAGTCATTGTATGATTTCCAATTCAAAGTGTTAAACTACAGAGCCAAAACAACCAAATATTTTACTTTTGGAGCTCACTGTATCTCAGTGGGTTTCAAATGGCCTGTTATAGAAAGTGAACGGGCTCAGATGACAGTTGAAATGGAAAATCTAAAAAGAGAGAGATATTATTCAAGAAGAGAGAGAGATGAGGCGAGAAACGAGAGACATGCTGCAAAGGAGAACTGGACAAAAGAGCGACTGTCTGCCAATGCTGGGAAAGGGAATGACAAGGCATGCTAAGTTATGACTGTGCTCAGTTGGACAGTGTTTTCGTGTCTGCATTAATATATTGTATAGTTTATCAAGTCACCACACAAGGACATCAAATTGTCCATGCATGACCAACTTTTCCTCTGCCTGTGAAGTTTCACCAGAATCCAACCTTAGCCCTGCTGTGCCAAATCCCGAACCTGGGAAAAACTACTGTAAAGGATATCTTTTTGAGATTGCTGATTTTGATGTATGCCATCTTACATCCATTGTTGGCTGTTTAGCCATTTGCATTGAACATTCCAAAAAGCTAAAAGCCAGATAAGTTCAAGGTAAAACCATAAATGTTCAAAGCTGGATAATTTTCACATGTATTAAAAAAATTCCTTTTAACATGGACTTTCCATGTCCCAATTTCCTTTTCCACAGGGGCAAAATCATTTTCAAACTACAAGAAATGGACAACAGTTAAATCTTTCATAGTTTGCAGTCCTGTTTGCAGCATCACATCCCCGACAAAAGGTTGTGATGGAAGAGCATCTGATGTAAAGATTGTCAGAGAGTCTGGCTTCATATAACCACTGTACCACCATCCTGGGGACTAGGTAATGTAGACAATGATTTAATCGATCTTTACACTCTCCTAATTTCAAAAGCAATTACTTTAGGCCAGGGTCACATACTGCATAGCATTAAGCATGATGAAAATGACATGCTGAACTATCATTACAGTTAAACTAAATATTTGGGTTGTATTCTACTCATTCATTTGTTTCAGATCTGGGTTTTAACATTAAAGATGACTTTGCCCTGATTGGTGCCAATCTACTTACCCCAGCGTTCACCCTTGGCAGGAAACATCTTCCAGGGAGAGATGTTGAAGAATCCATAGTCAAACCCAAAGTTCAGATTCATATTGGCAAGTATATTTCTCACGTTTCGATAAAAAGCAATAACATTCAGAAATAAATATATTACCAAGAATGTGTACATTGAATAACCTGGATTAAATGTGTGAACAAAAAGGAAATAAAATGACTGAAGTGGAATCAAAGATCAGATTAGCTCAGCCACATAATGTACACATAACTGTAAAGCCGTAGCCCCATAGTGTTGCTATCCTCTATCGCAGATAGCGCCAAATCATGTTTGCCTCAGTGTCTTAAGGGAAACTGTTTGGGTAGAACGACAGCTGACGCTCAGTCCATGTACATTGTTTCTCGTAAGCATCTGTACAACACAATATGAATCCAATAAATTAGTCACTAACCAGTATACCGGTATTATACACTGCTGAGCATGTCAACATTTATTTCATGAACCAAAATAATATTCTAAAAATATTAACGTGCATTTTGTTACAGAGTGTGTGATTTACATTTTGAAGGGGGGTTTCCATATTCTTGATGCGCCACTTCCACTTCAGTTTGTGAAGTCTCTGCGGGCCAAAATGGAAAACAGGGAGGTGGCCACAATTTATAAAATCTTGCATATGTGTGCAGCTTTGATAAGTACACTGTGTATAGCAAACATTAGGAACACTATCCTAAAATTAATTTTCACCTGACATTTGTCCTCAGAACTGTCTCAATTCGTCAGGGCATGGGCTCTACAAGGTGTCGAAAGCGTTGCACAGGGATTCTGGCCCATTTTAACTCCAATGCTCCCCAAAATTGTGTCAAGTTAGTTGGATGTCCTTTGGCTGGTGAACCATTCTTGATACAGACGGGAAACTTTTGAGCGTGAAAAACTCAGCAGCGTTGCAGTTCTTGAAACAAACCGATGCACCTGGCACCTACTATCATAGACCATTCAAAGACACTTAAATCTTTTGTCATGCCCATTCACCCTCTTGAATGGCACACAAAAACAATCCATGTCTCAATTGCCTCAAGGCAATTTAATATACACTGATTGAATTGGATTTAACAAGTGACATTAATAAGGGATCATAGCTTTCACCTGGTCTGGCTATGTCATGGAAAGTTCTTAGTGTTTTGTATACTCAGTGTATGTCAGCAAGTGTGGTGTTCAACAAGAACAGATTGGGGGATAGGTAGTCTCCAGCCTCCTAATTCAAGAGCTCAATTGAAAGTAAAACCAGAAGTTGAAAATCAAAGGAGTATACCTGGTCAATCTAGTCAATTAACATAAATCAGCTGTTATGATTGACGTAATGCATGTACCAGCATCTCCCTCATCTACCAGCAAATCAAATCAAAATGTATTTGTCACATGCGCCGAATACAACAAGTGTACTGTAGACCTTACAGTGAAATGCTTACTTACAAGCCCTTAAAACCTGTTTGGGCGTGGCATCCCACTAGTGGGACAACTTCCGGTGAAACTGGAGGGCGCGCAATTCAAATAAATAATCATACAAATTATGGCTATTAAACATTTCGGTACATACAAGGGTCTTCACAGGTGCAGCTGCAGATGTTGGTCTGTCATGCAGGCTATGCTGATTATCACCTGGACCCCCCCCAGCAAAGCGTCATCTTCCATCTTCCGAGATGAGGATTTAATCAAAAAGGCTTTCGATACCATCAACAGATTTTGTCAAAACACATTTACCCTCGGCTGGTGGGAACTACAGAATACATCGAAAATGTATTAGTCAGTTAAACGATGATTTTAAGTTTTTATGGAATTATTTTGTCTGAATCACATGACAGTTAACATAATAACTGATGTCACAATTCGTCTTGCTTCCTCAGGAGATTGAAACAGAGTCTACAAACAGTTTAGGGTGGAGAGCAGTGCAGTGCCCTCAAAGCTCATCACTGAGCTAAGGACCCTGGGACTAAACACCTCCCTCTGAAACTGGAACCTGGACTTCCTGACGGGCCGCCCCAGGTGGTAAGGGTAGGTAACAACACTGCCACGCTAACAACACTGCCACGCTGATCCTCAACACAGGGGCCCCTCAGGGGGGCGTGCCCAGTCCCCTCCTGTACTCCCTGTTCACTCATGACTGCATGGCCAGGTATGACTCCAACACCATCATTAAGTTTGCCTATGACACAACAGTGGTAGGCCTGATCAATGACAACGATGAGACAACCTATAGGGAGGAGGTCAGAGACCTGGTTGTGTGGTGCCAGGAAAACAATCTCTTCCACTACGTGATCAAGACAAAGGAGATGATTGTGGACGACAGAAAAATAAGTATGGAGCACGCCCCCATTCTCATCGATGGGGCTGTAGTGGAGCATGTTGCGAGCTTCAAGTTCCTTGGTGTCCACATCATCAACAAACTATCATGGTTCAAACACACCAAGACAGATTTGGCATGGGTCCTCACATCCTCAAAAAGTTATATAGTTGCACCATCAAGAGCATCCTGAATGGTTGCGTCAATGCCTGGTATGGCAACTGCTCAGCTTCCGACTGCAAGGCACTATAGAGGATGGTGCGAACAGCCCAGTAAATCACTGGGGCCAAACTTCCTGCCATCCAGGTCCTCTATACCAGGCAGCTCCAGCCACGCTAGTCATAGACTGTTCTCTCTGCTACCGCACGACAAGCGGTACTGGAGTGCCAAGGGAAGGTCCAAAAGATTTCTTTAACAGCTTCTACCCCCAAGCCATCAGACTCCTGAACAGCTATTCAAATGGCTACCCAGACTATTTGCATTGCCCCCCACCCCACTCCCTCTCTTTTACACTGCTGTTACTCTCTGTTTAAAGGAACTCCTTTTCCACAGCACTGAAATATGTATCCATCACAAGAAATGCCAATATATGGCATGTCTTTAAAATTCGAAAGCCTGCCTTTTTCACTTTCAAGTCAATGTGTGCATTCGACAAGTTTTCAGACCCCTTGACTTTTTCATATTTGTGATTTCGGTCTTATGTAGCATTTTTTAATTTTATTATTTACACTGGATAAAAGTAGAGACACAAAGCTCCAAAATGGTATATCACACACAGCATTTTTGAGGAACAATGGGAAAGTAATTCTGCTTTGAAAGTAGATTTTGAGGAAAGGGCCTTTGAATGTTTTGGTACCTACTGGAGAGCACTCCTTTGTCTAAACCCATTCAACAACGTTCACACACTCTTAAGCCAACCCCACCCATCTCTTGAAGGATTCACATGAGGTCATATGCTAAACAGTGAGGAATGTAGTAAAGATTAAGAGTAAAAGTGGTAGTAGCCTACAATAAGGAAACATTCCAGGTAAACTGAAAGTGTCCAGATAAAGATATTTTATAAATAATAAATTACACTTTCCCAGACACTCTTGTCTAAATTGATGGGTAATGTGAAAGAAATGCTATAACCCCCAGCCACATCCAGTGGTGGAGAAAGTACTAAATGGTCATACTTGAGTAAAAGTATAAATAATTTCCAATTCCTTATATTAAACCAAGTGGCACAATTTTGTATCTTTATTTTTATTGACGGATAGCCAGGGGCACACTCCAACACAGACATAATTTACAAATTAAGCATTTGTGTTTAGTGAGTCTGCCAGATCAGATGCAGTAGGGGTTCTCTTGATAAGTGTGTGAATTAGACAATTTTCCTGTCAAAATGTAGTTTTGGTGTCAGGGAAAATGTATGGAGTAAAAAGTACATTATTTTCTTTTGGAATGTAGTGAAGTAAAAGTTGCCAACAATATAAAGAGTAAAGTAATGTACAGATACCCCCCAAAATACTTAAGTACTTTACACCACTGCCCAAATGCCTTCACACCAGTACATTAGCATACTGTATATACTGTTACACATGCACTTTTCCATGCAACCTGAATGAAGTGCATCTTTTATTTTACCTTTATTTAACAAGGCAAGTCAGTTAAGAACAAATTCTTATTTTCAATGACGGCCTAGGAACAGTGGGTTAACTGCCTGTTCAGGGGTAGAACGACCTTTGTCAGCTCGGGGGTTTGAACTTGCAACCTTCTGGTTACTAGTCCAACGCTCTAACCACTAGGCTACCCTGCTGCCCCAGATTCATGCGCCATATATTTATGTGGATGCGCCATATATTTACTGTATCAATATTCATTTTATATATCAATATTTTTGTCACGACTTCTTCCGAAGTCGTTGCCTCTCCTTGTTCGGGCGGTGCTCGGCGGTCGACGTCACCGTCCTTCTAGACATCATTGATCCATTTTTCATTTTCCATTGGTTTTGTCTGTTCTTTCCACACACCTGTTTTCAATCCCATTCATTACCTGTTGTGTATTTAACCCTCTGTTTCCCCTCATGTCTTTGTCAGAGATTGTTTTATGTCAAGTGTTGTTTTATGGTGTATAGGTGCGCGACTGATCCTTTACCCATGTTCGTTTATGTATTTCGTGTTTGGAGCATGTTAAGTGGACTTATATTAAAAGACTCCATTTACACTCCATTTGACTCTCTTGCGCCCGACTTCCCTGCCACCTAAACACACGACTCTGACAATTTTGCTAAGTCTTGTTAAGTGGATGGGTCTCTACAGAAGGTGTAAACAGTACAGCCAAATGGTTACTTGAATAGTAGCAATATCAGAAATAGATAGTGTCAAAATAAAAAAAGCAACAGTATGTACATGAACAATAACAATAGTGATAGATGAGGTAGTTGTATGCATACAATCAGGGGTAAAGTGGCTGAGCAGCAGGATAAAAAAAAATAGTAGCAGAAAAATATGGAGTGTGTGTTAGGAGAGAGTCATGTGCATAGAGGCACTGCAGATAGTGCTGATGACTGGTCCAAACCACTCATATACAAGGGAATGTATATTCGGAGAGCCTGTTTCTGTCCTGCCCTTGACTTTGGTGCAGGGCATGTGATGTCCATAGTCTCTTTGTCGCAAAACCCCTTGATCTTCTCAAAAAATATGTTTATTTAGCTTATTTATTTTAATTTTTTTTGGTTTAGTTTATTTGACCAGTCCAGGTGGTGCTTGTACAGGCTGACCATCTATGGGAGGAAGGATGTCAGCGTTGTACAACAACAAAAAAATCAGAAGCCATTACAACCTTGCACAACATCAATTCACCTCCCAAGTTTAGATAATAAGAATAACCTCATGCAATGCAAGGAAAATTATTTCCCCCTGAAGTGCTGGTACTGCTTGAACTGAGGCCTGAAGTACGGAGTCAGGTGTTGTTGCCAGCCATAGCTTTCCACCAGCACCATACCATCCTCCAGTCCAACCAGCTGTGGGATGTTGACCCCTGTCACAGTGCTGTCCTTCACAACACCAGCAATCTCAGACAAAGTGTTTACTCTGGTCTTTCTGAAGCGCTGTTTGACGAGGACAAAGCACCAGTCTGAAGAAAGGTCTTTGTTTCTGGCCATTTTGAGCCTGTAATTGAACCCACAAATGCTGATTAGTCATTTAGGTCAACATTGGATCATTCAGAGATCCTCACTGAACTTCTGGAGAGAGTTTGCATGTATACTGTATATATATATATATATATATATATATATATATATATATATATATATATATATATATATATATGCACACACATACATATATATATATACATATACATACATATATATATATACATATATATAAAAATATATATATGTATGTGTGTGTGTATATATATATATATATATACAGTGCCTTGCGAAAGTATTCAGCCCCCTTGAACTTTGCGACCTTTTGCCACATTTCAGGCTTCAAACATGAAGATATAAAACTTTATTTTTTTGTGAAGAATCAACAACAAGTGGGACACAATCATGAAGTGGAACGATAATTGTTGGATATTTCAAACTTTTTTAACAAATCAAAACTGAAAAATTGGGTGTGCAAAATTATTCAGCCCCTTTACTTTCAGTGCAGCAAACTCTCTCCAGAAGTTCAGTGAGGATCTCTGAATGATCCAATGTTGACCTAAATGACTAATGATGACAAATACAATCCACCTGTGTGTAAACAAGTCTCCGTATAAATGCACCTGCACTGTGACAGTCTCAGAGGTCCGTTAAAAGCGCAGAGAGCATCATGAAGAACAAGGAACACACCAGACAGGTCCGAGATACTTTTGTGAAGAAGTTTAAAGCCGGATTTGGATACAAAAAGATTTCCCAAGCTTTAAACATCCCGAGGAGCACTGTGCAAGCGATAATATTGAAATGGAAGGAGTATCAGACCACTGCAAATCCACCAAGACCTGGCCGTCCCTCTAAACTTTCAGCCATTACAAGGAGAAGACTGTTCAGAGATGCAGCCAAGAGGCCCATGATCACTCTGGATGAACTTCAGAGATCTACAGCTGAGGTGGGAGACTCTGTCCACAAGACAACAATCAGTCGTATATTGCACAAATCTGGCCTTTATGGAAGAGTGGCAAGAAAGCCATTTCTTAAAGATATCCATAAAAAGTGTTGTTTTAAAGTTTGCCACAAGCCACCTGGGAGACACACCAAACATGTGGAAGAATCCTGAAATGTGGCAAAAGGTCGCAAAGTTCAAGTGGGCCGAATACTTTCGCAAGGCACTGTACAGCTCTACAGCTCTACAGCTCCAAAATACATGCATATATTCCACCTTCAGAGGTACATATTTTACAGTTAGGAGACATATCTGTTTTCATTCTATGGAGTCTCAAAGGAGTGTAAAAAAATGTGTACAAAAATTTGTAATTAGATTCTTTCATCTTTACATTAGTAGAGGTGCAGTATGCCCTGTTGCAGATAGTCAGACCAAGGTCCCTTTCCCAAATTATTTTCAAAGGAGTAAAGGAGGAGCCTCCTTTCTCAGAAAGGAGTCTATAGATGTAAGATATTTTGCCTTTAACGGATTGTGCTGTGACAAGAATGGTTTCAACTTCATTCAACTGAGTTCTAAACCGCCTCTTCAAGGTAAATGAGGAAATTACATGTCTAATTTGAAGATATTTGTAAAAAAAATGGGATCTTGGCACATTGAATTCACTGCAGAGCTCTTGAAAGGATTTCAGTGTCGTGGTTTTCTGATGAAGTAGGTCTGAAAAAGGTCCTGATTCCTAGATTAAAGTTGGCATCCCTCAGGGCTTTTGGCAAGTCTGGGTTGCCTACTATAGGTGAGTGAGAACATATTTGGGAGGAAATGCCCAGGTATTTCTTACAGTCCCTCCACGCTAGTAGGGTGCTGTAAATCACAAAGGTTTTGGCTATGTTTTCCACTTCACTAAAGTTATTAATTTATATAATTGAGCTTAAGGGCAATGAACCACAGGATTGGGCTTCTATCTGAATCCACATTGACTCTTGTCTGTTTGTGATCCATGTTAGCATGTTGCAGATTTCGGCAGACCAGTAGCAAGACCACCCATAGATTCAAGATTTGATACAGTGGAAAACTTGATCTTGGGTTTTTTTTTGCCCCATATAAATTTGGTGATGCTTTGGTTAGTTGTTTTGAAAAAGGAAACTGGGAGATAGCATGGGAACATCTGAAATAAGTAGTTCAGTCTAGGGAGGACGTTCATACGGAGGACATTACTTCTTCCTTCTAAGCTAATTGGGAGGGAGATCCAGGTTTGGAGATCGTTCTTGATTCGATCCAGGAGTGGAAGATAATTTTCCTTGAAAAGGCTATTCAGATCTGGTGTTATGAAGATCCCGAGGTATTGAAACCCCTGTGTTTTCCATTGGAAAGGACATAGTGTCTTCATAGAGTTGGTGAGTGATATATTGAGAGAGCAGACAGTGGATTTGTTAAAATTGATCTTATAACCTGAAAACTTGCCACACTGAGCAATTGTGTCTAAAATGAGAGGGAGGGATTTCTCAGGGTTGGAAATGTAGAGCAAGACATCATCCACGTAAAGCGAAATCTTGTGCTGCAGGCCGCCTGCAGAAACACCCATAATACTTGGATTGCTCCTTATCAGCTCTGCCAGAGGCTCCGCCCCAACAAGTAGAGCAGGGGGGAACAGAGAGCACCCTTGTCTTGTGCCCCGTTCCAGAGGGAATCTGTCAGAGTTCAGTCCATTAGTAGTCACCATGGCATGTGGATGAGAGTATAGTGATTTGATCCATTTAATAAAATGTGGGCCCATATTGAACTTTTCTAAGACTGAAAACAGAAAGCTCCACTCCATCCTGTCAAACTCCTTCTCAGCATCCAGTGAAGCTAGCAGGACAGGGGTCTTCTGTGCGTTTACTTGATCAATAATATCAAAAAGACAGCGAATGTTATCAGAAGAGTATCTGTCACTAATAAATACAGTTTGGTCCGCTTTTATTAGTTTGGGAAGAAAAGTGTTTAGTCTTTTGGCGAGCAATTTGGTAATTATTTTATAGTCGAAATCCAACAAGCTTATGGGCCGGAAGGACGAGCAGGATAGGGGGTCCTCGTCCTTTTTGAGCAACACTGTAATGCGAGCTGTGTGCATTGAGTCTGGGAGAACTCAGTTTTTGCAAAAATCCTCCAGCATTGGCATGAAGATAAGGCTGAGCTGGGGCCAAAAAGCTTTGTAGAACTCTCTGGGGAATCCATCTGGGCCTTGGGACCTATTAGGTGGCATGGAGGTAATTGCCTCCAGGATCTCCTCAGGTGTGAAGGGGGAGTTGAGATCTTCTCATTCGGTCTCTGATAGTTTAGGTAGCGAGATTCCCTCTAGGAAAGAGTGGAGTTCTGCCTCCATGTGTTTTCTTTCAGAGGTATATAGTTTGCAGTGAAAATCATGAAAAGTTAGTTAGATCTTTTTTGGGTCATATGTGACCTCGTCCTCTGCTATTCGGATAGCCATGATTGTACGCTCTGACTGCTCCTTTTTTAATTGGTAAGCAAGCAATCTACTGGGCCTATTGCTATACTCATGGTATTTCTGTTTAGTAAAGACAACTTTTTTTTATCTCCCGAGTGGAGTCCAAATTCAGTTTTGCTTTGGCTGCTTTAAGATGACTCCAGGAGGTGCTGTCTGGGGATTGTTTATGTACTCTTTCACAGCATTCCAGCTCCCTCTCAAGATCTAGCCTGTGTGCTTCCATTGATTTTTTTCTTAGAGGAAGCATATGCAATTAGATTACCTCTTAGTGTGGCTTTAGCAGCGTCCCACATTGTGGCCGGAGAAACAGGAGAATCTTTGTTGTCTTGTGTGTAGTCTATCCATGTAGTTACCAATGTATGGAACGCTTCATTTGATAGCATGGAGGTGTTGAATTTCTAGCTCTTTGACCTCGGGATGTTTTTGCAGAGGTCAAAGCGGAGGTGGACAAAGGCGTGATCTGAAAGTGCTATGGGTCCGATTGTACATGTGGCTGAATTTATGAAACTCTTTGGGATAAAAATGTAATCTATACGGGAGTAGGTGTTATGGACATTAGAGTAGTATGTATAGTCCATAGATGAGCTATTAGTCTCTCTCCAGATATCTATCAGTCCCATCTCTTTAGTAAGAGTTCAATATCTTTGCAGATCTAGGATTTGTGTTGGGGACTTGAGATGATTTGTCTAGGGCTGGGTTAAGGGTACAATTAAAATCTGCGGCCACCACGCCAAAGGAAACACAATGCTCATTGAACAGGGTTATCATTTTTGACATGAAGGCAGGAGTGTTAGGGGTGTATATGTTTAAGATAGTAATTGGTTGACCATATAGTGACCCATTTATCAAAATAAATCTCCCCTCCGGATCAGATATGTTTTTGTCAATTATGAATGGAACATTTTCATGGATAAGTATGGCTGTGCCTCTACTGTTTGATTTGAAAGATGAGAAATACAACTGTCCCACCCAAGCTCTGCGGAGTTTGGCATGTTCAGCATCACAGAGGTGTGTCTCTTGTAATAGCGCTGTGACAAGAGATGAAAAGAATCTGCCCACTCCATCAAACAATGGGGACAACAACACAGGGCAGTTACGGGACCTCATGGAACCATGGCCCGCACCTGCAGAAACTGGACAACAGGGGGAAGCAGAGGAGATACCTATCATAGACTTCTCCCAGCTGACGCTTGACATACCACCGACGCCACCTCCAGTGGTAGAAACGACCAGCTGGTATGATTGAGTAGAATCAGCCAACAGTAACACGGAAGCAGCAATGTGAGAGTCAGTAGTGCATGACCTTAAAGGGTAATAATATGAAGCTTCCGTTTACACAAAGGCCTAAGGTTACGTAGGTCTACAGCCCCAGTGGGAACTTCCCCTGTAAAAAAGGTATATAAAGAGAACAGAGATCATAAGACAGGGTGATCCTCGTTAACATATGAGACAGACTTCATATGGAGAATCATCACAGGTAAATTTACTTTTGCACTATACTCTTTTTGTTAGACTATAACAATATTAGAGAACTGGATTATTTTGCTTATTGGATCACTATCTGAATATACTTGGTTGAATTTAGTGACCCCGAGACTGAGTCTACGAAACACAGAGGTCTAAACACCTCTTGGATACAGACGAAGTGGCAGTCACTCAGTGAGACATCAGGTACAGATGTGATTGGCAATACAAGGAAACAGCAAAGTACCAGTTACAATATATTGAGTCCATACACAGAGTTGTAAGTGCATTAAGATATTGGAATTCGGAATCTAGCGTCATAGCTGCGAGAATACCGATGACAGGAAAGTGACCAAGGGGCTGAGCATTTAAGCATTTAACTATTTTTGCTATTTAGTCAATATTGTTAGAAGTGTTAACACATTTAAAGTTTTACAATATTATCTGGCATAGCTTAAAGCAGTAAGGATTGATTGAGCATTATTGTTGTATTTAGAAACTGTATAACCATTGAATTGTAATGATGTGTATAAGACAAAAAACAGAGTGACTTAATAAAAGCTTGAAACTTTGACAACTAGGCCAGATTAACAATCTGAAGAGCAAACGCCTTTGACACTCTCACTGAACAGAAAGTGACCCTGGTTATAGGTTAAAGTGATTGCACTAAAGAATATTTCATTGTGTGGACAATAATATATTTTAAGAGAGTCAAAACATATAACAATACTAGTTTCCGAGTGACTACTAGCTGACGAGCATAATAACTAATAGGAGTTCTTATTAGGTATTGATATATACATAGGTAAAGATAACTTGAAAGTAAGGAAATATAGGAGGAATCCATAACGCTTAAGAATATTTAAATAGGAGTATATCTATCCAAGGCCTCATACTAGACCGGAAAATAAGGGAGTGACAATGTGAAAGAAGGAACAAACCCAACGCGAAGGGCCATTTCGAATACATGGGAAGGTTGGTAGGGCCGCACGGCAAGGCCCTTGTTACACCGAAGTAACTAAAATCCTAAAGTACTCTGCCTAGCCAGAGGACGGGGTAGAGGCTTTTGCTGCAGGTATTGGGCAAAAGTCAGCACCGTGACAGCGCGATGTCTGCCGTTTCCTTTTTTAGAGCACATAGTATCTTTTTCCGTTTTATTGCATGCCCTAGACCATGGCAGTTCCATGTCAATAGATTTAAGGTACTAGTCATCGTCATCGAACAGTAATCGAAATTTAGTGCAAGTCATCGCTGGGTAAAAGTGGATAGCAGTTACAGCTACGTTCACATAAAAGGAAAATAAATGGTGTACATAAAATAACAATCTCTGAACACCCCAGCAGAGTTCCCAAACAACTCGACACATCCCGTTGGATCTATTACCCCGTTCAGTCTCAATTCTGTGTTCCCGAAAAAAACAAAAACCGGGAACAGTTAGCATCGCACAACGTCTCCCTCTCCCCAACAAAGAAATGCCTCATCCTCTCCGCCCCGCATTGAGTAAATGACAACGTAGCCCCCGTCCAGACCACACTAAAAGAGGGAGAAAATGAAATGAATAGCCCAGCCTACATATACAGTGCCTTGCGAAAGTATTCGGCCCCCTTGAACTTTGCGACCTTTTGCCACATTTCAGGCTTCAAACATGAAGATATAAAACTGTATTTTTTTGTGAAGAATCAACAACAAGAGGGACACAATCATGAAGTGGAACGACAATTATTGGATATTTCAAACTTTTTTAACAAATCAAAAACTGAAAAATTGGGCGTGCAAAATTATTCAGCCCCTTTACTTTCAGTGCAGCAAACTCTCTCCAGAAGTTCAGTGAGGATCTCTGAATGATCCAATGTTGACCTAAATGACTAATGACGATAAATACAATCCACCTGTGTGTAATCAAGTCTCCGTATAAATGCACCTGCACTGTGATAGTCTCAGAGGTCCGTTAAAAGCGCAGAGAGCATCATGAAGAACAAGGAACACACCAGGCAGGTCCGAGATACTGTTGTGAAGAAGTTTAGAGCCGGATTTGGATACAAAAAGATTTCCCAAGCTTTAAACATCCCAAGGAGCACTGTGCAAGCGATAATATTGAAATGGAAGGAGTATCAGACCACTGCAAATCTACCAAGACCTGGCCGCCCCTCTAAACTTTCAGCTCATACAAGGAGAAGACTGATCAGAGATGCAGCCAAGAGGCCCATGATCACTCTGGATGAACTGCAGAGATCTACAGCTGAGGTGGGAGACTCTGTCCATAGGACAACAATCAGTCGTATATTGCAAAAATCTGGCCTTTATGGAAGAGTGGCAAGAAGAAAGCCATTTCTTAAAGATATCCATAAAAAGTGTTGTTTAAAGTTTGCCACAAGCCACCTGGGAGACACACCAAACATGTGGAAGAAGGAGCTCTGGTCAGATGAAACCAAAATTGAACTTTTTGGCAACAATACAAAACGTTATGTTTGGAGTAAAAGCAACACATCTGATCACCCTGAACACACCATCCCCACTGTCAAACATGGTGGTGGCAGCATCATGGTTTGGGCCTACTTTTCTTCAGCAAGGACAGGGAATATGGTTAAAATTGATGGGAAGATGGATGGAGCCAAATACAGGACCATTCTGGAAGAAAACCTGATGGAGTCTGCAAAAGACCTGAGACTGGGACTTGAGATTTGTCTTCCAACAAGACAATGATCCAAAACATAAAGCAAAATCTACAATGGAATGGTTAAAAAATAAACATATCCAGGTGTTAGAATGGCCAAGTCAAAGTCCAGACCTGAATCCAATCGAGAATCTGTGGAAAGAACTGAAAACTGCTGTTCACAAATGCTCTCCATCCAACCTCACTGAGCTCGAGCTGTTTTGCAAGGAGGAATGGGAAAAAATGTCAGTCTCTCGATGTGCAAAACTGATAGAGACATACCCCAAGCGACTTACAGCTGTAATCGCAGCAAAAGGTGGCGCTACAAAGTATTAACTTAAGGGGGCTGAATAATTTTGCACGCCCAATTTTTCAGTTTTTGATTTGTTAAAAAAGTTTGAAATATCCAATAAATGTCGTTCCACTTCATGATTGTGTCCCACTTGTTGTTGATTCTTCACAAAAAAATACAGTTTTATATCTTTATGTTTGAAGCCTGAAATGTGGCAAAAGGTCGCAAAGTTCAAGGGGGCCGAATACTTTCACAAGGCACTGTACCTCCCCCAAGGGACATAGGGAACCCCAAGTAATAATAGCAACAAAAAACAGGGAAATAAAAGTAGGCTGAAACATTAGTAGGCCTAGGTTAGGCTATAGAGCCTATCCCTCTCAGCTAAAGGAAAATACATATCAATTGGATGGCTATAATGATATTTAGCGAGGCGGGTTTGTCTTTGGATATCGGCTATATGTTGTCCTACCTCCTTTAGTAATAGCATTAATCACATTTAGTCATTGGTCCATTTCTCATTGACCAGGATTGTCTTTCAAAAAAACTTTTGCCTCTTCGGTAGTTTTGAAGTGTCGCAAGGCTCCTTGGTGAAGAATCCTGAGCTCGCTTGGGAATTTGAATCCCCTGAAGATGCCTCGGTCAATTGAGTATTTCTTCACTTTGTCAAACTCTCTGCGCTTTCGGCGTATTCCAGCTGACAGGTCCTGGTGTAAAGTGAGTTTGGTGTTTCCCACTGTGATGGTGTTGTTTTTCGCCGCCTGTAGGACTCGTTCCATGTCGGTGAATCTCAGGAATCGTATGGTGATTGGGCATGGTGGTTGTCTGGCTGCTGGTGGTGGCCTTAGTGCTCGGTGAGCTCTCTCGAGTTCTATGGGCCTGTCGGTGGGCAGTTGTGGAGCCACTCGGGAAGTTTGTCTTGCAGGTAGCGGATCAGTGTCATGTTTCCCACTTCTTTTTCGCCCAGATTGAATAGAACACAATTATTCATTCGCCCCCTGTTTTCCAGGTCCTCTGTTTCTCTTCCAGATGCTCTATTTTCTTTTTAGCATATGCTATTGTTTCCATGGCATCTGTCAATAAGTTTTCCATGGATAGGATTCGCCCCTCTGCCTCGTCCAGGTGCCCTGCGTTTATGGTTATCTTGTTGTTGATGTCAGGCAAAGCGTTTTCCAGGATTGTCACCTTGCCCCCTATCGCACTGAGCTGAGAATTAATGGCATCTAATTTAGTGTTTAGTTCTGTACGTTGGGATCTCAACTCAGAAAGGATGTCTTCGACAGAGTGCGAGGTTGGCATTCGTTGGGCCTCGGGGGGAGCGGGTCCTCTTGCTCCTGGCTAATGGCGCTAGCTTTTTCTGAAGCTAGCTTCTGCTTGGAGGCTTTTTCCATCGCAAATGTTCGAGTCCGGGTAGAAATGTCACCTGTAATGTCGCCTTTTGTGTATCCGCCATGAGTTTTTTTTTACTAAAGCTAAATGAGTTTGAACTTGGAGTGGAGGTAAGATTAAGAATTGGAAACTACATGTGCGGAGCTCTTAGTTCATGCGGCCATCTCGTTCAAGGGTCACGTGAACCCCCTTGAAAAGGGTTTTCTAATGATCAATTTGCCTTTTAAAATAATAAACTTGGATTAGCTAACAGATTGTGACATTGAAACACAAGAGTGAAGGATGCTGATAATGGACCTCTGTACGCCTATGAAAATATTCCATTAAAAATCAGCTACAATAGTCATTTACAACATTGACAATGTCTACACTGTATTTCTGATCAATTTGATGTTATTTAAATAGGCAAAAAATGTTTGCTTTTCTTTCAAAAACAAGGACATTTCCAAGTGACCCCAAAAATTTGAACAGTAGTGTATGTCCTGGGAAATGTTCTAGTTACTTACAACCTCATGCTAATTGCATTAGCCTATGTTATTGAGAGCAGTAGCAGCATATTTGTAGTTCTCCATAGCTAACGTTATATCTTTAGCAAAAACTGCAGTAGAAAGGATTATCTACGCATAATGAGCAGCTCATTTTATAGACACAAGACGCTACATTGCAGAAAAATCTGAAACTCATTTCTTGGCATGTCCAGCCCACTCATTATCTCAGCCAATCAAAGGTTCCTGACTTTATCTTTGGCTAAACCAACTAGGTTCTTTATTTAACAACTTTATTCATATTTAGAGATGGCATAAAAGTTTGTTATTAAGGCACATGAAAGTTCACATGTTCAAGAAGGCATTTCTGCCCCCACATTTGTTTTTATAAAAAAATATGTTTTACCTTCAAATGGCTCTTCTGTGAAGTCATGACTTTCAACGTATGTCTAGTTCCTGAATCGAGTCACATTTTGTTACATTACAGCCTTATTCTAACATTCATTCAAATGTTTTTGGCAGCGATTACATCCTTGAGTCTTCTTGGGTATGACATTACATGCTTGGCACACCTGTATTTGGGGAGTTTCCCCATTTTTCTCTGCAGATACACTCTAGCTCTGTCAGGTTGGATGGGGAGTGTCGCTACACAGCTATTTTCATGTCTCTCCAAAGATATTGGATCGGGTTCAAGTCCTGGCTCTGGCTGGGCCCCAGTCTGAAGTCCTATGTGCTCTCAAGCAGGTTTTCATCAAGGATCTATGTACTTGGTTTGGTTCATTTTATTTTATTTCAGTTAAGAACAAATTCTTATTTTCAATGATGGCCTAGGAACAGTGGGTTAACTGCCTGTTCAGGGGCAGAACGACAGATTTGTACCTTGTCAGCTCGGGGGTTTGAACTTGCAACTTTCCGGTTACTAGTCCAACACTCTAACCACTAGGCTACCCTGCCGCATCTTTCCCTCAATCCTGACTAGTCTCCCAGTCCCTGCCGCTGAAAAACATCCCCATAGCATGATGCTGCCACCACCATGCATCACTGTAGGAATGGAGCCATGTTTCCTCCAGATGTGACACTTGGCATTTAGGCCAAAGAGTACAATCTTGGTTTCATCAGACCAGAGAATCTTGTTTCTCATGGTCTGAGGGTCCATTAGGTGTATTTTGGCGAACTCCAAGTGGGCTGTCATGTGCCTTTTACTGAGGAGTGGCTTCCGTCTGGTCACTTTACCATAAAGGCCTGATTGGTGGAGGGCTGCAGAGATGGTTGTCCTTCTGGAAGGCCCTTCTCCCCCGATTGCTCAGTTTGGCCGGGAGGCTAGCTCTCGGAAGAGTCTTGGTGGTTCCAAACTTCTTCCATTTAAGAATGATGGAGGCCACTGTGTTCTTGGGGACCTTCAATGCTGCAGACATTTTTTGGTACCCATTCCCAGATCTGTGCCTCGACTCAATCCTGTCTCGGAGCTCTACAGGAAATTAATTCGACCTCATGGCTTGGTTTTTGCTCTGACATTCACTGTCAACTGTGGGACCTTATAAAGACAGCTGTGTGTCTTTCCAAATCATGTCCAATCAATTTCATTTACCACAGGTGGACTCTAATCATGTTGCAGAAACATGTCACAGATGATCAATGGAAACAGGGGAACACCTGAGCTCAGTTTCGAATCACATAGCAAAGGGTCTGAATACTTATGTAAATGTTATATTTCACTTAAACATTTTTTTAAATACATTTTTAACAATTATGGGCTATTGTGTGTAGATTGATAAGGGAAAAAACTATTGAATCCATTTCAGAATAAGGCTGCAAAGCAACAAAATATTAAAAATGTCAAGAGGTCTGAATTCTTTCTGAATGCACTGTATGTCAGGATTTGGCCAGGGTTGTTCCGGGTTTTGGTCACTAGATGCCCCCATTGTGCTTTTTGACCTTACGTTTTTTCCCTTGATTCTCATTATTATTTGCACCTGTGCCTCGTTTCCCCTGATTGTATTTAAACCCTTAGTTTCCCTCAGTTCTGTGCTCTGTGTTTGTATGTTAGCACCCAGCCCTAGTGTTCTGTGTATTCTTGTCGATTCCGGTGGACGCTCTTGTGGAATTCTGTTTTTGTTTTTTGAGTATCTCTTGAGGCTTTTTTGTGCTATACCTACCACCTTTTGGATTTGCCATTTTGTATTGAAGGACTTCTCCTTTTTACTTTATTAAATACACCGTATTAAGTACTGCTGTGTCTGCCTCATCTTCTGGATTCTGCTGACTATTCGTGGCTCAGTTGGTTAAGTGACTGTTTCTCACTCCGGAGACCCAGGTTCGTAACCGGGTCCTGACAAAAACACAGAGCCAAAAATGAACCCAGAGGCAGCCAGTTCCCAGGACCTTTTTGCCATGCTGTCCCACCACCAGGAGACTGTCTAACGCCACGAAGCCGCCCTGGTTCAGCAAGAGGCCTTAATGGCTAGACATTCTCATCTTCTGTCGGAGATGCTGACTTCCATTAAGCAAATATCTGATCGTCTTACCCCGGCAACAGTTCCCGTCCCAGTACCTCAGATTCACGTACCCATGGCAGTTAACCCCCTGGCTGAACCTCGTCTTCCACCTCCCCAACGGTTCTCAGGTGATCCAAGTGCTTGTAAAGGGTTTCTCACCCAATGTTCTCTCTCCTTTGAGCTACAACCCTCGTCGTTTCCCACCGACCGGTCTAAGATCGCTTATATCATCACCCTGCTGTCGGAAAAAGCCCTGGCCTGGGCTACTGCTGTGTGGGATGCCCATAGTTCCTGCTGTGCCAGCTACTCTGCCTTTGCTGAGGAATTCAAACGAGTGTTTCAAGGCCCAAGCAGTGGTTCTGACTCAGCCAAACAGCTCCTGACTCTCCACCAAGGTTGGCGCAGGGTGACGGACTATGCCATCCAGTTCCGCACGGTGGCAGCAGCGAGTGGTTGGAACAACGAGGCGCTCACGGTGTGCTTTCTGAAAGGCATTTCCGACACTATCCAAGATGAACTGGCCACTCGGGAACCACCGGACAATCTCGAGTCCCTGATCAAGTTGGCCTCACGCATTGACCAGTCTCTGAGAGAGAGAGAACTCAACCGTAGACCTCTAGACCCTATCAGTCCCAGCTCCGAGTCCCCACCTTTATCCTCGCTGGCTCCACCGGAACCCATGCAGATTGGACGCATCTCCCAGGCTGAGAGAGACCGCCGGATGAGGGAGCGACGCTGTCTATATTGCGGCAAACCGGGCCATTTCCGTTCCACGTGTCCCGGGCTCCAGGGAAACGCTCTGTCCCGTACAGACCGGGGGGAACTGTAACGGGAAACATAACCTCCTCCCATCCGTCCAACTCCCGTCTGCTCATTCCAGTCACCCTCTCCTGGGACAACCACAAGCTTCACCTTCAAGCCTTGGTAGACTGGAGCCGCAGGTAACTTCATGAATGGTGTCTGGGCGAAGGAGAATGGCGTTCCCTCTGAACCTCTAAGTGAACCCATGAGGGTTACTACATTGGATGGAAGCCCTTTGGTATCTGGACTTGTCACTCATGTCACTACCTCCTTGCGACTTTCAGTTTCACAACACCAGGAATTGATGAACTTTCATTTGATCTCCTGTTCCGAGTTCCCTCTCGTCCTTGGATACCCCTGGCTTCACAGCCATAACCCTCACATCGACTGGTCTATGGGCACTATCAAGCAGTGGGGTCCTACGTGCCAAGCTACTTGTATTTTCCAGAATTCTCCGAGTTCTACTCCCGAGTCTTTAGAATCCATCGACCTGACCCGAGTTCCCGAGTGTTACCATGACCTCAAACTGGTGTTTAGCAAACAGAGGGCCACCATGCTACCACCCCATAGACCTTACGATTGCCCCATCGACCTGTTTCCGGGCACTTGCCCCCCAGGGGTCGGATCTTTTCCCTATCTCCACCCGAACGAGCTGCTATGGATACCTACATCAAGGACGCTCTGGAAGCAGGCCTCATGCGTCCATCCACCTCCCCGGCGGGAGCAGGGTTTTTCTTTGTGGCCAAGAAAGACGGTGGATTACGTCCTTGCATCGACTACCGGGGACTCAATGCCATAACCGTCCGTAACCGTTACCCGCTACCCCTTATGGCCACAGCCTTCGAGCTGCTCCAGGAAGCAGTTGTTTTCACTAAGCTTGACCTGCGGAACGCATACCATCTTGTGCGGATCAGACCTGGTGACGAGTGGAAGACCGCTTTCAACACGCCTACTGGTCACTATGAATACTTGGTGATGCCCTTCGGCCTGACCAACGCCCCAGCGGTGTTCCAAGCGCTCATAAACGATGTGCTTAGGGATATGCTTAACATATTTGTGTTCGTTTACCTGGATGACATCCTCATCTTTTCAAGCTCCCTTCAAGAACACACTAAGCATGTCAGACAAGTACTCAAACGCCTCCTAGACAGCCATCTGTACGTTAAGCCGGAAAAATGTGAATTCCATTCATCCCGAGTACAATTCCTGGGATTTGTAGTGGAACCCGGTCGAGTCCAAATGGACCCCAGGAAGGTAGGGGCGGTAGCGGATTGGCCCACCCCAAATCCGTTAAGGAAGTTCAGCGTTTCCTGGGCTTCACAAACTTTTACCGCAAGTTCATCAAGAACTTCAGCTTGGTGGCAGCCCCTCTCTCAGCTTTAACCAAGGGTGGCAATGCAAGGTTTTTGTGGGGAAGAGAAGCTGAGACGGCCTTCCAAGGACTCAAGCAGCGCGTTCTCTCTGCTCCCATCCTGATACTACCGACTACGGATGAACCATTTGTGGTGGAGGTAGACGCATCAGAGGTTGGTGTTGGAGCTGTCCTGTCTCAGAGGGGTGAAGACAAGAAGCTTCATCCGTGCACTTTCTTCTCACACCGGCTTACCCCGACTGAGAGGAACTACGATGTGGGGGATCGTGAACTCCTAGCGGTTAAGATGGCATTGAAGGAATGGAGACACTGGCTCGAGGGGCTTCTCACCCGTTTCAAGTGCTTACGGACCACAAAAATCTGGAGTATATCCAGCAGGCGAAGCGGTTGAACTCTAGACAAGCTAGATGGTCTCTTTTCTTCAATCGATTCCAGTTTATCCTCACCTATCGGCCCGGGTCGAAGAATCTCAAACCGGATGCCCTGTCCCGAGTCTACGCTCCTGCCATTCGAGATGACACGGACATGCCTGTCCTTCCTGCTGCTAAGATTGTGGCTCCGATCTCGTGGCAAGTTGAGGATACCGTGAGACGTGCTCAAGCTAGCGAACCGGACCCGAAAGGAGGTCCTGCCAATCGGTTGTTTGTCCCCAAGGCAGTGAGGACTCAGGTCCTTCTGTGGGGGCACTCCTCTCGCCTCACCTGTCATCCGGGCGTAGGTCGCACCTTGGAGTTCATCCAGCGTAATTTCTGGTGGCCTACCATAAGAGAAGACGTTGCCACTTTCGTCAATGCCTGTCCCGTGTGCTGCCAGGGCAAATCTTCTCACCTCCGCCCTCAAGGACTCCTTCACCCTTTACCTGTTCCCCACAGACCCTGGTCCCATATCTCATTGGACTTTATTACTGGACTTCCTCCATCCCATGGCAATACTACTATCCTAGTCATAATCGACAGGTTTTCAAAGGCGGCCAGGTTCGTCCCTCTGACTAAGTTACCTTCTGCCAAGGAAACGGCTGAGTTGGTAATTAATCATGTGTTCCGAGTCTTCGGCATTCCTCAAGATATGGTTTCTGACAGAGGTCCCCAGTTCGCCTCAAGGTTTTGGAAGGCCTTCTGCCAACTCAGACTGGCAGAAGCCCCCATATCTTCAGGGTACCATCCGGAGTCCAACGGCCAAACAGAGAGGATGAATCAAGAGCTGGAAACCACCCTCCGATGTATGACTCGTGACAACCCGTCCACATGGTCATCCTTTATTGTTTGGGCCGAATACGCGCACAACACCTTGCGCTCCTCCTCCACTGGTATGTCCCCGCACGAGTGTCAGTTTGGCTATGCTCCTCCATTGTTCCCGGACCAGGAGGCAGAAGTCAGAGTGCCTTCAGCCTTGAAGTTCGTCAGACGCTGTCGGTTTATGTGGAGGAAGACCCGTCTTAATCTTATGCGTTCCTCACAGAGGTACCAACAACAAGCCAACAGACGTCGCCGCCTACCCTGCGCCCCGGCCAGAGAGTCTGGCTCTCCACAAGAGACTTACCACTACGGGTGGAGTCTCGCAAGCTGTCCCAGAAATACATCGGTCCCTTCAAGGTTGCCAGGAGAGTTAATCCAGTTTTTTATCGCCTACACTTACCCATATCCCTTAAGATTAATCCCACATTTCACATTTCATTGTTAAAACCTGTTGTTTTTTCTTCCCTTGTCCCGGCAGACAGACCTCCCCCTCCGCCTCGTGTCATTGGAGGTCAGCCGGCTTATACCATCCATCGGATACTGGATTCCCGCCGGGTGCAGCGGTCCTGGCAGTATCTGGTGGACTGGGAAGGCTACGGTCCCGAGGAGCGCTCCTGGGTTCCTGCCAAAGACATCCTGGACCCTGACCTCATTCGTCAGTTCAGGGCCCTCCACCCTGAGAGAGCTGGTAGGAACGTCAGGAGCCGTTCCTAGGGGGGGGATTCTGTCAGGATTTGGCCAGGGTTGTTCCGGGTTTTGGTCACTAGATGCCCCCATTGTGCTTTTTGACCTTATGTTTTTTCCCTTGATTCCCATTATTATTTGCACCTGTGCCTCGTTTCCCCTGATTGTATTTAAACCCTTAGTTTCCCTCAGTTCTGTGCTCTGTGTTTGTATGTTAGCACCCAGCCCTAGTGTTCTGTGTATTCTTGTCGATTCCGGTGGACGCTCTTGTGGAATTCTGTTTTTGTTTTTTGAGTATCTCTTGAGGCTTTTTTGTGCTATACCTACCACCTTTTGGATTTGCCATTTTGTATTGAAGGACTTCTCCTTTTTACTTTATTAAATACACCGTCTTAAGTACTGCTGTGTCTGCCTCATCTTCTGGGTTCTGCTGACTATTCGTGGCTCAGTTGGTTAAGTGACTGTTTCTCACTCCGGAGACCCAGGTTCGTAACCGGGTCCTGACACTGTATATACCTGGTCTGATACTAATATCATAGTAGAGGTATGTTATATGGTAGTGCTAAGGCCTAATGCATATTTGTATGTGTCTATGGCATCCACCTCATGGTCCTTGCCCCATAGAATGATTTGGTTGTCATATAATTTACTTTTACTGTTGTCTTTAATACGTGCTTGGGATTGTTTGTCCAGCTGTGTGTGAATAACCCTGTTGTATGTCCTGCTCTATGTTGATGCCAAGCCTTAAAGGCAGCCTGGTCTTTAGTTTCCTCCCCCACCTGAGAAACTTGCTCATCTGTAAAACCTTCTAGATTATTGAACCAGGGTTTGGTGGTGAAAACTTCAGCATGGTTCTTGAATAAACTGAGGCTAATGGGAAATTCCTTTGTCACTGAGAACATCTGGGGCAGCTGCGTTTCCTGTCTCCTTTCCCTACCTCTTCCTAGTTTATTTTACTTTTTCTGTGTAGAATTCAATATCTTTAATCATTGCTGGTTCTACTGTTTTGGTGGATATGTTATTCCAGGCACAGGCAGTGCTGGTACATGCCACACTCCTGTAACCCAGGTGGACAGAAGCTTCCAATTTGGACAGGACAGCACCAACATGTGAACAGCTTTCACCTAGTCTAAATAATAAATTAAGGCAGTCATTTATGGGGCCAATTCAATTTCATTTCCACCAATCCAGGTTCCAATGCTCAAAAAGTACTGCTCTTTCAGGTAGAACATTTTTGGAATTGAAATGGAATTGACCCCGTACATGAAGTCAGTGCATTAATATTTTCTGGATTTAAGTGCACTTTAAAGGTATGCAATTACTGTTTGTGCTTAGACTGCCATACAGTCACAGTGAGCAACTTTTATCTTCCCATCATTTTTAACAGCCACCCAGGTGTCATGAGGCTTCTCAGTAACCCTCCAGGATGGCTTAACTTGGGTCTTGAAGATGGTGCAGTCAGATGTTTCAGGTTCTACATGGCAAATCACCTGCACCCATCCACTGGTAAAGTAAACTTCAAACTTCATTCTGTACTTCTTCATTTTATTTGCTGTGTAGTTCCCTTTTTATTTCCATAAAATAGGGATATATCATTAACTAGTCCAAGTAAAAATGTAGGTCTGCACTAATTAATTTGGAGTTTGAATTCATGTAGCATTAAACTGTAAAACCAATTAAAATGTATTTAATTTTGGTAACAAGGTCTTGTCAAGGTCTTGTCCAGCTAAATGGTTTATGCATCCCACTGTCAAAGCAGCCACCCACTCAAGCTACTAACATCAGTAAACAGGACTCCCAATCAAACCTGAAAAATCAAGAATCTCAGTGACAGACATTTAAAAAAATATAGCACCAGGAACGGACATTTACAGCTGATAACATACCTGGAAATTCTATCAAGTAGGAATAGATGTCCGGATAGGTCATTTCTGGCCATTGTGTAGGGTCATTGCTCTAGTTTGAAGTTGGGAGACTGAAGGGACATGAGGGAAGATGGATCAATCGTAACTTTTCTGTGTAACACAAATGCTTGAGAGCAGGCAGCGTTGCAAAGTAATCACTCGACATGTCTGTTGCACATACAGTCATTTATTTATGTGTTCGGGCTACTAAAATACCGGTGTGTAAAATATGTCAAATTATATTGACGTCTATGGCATCTTGCATTTGTTTACCCCCCAAAAGGGGCGGGATCGTTAGGTACAGTATACCAAAGTACCCGTAACGGTCATGTAAATAGGGTAGTCAACTGCTGCTTCCTGTGTAGCAAAGACAATGTTTAACACATGCGTTATTCTTCATTCATACACGTAGGTCTATTCATGAGCACCTGACTTTGGATAAAAGTGGAGGTGCACAATCTGTCGGGGGGTCTGGGGGTCCTCTCCTTGAAAATGTGTGCATTTAAAAAACAAATATCCTGCAATTCTATATTGTTTCTCAAAATGGAATCCATGATTACTTGACAGAACACAGAACAACCTTTTTTTTGACAGAACAACCTTTTTTCTTCGTTTTTTTCCACAATAAACTACATTTTAGCCACAATAAATTAAAGAGTGGATTAGAGTCGTTTTTCAGAATAGATTACAAATCTACCACCTCCCCTCAAAGTCCCACCCACAGTGATTGATTGGCAGGTTTTAAACCCTCACAAACATCCTGACCCCTGTCCTGACAATCCCACCCACACACAGTGATTGAATGACAGAACAAACTGTTAAAGGGATAGTTCACCCAAATAAAACAACAACATTGTTTTCCTTACCCTAGTGTCCACAGCAGTAGAGCCAATAAAGACATCATTGTTGCATTCATGTTCAACTGTTCTGCCTGCGGCTATGAAACCCTGACCTGTCCCAGACCTGTTGTTTTCAACTCTCGAGAGACAGCAGGAGAGGTAGAGATACTCTCAATGATCGGTCATGAAAAACCAACTGACATTTAATCCTGAGGTGCTGCCTTGCTGCACCCTTGACAACTACTGTGATTATTATTATTTGACCATGCTGGTCATTGATGAACATTTGAACATCTTGGCCATATTCTGTTATAATATAGTACTGATCATATAGGCCCTAGGCCAAAACAATATTCAAAACTACTAACACACAGAATTCATACATTTTCTGTAATATTAACTGTAAGGCCATGTCTTTCTACTGAATTCCACAACTCATGTTTGTTTCTTGAAAATGAAATACAGAAATATATCTCATTTACATAAGAATTCACACCTCTAAGTCAATACTTTAGAATCGACTTTGGCAGCGATTACAGCTGTGAGTCCATCTGGGTAAGTGTCTAAGAGCTTTGCACAACTGGATTGTACAATATCTGCATGTTATTCTTTTTTGAATTTTTAAAGCTCTGTCAAGATGGGTGTTGATCATTGCTAGACAGTCTTACCATAGATTTTCAAATCGATTTAAGTCAAAACTGTAACTAGGCCACTCAGGAACATTCAATGTCATCTTGGTTAACAACTCTAGTGTATATTTGGCCTTGTGTTTCAGGTTATTGTCGTGCTGAAAGATGAATTTGTCTCCCAGTGTCTATTGGAAAGCAGACTGAACCAGATTTTCCTGTAGGATTTTGCCTGTGCTTAGCTCAATTCCATTAAATTTGATTAAAAGAAAACTCTCTAATCCTTGCCGATGACAAGCATACCCATAATAAAATGCAGGCACCACCATGCTTGAAAATATGAGTGATATGTTGTGATGGATTTGCCACAAACATAACACTTTCTATTGTGTAGTTTTACTTTAGTGCCTTCTACCTGTAGCGCTTTCTATTGTGCTGTTTTACTTTAATGTTTTGGAATATTTTTATTCTATAAAGGCTTCCTTCTTTTCACTCTGTCATTTAGGTTAGTATTGTGGAGTAACTACAATGTTGCTGATCCATCCTCAGTTTTCTCTTATCACAGCCATTCAACTCTGCAACTCTTTTTAAGTCACCATTGGCCTCATGGTGAAATCCCTGAGCGGGTTCCTTCCTCTCTGGCAACTGAGTTAGGACAGACGCCTGTATCTTTGTAGTGACTGGGTGTATTGATACACCATCCAAAGTGTAATTAATAACTTCACCATGCTCAAAGAGATATTCACTGTCTAAAGACGCAACATCAAGGTCTCCATTTCCCAGTAACAAGACCCAATTTGCTTTCCCAATAAGTAGACCATATCTAGATATCCCAGTCAAGCCTGTGCTCAGTGGCTCTGTATTCTGGTTGGTTCAACATGACTCTTTGCCCACCACTATGGCTGAGGACCGCCTCCAATGAAACCAGCCACCACCACCATGGCTGAGGACCGCCTCCAATGAAGCCAGTCACCACTACCATGGCTGAGGACCGCCTCCTTTGAAACCAGTCACCACCACTATGGCTGAGGACCGCCTCCATTGAAGCCAGTCACCACCACTATGGTTGAGGACCACCTCCATTGAAGCCAGTCACCACCACTATGGTTGAGGACCACCTTCATTGAAGCCAGTCACCACCACTATGGCTTAGGATTGCCACCATTGAAGACAGTCACCACCACCATGGCTGAGGACCACCTCCATTGATGCCAGCCACCACCACTATGGCTGAGGACCGCCTCCATTGAAGCCAGTCACCACCACCATGGCTGAGGACCGCCTCCATTGAAGCCAGTCACCACCACTATGGTTGAGGACCCCCTCCATTGAAGCCAGTCACCACCACTATGGTTGAGGACCACCTCAATTGAAGCCAGTCTCCACCACTATGGCTTAGGATTGCCACCATTGAAGACATTCACCACCACCATGGCTGAGGACCACCTCCATTGATGCCAGCCACCACCACTGTGGCTGAGGACAGCTTCCATTAAAGCCAGTCACCACCACTATGGCTGAGGATAGCTACCATTGAAGCCAGCCACTACCACCATGCCTGAGGACCAACTCCATAGAAATCCAACAGTTTTATATTTGATTTCATGCCTGCCCCCATTCTCGACAAGCCCCAGAAATGGCGCCTGATGGAAGTTAACGGGTAGTTAAGAAGGGTGGACATTGTAGCAATGGTTTATGTGAGCATATACATAAGGTGCTAATGGAGTGTCATATTTATCTTTTAGAGTAGATCACACTGGACATCATGACTTGAAAACAAGCAGACAACAACCCTATTACACTATTTCACCACAGTGTAACAATGTTTGTAGGATTGATAGGCTGCTTTTACACTGGCAGCCCAATTCTGATCTTTTGCCCAATTATTGGCAAAAGATCTGATTTCATTGGTGAAAAGACAGATTAGTGGCAAAAGATCAGAATTGGGCTGCCTTGGTAAATGCAGCCATAGGGGATTAAATAGTAGCAAACCGTTAAGCCGAGTGAGCCATTATGCTGTGTGAGACATTTCTGTGGTCAACTCAATTCTGAGATACTGTAAGTGATAAAACATTGATTAAAATCAGAGCAACAAAAACAGCACACAGCAGTTCACTTTTAGTATTTTGCTGTGCTCGAGGTGCAATACCTATTTACTGATTGTACTAAGCTTTTCATCAGGGCTGCGCTCATTTGCCCCGGGCTCCGTTGGCAAAGGGGAGGTAATCGTCTCCAAGGCTTAACGCCCAGGCCTTTTCTACACTACCTGCCTCAAGGTGCAGCTTTTTCTCCAAAAAAAAGGAAAAATGAGCCTGTGTGTAGGAGTATGTTTGCGTGTGGGAGTGATAGGTGTGTTTGTCCATGTAGGTGTGTTCATGAGAGTGTCTGTGTGTCTATGTACAGTCTGTGTGTGTGGCAGAGGGAGTGTATCAGGAGGAGCCACTTTGCAGCTTTTCATTGCAGACTGTGGGCTTTTTTCTTGGTAATGTGCTGAATGACTTGGCCTTGTTTGTTATTCTAGGCACGTCGGTGTGTGTCTGCACCCACCAGCTGATGGCAGGTGACATTAACAGAGAAGCTCTTCCCATGCCCAGCACTGTTCTCTTTTTGAATCCCTGGCGCGCCACAATGCAGTGAGCCAGCTCCACTGTGTGTGTGTGTGTGTGTGTGTGTGTGCGCGTGCGTGTCAGTCAGTGTTTCCGTTAAGTAAATATGGCCCTGGACAACGTGAACAAGAAGATGAATATTTACCAGTCATTTAAGATATTTACCGGATCCATATGCACTGGGTTGTGGTGAAAGAAAATAGTGTGAGTTGTTGTAACTTCTCAAGGGACAAGTTCTATGTTGGACTGTGTGGTTAAGCCTTTCATATACTCCTGCTATGTCTTCACCCTAACAAGGCCATTGTGTTCCGGAACTGTTGCTTGTACAACAGAGTTGTTGTGTAAACAATATGTTTGTATTGTCACCTCCCACTATACACTATACATGGGACATGTTCTTCCCTGTGAAATCAGAGACAGATCTGCCTCGCAGCTGTTTGATTAAAGCTTTTTCTATTATACAATTAATTGGTCTCTGCCTAATCTTTTGATCTTGATCTTTTGGGTTTTCTACAACAGGGTGCACAACCCATTAGGGTGTCCACCCATTGTGCTCAGAATGACAGAAATCACATTTACATTATGGTAAGATGCACATAACAGAACATGCAACTCATATTAACAACCCATCCAAGTTGTTACAACTTTACAGTCCTCCTCTTTCTAAGTTTCTAACAGAGATGAAAATCTCTGTCACATGTGGAACCGTTATCAGTTGCACTGTTTAGAATGGTGTTTTCCTGTGAATTGTATTTTGGCAAATGTTCATTACATGACTAGCATTGTGCCTCTGGCTTCTGGCCAACAAAAGAAAGTTGATATGAAAACCAATAGAACATGAGAAAAATGGCATAGCGGTGGGTCCAATAGGGAAATAAATGGAAATATATTTGTCCAAATTATATATTTACTCCTGTCTATACAGAAAAAAATTTAATCTGTCACGGCCGTCGTCGGAATGAGACCAAGATGCAGCGTACATTTAATTTGTTAAAATGTCGCCAAAAAATGACCATAAAGCTGACAAGAGCTATAGTATGCCTAACAAATACAACTTCCCAACATGACAAAAGGGGAAAAGGCTGCCTAAGTATGATTCCCAATCAGAGACAACGATAGACAGCTGTCCCTGATTGAGAACCATACCCGGAAAAAACATAGAAAACAGAACATAGAATGCCCACCCAAATCACACCCTGACCAAACCAAATAGAGACATGAAAAGTCTCTCTAAGGTCAGGGCGTGACAGAAGCAATCGGTGGAAGCATGCATTTAGTTTTTGGAGGCAACAGAAGGAGAGTTGTATGGCGTTAAAGCTCGTCTGGAGGTTTGTTAACACAGTGTCCAAAGAGGGCCATAAGTATACAGAATGGTATCTTCTGCGTAGAGGTGGATCAGAGAATCTCCAGCAGCAAGAGCAACCTCATTGATGTATACAGAGAAAAGAGTCGGCCTGAGATTTGAACCCTGTGGCATCCCCATAGAGACTGCCAGAGACTGCCAGACTGCCTCTTCTTACCAGAAAGATGTTTGTTTCTGTCTGGGCGATGCGTGAAGAAACCAGCTGGCTGCACCGATTCCGTTAGCGTCTCTCGAGTGAGCCATGTTTCCGTGAAGCAAAGAACGTTACAGTCTCTGATGTCCCTCTGGAATGCTACCCTTGCTCGGATTTCATCAACCTTGTTGTCAAGAGACTGGACATTGGCGAGTAGTATGCTAGGGAGTGGTGCGCGATGTGCCCATCTCCGGAGCCTGACCGGAAGACCTCTTTGTTTCCCTCTTTTACGACGTCGTTGTTTTGGGTTGCAGTCTGGGATCCATTCCGTTGTCCATGGTGGAGGGGCAAGCAACTTGTTGAACGTCACTCAAAGCAATAATGTTCTTGTCCAAAAGCTGCAGATCAAAGAAGAATGATGAGTGAACACAGATGAGGAATATGGACAAAATGATATCTATGCAAGAGGAGGAAAACTCATCACTGAATCTTTTGCTCCGCACTCAAGACCTCTACCTGCAAACCATGACAGATGAGTATGAGGCCGTACGGAGCAAGTGCGACACTCACGTGTCTAAAATGAATACTCTATGAGCCCAAGTGGACTTTCCTATGCAACAGTCACGCGCTACAGTGTGAATACCCAACCAAGCTCGCAACCGGAGCTCGGTACACAAAGTAGTGAAGATGACGGAAGGTTTCAGACCTCTCTCAGGTGTACCTCAGTCTTTTCCTCTTGGCCATTTGAGCCTGACAGCTTGAAGAAATTTTTGACGCCAACAAAGCCAAAGCTTGGATTCTCCTCTTTGATTTTTGGCCCATACTTCACTACAGGATGAAGCAAACCCTCCCGCGCACTTGGCATGGAACACCTTGAGAAAATCGTCAAGAACTTGGGGAAGCCAAACGACATTGCGACGTTCTTAGCTGACATAGAGGACGCCTTGTATGGCTACCCAAATACCATGAATACATACAGGCTGTACCTGTTGAAGCGAATGTTGAATTGACGTGACAGGGTTCATCAGTCTACAACAGCAACACAGTCAAAACGACTATGTGAGACTTGCCACAGCTTTGAAAATAGAATTCAGTGGTTCTGTGACTCGTAAACACAACACTGGCTAACAAGCTCGGAATGAACAACCACAAGCATAGGGAATGTTCAGTTAACTTTGGCCTACTCACTGAAACAGGAATGGAAGAGCTATTGCCATTCAAACAAATGTTTCTTTTGAACATGTTTTTTTATTTAACCTTTCTTTAACTAGGCAAGTCAGATAAGAACCAATTCTAATTTACAATGACGGCGCTACCCCGGCCAAATCCTGATAAAGCTGGGCCAATTGTGCGCCGCCCCATCACAACCGGATGTGATACAGCCTGGATTCAAACCAGGGACTGTAGTGATGCCTCTTGCACTGAGCAACTCAGGAGGCCAAACCAGCATCCCATCTTCATTAACTTCTTGGGCCCTACAGCCCTTGTAGGTTTGCCAATCTCAGAACTCAGAGAGCTTGCGAGCACAGCTTTTGAAGCATCAAATGTGAGCCATGCTAAGAGCCCTGACATCTAGGGTTTCAATATTGAACAGGAGCACTCACTCCAGGTAGAGGGTGCGAAACCACGACACCAACCGCGGTCAAAATAACTATAAAGAAAGTTGCCAGCGAAATGACTACCGCTACCTGATCTCTACATTCATGTACCTAACCCACACAAAGTGTCAGGGCACAAGGGTAACAAAGCATCCAATGACGCTAAAAACATAAACCAATACTCTCTAGAAGGTCTGCTAAGAGAAGTACATAAGCGCCAACAAATTGAGAAAGAGGAAAAAAATAAGTCGTCATGACTAGGCATGGAATTGGCAGAGAACAGGTCCGCTGAAATTAACACCATTAGCGAGGATGTAAGCAATCCAATAATCCCCGCTCTCACTCGAAACTATCCAATAACCAAAGCCCGGGCTTTGACAAGACTCCTATACAAATGTCATAACACACGAGGTAAACAACATCGCAATAGCCAATTCCAGTCAAACTCCAATAAGTCAATCTGTTTTCACCATGAACACAAATGACACGTAATGCTGTTGCGAACAATCACTCCACTTTGTGGGGAATATGACCACAAACGCAATTCTGAAAGTCACTACCTGGAAACAGTCCTGGAGGACTGCTTAACCCGTGTTGCTAATTGAGTTGGTCTCGACAATGTCGCTCATCTCCCAAACAAAGGGCACAAACTTTTCGTTTATGCCTTAAACACCAACACCTACCGCTGGAGAGGGAGTCCCAAGACACAAAGGGGGGGGGGGAATACTAGCCCAGACCCATGATGATGTGACGGGCCTGGCACAGCTCCTGGTATATGTCCGTTACGTTTATGGGGGGTCAATTAAGGAAGACATCCTCTCCTGCAAACCATTGGACAACAAGAGAGGATATTTTTAAAGTACTGGACAGCTTTGTGACATCAAATGGACTTTGGTGGTCAAGATGTGTTGGTATCTGTACTGATGGCGCACAGCCATGTCAGGAAGACATAGTGGAGTCTGTGCAAGCAGTTGCTCCCGACGCCACTTGGGTACACTGCCGCATCCACAAAGAGGCTCTTGCTGCCAAAGGAAAGGCTGACAGCTTGAAGACATTTTGGACACTACAGTGAAAATGGTTAACTTTGTTAAAGCAAGTCCCCTAAACTCTTGGTCTGTCTTGCATGTGTAGCACAGGAGATGTATTGGTAGACTTTTGGTACCGATGATGAAGAAAATTACAGTATCTCTGTCGGTAATGTGGTCGGCATTTAATGGTGAGGTATTCCAGATCGGGAGAACAAAAGGACTTGAGTTTCTGTACGTTACCACAATCACACCATGAGTTGATAATCATGAAACAAACCCCACCGTCTATCTTTTCCCCAGAGAGTTCTTTCTTCCTGTTTGCGTGATGGATAGAGACAATAAATCATGAGAGAGCCATGCTTCTGTAAAACAAGAGTATGTTACAGTCTCTGATGTTTCTCCAGAATGAGATCCTTGCCCTGAGCTTGTCAGGGACTGAACGTTTGTTAGTAATATACTCGGAAGCGGTGGATGGTACAGTATGCATGCTGTCTGAGTCGGACTAGGGCCCCACTCCTTCTACCTCTTCTACGGCGCAAGCGTTTTGGTGCAGCCCCCGGGAGGAATAGAGCTGCCTTGTGAATTTCAAACAAATTATCCAGTTCAGGGAGTCAAATTTCTGGTGAGTGACCACCAATCTAGTTTTCAAAAGTTGTAGGTAATAATACAAGAAACATTCTGAGCAAATAATGTAAGAAATAAAACACAAAAAAATAATACAGCAATGTTGGATAGGAGCTAGAAACATGGTGACTGTGTCTGTCAGTGCAAGATGATGAGTAGCTACTTAGTGCAATGTGTAATTTAATGTGAAGAAGTGTGGAAGATGGGAGAGAACATGGCAATGACAATGGTTTTATAGTTTTATGGTCTGATTGAGAGAGAAAAAAGAGAAGTGTATGCTTCCCACATAAACTGCTTTAATGGAATCAACAAAGTTGCACTCACTAATGCAACTGTTCACTAATGTATCCACAACACAGTTCCACAACACAGTTATTAAGAGCTGAATGGTGATATTCATACACAGCTCAAATCGTGAGGAGGCTGTGGAGTTATAAGCTTCACTACTTGATGCCTTTGTAGCCTGGGCTGTGTGTGTCCATTTTAGCTGAGCGGGAACTGCACTCGCTGGCCAATACAAACCATATTAGAGGGATAATCCTGTTTTAACAACCCTTCTTACATTTGACTTATAAGTACTGTATCTGACTCTGTTGCGCATCAGCCACATGGTGCTGAATTTTTAAATCAAGCGCAACATCTTGAATGAAAACTAATGGACATTTAAAGACCATGTCACTTAAATGTCACCTTCTGTTAGTGGATTTGTCCAAGCCACAGGTTCCTCCATCGATGAGCAGATTTGGAATGGCCGATTTTTCGGGTTTCATTAATTAAATGACTATGCGCAATTTTTGGAACAGGTCAAATTTGTCAGGATGATCTAATTACTTTAATCTAATTCACATGGGTAATCAAGATCTGTGGTGAGTTTTATTGGAATGTAATTGGCGAAGAAATAGATTATCCTCACTTACTGTATATGTTACATTTTTATTGATTGTATGGATCCAGTGGAGGTTTTAAGGAAATCAAGGTGGTAGGTAACCAGGGGCTGATCCCTGAAATGATCCCAATACACGCTTCCGCATGGAAATACCTTATGTAGCCTACTGTTGAGAGAGTAAGAATATGGATTAAGCCCAAAAGGTCACAAGGTACTGTATGTGAAATCATAGAAGTTCAACTGTCACGTTCTGACCATCGTTCGTGTGTGTTTTCCTTGTTTTAGTGTTGGTCAGGACGTGAGCTGGTTGGGCATTCTATGTTGTGTGTCTGGTTTGTCTATTTCTATGTTTGGCCTGATATGGTTCTCAATCAGAGGCAGGTGTTAGTCATTGTCTCTGATTGGGAACCATATTTAGGTAGCCTGTTTTGTGTTGGGTTTTGGGGGTGATTGTTCCTGTCTTTGTGTTTGTGGTACCAGGTAGGACTGGTTTGGTTTTGCACGGTTCTTGTTTTGTAGATTGTTGTACTTTCATCTTTATTAAAGATGCACAAAACTAACCACGCTGCATTTTGGTCCGCCTCTCTTTCCCCAGAAGAAAACCCATCACAGAATCACCCCCAGCCCAAAGACCAAGCAGTGTGGCAAACAGAGGCAGCAGCGGCAGGAGAAGCAACAGGTGCAGCAGCAGGAGCAACAGCAGCAGCAGCAGCAACAGCAGTGGGAGAGGCTGCACTATTTGGAAGAATGGACTTGGGAGGAGATCCTGGACGGGAAAGGACCCTGGGCAGAGCCAGGGGAATATTGCCGCCCCAAAGCCGAGCTGGAGGCAGCGAAAGCAGAGAGGCGGCATTATGAGGAGCTAGCACAGCAGAGCGGCTGTAAGACAGGGAGGCAGCCCCAAAAATTTATTGGGCGAGGCACAGGGAGAGTGTGGCAGAGTCAGGAGTCAGACCTGAGCCAACACCCCCTGTTTACTGTAAGGAGCCATGGATGGAAGTGGAGCTGTAGGCGAAGCTGAGGGCTGAGTCAGAGTGTTGAGGATGTATTGGACAGAGTAGAGAGAAAGCTGTTGTTTGGCATAGTATGCACGGCATTCGCCCTGAGGAGTGTGTTAGCTGTCCGATGCCACCTGTCAGTTCCTCATACTCAGCCTGAAACGTGTGTTGGAGTTCCGGGGGATTTGATCGCGGCTATACACACCAGGTCTCCAGTACACCTCCACAACCAGGTGTGTCCTGTTCCTTGCACTCACCTTGAGGTGCGTATCCCCGGCCCGGTACCACCAGAGCCGGCTACCCGCACCAGGCTGTCTCTCCGTCCCATCAACACAGGTGCTCCCGCCTGTCCGGCGCTACCAGAGTTTCCGCCCCTCAGTCCAGAGGCGCCAGCGCCCCTCAGTCCAGAGGCGCCAGCGCCGGCCACCTGTCCGGCGCCACCTGAGCCGGCTGCCTGTCCCGGCACCGCCGGAGTCTCCCGCCTGTCCGGCGCTACCAGAGTTTCGGCCCCTTAGTCCAGAGGCGCCAGAACCCCTTAGTCCAGAGGCGCCAGAGCTCCTTAGTCCAGAGGCGCCAGAGCTTCTCTGTCCAGCGCGGCCGGAGCCTTCCTCCTCTCCAGCGCAAGAGGAGTCTCCCGCCTGTCCGACACTGCCAGAGCTCCCGCCCCTCATTCCAGAGGCGCCAGAGCCCCTCATTCCAGAGGCGCCAGAGCCCCTCGGTCCAGCGCTGCCAGAGCCTTCCTGCCCAGCGCCGCCTGAGCTACCCGTCTGCCCAGCGCCGCCTGAGCTACCCGTCTGCCCAGCGCCGCCTGAGCTACCCGTCTGCCCAGCGCCGCCCGTCTGCCCAGCGCCGTCAGTCAGCCAGGATCCGTCAGCCAGCCAGGATCTGCCGGACCCGCCAGCCAGCCAGGATCTGCCGGAACCGCCAGCCAGCCAGGATCTGCCGGAACCGCCAGCCAGCCAGGATCTGCTAGATTCATCAACCTGCCTGAGCTTCCCCTCAGTCCTGACCTGCCCCTCAGTCCGGAACTGCCCCTCAGTCCAGTGGGGCCCGTTGTTAGGGTTCCTAGGCCAAGGTTAGTGGCGAGGGTCGCCACTCAAGGGACGTTAAGGAGGGGGACTAAGACAATTATAGAGTGGGGTCCACGTCCAGCACCAGAGCCGCCACCGCGGACAGATGCCCACCCAGACCCTCCCCTATAGGTTAAGGTTGTGCGTTCGGAGTCCGCACCTGGGGGGGGGGGGTTGTCTATGTTTGGCCTGATATGGTTCTCAATCAGAGGCAGGTGTTAGTCATTGTCTCTGAATGGGAACCATATTTAGGTAGCCTGTTTTGTGTTTCGGTTTTGGGGGATGATTGTTCCTGTCTTTGTGTTTGTGGCACCAGATTGGACTGTTTTGGTTTTTCACGTTTCTTGTTTTGTAGATTGTTGTACTTTCATCTTTATTAAAGATGCACAAAACTAACCACGCTGCATTTTGGTTCGCCTCTCTTTCCCCAGAAAACCATTACATCAACTTCTAAAAGATTCCGTACACTCAAATGCTACTCAAAGGCATTGTATAATTTGGTATAAATCATGCAACTCCACAACCATGCAAAAAAAATGCGATGTGTGGATTTTTTAGGCTACACATCTCCTTGTCATCACATCCAATCAATGTGGCAAGCTTGTATAAAACTCCCCTATTGACTATGTCAATGGATACATCTGATATATCTCCCATTCAATCTCTCCCTCCATCCAACTGAATACAAGTGTTCATGATATGTGATGGCGTTGTTATGGTCAGTAACCCAGTGTGACTACAAGCAAGAATTGCCTTCCAGAGTTTATTGACAGGTGCGCCCATAACTCAAAGTCTCTTGAAAACCACATGGACTACTATTTGTTGCCACATCATCCATATGTCTTCTGGAAGAACGGAGGCCCGCAGGTGACCTGGAGATAAATTGCATGTGGGGATCCCTCCACAGACAAAATTAGATCGGTAAGCACTCATGAAACATGGAACGAGCCACAACTCATCATTCGCATGGACTAAGCTGTAGGCTTATCTTATTTTGGCACTTGAGCTTGACAACACACCAATATACACTCAGTAGTCAGTTTATTAGGTACACCACCCTGCTCACAAAAACGGTTCACTCCCACAGACAGTGAGTCACGTGGTCGTGGCTTACTATATAAAACAAGCAGTTATTGAAGCATTCAGTTATTGTTCGATTGAACGTTAGAATGGGTAAACCGTGTGACCGAAGCGACTTTGAGTGTGGTATGATTGTCGGTGCCTGGCATGCCGGGTTCCTGTATCTCAGAAATGGCTGGCCCCCTACACTTTTCACGCATGACACTGTCTGGAGTTTACAGAGAATGGTCAGCGGCAGTCCTGTGGGCGTAAACAGCTTGTTGATGAGAGGTGGAAGGAGAATGACAAGAATCGTACAAGCTAACAGGTGGGCCACAAGCTAACAGATGGGCCACAAGCTAACAGATGGGCCACAAGCTAACAGGTGGGCCACAAGCAGGCAAATAAAGGCGCAGTACAGTGTTGTGCAGAATGGCATCTTGGAGCGCACAATTCGTCGGTCCTTGTCACGGATGGGCTATTGCAGCAGATGACCACACCGGGTTCCACTCCTGTCAGCTAAAAACAAGAAGAAGTGGCTCCAGTGGACACACGATCATCAACACTGGACAATTGAGGAGTGGGAAAACATTATCTGGTCCGACGAATTTTGCTTTGTTTCAATAGTATGGGCTGGTGGTGTAATGGTGTGGGGAATGTTTTCCTGGCACACGTTAGGTCCCTTGATATCAATTGAGCAGCGTTTCCATGCCCCAAATAATTCAGGCTGTTCTGGAGGCAAAGGGGGATCCGACCCAGTACTAGATGGGTGTATCTAATAAACTAGTCACTGAGTGTACATGCATGTGAATACATAGGCATCCTGTATGCCCCTCCCTGAAGTTCAACATAGCAGGCATGAGAATAAGAGTGGTTTTATTTTATTTTGGCGTCGGAACCATGACAACCTATCCTAATGAATGCATCTCAATCATATCAATACACCCTCTCCAGCTATAGCGATCTCCATTGCCAAATATACATAGCAGGAGACAGTGGATGTAAGGGGATGCCCACGGCACACACCCAGGGTGTACATAGCCTCCTGCTCTCTGCGGTGGAGGAGGTTGCGTTTGTTTACTGTCGACTGCACCATATTGGGCCGCTCACATGCTGATCCACCAACAGACCCCCGGTGTCCCGTATTCGTGTGCAGACCTCACTAAGCAAACAGTGCAGCAGGGATGTTCTCTCTCACACAGGCCAGACATGTCAGTGGGGCACCCACCACGGGAGATAGAGGGTGTCTCTACTACACAAGCTGGGAGGCTGGAGGGAGGAAGAGTAAGAGGGCTTGAAACAGGGGTAGAGGAGGCATCCACTGCAGCAGCCAATAGATCAATCAAATGTATTTATAAAGTCCTTCTTACATCAGCCAATGTCACAATGTGCTGTACAGAAACCCAGCCTAAATCCCCAAACTGTAAGGAATGCAGGTGTAGAAGCACGAAGAAGAATTCTAAATGCTAGTCATCCATGACGCTGGGCCCATGAAGCTGTTAATTTTCAAAAATCATTAATCATTAATCTCCATTAATCTCCTGGTCCCGCCCCATCTCCGCAGGGTCAGAATCTGCCCCGTTTCCGCAGGGTCAGATCCCGCCCTGTCTCCATAGGGTCAGAACTCACTGACCCTACATCTGTGCATCCTTTCATCCACACAGGTGATGGGAGAATGATTACTGCTCTATTTCCTCCAGGAAATGTGTGCTGACTACCACGCTTTTCCATCGTTCCCGGTTCCCCTGCCTTCTGCCCCCTAGGGATTCAGAGGGGAGGTGACTGAACTGTTAACACACCAGAGAGACTGTGGCTGGCTCAATTCATAAAGACAGGGATTTAATGAGGAAGCGATTGTGCATGGACATGACTGGCAGCGTATAGAGTAATGGGGGAAGAGAAGCAGCTTGTCAACAGAAGGTTAGAGGTTCAATTCCCAGCTGAGGAAGTGCTGTGGATACTTTGGTGGGTCCCATTAACCTGGATTGAATCTATTGTACAGTCTCCAGCACCGTACATGGAAATTTGGGGTGATAGGGGCTAACGGAACTTGATATACCTCTAAGCAATAATGAAAATTTGATAAATAATTATGTTTTCACATTTCTTTGACATATGGGGATCTGGGATAAGCATTACAACTGCTAGCGCAGAAGGGGATACGATTATGTGTGACATGGTCATTTTTTGTGGCTCTCAATGCAGAACCTACACTCCTGGGGAAAAAGCCAACAGTCACAACAAACTGGTTGGTCCTGCCCTTGAGGGTGGTAGGAATACAAGGAGGATAACAGAGGGAGACCAGAGGGACTTATCTTCTTTGGCTTTGTGGGGAGTGGTAAGAGCCAACGGGGGAAGAGGATCTCCACGATGGCTCCCTCTGAGACCAACAGACAAGTTAGATGAAATTTGACTGGAATGCCTGACACAGACAGTACAGGAGTTAAGAACACCATGTCAGAATGGAGCATCACTTTAAAAAGATCCAAAATGCCTGACACTAGCCTCCACTAAGGAGAGTTATAGAGAGAGTAATTCTCAATTGTATTGAGTTAATTCCTCACGCTCTCCCTCGTCTCCTTCTCAAAGCACACGTTCCTCCCCTTGGATCTTCTCATCAAAGAAGAAGCTAGGAATCAAGGACCAATAATTGAGGTTCACCCATAGTCCTCAGGGACCACACCTAAACAGAAGCCCACCGTGTGATGCAGCGTCAGACCTCAGCAGCAAGTCCTTACCTACCCAGCAGGCCGCATCCACGCACTGTTCCATCACGAGGTGAGGAATATAAAACCAAGCATAGAAGAAGAAGAAAATGAGCAAAGCTACAGTTTCTTTCTCGGGATATCGACCAGTGGTTTTAGTCCACCAGAATGTATTGGATTTGCAGCCCCTGCATTTATAAAAAAGGATTTGTTTTTTAAATGAGAGATTATTGGATCACATTTGTATTTTGATAAGACTGACTATGTATTTTAATGACATTTCCACCCTTAAAATATCACAACAAACCATCCTGTCTGAGGTGCTGTAAAAAGAATCCAGCCTCTGTTTTAAATGGAGTTCTAGTCATGTTGATGAGATGTTGTTCTCTCCCCACTTTGCTATCAGCTTGCCTGAATTATGGATCGGTGGTGTATTCTTGGCATGTGCTTGTTGAGACAATGGCACACCTTGTCCATCTTCTCCCTTGTAAAAAAAACGCATGTCAAATTTGCAGTTTCACATGTTGAGCTTAAATTTCACGTGAAACCATATTTTCACATGTATTAAATATAGAGTCCACATGTTAACTCCACCTTTTCACATGTGAGAAGAAACCTCACATTTCAATGTTTTTTATTTCACCTTTATTTAACCAGGTAGGCAAGTTGAGAACAAGTTCTCATTTACAATTGCGACCTGGCCAAGATAAAAGCAAAGCAGTTCGACACATACAACGACACAGAGTTACACATGGAGTAAAACAAACATACAGTCAATAATACAGTATAAACAAGTCTATTGACGATGTGAGCAAATGAGGTGAGATAAGGGAGGTAAAGTTAAAAAAAGGCCATGGTGGCAAAGTAAATACAATATAGCAAGTAAAACAATGGAATGGTAGATTTGCAGTGGAAAAATGTGCAAAGTAGAAATAAAAATAATGGGGTGCAAAGGAGCAAAATAAATCAATTAAATAAATACAGTAGGGAAAGAGGTAGTTGTTTGGGCTAAATTATAGGTGGGCTATGTACAGGTGCAGTAATCTGTGAGCTGCTTTGACAGTTGGTGCTTAAAGCTAGTGAGGGAGATAAGTGTTTCCAGTTTCAGAGATTTTTGAAGTTCGTTCCAGTCATGGCAGCAGAGAACTGGAAGGAGAGGCGGCCAAAGAAAGAATTGGTTTTGGGGGTGACTAGAGAGATATACCTGCTGGAGCGTGTGCTACAGGTGAGAGATGCTATGGTGACCAGCGAGCTGAGATAAGGGGGGACTTTACCTAGCAGGGTCTTGTAGATGACATGGAGCCAGTGGGTTTGGCGACGAGTATGAAGCGATGGTCAGCCAACGAGAGCGTACAGGTCGCAATGGTGGATAGTATATGAGGCTTTGGTGACAAAACGGATTGCACTGTGATAGACTGCATCCAATTTGTTGAGTAGGGTATTGGAGGCTATTTTGTAAATGACATCGCCGAAGTCGAGGATTGGTAGGATGGTCAATTTTACAAGGGTATATTTGGAGGCATGAGTGAAGGATGCTTTGTTGCGAAATAAGAAGCCAATTCTAGATTTAACTTTGGATTGGAGATGTTTGATGTGGGTCTGGAAGGAGAGTTTACAGTCTAACCAGACACCTAGGTATTTGTAGTTGTCCACGTATTCTAAGTCAGAGCCGTCCAAAGTAGTCATGTTGGACAGGCGGGCAGGTGCAGGCAGCGATCGGTTGAAGAGCATGCATTTAGTTTTACTTGTATTTAAGAGCAATTGGAGGCCACGGAAGGAGAGTTGTATGGCATTGAAGCTTGCCTGGAGGGTTGTTAAAACCAGTTAAGCATTAGGGGGCGCTATTACATTTTTTGGATGAAAAACATTACCGTTTGAAACAAGATATTTTGTCACGAAAAGATGCTCGACTATGCATATAATTGACAACTTTGGATGGAAAACACTCTGACGTTTCCATAACTGCAAAGATATTGTCTGTGAGTGCCACAGAACTGATGTTACAGGCGAAACCCAGATAAAATCCAACCAGGAAGTACCGCATATTTTGAATCCGCCTCATGCCAATGATTACTTATATGGCTGTGAATGAGCTTCGAATGAGCTTACATTTTCCACGTATTCCCCAAGGTGTCTTTTTACGCATTTCCATTGAAGAATAGTCGTAAGGGACCATATATAGCAAGTGGTCACATGGTGTCTCCCGCAGAAAATCTTGAGTAAAATACTGAGGTAGCCATTTTTCCAATCGCTTCTTATAAGAAACCAATTGCCTCGAGGATATATTATCGAATATATATGTTAAAAACACCTTGAGGATGGATCCTAAACAACGTTTGCCATGTTTCTGTCGATATTATGGAGTTAATTTTGAAAAAAGTTTTCCGGTCGTTTTCTCAGCCAAGCATGATGAACAAACGGGAGCTATTTCGCCTACAAAAATAATATATTTGGAAAAAAGGAACATTTGCTATCTAACTGGGAGTCTCCTGAGTGAAAGCATCCGAAGTCCTTCAAAGGTAAATTATTTAATTTGGTTGCTTTTCTTATTTTTGTGAAAATGTTGCCTGCTGCCAGCAGAGCCTAGCATAGCATTATGCCATGATAAACTTACACAAATGCTTGTCTAGCGTTGGCTGTAACGCATATTTTGAAAATCTGAGATGACAGTGTTGTTAACAAAAGGCTAAGCTTGTGTTTGAATATATTTCATTCATTTCATTTGCGATGTTCATGAATAGGAAAAGTTTCTAGGGGTATTATGTCTGCTGCGTTATGCTAATTCGTTTGAGGCTATGATTACGATCCCGCATCCGGGATTGCTAGTTTCAAGAGGGAGGGCCAGAAGTATACAGAATGGTGTCGTCTGCGTAGAGGTGGATCAGAGACTCACCAGCAGCAAGTGACATCATTGACGTATACAGAGAAGAGAGTCGGTCCAAGAATTGAACCCTGTGGCACCCCCATAGAGACTGCCAGAGGTCCGGACAGCAGACCCTCCAATTTGACACACTGAACTCTATCAGAGATGTAGTTGGTGAACCAGGCGAGGCAATCATTTGAGAAACCAAGGCTGTCGAGTTTGCCGATGAGGATGTGGTGATTGACAGAGTCGAAAGCCTTGGCCAGATCAATGAATACGGCTGCACAGTAATGTTTCTTATCGATGGCGGTTAAGATATCGTTTAGGACCTTGAGCGTGGCTGAGGTGCACCCATGACCAGCTCTGAAACCAGATTGCATAGCAGAGAAGGTATGGTGAGATTTGAAATGGTCGGTAATCTGTTTGTTGACTTGGCTTTCGAAGACCTTAGAAAGGCGGGGTAGGATAGATATAGGTCTGTAGCTGTTTGGGTCAAGAGTGTCCCCCCCTTTGAAGAGGGGAATGACCGCAGCTGCTTTCCAATCTTTGGGAATCTCAGACGACACGAAAGAGAGGTTGAACATGCTAGTAATAGGGGTGGCAACAATTTCGGCAGATAATTTTAGAAAGAAAGGGTCCAGATTGTCTAGCCCGGCTGATTTGTAGGGGTCCAGATTTTGCAAGCTCTTTCAGAACATCAGTTTACTGGATTTGGGAGAAGGAGAAATGGGGGAGGCTTGGGTGAGTTGCTGTGGGCGGTGCAGTGCTGTTGACCGGGGTAGGAGTAGGTGGAAAGCATGGCCAGCCATAGAAAAATGCTTATTGAAATTCTCAATTTGCAGTTGCACGTGAATTTTGAAAAACCTTCTCACGTGAAAATCTCACGTTTATTTGGGATTGTAAATTCACATGTGAAAATCTAATTTGCAGTTTCACAGGTAAGAAAACTCCACATGTGAAAATTTCACTTTCACTTAGAATTGCATTTTCACATGTAAAAAAACAATCATGTAAAAATCACATTTGCAGTTTCACATGTAAGGAACATTTACATGTGGAAAGGCAAGTTCATGTTGTGATGAAAGTGTTATTCTCCTTACATGTGAAAAGGTGGTATTGCAGTAGCTCTGCTTCCACCTACAGAATTGCAAAGTATAATAATTAAAGTGTGTTAGAAATAATAATTTAATATTTCTGAACCATCCATTCAGGGAGTTACTGCTGCAGGTGCATGCCTCTCTTCCTCATATATTGGCCAGTGACCTTTGATAAGTGCCCAGTGAAAAGATCAGAGAAGCACTTCATGCGTACTTATTTATCCTTTTAACATTTTAAAATTAGCGCGGTCAGAGTTAATCACTTAACTCAAGCTGTTTTGTAATTTTAGTGTACTAATTTTCTTTTATCACACTGTCTGAAAACATTCAAAATACACAGAAAACATCCAAAACACAATCTATACAGCTAAAAACAACAATGCGATGTCAAAACAATGTACGTAGTTACGCTAACTGTTACTTTGGACAATATTCTGCTTTTTGTGTATATATATATATAAAATGCAGCTCAATTTGAGCAAATTATGAATTTGGGATTAATCGTGATTAATCACAGCAAATCCTGCAATAAACGCAATTACATATTTGTTTTGTTTGACAGCCCTAGTTAAGATTTTAATGTGAACATGCACATGTGAAAGTGTAGTGGTTGAAAGGTCAAGATGTTGGTTTCTCTGGTGGGAGACCCTGTTTCTAATCCTACCAGTTACAAAAGCACATGTGTAGGGACATCAAATGTTCAGGCTGCTGCACAGTCTAGTCTAGAGAACTTGGTTACACTGTGTTTGTCATTGTTGCAATAGTTTGTGAGTGGCAACATTACTATCATCTTAAATTGACAAGTTTAATTATTTTGCAATAACCAATGATTGTTTACTGCACTAATTTCCCTAATGTGGACAGTTTGTGTTACTACCTTACACGAACTTGCATTTTTACCCCATAAAATTGAATGGAATGACACATCCTTTTACCTCAGATTGGTGATGTTAGTATAAAAGTTTATAGTCATCACGATGACATAAGATTGATTTCTTAATTAATTAATAAAGCGGGAAAAATGTAGATTCCCGCCTAAATAGACACCCAAAAGTGATTGTTTTTAATGAGCGGTTATATGATAAGGACATGCATAAACTTGGTATCATTGGAAAGAAAACACCTGGGAGATAAGGAAATGGTCAGAATATACGCCGAAGAAAATTTTCAAAGAAGCAAGCAACAATTTCAAAGATTTAAATGAGTTAGAGTTCATTTTAGGAAATCAGTCAATTTAAATGAATTCATGAGGCCCTAATCTATGGATTCCACATGACTGGGAATCAGTGGAGGCTCCTCAGAGGAGAAAGGGTAGGACCATACTCCTCAGTGAATTTCATAAAAATTGTAAAACATTTAAAAAGATAAAACTATTCTAAATACAGTGCATTCGGAAAGTATTCAGACCCCTTGACCTTTCCCACATTTTCTTACATTACAGCCTTATTCTAAAATGGAATACATCTATTTTTTCCATCATCAATTTAAACACAAGTCCCAATAATTACAAAGTGAAAACAGGTTTTTAGAAATGTTTGAAAATGTATTAAAAGTAAAAAACAGATACCTTATTTACATACAGTACTAGTCAAAGGTTTGGATACACCTAATCATTCAAGGGTTTTAATGTATTTGTGCTATTTTCTACATTGTATAATAATAGTGAAGACATCAAAACTATGAAATAACACGGAAACATGTAGTAACCAAAGAAGTGTTAAAACCTGTTAGAGATCGGGCTACTTTTTTCAACATTCTGTTAAAAATCGCGCAACATTTCAACGTCCTGCTACTCATGCCAGGAATATAGTATATAGGGTAGGGTAGCCTAGTGGTTAGAGCGTTGGACTAGTAACCGAAAGGTTGCAAGTTCGAATCCCCGAGCTAACATAGTACAAATCTGTCGTTCTGCCCCTGAACAGGCAGTTAACCCACTGTTCCTAGGCCGTCATTGAAAATAAGAATTTGTTCTTAACTGACTTGCCTGGTTAAATAAAGGTAAAATAAAAAATATGCATATGATTAGTATGTGTGCATAGAAAACACTCTGAAGTTTCTAAAACTGGTTCAATGATGTCTGTGACCATAACAGAACGTGTTTCGTGGTCAAAATCGTAAGGAAACCTGATCACAAAATCAATGAAGAAAAAATCAATCCGCCAGTCTCTGTATTGTCTATTGCAGGGCATAATAGATAGGGATGGGCTTACAGTACCAACAGCTTCCACACGATGTCGCCAGTGTTGTGAATTCTATACAGCTAAATCCTTGGTCATATGAGTAATAGGCACTTCCTTTCGTCGGGTACACAGCAGGAAAAAATGGAAGGGGGAAAGTGGACTACGTTTTCCAAACTTGTTGCTATTGAATACAGATCGCTCCGTGATCAATTTGATAGTTTATTAACGTTTACTAATACCTAAAGTTGGATTACAGAAGTAGTTTGAATTGTTTTGTCAAAGTTTATGGCAACTTTTTTAATTTAAAAAAATAACGTTGCGTTTAAAAACTGTGGTTTTCCTGTATCTGACGGTCTTCATAAATGGACATTTTGGGTATACAAGGACCGATTTAATCGAAAAAAGACCCAATTGTGATGTTTATGGGACATATAGGAATGCCAACAAAGAAGCTCGTCAAAGGTAATGAATGTTTTATATTTTATTTCTGCGATTTGTGTAGCGCCGGCTACGCAAATTATTTTGTTTACGTCCCCTTCTGGTATTTCGGGGTGTTGCATGCTATCAGATAATAGCTTCTCATGCTTTCGCCGAAAAGCATTTTAAACATCTGACTTGTTGGCTAGATTCACAACGAGTGTAGCTTCAATTGAGTACCCTGCATGTGAGTTTTAATGAACGTTTCAGTTTTAATGAGTGCTATTAGCATTTGGCGTAGTGCATTTGCATTTATTGTTGGCAAGGTGGGACGCTTGCGTGTCGGGTTGCCCAGAGAGGTTAAACAAATCAAAACATATTTTATACAACAGTATCTCGGACCTGCCTGGTGTGTTCCTTGTTCTTCATGATGCTCTCTGCGCTTTTAACGGACCTCTGAAACTATCACAGTGCAGGTGCATTTATACGGAGACTTGATTACACACAGGTGGATTGTATTTATCATCATTAGTCATTTAGGTCAACATTGGATCATTCAGAGATCCTCACTGAACTTCTGGAGAGAGTTTGCTGCACTGAAAGTAAAGGGGCTGAATAATTTTGCCCGCCCAATTTTTCAGTTTTTGATTTGTTAAAAAAGTTTGAAATATCCAATAAATGTCGTTCCACTTCATGATTGTGTCCCACTTGTTGTTGATTCTTCACAAAAAAATACAGTTTTATATCTTTATGTTTGAAGCCTGAAATGTGGCAAAGGTCACAAAGTTCAAGGGGGCCGAATACTTTCGCAAGGCACTGTATATTGTATAGTTTTATCTAAAAAAGATAATAATAGTGAAACATTTAAAGTTATGAAATTCACTGAGGATGGTCCGTCCTCCCCTTCTTCCTCTGAGGAGCCTCCGCTGGTGTAGATAGTGATATATTGAAAACATCAACATAAAATGTACTATCTGTTTATGCATATTTGTTATTGATTTGGACACGTTAAAAATGGTGAACATACACTGTGCTTTATCAAAATGTTTTGTCAACAGGAAGCAGCGACAGCATCATTATCCACTTACGCTTTAGGAATATACAGTTGAAGTCGGAAGTTTACATACACTTAGGTTGGAGTCATTAAAACTTGTTTTTCAACCACTCCACACATTTCTTGTTAACAAACTATAGTTTTGCCAAGTCAGTTAGGGTATCTACTTTGTGCATGACAAGTTTACATACACTTAGTTTACTGTGCCGTTAAACAGCTTGGAAAATTCCAGAAAATGATGTCATGGCTTTAGAAGCTTCTGATAGGCTACTTGACATCATTTGAGTCCATTAGAGGTGTACCTGTGGATGTATTTCAAGGCCTGCCTTCAAACTCAGTACCTCTTTTCTTAAATGGGATTAAATGGGAAAACCAAAAGAAATCAGCGACGTCAAGCTTGACATTCAGGCCAAAGAGTTTAATCTTGGTTTCATCAGACCAGAGATTCTTGTTTCTCATGGTCTGAGAGTCTTTAGGTGCCTTTGGCAAATTTCAAGTGGGCTTTCGTGCCTTTTACTGAGGAGTGGCTTCCGTCTGGCCACTACCATAAAGGCTTGATTGGTGGAGTAATGCAGAGATGGTTGTCCTTCTGGATGTTCTCTCATCTCCACAGAGGAAATCTAGAGCTCCGTCAGTGACCATCAGATTGTTGGTCACCTCCCTGACCAAGGCCCTTCTCCCCCGATTGTTAAATTTGGCCAGGCGGCCAGCTCTAGGAAGAGTTTGGTGGTTCCAAACTACTGCATGGCACTCCAGGAGCGAAGGAGCGTTTTTTTTAAGAAGAGGCCATCGGAGCATAGGTGCATGAGTATTTCTCTTGAGACAGAGGCTACAAGTTAGACGCTTATTATGCATAACCCATCATTAATTAGCTAAATATAAGGCTAATACTGCATTGAATTTATTACCTGAAAGAAGTAGGCTACGACTTCTATATATAGGGCTATCTATCAATCTAGAACAGGACTATCTATTTTGGATGCAATTTTAATGGAGATGATGGAGAGCGAGAAAGACTGCGAGAGAGTGCTCGCCCGTACACTGATTTAAAGCAACAATATTCGAGGGATAGGCTGTTTTAAAACTCTGCAGCTGCAATAAAAAATACAAGTCTTTAAAATAAAAAAAATAAGGTGACCACCAAGAGCCAGATGGAGATGGGTAAATTATACGTGCATTCAGTCCTTATATTACTGCACCACAGACTAGGCTGCAGCAAGTGTAGTCCTATCTGTCACAAGAAAAAAAGTTACCATGATGAGATGATAGGTCTACATGCATTGTAAACTGCGCTCCATAATTGGTCCCCACCCTGGGGAGTCCGATTTAGACATTACATATAATTTAACAGTTCCATTTCACTCCATGCTGTTCAAATAAACAATTTATTATAATTTACCGGTTTCTCAGTTATTTGTCATGGGAAAATGGAGTGATTTTTGTAACTGGGTTCCTGCAATTCCACTCAATGTACAACATACTAGTACAATAGCCTACCAAATAAATAATACATGATTTGTCGTAAATTACATTTTTACAAAAAAAGAAAATGGCATCCCATAACTTACCACACTGTATTATTCATTCAGGGAATACTGTATATTGCCAGTGTCCAAACACACTACAGTGGAACAGAGAAAATGCATCTGGTGAGCATTATAGAAATCGTGCACTGCTGCATACCGAAGGTTACTTTCTTTGCCTTTCGCGTCATGAATAATTAATGAATGAATGAATAAGTCACGAAGCTGCTGTTTTGTCAGATGTACTATGTGGGAGATACTGGAAACTGTCACACCATGAGTCCTTGACTTTCGCCTGAAGGTTCTCGACGACGCCATAGTTCTCAGTTCCTCGACACGCACCATGTCATGGCATCAATGCCTAAGGTGCAACCCAGTTGAAGTGGTGGTGGGAAAATCTGTGAAGATAGCATCTAATGTTCGCTGTTACTGTGCCATGAAGTTGGTTTTGACCTCAGAGTTAAAGTTCTCTGAGGGCTGTAAGTGCCCCCCTTGATAGCTAGAGATGGCAACACAGGCAAATCCCTGGTAGAAGGGGAATTTCACAATTTAATTGCTTGAAAAGGGCAGGTGAATGACTGAAAGAACCTAGAAAAACTAGATACAATCGAGGTTCATTCAAGGGTAAATGTAACAACATTAACATTCATCATTAACAGTCATACTAATGTCATCAATTGTCATGCATTAATTGTATATGTCATAGTGCTTGCTGTCTCTAAACCATTTTTATAATTCATATATGAACAAAGGGGAAAAAGGACAATGTTTGCCATGCTCCGTTTCAGGTGCTTCCATACAATATACATTGCATTACATGAATACAAATTTTGGATGTGAATTTTAATGCAGCAATTATTTGTGCAAGAGGCAATCTTTGAAGTTATTCCAAATTCACACCAGGGGATCCAGAGCTCAAGCCTTGCTCTATAAAAATAAATAGCATTCCCTCTGCTTATGCATACCGTTCACGTCACACTGATCGTTTTTTTATCCCACTTTGAAGAACTAAAGCCTGAAATTAGTCCTAAATTAACAAGAATCCGATTGACCACATTCTCCTTTGAGAGAAAAAAACAGCAAAAAAAGATACCCACATTAACATTGCACATGTTCACTGCGTGGTTCCGCGTTCAAGGTTCCGCGTTCAATCTGTATGCCTATCGCATACTCCTGAGCATCAGGTACGGGGTATACAGATTTAATTAAAGAAACAAAAGAGCGAGCAAGCCGTCTGCTCGTGGGTCATTAATATGTCATTTAATCTGTTTTAAAATGCAGATGGTCCTGACCTCCGACCTTGGCTCTCTGTAAGGAGATTTAGGGGCCAGGGATGGGGTGATTTCCCACTGGGCACACTTCAGTTCCACGACTAGTTTTGATTTACATTTCAACTAATGCAACTTCAACATGAAATCCACAAACTAGTGTCACCATGTCATTGGATTTAGGTTAAAAGTGTAACGAGTGCGCTGAGAGTCAGGAAGTTCAGGGAATGTGTTTTAATAAATAAATGGAACATAGTGCAAAACATGAACACTGCACAGACAAGAAACAGCCTGAAAATGAAATGAAATGAAGCCTGGGGAAGGAACCAAAGGGAGTAACATATATAGGAAACGTAATCAGGGAAGTGATGTCCAGGAGAATCTGACGGCACGCAGGAACGCATAACGATGGTGACAGGTGTGCACCATAATGAGCAGCCTGGTGACCTAGAGGCCAGAACGGGAGCACACGTGACAAAAAGTTGAGTGAAAAAAGACAATGCCCTTACGCTGACAACTTTTTGAAAATCCAATCAAGCTTTCTGTGCTGATTCAACTTCATCACATATATTTGTGGTTGAAATTACGTGGAAACAATGTCGATTCAGAAGGTTTTAGCCTACTGGGTTACCTCAGCTTGTTGCAGCGCATCTCCTATGATGTGACGGTGGTTTACTACACAGGCCACAGTTCTACAGGGGTCCAAAAGGTGGCAAGTGCTTACACAGCAAGGTTGGCGAGTTGGGTAGAGCCTCCATTCTCTCCCTCCTGATTCCCAGAAAGCTGACAGGTCCTATTCAGACGGGATAAGTTTCACTTGGGGGGCTCAGTAACTGTAATTATGTACACGAGCACAAATCACCACATCTGTAATTTTAGTCCCGTCTGAATCTGCCATGTCAGTAATTTTTACTTGGCAGGAAGGTTGCCTGCATCCGCTATGGGTCTGTGGTCAAACGACCACCCCTCATCACTGTCAAACGTTCCATAAAACACTTCTACTTTCCTCATATCTCCCTCACTAACTTTAAGCATAAACTCTCTGAGCAGCTTACCGATCTCTGCAGCTGTACATAGCCCATCTGTAAATAGCCCATCCAATCTACCGACCTCATTCCCATAATGTTTTTATTTACTTTTTTGCACACCAGTATTTCTACTTGCACATCATCATCTGCACATCTAAATTGTAATTACTTCGCTACTATGGCCTATTTATTGCGTCACCTCCTCACACCATTTGCACACACTGTATATAGACTTTTTCTATTTTGTTATTGACTGTACGTTTGTTTATTCCATGTGTAACTCTGTGTTGTTTGCGTCGCACTGCTTTGCTTTATCTTGGCCAGGTTGCAGTTCTCAACTGGCCTACCTGGTTAATTAAAGGTGGGGGAAAAAAGTTAACATCCAAACCCTAAAAACCTAATTGTCATCCCTGGGTTCTGAGGGATATTAAAATAGTTTAACAGGTGCTGCACCCAGTTTGGTTAAGAACATGGGAACAAATTGATGCTTAAAACAAAATTCTATGCACGTATCCTACAGATGAATAATCTGTTTTGTCACATATACACTTTCCTAGTTCCATTCTTCTCTTTTAAAAGGTGAAGTGGACGTTATTATCACGGCTCAGGATATGATCCAGATGCAGACACAGGTGGCAGATAGTGCAGTTCTTAATAAGTTATTATAGCAGGTCGAGGACAGGTCGAGGACATAATCAGGTCAGAGTCAGGCAGGTACAGGACGGCAGGCTCGGGGTCAGGGCAGGCAGAAATGGTCAGAACTGGGAAAACCAGGACACAAACACTTGCGAAACAGGCAAATGGGAACACACGCTGGTAAGACCTGACAAGACAAGATGAACTGGCAACAGACAAACAGAGAACACAGGTATAAATGCTCAGGGGATAATGGGGAAGATGGGCGACACCGATCAGGGTGTGACAGATATTGTGCCAATGAATTGATAAATTGACAGATTTGCATAGGTTGCAGTTCATGGTTCTTATTGATATGCGTTATTATTTAGACTTTCTCCAAACTGAAGGCCATTAGGCCAATATTAGGTTATCCCTAGACATTTGAAATACCTTCTCGCCTAGAAGAGCCTCCTTCAGGAGAAAAAAAAGAAGAGTTACAGGGGCAGTTTGGTCAAACTAATCCTGTCCAAATCATCCACTGGAAAAACCGACATAATGGGGTAATAATTTCTTAACCAACGTCCTATAGTAACACTAGTTCAGTGCGAATAGGGCTTATGGCTGCTGATATTGAGGGTGCACTGTAGGGAATAGCATGCCATTTTGGATGGGTGGAAATTGAGTATAGAGTAATTCCCAGAAAGTTGACAAGCCCTATTTGGACAGGATTTGTTTTACTGGAGGAGGTCAGGTAATATAATTATGTGCACGAGCACAAAACACCACATCTGTAATTTTAGTCCCGTCTGAATCTGCCATGTCAGTAACTTTTACATGACAGGAGAGTAATAATTCCAGTCAGAATAACCTGCTGTTTTTTGGCAAACTCCAAACTCCTCATAATACTAGTCCCGTGCGAATTGACATCCCTGTGTTTTGAGAGAAATATCTGAGTTTGACAGGTGTTCGTGGTTTGAGCACGAAAACAATAACTGATTTGATAAATTGAAGGGAGTGCTGAACATAGCCTGTAAATGAAGGAACTGCAGTACATGTATCAACTTTCACAGTGAATGCTTTTGTTTATACGTTTTGTGCGAATTAATTGAACATTGCCAAATGCATTATAAAAAAATGTAATGCGTACCTTGCTGTTAATAGATCGCAGCAGCATACAACTGGGCTAAATGTTTGGAAATGACAAGTTCACGTTCTCATTCTTAGCCTAAAAAACGCATATCAAGTGCGCTGTTTAGCTCACATCTGAATGCTGGGAGGTATTTAGGACGTATTCTGCTGTGGATCGCTAAAATATCCTAATTATTATGATCACACTTCCTCAATTCAAATATTATGGTGACTCTATACCAAAGATGGTTTACAAATTTGGGAACCAAGCTCAAGTTTTCAGTGTAGCCTGTTATCGTCCAGACTTGTTGAAATATCTTCAGGCCTATAAAACTGCCAAGATAGCCTGGGTCTAAGAACAATGCAGTGTAACTTGCTGTTGTAACTTGCTGTTGTTAGGGATATGTTGAGAATGACATGATGGGAAATGTATTTATGAGAAAATATGATAATTAATAAATATTTTACCAATAGTTTAAGTATGTTGACTATTTAGAATTGTATAAGAGTAGCCTAGTCAGTTGAATGAGAGAGAGACAACTGAAAACTGCATTGAAGAGAGAAGCACCAGATTAACTCATTGTTTTGAACCTTATCTTCAAGGTGTCAGGTGTTCAAGGTGAAATCCGGAAAGAGCAGCAGCACTTTGCAATCATCTTGTAGGACAGGGCTTTTTGCAGCTGAGAAGAAGTCGAGGAAACATGAACTATCACTCCATCTTCTCTAAATAAACTTTATAGCATCCAAAACTCCTTCACTAAACCTCATGCAGAGATTATCAGTCCCAAACCCACATTGTTACCTTCTTTCTCTGGTTGAACATCTCTTCATCCTTCCTCGTTCCAGATGATGTCCTGCAACTTGTGACATCCAACCAGGAAATCACCTGCCAACTTGATTCCCCTTCCCCCCTCCAACACTCCTTCTCCAGACCATCTCATGAGACCTCCTTCCATTCCTAAGCAACCATAATCAACTACAGCACTGTATTGATCCATCTGTTGTCCAAAACTACAGACGGTATCTATTCTTCCTTTCTTATTTTAAACGCTTAAATATCCACCTCTCCCACTGTCCTAGTTCCTCAGACATAGATTCCCATCAGTTCTCTGTTATAGTGATCTCATGCAGAAGAAATTTAAGATCATGAATTTGTATTCAGACAAAAATATAGTTAATCCAAATAGTGTCCATTAATTAAACAAATATCTCCATCATTGGGCAGAGTCATGGTGACAGTTAGCATATTCTGTATCTGAGCTTGAAGTGGGTAGAGCTGGTTGAGGATGCTGTGGGGAACTTCATGCATGCCTCTGGTAGTGTGTAGACTCCCTATGTGGAATACTGTGAGAAAATGCACAATAAAAAGAAAACTCTATAAGTCTACTGACAAACGGATTTGAGTAGGTTGACTTATGATTTTGACAAGCATTTAAATGTCATCCAAGATCTCACATACAACTTGATCTGAATCCAATCAACCCTGATCACAACACATTCACCACGAGTGAGGGGTCAGTCCTTTTCCTCCATGTGCTTCAAAACAACTTTCTGGAGTTGCTGGGTCTCCATATTGCCAGAGGTCTGTGAAACAGTTAATGGAGAGCAGAAGGAGTGTGAATGGAATTATATAAACACATTTGTGTTCTTTATTGGGGATTTTATAAGGCAAAGTGCAGGTCTATCACAAGTGGTGCATGTTAGTGTCTGGACATTGCATCTTAAAGCGAAGAGATGAATCATTAACATTAACTTGGGACATCATGGAAATATACAGTAAACGATGATCTCATCAGAAATTGCTTTTTTTTTTTGCACTTTAATTTGATTAAGGCCTGAAACCAGTATCTAATTTTCTTGATGCAGTTTTTTTTTTGTCTCCTAGGAATTGCTGTGTTACATGTCTAGATGGTGTCTGGACAAGCACTCATACACGTTGAAATAGCTGTATTAATAAAGTTTCCCTCATCAATCTGAGTTTTCATGCAGTGTTGTCTTTTCCCCCTATCTATATAAAGTATACTGTATATATTATAGGCCTACTGCAGGAATTACAAGTAGATGGCCCGCAGGACACTTTTGAGTTAGAATCCTGCAGAAATAAAATGAATGTGCAGAATTGATCAGACTGCAGGTATTCTGTGTAGGATTCCTGTAGGAACTTGTCCTGTAAAACCATTCCTGCAGGAATCGTCTAAACTAAATTCTGAGGGACTTCCTGCAGGAATTATGTGTCGGATTCCTGTAGGACCAGTAAGAATGCTGCAGAATTGGTCCTGCAAAATAATTCCTGCAGTAATCCTGATGGCTGTCCCACAGGAACATTTTCACATTTTCAGGACTCCTGCAGGAAATCACATCATCGCATCATTCTTGATAGTTGAAAGCCACTAGCAGAATCAGGGTGAATCTCTGGTAGGTAGAACGGTGAAAGGTAGCACGTTTGTGCTTGTTTTTAATTAGCATAGCCAGGCACAGAACACCACACGGGCATGATGACAAACATTAGTGAAAAACAAATGTTTTTTTGTTTTTTTTCCTAGAGAAGTTCTGAGATTACTATGTGTTGGTTGTTCGAAGTAAACAATGCCATTATTCAAGTTTGTAGGCACGCCCCCTCTACCAAGCGGGTGGTATCAGGATTCACTATGAATGCCGGACTTTGGTTCTCTATGAGCAGACGAATACACAGGGACAAGAAACTTCCCGATTCTACCAGTGAAATGAAAATGTGTGAGTTCTAGCTTGTGGTTGGGATAATTGTGATGATTATGATAAAAACATAATGTTCTTAATGTACTAATGACTACGCCGTGGCAGAGCCAGGGTGGAAATGTTGCTTTAAGACTCAAAAGTCTGTTGTTTAGGGTAGTTTGGCAAACGTCACACTTTGGAAAAGTGTTTTTTAATTTTTTATTTTTTTTATTTCACCTTTGTTTAACCAGGTAGGCTAGTTGAGAACAAGTTTTCATTTGCAACTGCGACCTGGCCAAGATAAAGCAACGCAGTGTGACAACACAGAGTTACAAATGGAGTAAACAATAAACAAGCCAACAACACAATAAACAAGTTAATGACGCAGTAGAAAAAATAAAGTCTATATACAGTGTCTGCAAAAGGCATGAGGAGGTAGACAATAAATAGGCCATAGGAGCGAAAAATTACAATTTAGCAGATTAACACTGGAGTGATAAATGAGCAGACGATGATGTGCAAGTAGAGATACTGGTGTGCAAAAGAGAAGAAAAGTAAATAAAATAAAAACAGTATGGGGATGAGGTAGGTAGATTGAATGGCTATTTACAGATGGACTATGTACAGCTGCAGCGATCGGTTAGCTGCTCAGATAGTTGGTGTTTAAAGTTGGTGAGGTTTTTTCTTAAAGTAAAAATCCCCTCAAACTGTATTTTGGATTTTTTTTAATTAGCCCATTTTGAATACAGCCCCAAAATATTTTGCGTGCCAACAGTCAGGTTTTCAAGATATAGAATTTTCAATGATGATAAATTTAGCATTTTATGATACATTTTGCAAAGTGACACTTTGCATCTTGAAACTCGACTGTTGACATGTAAAACATTTTGGGACTGTATTAACAGTGGACTAATGAAAAAAATACTAAAATATAGTTTTTTAGGGGATTTTTACTTTAACCTTTTACTGCAGTGGGCTAAATCAGGGTCACACAGAGTGTTTCTTGGTCTTAAACAAATCTAATTTGAAACAAAATTATACACCTCACACGCATGGTTATGGGCTTAAAAAAAGACAGCTGTACCCTGTCAGATAGAGGTCAAATTGATAAAATGTTGAGTTTGCATCCCATTATTACACTTTATATACCCCAAAGAAGTGTCACGTTCTGACCTTAGTTCCTTTGTGATGTCTTTGTTTTAGTATGATCAGGGCGTGAGTTGGGTGAGCAGTCTGTTCTTTTTTCTATGATTTGTTATTTCTGTGTTTGGCCTGGTATGGTTCTCAATCAGAGGCAGCTGTCAATCGTTGTCCCTGATTGAGAACCATACTTAGGCAGCCTGTTTTCATCCTTGAGTTGTGGGTGATTATTTTTCTGTTTAGTGTGTTTTGCACCTGACGGAGCTGTTTTGGTTGTGCTTTTTGTTTCTTTGTTTGATAGTGTTCAGTTTAAATAAATAACATGAACAAGTACCACGCTGCGCTTTGGTCCTCTGATCCTTCCTACTTCTCCTCGTCAGAGGAGGAAGAAGACCGTTACAAGAAGATTGAAATATACAGTAACAAAACCGTTTGACACAGAAATAGGAGATTTTCGTCGGCTTTTTTGAAATAATGTTGATTTAATTATGAAATTATGAAAATATGAATAACGTTCAACCCATGAGGCCACTAGGTCATATGACTGCAAGAAAGGTATACCACTAGAAAAGTGCCTCCCTCCGGCGCTCAAGGGAGCCAGACTCCCCAACATTGTTCACTCAAGCCACCTTCAGTATGCACACCTGCCTTTCCCCGTCACGCGCATCAGTGCACATGTGTACTCAATTACTAGTGTCATTTCCTTCCCTATATCTTTCTGTTTCATAACTCTATTCCCTGCTTTGGGATTGTATGTCATATGTCCTTGTTTATCCGTGTGCTGATGCGGTTCCTGTCGTGTTTTGAATAAATACTTGACTCCCCGTCCGGGTTGGTCCTTTCACTTTCTTTCATATTGTCCATAAGCTTAACCTTCACCACAGTAATAAAGCTATTTACTCCTTGTTAGTGGCAAGGATAGACGTCTTAAACTGGTACAACAATTCCACGCATGGGTTGCCAAAAATAACTAACTGACAGCCACGCCCCCACTAAGTCATGCCTCCAATATAATTTTCCAGTGTACTTTGCCTTTTTGAGTGAATTGTAGAGTTACCACCCTTGACTCTATTTGTTAGTGACAGAGACATGGGTTTTGAATTCAATTTCAGCTCCTAGGAGAATGTTATTATTAAAATTAAAATGTTTATGACAATAAATGTGACATGGTTTTTGAATTCAATTTGAGTTCCTATGAGAATGTTATTATTAAAATTAAAATCTTTATGACAATAAATGTTATCACATATACAGTATGCCTCTATTATGCGTTGGAATACTTTCAAACCAGAGGACGCTGGTGGGAGGAGGTATAGGAGGATGGGCTTGGTATCAAACAAATCAAACATATAGAAACCCCATGTTTGACTCCATTCCATTAACTCCATTCCAGACAGTATAATGAGCCTGCATGTAGGGTTCCTGTAACTTTCCGGATTTCCTGCTTATTCACTCCAGTTTCCAGGAATCTGCCAACCAGGCTCTGGAGGGGGGGTCTTTCTCAGACCTTGCAGGGGAGCCCTGATGACCCCTTTATGGACAGATGAGACTTACGACCCACACACGTTTCACAGGACTCGTCTGAAGGTAACCCGGTACCGGGACGAAAAATGTATGTTAGTGAATAGAGCATTCCACAGAAAAAAAAGATAAATATTTCTTATTTCTCTCTGATATAGGACAGACACTTCAAAATATACAGCACTTCCTTTTGATTATTTTGTTTACTATCTATTTTTCCATGTATGGGCTAATAGCTGTAAGGCCAAACTCAATGTTTCATCAAAAAATGTATTTATATGTTTTTTTTTATATACCAACAGGGGTCATAAAATTCCAAATGAAATGGCTAAATGATCCTTGGTATGACCGTCTTCAAACAATTGCATATGTTAGCATAGTAGAAACCCAGCTCTGGGCTCATTACTATTTTCAACTATTTTCAAAAATCTCCCTGTAGTAGAGCATGCTGGGAAATATGATAACGATTATTTCCCAGCAAAGCCGTTAGTTCCTTTTAGGTGGCAAAAATTCAGAATTATACCTTATGTGTGATGAGTTATTTTGATGATTGTACCTTTATATTCAACATATTGGGTACAGAAATGTACCATTATACAAGATTATCCACACAGTACCATGTGAGATTATTCTGTGTACCACTGAATGTACATTATGTGTAGTTTGATATTTTTGTACCCCAGGGAACAATTTGTACCCTAACCGTGTAATCAATGAAGTATGGCTTTCCAGTAAATTGAGTTTGTGTCCCTAGAGAATGTTGGTATTATTGTCCTAAACCGGGTGTGTTCATCTCTACACTGATACAGACTGCATAAATCTGCATCCATTCAACCTCCCTTTTTAATAAAGAATACATCAAATTCAGAGCCGGGATCTGTCAGTCTGGTATGCTATGAGCAAGCCAACAACTCTGACTGGCATTTATCAATGTTGAGACAAGCACAGGAGAAAAAAATAAATACTATTCTCCCTCCGTGGCTGTGCAATCACTATGCACATACTGCAGAGAAAAATTAAAACATTATTTATGTCCCAGTTCTGTCCCTTTGTCTTGTGTTTGTTGTGGCTCTTTTAATTTCTTATGCATAAGCTTAAATGAAAATAATATTTTTGGAACGTGTCAATAGTGTTAATGTGATAGTGGTTAGAGGCTATAGCCTCTGGAACTGCCGATCTGCGGCCAACAAGGCAGAGTTCATCTCAGCCTATGCCTCCCTCCAGTCCCTCGACTTCTTGGCACTGACGGAAACATGGATCACCACAGATAACACTGCTACTCCTACTGCTCTCTCTTCGTCCGCCCACGTGTTCTCGCACACCCCGAGAGCTTCTGGTCAGCAGGGTGGTGGCACCGGGATCCTCATCTCTCCCAAGTGGTCATTCTCTCTTTCTCCCCTTACCCATCTGTCTATCGCCTCCTTTGAATTCCATGCTGTCACAGTTACCAGCCCTTTCAAGCTTAACATCCTTATCATTTATCGCCCTCCAGGTTCCCTCGGAGAGTTCATCAATGAGCTTGATGCCTTGATAAGCTCCTTTCCTGAGGACGGCTCACCTCTCACAGTCCTGGGCGACTTTAACCTCCCCACGTCTACCTTTGACTCATTCCTCTCTGCCTCCTTCTTTCCACTCCTCTCCTCTTTTGACCTCACCCTCTCACCTTCCCCCCCTACACACAAGGGAGGCAATACGCTCGACCTCATCTTTACTAGATGCTGTTCTTCCACTAACCTCATTGCAACTCCCCTCCAAGTCTCCGACCACTACCTTGTATCCTTTTCCCTCTCGCTCTCATCCAACACTTCCCACACTGCCCCTACTCGGATGGTATCGCGCCGTCCCAACCTTCGCTCTCTCTCCCCCGCTACTCTCTCCTCTTCCATCCTATCATCTCTTCCCTCTGCTCAAACCTTCTCCAACCTATCTCCTGATTCTGCCTCCTCAACCCTCCTCTCTTCCCTTTCTGCATCCTTTGACTCTCTATGTCCCCTATCCTCCAGGCCGGCTCGGTCCTCCCCTCCCGCTCCGTGGCTCGACGACTCATTGCGAGCTCACAGAACAGGGCTCCGGGCAGCCGAGCGGAAATGGAGGAAAACTCGCCTCCCTGCGGACCTGGCATCCTTTCACTCCCTCCTCTCTACATTTTCCTCCTCTGTCTCTGCTGCTAAAGCCACTTTCTACCACTCTAAATTCCAAGCATCTGCCTCTAACCCTAGGAAGCTCTTTGCCACCTTCTCCTCCCTCCTGAATCCTCCTCCCCCCTCCCTCTCTGCAGATGACTTCGTCAACCATTTTGAAAAGAAGGTCGACGACATCCGATCCTCGTTTGCTAAGTCAAACGACACCGCTGGTTCTGCTCACACTGCCCTACCCTGTGCTCTGACCTCTTTCTCCCTCTCTCTCCAGATGAAATCTCGCTTCTTGTGACGGCCGGCCGCCCAACAACCTGCCCGCTTGACCCTATCCCCTCCTCTCTTCTCCAGACCATTTCCGGAGACCTTCTCCCTTACCTCACCTCGCTCATCAACTCATCCCTGACCGCTGGCTAAGTCCCTTCTGTCTTCAAGAGAGCGAGAGTTGCACCCCTTCTGAAAAAACCTACACTCGATCCCTCCGATGTCAACAACTACAGACCAGTATCCCTTCTTTCTTTTCTCTCCAAAACTCTTGAACGTGCCGTCCTTGGCCAGCTCTCCCGCTATCTCTCTCAGAATGACCTTCTTGATCCAAATCAGTCAGGTTTCAAGACTAGTCATTCAACTGAGACTGCTCTTCTCTGTATCACGGAGGCGCTCCGCACTGCTAAAGCTAACTCTCTCTCCTCTGCTCTCATCCTTCTAGACCTATCAGCTGCCTTCGATACTGTGAACCATCAGATCCTCCTCTCCACCCTCTCCGAGTTGGGCATCTCCGGCGCGGCCCACGCTTGGATTGCGTCCTACCTGACAGGTCGCTCCTACCAGGTGGCGTGGCGAGAATCTGTCTCCTCGCCACGCGCTCTCACCACTGGTGTCCCCCAGGGCTCTGTTCTAGGCCCTCTCCTATTCTCGCTATACACCAAGTCACTTGGCTCTGTCATAACCTCACATGGTCTCTCCTATCATTGCTATGCAGACGACACACAATTAATCTTCTCCTTTCCCCCTTCTGATGACCAGGTGGCGAATCGCATCTCTGCATGTCTGGCAGACATATCAGTGTGGATGACGGATCACCACCTCAAGCTGAACCTCGGCAAGACGGAGTTGCTCTTCCTCCCGGGGAAGAACTGCCCGTTCCATGATCTCGCCATCACGGTTGACAACTCCATTGTGTCCTCCTCCCAGAGCGCTAAGAACCTTGTGTGTTCCTGGACAACACCCTGTCGTTCTCAACTAACATCAAGGCGGTGGCCCGTTTCTGTAGGTTCATGCTCTACAACATCCGCAGAGTATGACCCTGCCTCACACAGGAAGCGGCGCAGGTCCTAATCCAGGCACTTGTCATCTCCCGTCTGGATTACTGCAACTCGCTGTTGGCTGGGCTCCCTGCCTGTGCCATTAAACCCCTACAACTCATCCAGAACGCCGCAGCCCGTCTGGTGTTCAACCTTCCCAAGTTCTCTCACGTCACCCCGCTCCTCCGCTCTCTCCACTGGCTTCCAGTTGAAGCTCGCATCCGCTACAAGACCATGGTGCTTGCCTACGGAGCTGTGAGGGGAACGGCACCGCAGTACCTCCAGGCTCTGATCAGGCCCTACACCCAAACAAGGGCACTGCGTTCATCCACCTCTGGCCTGCTCGCCTCCCTACCACTGAGGAAGTACAGTTCCCGCTCAGCCCAGTCAAAACTGTTCGCTGCTCTGGCCCCCCAATGGTGGAACAAACTCCCTCACGACGCCAGGACAGCGGAGTCAATCACCACCTTCCGGAGACACCTGAAACCCCACCTCTAGGTGGAATACCTAGGATAGGATAAAGTAATCCTTCTCACCCCCCCCCTTAAATGATTTAGATGCACTATTGTAAAGTGGCTGTTCCACTGGATGTCATAAGGTGAATTCACCAATTTGTAAGTCGCTCTGGATAAGAGCGTCTGCCAAATGACTTAAATGTAAATGTAAATTGGGGAACATGCTGAGTGGGAGCAAAACAACATTGATTAATAGATTGCTACTGAATGACAGTGGACATAGCTATGCATTATTCAAAATAATTTCACTTTAGTATGGCAAATAAAGCAGGACAGCAGAAAACAGAGTGCAGATTTTGATTCTTGGGTTTTGATTGCCAATTACGTTGGCAATTTCTTCCATTGTCCTCTAAACTATTAGAATTAGTTGTGAAAAATCTCCGCTGTTGAAAACACAATATTAGTCTAAAAGAAATGTGAGATAATGTCTTGATGCTTTTTATAGTGGAGGTCAAGTTTATAAATTGCCTGGCTGGTTTGATGAGACAGTGGATTGCACAGTCATATGGAACAGAGTAGATAGGCATTTTAACATCATAGATTTAGCCGGTGGTAACTTGTGGAATAGACATATTTTGGAATGCGGTTTTAACCAATCAACATTCAGGATTAGACCCACCCGTTGTATGAAATGAAGGCAATTGTTTTGCCGGAAAACACATAAGAACTTGTGTAAGTACCTCTGGACAAGTCCTCTAACATATTGTATTGCTTGGTGAGAGAACATAGAAATTCATAAATTTGTATGAGACTAATTGCATGTGCTGTGCCATTGTAAAAACAGTAGCTAGTGTAAAGCTAGAGAATTAGAGAAGAGTTCTCTAGATGAATGTATCGGTATGTTGAGTTTGTGTAGTAGGTCTACTGTACATCTAAAAATAACAATGTAATGTGTGTTCTAATTTGCCACAACTGTACTTTTCGTGATTGCTTCATTTGAATAGGGTACATAGGGGTAGGCATTTGTTCCAGCTCAGCACTAACCTAACTTAGCAGGCGTAAAAGAATCGCATGAAACTAGATCCTCTACACACTGGTCTTGACGAGAAGAAAAATAAACTGTGGGGGGAGGTTCTCTTCTGCACTGTTTAACTTCTCTAGGATAGGGGGCAGAATTTAGAATTTTGGATGAAAAGCATGCCCAAATTCAACTGCCTGCTACACATCCCCAGAAGATAAGACATGCATATTATTAGTAGATTTGGATGGAAAACACTCTGTAGTTCCAAAAACTGTTTGAATCATGTTTGTGAGTATAACAGAACTTAGCAGGTGAAACCCTGAGGACAAACCATTCAGATTGTCTTTTTGAGGTCACTCTTTTCAATGGGAATCCAGATTTCTCAGGAACCTTCTTGCAGTTCTTACCGCTTCCACTAGATATCAACAGTCTTTAGAAATTGGTTGAGGTTTTTCTTTTGTGTAATGAAGAAGTAGCACTGTTCAGAACGAGGGTAACTTCAAGTGTACTGTTAGATAGAGGTGCGTGACCAGAAAGCTAGCAACAGTTTGTTTTCCTCCTGTATTGAACACAGATCATCCTGTGTTCAATTTTATCGATTATTTACATGAACAAATACCTAAAGTTGTATTACAAAAGTAGTTTGAAATGTTTTGGCAAAGTTTAAAGGTAACTTTTGAGATATTTTGTAGTCACGTTGCGCAAGTTGGAACTGGTGTTTTTCTGGATCAAACGAGCCAAATAAATGGACATTTTGGATATATAACGACGGAATTAATCGAACAAAAGGACCATTTGTGATGTTTATGGGACATATTGGAGTGCCAATAAAAAAAGCTCGTCAAAGGTAAGGCATGAATTTTGTAAGTCATGAATTTAAGGCATGCATTTTCTGTCGCACCTGCAGGGTTAAAATATGCTTCTCTCTCTTTGTTTACTATGGTGCCATCCTCAGATAATGGCATTGTTTGCTTTCGCCGAAAAGCCTTTTGAAATCTGACATGTTGGCTGGATTCACAACAAGTGTAGCTTTAATTTGCTATCTTGCAATGTGTGATTTCATGAAAGGTTGATTTTTATAGTAATTTATTTGAATTTGGCACTCTGCATTTCCACTAGCTTTTGGCAGTATATGTGGAGGAGGAGTTAAAATGGAGTGTCGACTTGTTAACGTCCAAAAGCGGAAGCCGTGCCACAGGCTCTCTTTCCATTTTCCCTGAAACCGGAACATCCGGATGTTGGGGACTCGGTAGAAGCTAGCTCAGCACTAACACAACTGATTCAGCTCGTCAAGGGCTTGATGATTGAATAAGGTGAGTTAGTGCCAGGCTAGAATAAAACCCTGCACACTACACGGGCACTCCATGATCAGGATAGGAGAATACTGATATAGACTAATGATAGACTTTACCCGATTCTTCCATCGGATTTTCAATTGATAGGGACACACTTTCTCAATAGGGTTAACGCTGTCATATTGCCTCAGTTAAATACATTTAGCTCAGTAATCGTTCAATAATGAATAGGCTATTCTATTTTAGGTACTGTAAAGGCCTTTCCGCCTTCTGAAATCCACAATTCATTCCACTTATGAGAGAGAGAGAAAAAACGATTTAGGCAGGATTAACAGTCATTAGTGTCCTTTTGCTTTTGAGAGGATCCAATCCAGTGTGCCTTGGATTGTTAATTCAAAAAGATCCCCTTAAATTTGACAGATCTATATTCAATATTCTCCTCAATAGCCTCAGATTTCACAATGCTTGGATATTTTTTATAACCACAACATAGTATATAGCGATCTGATGCGCGACTGCACAGTCGATGATGTGGTGCACAATTATTGGTTGATGCAATCCAACGTCTGCAAAGCCACCAATACATTGTCTGCTCTTCATCAGGGAGGTCACCAGGAACGGGTTTTATTAGCTTTAGCTGCAATGGTGTGGTCAACTGAATGTGGTCCTTAGGTCATAGAGCTGTGGTTACATGAAACCCCCTGAAGTCATCCAACCGTTAAGATCAGAGGTGTAGTACTGCAACGGTGTACTGCAAAGTAGCAATGCTCCGCCACTTCTCAGAATGGTGCTATGTCTTGCAAGATCACTTAATGATTAATTAGTATTCTACATAACAAACCCGAATATAATAGCAAAGATAATCTTAGGCTACTGTTACACCAAAAACTCCATGTCATCTCTTATGACAATTTAGGATGAAAATGCAGCCAGAACTCAAAAAGACACGCCATAGACTTTGATTTAAATATGTATATTTACTGGCCCAAAGCTCTTATGAAACAAAATACAGGTGGCTGTGTGGAACTCCATCTGCTCGAGTTGTTAGACTTCATTATTTTAAATATTATTTTAACAGTAGGCCTACCTACACAATAACCTCATATAAGGTTACTGACCACAATCCATTAAATTAATAAAAATAAGTGTTGATTGTTTGGACTTGGGGAGAGCACAGCGCATGGAAGAAAACATAGTGTGCCGCAGGAAGGGGTGCTGGAAGGGCTGCAGATCAATTTGCCAAATAATATATACTGAACAAAAATATAAAACGCAACATGCAACAATTGAAACAATTTTACAGAGTTACAGATCATTTGAGGAAATCAGTCAATTGATATAAGTCATTAGACCCTAGTCTATGGACTTCACATGACTGGGAATACAGATATGCATCTATTGGTTACAGATACCTAAAAAAATGGGCCTCATAATGGGTCCCAGGATCGCGTGGCAGTATTTTTGTGCAATCAAATGGCTTTAATCTGTAAAATTAAATTGTGTTCGTTGTCCGTAGTTTATGCCTGCTGATACCATAACCCCACCACTACCATGGGGCACTCTGTTCACAATGTTGACATCAGCAAACCGCTCGCCCACACGACGCCATAAACATGGTCTGCGGTTGCGAGGCCGGTTGGACATACTGCCAAGTTCTCTAAAATTATGTTTGAGGTGGCTTTTGATAGAGAAATTAACATTGGTGGACATTCCTGCAGTCAGCATGTCAATTGCACACTCCCTCGAAACTTGAGACATCTGTAGCATTGTGTTGTGCGAAAAAACTGCACATTTGAGTGGCCTTTTATTGTCCCCAGCACAAGGTGCACCTGTGTAATGATATTGCTGTTTAATCAGCTTCTTGAAATGCCACACATGTCAGGTCTGTGGATTATCATGGCAAATGAGAAATCTTCACTAACAGCGATGTAAACAAATTTGTGCACAACATTTTAGAGAAATCCGCTTTTTGTGTGTGTGGAAAATGTCCTGGATCATTTATTTCAGCTCATGAAACAATGGACCAAGACTTTACATGTTGAATTACATAATTAAATGAAATAATAAAAAATACTTCACCAAAGAGCATAATTTAGGATCCATAGCTTCTTTAAGGTCCAGGGCAGAACGCTGGGACAGGACGGCCCCCACTCCGACATCCGAAGCGTCTACCTTCACCACGAACTGACGGGACAGATCAGGATGGATCAATATGGGAGCTGTGGTGAAGCAGTGCTTAAGATCCAGGAATGCCCGGTCAGCAGCTGGGGACCACGTGAACGGGACCTTGGGAGAGGTGAGTGCTGATGGGGGGAAGCCAAGGCGCTGTAACTCCGCATAAAATAGCGATAGAAATTGGCAAATCCTAGTAAGCGTTGCAGCTGTACTCTGGACATGGGTTTGTCCCAATCCAACACCGTTCTCACCTTTCCCAGATCCATCTGCACATTACTACTACTGTTGTGTCATCTTCAAACTTGATGATTGAGTTGGAGGCGTGCGTGGCCACACAATGACGGGTGAACGGGGAGTACAGGACGGGGCTGAGCACGCACCCTTGTTGACGATCAACGAAGTGGAGGTGTTGTCTCCTACCTTCACCACCTGGGTGCGGCACGTCAGGAAGTCCAGGACCCAGTTGCACAGGGCGGGGTTCAGACCCAGGACCTCGAGCGTAATGATAGGCTTGGCGGGTACATTGGTGTTGAATACTGAGCTGTAGTCAATGAACAGCATTCATACATAGGTATTCCTCTTGTCCAGATGGGATAGGGCAGTGTGCAGTGCAATGGCGATTGCATTGCCTGTGGATCTAAGCAAATTGAAGTGGCTTTAGGGTGACAGGAAAGGTCGAGGTGATATGATCCTTGACTAAAATAAAAATACAGGACAAAACACACACCACGACAAGAGAGACAACATTACATAAAGAGAGACCTAAGACAACAACATAGCATGACATCAATGAATCAATAAAACCCTTTTTACATCAGCCGATGTCACAAAGTGCTGTACAGTATCCCAGCCTAAAATCCCAAACAGCAAGCAATGCAGATGTAGAAGCACACACAAGAACACACAACACGGTAGCAACACAGCATGGTAGCAACACAGCATGACAACAACCTGGTAGCAACACAACATGGCAGCAGCACAACATGGTAGCAGCCCAAACATGGTACAAACATTATTGGGCACAGACAACAGCACAAAGGGCAAGAAGGTAGAGACAACAATGCATCACGCGAAGCAGCCACAACTGTCAATAAGTGTCCATGATTGAGTCTTTGAATGAAGAGATTGAGATAAGACTGTCCAGTTTGAGTGTTTTTTTTGTAGCTTGTTCCAGTTGCTAGCTGCAGCGAACTGAAAAGAGGAGCGACCCAGGGATGTGTGTGCTCCGGGGACCTTTAACAGAATGTGACTGTCAGAACGGGTGTTGTATGTGGAGGATGAGGGCTGCTGTAGGTATTTAAGATAGGGGGAGTGAGGCCCAAAGATGTTTTTAGAAATAGGCATCAACCAGTGGGTCTTGCGACGGGTATACAGAGTTGACCACTTTACAGAGAAGTATAGAGTGCTCTATAAAGATCATTGGTGGCAAATCTGATGGCCGAATGGTAAAGAACATCTAGCCTCTCGAGAACACCCTTATCTGCCGATCTATAAATTACGTCTCCATAGTCTAGCATGGGTAGGATGGCCATCTGAATCAGGGTTAGTTTGGCAGCTGGAATGAAAGAGGAGTGATTATGATAGATGAAACCAAGTCTAGATTTAACCTTTGCCTGCAGCTTTGATATGTGCTGAGAGAAGGACAGTGTACCATCTAATCATACTCCCAAGAACTTGTATGAGTTGACTACCTCAAGCTCTAAACCCTTAGAGGTAGTAATCAGACCTGTGGGGAGAGGGGATTTCTTCTTACCAAACCACATGACCTTTGTTTTGGAGGTGTTCAGAACAAGGTTAAACTTCTTATGGCTGCAGGGGCAGTATTGAGTAGCTTGGATGAAAAGGTGCCCATTGTAAACGGCCAGCTCCTCAGTCTCAGTTGCTAATATATGCATATTTTTATTAGTACTAGATAGAAAACACCCTAAAGTTTCCAAAACTGTCAAACTATTGTCTGTGAGTATAACAGTCCTGATATTGCAGGCGAAACCCTGAGGAAAATCAAACCAGGAAGTGGCGTCTATTTTGAAAACTCCATGTTCCATAGTCTCCCTTTGTTCAATTTAAAGGGATACCAACCAGATTCCTTTTCATATTGCTTCCTCAAGGTGTCAACAGTCTTCAGACATAGTTTCAGGCTTTTATTTTGAAAAATGAGCCAGAAAGATAACATTGCGTCAAGTGGTCGCATGAGTTTTGCTCGCGCAACAGAGTTTGGACAGCCATTGCTTTTCCTCTCCTACTGATAAAGACATTTGCGGTTGATATATTATCGATTATATATTTTAAAAACATCCTGAGGATTGATTATTATTATTTTATTTTTATTTCTACTTTGCACATTCATCCACTGCAAATCTGCAAATCTCCACTGTAAATCTACCATTCCAGTGTTTTACTTGCTATATTGTATTTACTTTGCCACCATGGCCTTTTTTTGCCTTTCCTCCCTTATCTTACCTCATTTGCTCACATCATATATAGACTTGTTTATACTGTATTATTGACTGTATGTTTGTTTTACTCCATGTGTAACTCTGTGTCGTTGTATGTGTCGAACTGCTTTGCTTTATCTTGGCCAGGTCGCAATTGTAAATGAGAACTTGTTCTCAACTTGCCTACCTGGTTAAATAAAGGTTAAATAAATTATAAAAAACGTTTCACATGTTCATGTGGACATTATGGAAACTATTTGGAATTTGTCTGCGTTGCCGTGACCGCTCTTTGCTGTGGATTTCTGACCATAACGCGCCAAACAAACTGAGGTATTTTGGATATAAAAATAATCTTTATGGAACAAAATGAACATTTATTGTGTAACTGGGAGTCTCGTGAGTGATAGCATCCGAAGATGTATTTTTTATTTTTTATTTATTTCACCTTAATTTAACCAGGTAGGCTAGTTGAGAACAAGTTCTCATTTGCAACTGCGACAAGCATAGCAGTGTGAACAGACAACACAGAGTTACACATGGAGTAAAACAATTAACAAGTCAATAACACAGTAGAAAAAAAGAGAGTCTATATACATTGTGTGCAAAAGGCATGAGGAGGTAGGCGAATAATTACAATTTTGCAGATTAACACTGGAGTGATAAATGATCAGATGGTCATGTACAGGTAGAGATATTGGTGTGCAAAAGAGAAGAAAAGTATATAAATATAAACAGTATGGGGATGAGGTAGGTAAAATTGGGTGGGCTATTAACCGATAGACTATGTACAACTCCAGCGATCGATTAGCTGCTTAGAAAGCAGATGTTTGAAGTTGGTGAGGGAGATAAAAGTCTCCAACTTCAGCGATTTTTGCAATTCTTTCCATTCACAGGCAGCAGAGAACTGGAATTAAAGGCGGCCAAATGAGGTGTTGGCTTGATGATCAGTGAGATACATCTGCTGGAGCGCGTGCTATGGGTGGGTGTTGCCATCGTGACCAGTGAACTGAGATAAGGCCTTTACCTAGCATGGACTTGTAGATGACCTGGAGCCAGTGGGTCTGGCAACGAATATGTAGCGAGGGCCAGCCGACTAGAGCATACAGGTCGCAGTGGTGGGTGGTGTAAGGTGCTTTAGTAACAAAACGGATGGCACTGTGATAAACTGCATCCAGTTTGCTGAGTAGAGTATTGGAAGCTATTTTGTAGATGACATCGCCGAAGTCGAGGAACAGTAAGATAGTCCGTTTTACTAGGGTAAGTTTGGCGGCGTGAGTGAAGGAGGCTTTGTTGCGGAATAGAGAGCCGACTCTAGATTTGATTTTAGATTGGAGATGTTTGATATGAGTCTGGAAGTAGAGTTTACAGTCTAGCCAGACACCTATGTACTTATAGATGTCCACATATTCTAGGTCGGAACCATCCAGGGTGGTGATGCTAGTCGGGCGTGGCTAAGGTGCACCCGTGAACGGCTTGGAAACCAGATTGCACAGCGGAGAATGTACGGTGGGATTCGAGATGGTCAGTGACCTGTTTGTTGACTTGGCTTTCGAAGACCTTAGATAGGAAGGCCAGGATGGATATAGGTCTGTAACAATTTGGGTCCAGGGTGTCTCCCCCTTTGAAGAGGGGGATGACTGCGGCAGCTTTCCAATCCTTGGGGATCTCAGACGATATGAAAAAGAGGTTGAACAGGCTGGTAATAGGGGTTGCGACAATGGCGGCGGATAGTTTCAGAAATAGTGGGTCCAGATTGACAAGCCCAGCTGATTTGTACGGGTCCAGGTTTTGAAGCTCTTTCAGAACATCTGCTATCTGGATTTGGGTAAAGGAGAACCTGGAGAGGCTTGGGCGAGTATTTGCGGGGGGGGGGGGGCTGTTGGCCGAGTTTGGAGGAGCCAGGAGGAAGGCATGGCCAGCCGTTGAGAAATGCTTGTTTAAGTTTTCGATAATCATGGATTTATCGGTGGTGACCGTGTTACCTCAGTGCACTGCCTCAGTGCAGTGGGCAGCTGGGAGGAGGTGCTCTTGTTCTCTATGGACTTTACAGTGTCCCAGAACTTTTTGGAGTTAGAGCTACAGGATGCACATTTCTGCCTGAAGAAGCTGGCCTTTGCTTTCATGACTGACTGCGTGTATTGGTTCCTGACTTCCCTGAACAGTTGCATATCGCGGGGACTTTTCGATACTATTGCAGTCCGCCACAGGATGTTTTTGTGCTGGTCGAGGGCAGTCAGGTCTGGAGTGAACCAAGGGCTATATCTGTTCTTAGTTCTGCATTTTTGAACAGAGCATGCTTATCTGAAATGGTGAGGAAGATCAAAGGTAAACAATTAATTTAATTGCTTTTCTGATTTTCGTGACCAAGCTACTTGATGCTAAGCGTACTTAATGTTTTGTCGAGCAATTGATAAACTTAAATCAAACTCTTGGATTGTGTTCGCTGTAAAGCATATCTTCAAAATCTGAGACGACAGGTAGATTAACAAAAGGCTAAACTTTGTTGATGACAATTATCCCGTTAACGATTGCAGCAATAACAAGTTTTAAGGGAGGAAGAGAAAGCTTGTTGGACACTAAGAAAGCTTTGTTGTCGAAAGTTTCACACAAAATCCAGGGAGGGGCCAGCTGAGTATAGGACTTAATCATCTGCATAGAAAAAGGATGAGAGAGCTTCCTACTGCTTGAGCTATGTTGATGTAAATTGAGAAGAACGTGGGACCTAGGATCGAGCATGAGGGTACTCCCTGGTGACAGGCAGTACCTGAGACAGCAGATATTCTGACTTTATACACTGCACTCTTTGAGAGAGGTAGTTAGCAAACCAGGCCAACGACCCCCCCCCCAATACGCCTTTGCCGGCCCACAAGAATGGAGTGGTCTACTGTATCAAAAGCTTTGGCCAAGTCAATAGAAATAGCAGCACAACATTGCTTAGAATCAAGGGCATTGCTGACATAATTTAGGACCTTTTAAGGTTGCAGTGACACATCCTTAACTGACAAGGAGCACATGGACTGAGCTCCATAACCAGAGCGGAAATCAGATTGCATACATGAGAGAATACTATAGATGTCAAGAAAGCCAGTAAGTTGATTATTGACATTTTTTTTGATAAACAGGGCAAAATAGAAATTGGCCCATAACAGTTAGCATCAGCCTGATCTCCCCCTTTTAAATAAAGGATGCACTGTGGCTGTCTTCCAAGTAATGGGAACCTACCCAGAGAGGAGAGACCGGTTAAAAAGGTTGGAGATAGGCTTGGCAATAATAGGGGCAGCAACCTTAACCTCTAGCGTTGAGCAATCCCGTATCCGGGAGCGTAATCATAGCCTCAAGCTCATTAGCATAACGCAACGTTAACTATTCATGAAAATCGCAAATGAAATGAAAGAAATATATTCACTCACAAGCTTAGCCTTTTGTTAACAACACTGTCATCTCAGATTTTCAAAATATGCTTTTCAACCATCGCTACACAAGCATTTGTGTAAGAGGTGTTGATAGCTAGCATAGCATTAGCCTAGCATTCAGCAGGCAAAATTTTCACAAAAACAAGAAAAGCATTCAAATAAAATCATTTACCTTTGAAGAACTTCTGATGTTTTCAATGAGGAGACTCTCAGTTAGATAGCAAATGTTCAGTTTTTCCAAAACGATTATTTGTGTAGGAGAAATCGCGCTGTTTTGTTCATCACGTTTGGCTAAGAAAACCTCCCGAAAATTCAGTCATTACAACGCCGAACTTTTTTCCAAATTAACTCCATAATATCGACAGAAACATGGCAAACGTTGTTTAGAATCAATCCTCAAGGTGTTTTTCACATATCTCTTCGATGATAAATAATTTGTGGCAGTTGCCTTTCTTCTCTGAACCAAATGGAAAAGTGCACGCAGCTGGGGATTGCGCAATAATTTTGACGGAGGACACCAAGCGTACACCTGGTAAATGTAGTCTCTCATGGTCAAACTTCCAATGATATGCCTACAAATACGTCACAATGCTGCAGACACCTTGGGGAAACGACAGAAAGTGTAGGCTCATTCCTGGCGCATTCACAGCCATGTAAGGAGACATTGGAACACAGCGCCTTCAGAATCTGGGCCATTTCCTGTTTGAAATTTCATCTTGGTTTCGCCTGTAGCATAAGTTCTGTGGCACTCACAGATAATATCTTTGCAGTTTTGGAAACGTCAGAGTGTTTTCTTTCCAAAGCTGTTAATTATATGCATAGTCGAGCATCTTTTCATGACAAAATATATTTTTTAAAACAGGAACGTTTTTTTATCCCAAAATTTAAAGAGCGCCCCCTATATCGAAGAAGTTAAAGAAGAAAGGGTCTAAACCATCTGACCCAGATGTTTTTTTGGGGGTCAAGTTTAAGGAGCTCCTTTAGCACCTCAGACTCAGTGACCGCCTGCAGGGAGAAACTTTGCAGCGGGGAAGGGGAAAAAGGTACAAATCGGTCATTCTGCCCCTGAACAGGCAGTTAACCCATTAGACTGTCATTGAAAATAATAATTTGTTCATAACTGACTTGCCCAGTTAAATAAAGGTACAATAAAAAAAATAAAAAAGCTTTGTCGCAAATGGGTCTTCGGAATGGACAATGACCCCAATCATACTTCCAAAGTTGTGGCAAAATGGCTTAAGGACAACGAAGGCAAGGCATTGGAGTGGCCATCACAAAGCTGTGACGTCAATCCTATAGAACATTTGTGGGCAGAGCTGAAAAAGTGTGTGCGAGCAAGGAGGCTTACAAACCTGACTCAGTTACACCAGCTCTGTCAGGAGGAATGGGCCTAAATTTACCCAACTTATTGTGGGAAGCTTGTGGAAGGCTACCCAAAACGTTTGACCCAAGTTAAACAATTTAAAGGCAATGCTACCAAATACTAATTGAGTGTATGTGTCACGACTTCCGGCGATGTCGGTCCCTCTCATTGTTCGGGCGGCGTTCGACGGTCGATGTCACCGGCCTTCTTGCCACCGCTGATCCACTTTTCATTTTCCATTTGTTTTGTCTGTCTTACACACCTGGTTTCACTCACCCAATGACCTGTTTATTATTTAACCCTCTGTTCCCCATGTTTGTTTGTGAGTGATTGTTGTTTGTATATCGGTCCGTTATTTTTGAATTTTGAGTATAGTACGTTGATTACTAATTTCTGCTGTCCTGTGCCTGACTCTCTACATCAGCTACACCCAGGAACACTTCTGACCCACTGGTAATGTGATGAAAGCAATAAAAGCTGATATAAATAATTCTCTCTACTATTATTGTAAACGTCTTACTTCAACAATAAATATAAAAAAAACATTATTTACCTGTTCAGATCCTTTGCTATGAGACTTGAGACTTTAAGATGTTTCTATAACTTCACCTCTGATAAATTCAATTGATTGGACATGATTTGCAAAGGCACACACCTGTCTGTATAAGGTCCCACAGTTAACAATGAATGTCAAGGCATAAACCAAGCCATGAAGTTGAAGGAATTGTCCGTAGGGCTCTGACAGGACTGTTTCGGGGCATATATCTGGGGAAGGGTACCAAAACATTTCTGAAGCATTGAAGGTCCACAAGAACACAGTGGCCTCCATCATTCTTAAATGGAAGAAGTTTGGAATCACCAAGACTCTTCCCAGAGCTAGCCGCCCTGCCAAACTGAGCAATTGGGGGAGAAGGGCCTTGGTCAGGGAGAAGTTCTAGAGTTCCCATGTTGAGATGGAAGAACCTTCCAGAAGGATAACCATCTCTGCAGCCCTCCACCAATCAGACCATTATGGTAGAGTGGCCAGACGGAAGTCATTCCTCAGTGAAAGGTACATGACAGCCCACTTGCAGTTTGCCAATAGGCACATAAAGGACTCTCAGGTCATGAGATACAAGATTCTCTGGTCTGATGAAACCAAGATTGAACTCTTTGGGCTGAATGCCAAGTGTCATGTCTGGAGAAAACCTGTCAGCATCCCTATGGTGAAGCATGGGTGGTGCAGCATCATGCTGTGAGGATGTTTTTCAGTGACAAAATACAGGTGTGCCAAGCTTGTAGCTTCATACCCAAGAAGACTCGAGGCTGTAATCGCTGCCACTGAGTAAAGGATCTGAATATTCATGTAAATGTGATATTTCCTTTTTGTTTATTTTTATTTGCAAACATTTCAAAAAAATATTTTTGATTTGTCATCATGGAATATTGTCTGTAGATTGAGGGAAAAAACATTTCATACATTTTAGGATAAGCCTGTAAGATAATACAATTTGGAAAAAGGGGTCTAAATATTTTCCGAATGCCCTGTACATTTAATAAATTCATAGATTGCTTTATTGTGTATTTCTAAATTTGTCCACATTGTGATTTGCACCACAGATCTCATTACAAGGTGAGTGCCACCAGAATAGTGAGCTCAGAGGACCAGGATTAGCAACACAACCAGGTGGGCTCAGGCCGGGCAAGTCCAGGAGTCATCAGGCCAGGGTGTCCTCAGCTGCGGTCCTAGGGCCTCAGGCCGACCGGCAGGGGAGAAAGTGATAGGGAAAAAGGGTGGTTAGAGGGAACGTGCTTAAGAACACACAGTAGGCTGTTCAAAGTGTGAAATGGTTATTCACTGATCACTTCCTTGCTGAATTTCCTTGGGCTGCTCTTCTTTGTGTATACCAATCATTAAAATCTGAGATTATGCTTTTACTTATCCAGTTATTTTATATGATGCAGATTATATGTACACATTTAGCTGTCCACATTTAGAAGTCTACACTCTATCCAGATGAAGAGAAGGACAAGGAGGCATAGCCACTTGGACTATTAGGATGTTCCCCTATTTTGTTAGTTTGTCACTCATCGTTTACTGACTCGGTTGGAGTTGCACAAGCGCCGCTTGCATTTGTTGCTGGAAGCTGTTAGAAAAACAATTATAGGCTCATGCTACAGCAGCCTTTTATTCACATTAAAGAAAAACAATTAAATCCATGAATTTAGCACTTCTTTGAAGGATTTATATGACCTATGATCTCTATCATGACTTTCCATTGTGGTTTGATCAGCCATTTGGATAATGAATTTAAGGTCATTGTAATACTGATTTTAAGCTAATTTGTGGAATTGATAATTATGATGGAGTTTAAAGTTATTAGATATATTTGTAATTTGAAACAATGAGAAGAAAAAAAGGGCATAGTCTTTGACTAAGGGTAGGCTTCTTTAAGTCTATTTTCCTATGACAATAAGGGTACAATAATTTTTCTTGGTGGAGTTTTTCAGAGTAGTGATTTTGATCTGATTATGTTATTTAAAATGTAATTTTATCTTTTGTAGTAGTATTTTTATACATTACATAGCTAAGTTTTATTTTCCCTTAGACAGTTAGCTGTTGTTATATATAGATTGTGTCTTTGTGTGAAATTTAACACAAGACGGTAAAATTGGTATTATATATTTTTTAATTGAATAAGGTTATAAAGTTAGTTTCGAATACGTTTTAATTATGGTAGACTTGTGTTAAGTATTTAGGACATATTTTAAGCATGAAGCAGTAAGAATAAATGGGGAAAAGATTTTGATCAGTTCAGCTTCTGGACATCAGACAGTGGAAGTACTGTCTACTCCATTGGTTATAAAACATGAGAAGTCAGGAGGGCAGGTATGCATTCCAGTCCTTATCTCCAGGTTATGTCTAGTTAATCTGTTGGGAAGACATACAATGACTCTGTTGAATGTGGCCGTCACCCCCACAGAAAGCCAGAGGCCATAAAAGAGATTACTCCCACCTTTGAGGAATTGGTAGAGGGGGGTGTAATTAGAGAAAGAGATGCACAGTGCAATTCTCCCATGTTCCCCATAAAGAAATCAGCACACAGTAATGATTGGAGAATGGTATTAGACTTACAAAGAGGGAATCAGAGATCCATGTGAACCAGACCCACACATGTTGATTAAACAATTGAAAATAGAAAATACCTATTGTTCTGTCTACCAATCTTACCAAAGACACTGTTTAGAGATGCGGCAATATTGACACATGGGCAGAGCCATGTGTTAATAGGGGGGATGGTAGAGCAGGTGGTAGAGCAGGTTAGGAGAGTACTTCGAAGCATACAGGATTACAAATAAAAATATTGTTCCAGATGTGCACAGAATAATCATCAAGGGAGAGTAAGAGCACCACTGGGGGAATACCGCTGGTAAAATAGAATATCCATGTCATGTCTTGTTATGTCTGTTCCTGTCCTTTCTCTTCATTCTCTCTCTCTGCTGGTCTTTTTAGGTTACCTTCTCTGTCTCTCATCCCTCAGCTGTTCTACATTTCCCCTAACTAGCTCATTCTCTCTTTCCCCACCTGTTCTCTCTTCCCCCTCTGATTAGGTCTCTATTTCTTTCTCTGTTCCTGCTACTTTCAGTGTCTGATTCTTGTTTGTGTTTTTTGATGCCAGAAGCAAGCTGTCGTCTCGTTTGCTTCCACCTTGTCCTGTCCTGTCGGAGTCTGCATGGCAGGTGCAACCTGCATTATACTACGTTCTTTTTGTTCCATTGACTACGTTGGAAGAGGATTTATGCCATTCCTGTTTTTTATTAAAGAACTCTGTTTTCTGTTAAAACCGTTTGGGTCTTCACTCAAGTTCATAACAGAAGAATCAGACCAAGAATGGACCCAGCGGCTCCGGACCCTTTTCACTCCGCCGTCGAGATCCAGGGAGCGATGCTAGGCAGACACGAGGAGGAATTGTCTGCTGCTCAACATGCCGTTGAGACCCTGGCCGTCCAAGTCTCCGACCTCACAAGACGGGTTCACCAACTCCACCTCGATCCACCGCCCACTTCCAGGGTTTCCGAGTCTCCGGAGCCCAGGATCAACAACCCGCCGTGTTACTCTGGGGAGCCCACTGAGTGCCGCTCATTCCTCACTCAGTGTGATGTGGTGTTCTCTCTCCAGCCCAACACTTACTCCAGGAGCGCAGCCCGCATCGCCTACGTCATTTCTCTCCTTACCGGACGGGCGCGTGAGTGGGGCACGGCAGTCTGGGAGGCGAGGGCTGAGTGTATTAACCAGTATCAGGACTTTAAGGAGGAGATGATACGGGTTTTTGACCGTTCTGTTTTTGGCGAGGAGGCTTCCAGGGCCCTGTCTTCCCTATGTCAGGGGAATAGATCCATAACGGATTATTCTATTGAGTTTCGCACTCTCGCTGCCTCTAGTGACTGGAACGAGCCGGCTTTTTGCTCGCTCGTTTTCTGGAGGGTCTCCACGTCGAGGTTAAGGATGAGATCCTCTCCCGGGAGGTTCCTTCCAGTCTGGACTCCTTAATAGCTCTCGCTATTCGCATAGAGACGGTTTGATCTTCGTCGCCGAGCTCGTGGAAAGGAGCTCACGTTCTCCGTTGCTCCCTCTCCACATCACTGCCACCTGCCGCATCACTGCCACCCTCCCCGCCGGCTCGGATGCTGAGCCTATGCAGCTGGGGGTATTCGCATCTCGGCCAAGGAGAGGGAACGGAGAATCACCAATCGCCTCTGTCTCTACTGCGGCTCCGCTGGTCATTTTGTCACCTCATGTCCAGTAAAAGGCCAGAGCTCATCAGTAAGAGGAGGGCTACTGGTGAGCGCAACTACTCAGGCCTCTCCTTCTGGATCACGCACTACCTTTCCGGTCCATCTCCGCTGGCCCGGTTCATCGGCTTCCTGCAGTGCCTTGATAGACTCTGGGGCGGAGGGCTGTTTTATGGACGAGACCTGGGCTCGGGAACATGACATTCCTCTCAGACAGTTAGGGGAGCCCAGGGCCTTGTTCGCTTTAGATGGTAGTTCTCTCCCCAAGATTCAGCGTGAGACGCTGCCTTTAACCCTCACTGTCTCTGGTAATCATAGCGAAACCATTTCTTTTTTAATTTTTCGTTCACCTTTTACACCTGTTGTTTTGGGTCATCCCTGGCTAGTGCGCCATAACCCTTCTATTAATTGGTCTAGTAATACTATCCTATCCTGGAATGTTTCTTGTCATGTAACCTGTTTAATGTCTGCTATCCCTCCTGTTTCCTCTGTCTCTTCTTCACAGGAGGAGCCTGGCGATTTGACAGGGGTGCCGGAGGAGTATCACGATCTGCGCACGGTGTTCAGTCGTTCCAAGGCCACTTCTCTCCCTCCACACCGGTCGTATGACTGTAGTATTAATCTCCTTCCGGGAACTACTCCCCCGGGGTAGATTATACTCTCTGTCGGCTCCCGAACGTAAGGCTCTCGAGGATTATTTGTCGGTTTCGCTCGACGCCGGTACCATAGTCTCCTCCTCCTCCCCCGCCGGCGCGGGGTTCTTTTTGTTCAGAAGAAGGACGGGTCCCTGCGCCCATGCGTGGATTATCGAGGGCTGAATGACATAACAGTTAAGAATCGTTATCCGCTTCCTCTTATGTCTTCAGCCTTCGAGATCCTGCAGGGAGCCAGGTTTTTCACCAAATTGGACCTTCGTAACGCCTACCATCTCGTGCGCATCAGGGAGGGGGACGAGTGGAAGACGGCGTTTAACACTCCGTTAGGGCACTTTGAATACCGGGTTCTTCCTTTCGGCCTCGTTAACGCTCCAGCTGTCTTTCAGGCACTAGTTAACGACGTCCTGAGAGACATGCTGAACATTTTTGTTTTCGTTTACATGGATGATATCCTGATTTTTTCACCGTCTCTCTCGATTCATGTTCAGCACGTGCGACGCGTCCTCCAGCGCCTTTTGGAGAACTGTCTTTATGTGAAGGCTGAGAAGTGCACTTTTCATGCCGCCTCTGTCCCTTTTCTCGGTTCCGTTATTTCCGCTGAGGGCATTAAGATGGATCCCGCTAAGGTCCAGGCTGTCATTGATTGGCCCGTTCCTAAGTCACGCGTCGAGCTGCAGCGCTTTCTGGGCTTCGCTAATTTCTACCGTCGTTTCATCCGTAATTTCGGTCAGGTGGCAGCTCCTCTCACAGCCCTTACTTCTGTTAAGACGTGCTTTAAGTGGTCCGTTTCCGCCCAGGGAGCTTTTGATCTTCTTAAGAATCGTTTTACATCCGCACCTATTCTTGTTACACCTGACATCTCTAGACAGTTTGTTGTTGAGGTTGATGCGTCAGAGGTGGGCGTGGGAGCCATTCTTTCTCAGCGCTCTCTCTCTGACGGCAAGGTCCATCCTTGCGCGTTTTTCTCTCATCGCTTATCGCCGTCAGAACGTAACTATGATGTTGGTAATCGCGAACTGCTCGCCATCCGCTTAGCCCTAGGCGAATGGCGACAGTGGTTGGGGGGCGACCGTTCCTTTTGTCGTTTGGACTGACCATAGGAACCTTGAGTACATCCGTTCAGCCAAACGACTTAATGCGCGTCAGGCTCGTTGGGCTCTGTTTTTCGCTCGTTTCGAGTTTGTTATTTCTTATCGTCCGGGCTCAAAAACACCAAACCTGATGCTTTATCTCGTCTCTTCAGTTCTTCTGAGGTCTCCACCGACCCCGATGGGATTCTCCCTGAGGGGCGTGTTGTCGGGTTGACTGTCTGGGGAATTGAGAGGCAGGTAAAGCAAGCACTCGCTCACACTCCGTCGCCGCGAGCTTGTCCTAGGAACCTTCTGTTCGTTCCCGTTCCTACTCGTCCGGCCGTTCTTCAGTGGGCCCACTCTGCCAAGTTAGCCGGCCACCCCGGCGTTCGGGGTACGCTCGCTTCCATTCGCCAGCGTTTCTGGTGGCCCACTCGGGAACGTGATGCGCGTCGATTTGTCGCCGCTTGTTCGGTCTGCGCGCAGACTAAATCTGGGAACTCTCCTCCTGCCGGCCGTCTCAGACCGCTTCCCATTCCCTCTCGACCGTGGTCTCACATCGCTTTAGATTTTATCACCGGACTGCCTTCATCAGCGGGGAAGACAGTTATTCTTACGGTTGTCGATAGATTCTCTAAGGCGGCTCATTTCAATCTCGATAAGCTCCCTTCTGCTAAGGAGACGGCTCAGATCATTATCGAAAATGTTTTCCGAATTCATGGCCTTCCGTCTGACGTCGTTTCCGACAGAGGCCCGCAGTTCACGTCTCAATTTTGGAGGGAGTTTTGCCGTTTGATTGGGGCTTCCGTCAGTCTCTCGTCCGGCTTTCATCCCCAGTCTAACGGTCAAGCCGAACGGGCCAATCAGACTGTTGGTCGCATTTACGCAGTCTTTCTTTTCGTAACCCTGCGTCTTGGTCAGAACAGCTCCCTGGGCAGAGTACGCCCACAACTCGCTTCCCTCGTCTGCTACCGGTCTATCCCCTTTTCAGTGTAGCCTCGGGTACCAGCCTCCGCTGTTCTCATCTCAGCTCGCCGAGTCCTGCGTCCCCTCCGCTCAGGCTTTTGTCCAGCGTTGCGAGCGCACCTGGAAGGGGGTCAGGTCGGCACTTTGCCGTAATAGGGCGCAGACTGTGAGGGCCGCTAATAGCGTAGGACCAAGAGTCCTAGATATTGTTGCGGTCAGAGAGTATGGCTCTCCACTCAGAACCTTCCCCTTAAGACAGCTTCGCGCAAGTTGGCCCCGCGGTTCATTGGTCCGTTCCGTATTTCCCAGGTCATTAATCCTGTCGCAGTGCGACTTCTTCTCCGCGCTATCTTCGTCGCGTTCACCCGGTCTTCCATGTCTCCTGTGTTAAGCCCGTTCTTCGCCCCCGCTCGTCCCTCCCCCCCCCCCATCCTTGTCGAGGGCGCACCCATCTACAGGGTTCGTAAGATTTTGGACATGCGCCCTCGGGGCCGTGGTCATCAGTACCTAGTGGATTGGGAGGGGTACGGTCCTGAGGAGAGGAGTTGGGTTCCCTCTCGGGACGTGCTGGACCGTTCGCTGATCGATGATTTCCTCCGTTGCCGCCAGGTTTCCTCCTCGAGTGCGCCAGGAGGCGCTCGGTGAGGGGGGGGTACTGTCATGTCTTGTTATGTCTGTTCCTGTCCTTTCTCTTCATTCTCTCTCTCTGCTGGTCTTTTTAGGTTACCTTCTCTGTCTCTCATCCCTCAGCTGTTCTACATTTTCCCCTAACTAGCTCATTCTCTCTTTCCCCACCTGTTCTCTCTTCCCCCTCTGATTAGGTCTCTATTTCTTTCTCTGTTCCTGCTACTTTCAGTGTCTGATTCTTGTTTGTGTTTTTTGATGCCAGAAGCAAGCTGTCGTCTCGTTTGCTTCCACCTTGTCCTGTCCTGTCGGAGTCTGCATGGCAGGTGCAACCTGCATTATACTACGTTCTTTTGTTCCATTGACTACGTTGGAAGAGGATTTATGCCATTCCTGTTTTTTATTAAAGAACTCTGTTTTCTGTTAAAACCGCGTTTGGGTCTTCACTCAAGTTCATAACAATCCATTCCAAAAATTGGAAATGGACTTCACATTGAACTATCCCGTGAGGGAAAATATTAGGTCAAGATATTATCCCTAGAGTTGGTTTACTATGATCTATTTCTTTAACCTGTCTGGGAACGGGGTTCCACTAGCCAGCAGCCAGTGAAATTGCAGGGCGCCAAACTCAAACAACAGAAATCTCATAAATCAAATTTCTCAAACATACAAGTATTGGGCACCATTTTAAAGATAAGATTCTCGTTAATCCAGCCACAGTGTCTGATTTTTAAAAGGCTTTACAGCGAAATCTCCACAAACGATTATGTTAGGTCATCACTAAGTCACAGAAAAACACAGCCATTTTTCCAGCCAAAGATAGGAGTCACAAAAAGCAGAAATATAGATAAAATGAATCACTAACCTTTGATGATCTTCATCAGATGACACTCATAGGACATCATGTTACATAATACATGTATGTTTTGTTCAATAATGTGCAAATTTATGTCCAATCTCAGTTTACATTGGCGCTTTACTCGCAGTAATGTTTTGATTTTAAAACATCCAGTGATTTTGCAGAAATACTCATAAAACAATGATAAAAGATACAACTGTTATTCACAGAATTAAAGAGACTTCTCCTTAATGCAACCGCTGTGTCAGATTGCAAAAAAAACGTTACGGAAAAAGCATAATCTGAGAACGGCGCTCAGAGCCCAATCCAGCCAGAGAACTATTGGCCATTTTGGAGTCAACAGAAGTTAGAAATAACACCATAAATATTCACTTACCTTTGATGATTTCCATCCGAGGAAACTCTCAGGAATCCCAGTTCGACAGTAAATTACTGTTTTGTTCCATAAAGTTCATCATTAATGTCCAAATAGCCACTTGTTGTTAGTGTGTTCAGCCCAGTATTCCATCTTCATGAGGAGCAGGCACATCGTCCAGACAAAAACTCAAAAAGTTCTGTTGCAGGTCGTAGAAGCAAGTCAAACGATGTATGGAATCAATCTTTAGGATGTTTCTAACATAAAACATCAATAATGTTCCAACCGGAGAATTCCTTGTCTGAAGAAAAGCAATGGAACGAGAGCTAACTCTGTCTGGAGCCCGCGTCACGAGCCTGAGACACTCTGCCAGACAACTGACTCAAACAGGTCTCATGAGCCCCTCCTTTATAGTTGAATCCTCATTCAAGTTTCTAAAGACTTCAGTGTGTTTTCTATCCAATACTAATAACAATGTGCATATATTAGCATCTGGGACAGAGTAGGAGGCAGTTCACTCTGGGCACGCTATTCATGCAAAAGTGAAAATGCTGCTCCTATCCCAAAAGAGAAATGTATTGTTGAGAAAACAGAGGCTGGTAGACTACACATGACCTAACAGGAGGGCCCTTCCAAGGCCTCTCTAATCTAGGGAGGAGAGGAGAGAACGGCGAGAAACTGCCAAGGCTGGTAAACCTATCTGTGTGTGTGTGTGTGTGTGTGTGTGTGTGTGTGTGTGTGTGTGTGTGTGTGTGTGTGTGTGTGTGTGTGTGTGTGTGTGTGTGTGTGTGTGTGTGTGTGTGTGTGTGTGTGTGTGCGTAGAGGGGGTTATAAAAGACTGTTCAAATGTTGGTTGACTTTAGAGCTCTCATGAATAAACCACAACGAAAGTTTTGCAGAATCTGAGTCTTTGCCTAATTCTTATTAACCCTCGCGTTACAACCTAGGGGGAATTGGTCAAAGCTATAGTGATTGTTATCATCTTTGGGATTGAAAACTCTCGTGACAACTATCCATCATCATAGAAAAACCTCTCCATTGGAACTGCTCACTGTGCAGTTCCTTAGCCTTCACAGTGCATCCCTATTGCCAAGGAATCTGTTTTCATACCTGTCCATGTTAGCATCAGTTGCCACTGCCTCTCTTTTCAACATGTTCTCATGTCTTTCTAGTAAAATAGCCTATACACATTTGAAACAAGAGAAAGTAGAGATATTTTGCCTTTGAAAGTGACATTTCTCTTTTAAAAGAAGACAACAGTGAGAAGATTTGAAATACAGTCGATACAGATATGAAGTAATCACTATAAAAATGCAGCAAATCAATCACGGTTTTCTAAAGTAGCCTAATGCAAACCCAATCAATCACGATTGTCAACTAGTTCTGAGGTGTAAAACTCGCTTCAAATAAGCAAGGCCCTTTGGTTTCCTGCATCTCTCTCTCTATCTCTCATTCTCTCCTCTGGCAGTTAATATTTAGTGATTCAAATAGGGATTAGTGTGGGCACAGTGAGCAATCTGGCACTTTGAAGGCGCTTTATCGCTTAGCTCGCACTGGCCAGCATTTTAGCTATTTTATTACTGCAGCAGTCCTCCTATATTCAGCCACACTTCCATTGTGTGCGAGTCTGTGTTTCTCTCTCTTTCTCTCTGTGTGTGTGTGTGTGTGTGTGTGGTGTGTGTGTGTGTGTGTGTGTGTGTGTGTTTGTGTGTGTGTGTGTGTGTGAAGAATTTAAACACAACTCCACATTTGCTCTAACTGAAACTGCATGATTTTTATTGCGGCATTATTCTGTGCCTACACACACCTCTGTAGAATTGTGCATACTACGCAGTTTGTTAATGTTGCTAATTTCCCATATCCATAGTTTTATACGCTATAATTTCCTCCTCAGAAGTTCCAAAAGGAATTCCACAACTAAGTAACCTTGAGCCAAATCCAAACAAAAATCCTGAACAAAGGAGTTCAGGTTCTCATATCTCTCAACATCATGATTACTACAGAATATTGTTGATGTTGTTGTTGTTTCAGATCAGGAAGTTTGCCACCATTTTATACATCAGAGCAGTGATTAGCGACTTTTCATGAATTTCCAAAGTGATTTATAAATGAAAATTATGTGGCATATCAGGCCTACAAAGGGATGCAAATGAGCTGGGGTTCATTAGACACAATAGTACTACATTTCAGAATGAATGTTGATTGTGACACACTGCTTTTCAGCGTTGGTAATACTGACACCTTATTGCGAGGCACCACGTAAAATATTTTGGTATACAATGAAGTGCGGCAGGGTAGCCTAGTGGTTAGAGCGTTGGACTAGTAATCGAAAGGTTGCAAGTTCGAATTCCCGAGCTGACAAGGTACAAATCTGTCGTTCTGCCCCTGAACAGGCAGTTAACCCACTGTTCCTAGGCCGTCACTGAAAATAAGAATTTGTTCTTAACTGACTTGCCTAGTAAAATAAAGGTACAATCAATTAAAAGTGTCACAGACAATGCCACAGACTTGTTATAAAGCATGACACGTACAAGGATTTAAGGAAATAAAAATGTCATATATTCCAAATGTTGAAAAAATGTGTCCCAAATGGCACTCTATTCCTTGTATAGTGTAGTGCACTATTTTTGACAATGCCTCTTAATGCTCTGGTCAAAAGTAGTGCACTGAGTGTAAAAAACATTAGGATCACATGCTCTTTCCATGACATACTGTAGACTGACTAGGTTAATCCAGGTGAAAGCTATGAACCATTATTGATGTCACTTTGATGTTCAATCAGTGTAGATGAAGGGGAGGAAACCGGTTGAAGAAGAATTCGATAGCCTTGAGACAATTGACACATGGATTGTTTATGTGCCATTCAAAAGGGGAAGGGGCAAGCCAAAAGATTTAAGTGCCTTTGAACGGGGTATGGAAGTAGGAGCCAGGCTCACTGGTTTGAGCGTGTCAAGAACTGCAATGCTGCTGGGTTACCACGTTAACAGGATTTTCACATGTATATCAAGAATTGTTCACCACCCAAAGGACATCCAGACATCAGAATGTTGTAGAGCCGATGACCTGATGAATTGAGGCTGTTCTGAGGGTAAAAGGGGGTACAACGCAAGATTAGGAAGGTGTTCCTAACATTTTGTACACTCACTATATAATGTATGTAATAGAGTGCCATTTAAGATGCACCCAATTCTTACATGTTTAATTTCGAGAAAACCATACCCCACTGTCTCCCACTGTCTCCAGTAAGGGAGTGGCAGAAATGTACAAAATTGCTAACCAGAAGAAAATGGGGGAGTGTAATGCTTTTCAATTTCAGTCAGGGGGAGGGTTTAGTGTTTTTCATTTAGTCCAGGGGAGGGTCATATAATTTGTTAATGATTAACAAACCTAACGCAATGGTAAATCTAAGCGCTGGTGGTAGTGCTATAGGTTGGGGGGTGTGGCAGAAATATTTTATGAATACGTTTTTTTGTGAATACACCAGTTGTGGGTGTGTTGAGGCTTGACCCCATCACTAGCCAATCAGAGCATGCTCCATGGCTAAATATGTGGTTGCTTCAAGTTGTGTATTTATGGTATTTTGTGTATTGCCTTAGAATCAATTCCAATTCCATTATAGTTTGTTAACAGCTCAGAGAAACGATATAACAAAATGTAGACCCATCCCATCTTTGCTAAATATTTTAGCTTGATGTAAGGATCGACGCTGGAGATGAGAAGCAGGTACAGGGAGTGAACATTTAATAAACATGGACAGGAACAGAATACAGACAGCGTCTGGGGAAAGGGAAATTACAATAATTCTGACACAGAGATGAAACAGAGGAAACATACAGATATAGGGAAGGCAATCAAAATGTGAAGGAGTCAAGTGTAATGATATCATAAAATTGCCAGGATAAAAAAAAGCTTAACCACTTGACTCAGAGCTATAAAATGGAATATCGTACATTGCATTCTTGAGATACAATGGCAAAGTAATTTTACTTTGAAAGTTGATCAACTTGTAAACTCACTTTTGAGTAAATGTTTTGGTACCAAGTAAAGTACCAAGTGAAGATCTTTGTCTACACCAATTTAGCATCGTTCACACCCTCTTAACCTCATGGAACTACCCATCCTGGATCCGGGAGAATTGTCACGAAAATCAGAAATGCAATCAAATTAACCGTTTACCTTTGATGATCTTCGGATGTTTTCACTGACGAGACTCCCTGTTAGACATCAAATGTTCCTTTTCTTCCATAAAGATTATTTTATACCCAAAATAGAGCATGCTCCATGGCTAAATATGTGGTTGCTTCAAGTTGTGTATTTATGGTATTTTGTGTATTGCCTTAGAATCAATTCCAATGTTAGGCCATTATAGTTTGTTAACAGCTCAGAGAAACGATATAACAAAATGTAGACCCATCCCATCTTTGCTAAATATTTTAGCTTGATGTAAGGATCGACGCTGGAGATGAGAAGCAGGTACAGGGAGTGAACATTTAATAAACATGGACAGGAACAGAATACAGACAGCGTCTGGGGAAAGGGAAATTACAATAATTCTGACACAGAGATGAAACAGAGGAAACATACAGATATAGGGAAGGCAATCAAAACGTGAAGGAGTCAAGTGTAATGATATCATAAAATTGCCAGGATAAAAAAAAGCTTAACCACTTGACTCAGAGCTATAAAATGGAATATCGTACATTGCATTCTTGAGATACAATGGCAAAGTAATTTTACTTTGAAAGTTGATCAACTTGTAAACTCACTTTTGAGTAAATGTTTTGATACCAAGTGAAGTACCAAGTGAAGATCTTTGTCTACACCAATTTAGCATCGTTCACACCCTCTTAACCTCATGGAACTACCCATCCTGGATCTGGGAGAATTGTCACGAAAATCAGAAAAGCAATCAAATTAACCGTTTACCTTTGATGATCTTCGGATGTTTTCACTGACGAGACTCCCTGTTAGACATCAAATGTTCCTTTTCTTCCATAAAGATGATTTTATACCCAAAATAGAGCATGCTCCATGGCTAAATATGTGGTTGCTTCAAGTTGTGTATTTATAGTATTTTGTGTATTGCCTTAGAATCAATTCCAATGTTAGGCCATTATAGTTTGTTAACAGCTCACGACAACGCCGGAAAAAAAATACAAATTATATCCATAATATCGACAGAAACATGGCAAACGTTTTTTATAATCAATCCTCAAGGTGTTTTCCAAATATCTATTCGATAATATATCAACTGAGACAGATGGCTTTTCAGTAGGACCGGGAGGGAAAATGGCTACTTCTCTCTTTTATGCAAGAATCACTCTGAGAGCCATCAGCTGGCCACTTACGCAATGTGTTAGTTTACGCTCATTCTTCAACATAAAGGTGTGAAACTACGTCTAAGGGCTGTAGACACCTTAGAGAAGACATAGGAAAAGGAATCTGGTTGATATCCCTTTCAATGGGCAATAGAGATGCATAGAAATACAGGGGTTTCAAAATAAGGGTCACTTCCTGATTGGATTTTTCTCAGGATTTCACCTGCAATATCAGTTCTGTTATACACACAGACAATATTTTTACAGTTTTGAAAACGTTAGAGTGTTTTCTATCATAAGCTGTCAATTATATGCATATTCTAGCATCTGGTCCTGAGAAATAGGCAGTTTACTTTGGGAATGTTATTTTTCCAAAAATAAAAATAGTGCCCCCTAGCTTCAAGAGGATATTATTCAACTTTATCCCCACCCATTTTGTTTTGCTCTTTGTCACGTTTTTTCAAAATCGAACCCAGAAGCAGACCAGGACAAGGAGAGTAGGAAGAAGGTGAGTATTTATTTACAAGTGAATGTGAATGATCAACTTCCGGGTTGGAGCGAGCGGTCGCATCTACACTTCGGTGTAGTTTAGAGTGTGTAGACTTAGAGTGATTATCTTAATTTACCGAGGTTAGCTAGCCAGCTATTTGTCGTCCTTAACGTAGGAGATACTGCTAGCTAGCTAGCCAACAGCTAGCCAACGTCTACCGAATAGAACTTCAACAACCCGGTCAACACTCCGCTTCGCTCCACAGGTAGTATCACATTTTCATTTCACTTCATTACAGTACAACGGTTTGATTTGTTTGATCGTAGCTAGCTAGCTACATAGCCGTCTGTGTATCAAAGACAATTGTGTAGTCTAGAGCGATTTTCTAGGTTAGCTAGCCAGCTATTGTCGTTCTTTCAACGTAACGTAACGTAATCAACATTGCTAGCTAGCCAGCTAGCCCCCGAATAGCAGCACTGTAGAAACTATTACACTCAACGGAACGACTTGATTAATGTAGTGTCAACAACGCAGCCACTGTCAGCTAGCCTACAAAGTCAACAACGCAGCCACTGCCAGCTAGCCTACTCCAGCAGTACTGTATCATTTCAATCATTTTAGTCAATAAGATTCTTGCTACGTAAGCTTAACTTTCTGAACATTCGAGACGTGTAGTCCACTTGTCATTCCAATCTCCTTTGCATTGGCGTAGCCTCTTCTGTAGCCTGTCAACTATGTGTCTATCTATCCCTGTTCTCTCCTCTCTGCACAGACCATACAAACGCTCCACACCGCGTGGCCGCGGCCACCCTAATCTGGTGGTCCCAGCGCGCATGACCCACGTGGAGTTCCAGGTCTCCGGTAGCCTCTGGAACTGCCGATCTGCGGCCAACAAGGCAGAGTTCATCTCAGCCTATGCCTCCCTCCAGTCCCTCGACCTCTTGGCACTGACGGAAACATGGATCACCACAGATAACACTGCTACTCCTACTGCTCTCTCTTCGTCCGCCCACGTGTTCTCGCACACCCCGAGAGCTTCTGGTCAGCGGGGTGGTGGCACCGGGATCCTCATCTCTCCCAAGTGGTCATTCTCTCTTTCTCCCCTTACCCATCTGTCTATCGCCTCCTTTGAATTCCATGCTGTCACAGTTACCAGCCCTTTCAAGCTTAACATCCTTATCATTTATCGGCCTCCAGGTTCCCTCGGAGAGTTCATCAATGAGCTTGATGCCTTGATAAGCTCCTTTCCTGAGGACGGCTCACCTCTCACAGTCCTGGGCGACTTTAACCTCCCCACGTCTACCTTTGACTCATTCCTCTCTGCCTCCTTCTTTCCACTCCTCTCCTCTTTTGACCTCACCCTCTCACCTTCCCCCCCTACTCACAAGGCAGGCAATACGCTCGACCTCATCTTTACTAGATGCTGTTCTTCCACTAACCTCATTGCAACTCCCCTCCAAGTCTCCGACCACTACCTTGTATCCTTTTCCCTCTTGCTCTCATCCAACACTTCCCACACTGCCCCTACTCGGATGGTACCGCGCCGTCCCAACCTTCGCTCTCTCTCCCCCGCTACTCTCTCCTCTTCCATCCTATCATCTCTTCCCTCTGCTCAAACCTTCTCCAACCTATCTCCTGATTCTGCCTCCTCAACCCTCCTCTCTTCCGTTTCTGCATCCTTTGACTCTCCATGTCCCCTATCCTCCAGGCCGGCTCGGTCCTCCCCTCCCGCTCCGTGGCTCGACGACTCATTGCGAGCTCACAGAACAGGGCTCCGGGCAGCCGAGCGGAAATGGAGGAAAACTCGCCTCCCTGCGGACCTGGCATCCTTTCACTCCCTCCTCTCTACATTTTCCTCCTCTGTCTCTGCTGCTAAAGCCACTTTCTACCACTCTAAATTCCAAGCATCTGCCTCTAACCCTAGGAAGCTCTTTGCCACCTTCTCCTCCCTCCTGAATCCTCCTCCCCCTCCCCCTCCTCCCTCTCTGCAGATGACTTCGTCAACCATTTTGAAAAGAAGGTCGACGACATCCGATCCTCATTTGCTAAGTCAAACGACACCGCTGGTTCTGCTCACACTGCCCTACCCTGTGCTCTGACCTCTTTCTCCCCTCTCTCTCCAGATGAAATCTCGCTTCTTGTGACGGCCGGCCGCCCAACAACCTGCCCGCTTGACCCTATCCCCTCCTCTCTTCTCCAGACCATTTCCGGAGACCTTCTCCCTTACCTCACCTCGCTCATCAACTCATCCCTGACCGCTGGCTACGTCCCTTCCGTCTTCAAGAGAGCGAGAGTTGCACCCCTTCTGAAAAAACCTACACTCGATCCCTCCGATGTCAACAACTACAGACCAGTATCCCTTCTTTCTTTTCTCTCCAAAACTCTTGAACGTGCCGTCTTTGGCCAGCTCTCCCGCTATCTCTCTCAGAATGACCTTCTTGATCCAAATCAGTCAGGTTTCAAGACTAGTCATTCAACTGAGACTGCTCTTCTCTGTATCACGGAGGCGCTCCGCACTGCTAAAGCTAACTCTCTCTCCTCTGCTCTCATCCTTCTAGACCTATCGGCTGCCTTCGATACTGTGAACCATCAGATCCTCCTCTCCACCCTCTCCGAGTTGGGCATCTCCGGCGCGGCCCACGCTTGGATTGCGTCCTACCTGACAGGTCGCTCCTACCAGGTGGCGTGGCGAGAATCTGTCTCCTCACCACGCGCTCTCACCACTGGTGTCCCCCAGGGCTCTGTTCTAGGCCCTCTCCTATTCTCGCTATACACCAAGTCACTTGGCTCTGTCATAACCTCACATGGTCTCTCCTATCATTGCTATGCAGACGACACACAATTAATCTTCTCCTTTCCCTCTTCTGATGACCAGGTGGCGAATCGCATCTCTGCATGTCTGGCAGACATATCAGTGTGGATGACGGATCACCACCTCAAGCTGAACCTCGTCAAGACAGAGCTGCTCTTCCTCCCGGGGAAGGACTGCCCGTTCCATGATCTCGCCATCACGGTTGACAACTCCATTGTGTCCTCCTCCCAGAGCGCTAAGAACCTTGGCGTGATCCTGGACAACACCCTGTCGTTCTCAACTAACATCAAGGCGGTGGCCCGTTCCTGTAGGTTCATGCTCTACAACATCCGCAGAGTACGACCCTGCCTCACACAGGAAGCGGCGCAGGTCCTAATCCAGGCACTTGTCATCTCACGTCTGGATTACTGCAACTCGCTGTTGGCTGGGCTCCCTGCCTGTGCCATTAAACCCCTACAACTCATCCAGAACGCCGCAGCCCGTCTGGTGTTCAACCTTCCCAAGTTCTCTCACGTCACCTCGCTCCTCCGCTCTCTCCACTGGCTTCCAGTTGAAGCTCGCATCCGCTACAAGACCATGGTGCTTGCCTACGGAGCTGTGAGGGGAACGGCACCGCAGTACCTCCAGGCTCTGATCAGGCCCTACACCCAAACAAGGGCACTGCGTTCATCCACCTCTGGCCTGCTTGCCTCCCTACCACTGAGGAAGTACAGTTCCCGCTCAGCCCAGTCAAAACTGTTCGCTGCTCTGGCCCCCCAATGGTGGAACAAACTCCCTCACGACGCCAGGACAGCGGAGTCAATCACCACCTTCCGGAGACACCTGAAACCCCACCTCTTGAAGGAATACCTAGGATAGGATAAAGTAATCCTTCTCACCCCCCCCCCTTAAATGATTTAGATGCACTATTGTAAAGTGGCTGTTCCACTGGATGTCATAAGGTGAACTCACCAATTTTAAGTCGCTCTGGATAAGAGCGTCTGCCAAATGACTTAAATGTAATGTAAATGAATGGGTAGATATATCCAGGTGGTGTAGCGGGCAGCGGTGGTGAGTTGAAGGGAGTAAATAGGTGGATCCAATGGGGTAGCGAAATCCTCCGACGACCAGGCGGGAATGGGGTAAATGATCCGGGTGAGTAACTGAACAGAACAAACGGTGGTAAGTTTAAGGCAAGCAACACGTAAAAAACAACAAAACAAATTCTATCCAACTTGAGGCTGACACTATGGCACAACATACTGTTCATGGCTAACGATCCGGCAGGGAATGGATGTCAGGTCCGGGCTTATGAAGAGGAGAGATGATGATCAGGACCAGGTGTGCAGATAGCTGATGGGATACAGGTGCGGGTAATCAGAACTCCCAACTGGCTACCTTGCCCGGCAACCAGACAGGGTGCGTTCCAGGACGCCGGAAAAAGCACTCCAGGACAGAACACAGGCAAAAAACAGACTCAGGAAACAGTGACAGTACCCCCCCTCCGACGAACGCCACCGGGCGGACTACCCGGAGTGCCAGGGTGGAGGCGGTAAATTTCACGAAGCAGGTCATCGTCAAGGATCTGACGCCGAGGAATCCAACTCCTCTCCTCAGGACCATATCCTTCCCAATCCACTAAATACTGGAACCCTCGACCCCGCCATCTGGAGTCCATGATGCGGCGCACCGTGTAGACAGGACCACCTCCGATCATCCGAGGAGGAGGAGGACGAGGAGGAGGGGGCAACAGAGGACTGAGGAGAACCGGCTTGAGGCAGGAGACATGAAAGGTGGGATGTACTCTTAGTGTAGCAGGCAACTTGAGTCGGACCACAACAAGATTAATGATCTTTTCCACTACAAATGGACCAATGAACTTCGGTGACAGTTTCCTTGACTCAGTCCGTAGAGGAAGATCCCGTGTAGCCAACCAAACCCTATCTCCGACGGTGTAAGCGGGGGCAGGAATATGGTGACGATTCGCCTGGATCTGATACCGGTCAGAAAACTTAAGGAGGGCCTTCCTGGCCCGATGCCAGGTGCGGTGGCAACGACGAATGTGGGTCTGGACAGAAGGAACCGAGAGATCCCGCTCCTGAGAAGGAAACAAGGGAGGTTGGTAACCGTACAGGCACTGGAAGGGAGACATCCCAGTGGCAGATGAAGGGAGAGTATTATGAGCATACTCGACCCAAGGTAATTGAGAGGACCAAGAGGTGGGATCAGAGGAAACAAGACAGCGCAGCGTGGACTCCATCTTCTGGTTGGCTCTCTCCGCCTGACCATTAGATTGGGGGTGAAATCCAGATGTGAGACTGACTGCAGCTCCAATGGCCAAACAGAAGGATTTCCAGACAGCAGAGGTAAACTGAGGACCACGGTCAGAAACAATGTCACAGGGCAACCCATGGCAACCCACCTCCCTAACCAGGATCTCGGACGTCTCAGTGGCAGAAGGCAGCTTGGAGAGGGGAACAAAGTGGGCAAACTTGCTGAATCTATCCACAATGGTCAGAATAACCGTGTTACCAACAGAAGAGGGCAACTCCGTGACAAAATCCAGGGCCAGATGCGACCAAGGTTGCCGGGGAATAGGTAGGGGGTGAAGAAGCCCAGAGCTGGCCCGATTGGTACTCTTATTCTGCGCACAAACAGGACAAGCGGCACCAAACTTCCGGGTATCTTCTCCCATGGCAGGCCACCAAAATCGTCTGCGCAGTAGCGCCATAGTCCGAGCAACACCAGGGTGACAAGCTATCTTGATGGCGTGGGACCACTGAAGGACAGCAGAACGAACCGACTCAGGCACGAACAACCGACCGGGTGGACCGTTACCGGGCCCGGGCTGTGTCCGAAGAGCCGCCATCACCTCCTCCTCAATCCTCCATGTAACGGCTCCCATGACAACGTTCTGGGGAAGAATCGTCTCAGTCTTGGCCCCATTCTCCTCCGTCTTGGAGAACATCCGGGACAGGGCGTCCGCCTTCCCGTTCTTCGACCCAGGGCGGAACGTCAGGGAAAAATTGAAGCGTCCAAAAAACAAAGCCCACAGGGCCTGACGGGAGTTGAGACGTTTAGCCGATTGCACGTAAGCCAGATTCTTGTGGTCAGTCCAGACCACAAACGGTTGCTCCACTCCCTCCAACCAGTGACACCACTCCTCCAAGGCAAGCTTCACAGCGAGAAGCTCCCGGTTACCCACATCGTAGTTTCTTTCAGCTGGAGAAAGACGATAAGAGTAGAAGGCGCAGAGATGGAGTTTACCGTCAGTGGAGCTACGCTGGGACAGGATGGCGCCCACCCCCACATCAGACGCATCCACCTCCACAACGAACTGACGGGAAGTGTCAGGTTGAGAGAGAATCGGGGCGTTGGTGAATCGGCTCTTCAAATCTAGAAATGCTCGGTCTGCCTCAGGAGACCAACAGAACTTTCTGGTGCAAGACGTCAGTACAGTTAAAGGGGCGGCCACCCGGCTGTAATCACGGATAAACCTCCAATAAAAATTTGCAAACCCCAGGAATCTCTGGAGCTGCAATTTCGTACCGGTCTGGACCCAATCACGAACCGCCCGAACCTTCTCTTGGTCCATCTTGATCTCTCCCTGGAGATGATGTACCCGAGGAAGGACGTCGTGTGGGCGTGAAAATCACACTTCTCAGCCTTCACAAACAGACGGTTCTCCAATAACCGCTGTAGGACCTGCTTGACATGCTGAACGTGGCTAGAAAGCTCCTTCGAGAAGATGAGGATATCATCCAGGTAAACGAACACAAAAATACCAATCATATATCTCAAAACGTCATTCACCATACTTTGGAACACAGCAGGAGCGTTGGTCAGTCCAAATGGCATCACCTGGTACTCGAAATGTCCCATCGGAGTATTGAACCCAGTCAACCACTCGTCCCCCTCTTTGATCCGAACCAAATGATAAGCATTACGTAAATCAAGCTTCGTAAAAACCGTAGCACCCTGTAAAGAATCAAAAGCCGAGCTCATCAAGGGCAGGGGATACTTGTTCTTGACCGTAATATCATTCAAACCCCGATAATCAATACACGGTCGAAGAGAGCCATCCTTCTTGCTCACAAAAAAAAATCCTGCTCCCAGAGGTGATGACGAGGGCCGAATGAGACCTGCAGCTAGAGATTCCTTGATGTAGATCTCCAAGGCCTCACGTTCAGGTCGTGAGATACTGTATAAACGTCCCTTGGGAAAGGCAGCTCCAGGAAACAGATTAATCGTACAATCATAAGGTCGGTGGGGAGGAAGGGACAGAGCCTTCTGTTTACTGAATACTTCACCCAACTCGTGATATGTTTCTGGAACCAGGGACAAATCAGGAGGAGCAGAGTCACTGACCTGACTGGAAACGGCAGTAGAACAGGCAGTCCTAAGGCAGTTAGCATGACAATCAATGCTCCAACTAGTTACCTTACCCGTCACCCAATCAAACGAGGGATTGTGTTCCTTCAGCCAGGGGTAACCAAGAACCAGAGGAACATGGGGTTGAGGACAGAATGAAAAAGGAGATAAACTCTGAATGATTCCCCAACAACAACATCTTAACCGGTTCAGTCCTCATAGTGATCCGTGCCAGACTACTGCCGTTCAGAGTGGTTGCTTCAATGGCTTCCGGCAATTGCTCCTTGGAAAGCCCCAGCTGTTCCACCAAGTCGGCATCAATAAAGCTGCCATCGGCACCTGAATCGATAAAAGCGTTAATCTCTAAGCTCTGATCCTTATTCATAAGGGTCGCAGGAAAACAGGGTCAGACAGGATCTTTGAGAGGTTGAAACTGGCACGCTAAAATTCCTCCCAAAACTAGCGAGCCGGGCAGTTTAACGGGCGCTGTGGACAAGCGGAGATGTAATGTCCCGAGCTACCACAGTAGAGACAGCTGTTGGTCTCACGTCTACGTTGGCGCTCCTCCTTAGTTAGCCCGTGTCGCCCCACTTGCATTGGTTCAGGATCTGGTGGCAAGACCCCTCCACTAATCCCGTGGGAGAATAACGATCAATACGTTCTGGTTCACTTCCTGAACCGAATGGTAACCGAGTTGCTGATTGATTGGATGGGCCCCACTGCTTCTCCCTCCTTCCTTCTCGGACTCTATTATCTACCCGAATAGATAAAGTGACCAAGCTGTCTAGGTCACTAGGCTCTGGATAGGATATCAGCTCGTCCTTGAGTTGCTCCGACAACCCCTGGTAAAAAGCCGCTTGTAGTGACTCCTCATTCCAATCACTCTCCACAGACAATGTCCTGAACTCGATCATAAAGTCTGCCACACTGCGAGCTCCTTGGCAAAGAGTGAACAAACGTTTAGCTGCGTCCTGACCTCGGACTGGATGGTCAAAAAGCTTTCTCATCTCTCCCGTGAACTCCTGGTATGAAGCCATGCAGGTCTCCTGTCGTTCCCAAACGGCTGAAGCCCATTCCAGAGCTCTTCCACGCAGCAGTTCAATAACAAAGGCTATCCTAGCCTTGTCAGTGGCGTAAGAATGGGGCTGCAGATCAAACACTAACCCACACTGCATAAGAAACGAACGGCATCTTCCCAAATCCCCTTCATATTTATCAGGCGTCGGTACCTTGGGTTCACGGAAGGAAACCGCACCAGACACGGCAGGTGAGATGGGTGAAACAGGTGGTGAATGAATCGCCGGCAAACTGAGTTGATCCTGGATTTGTGTCAAGCTAGCAGATAAGTTCTGGATTGAACCCGCTATCTCCTGTAGCGCCGTCTTGTGTTGTCCCAATGTCTTCCCCTGCTGGGTAATGGCATGGCAAACAGAGTCCAGGTCCGCTGGGTTCATCCTTGGCCGGATCGTTCTGTCACGTTTTTTTCAAAATTGAACCCAGACGCAGACCAGGACAAGGAGAGTAGGAAGAAGGTGAGTGTTTATTTACAAGTGAATGTGAATGGGTATTTATATCCAGGTTGCGTAGCGGGCAGCGGTGGTGAGTTGATGGGAGTAAATAGGTGGATCCAATGGGGTAGCGAAATCCTCCTCCGACCAGGCAGGAATGGGGTAAATGATCCGGGTGAGTAACTGAAGACAGAACAAACAGTGGTAAGTTTAAGGCAAGCAATACGTAAAAAACAACAAAACAAATTCTATCCAACTTGAGGCTGATACTATGGCACAACATACTGTTCATGGCTAACGATCCGGCAGGGAATGGATGTCAGGTCCGGGAGATGGAAATGATGATCAGGACCAGGTGTGCAGATAGCTGATGGGATACAGGTGCGGGTAATCAGAACTCCCAACTGACTACCTTGCCCTGCAACCAGACAGGGTGCGTTCCAGGACGCCGGAAAAAACACTCCAGGACAGAACACAGGCAAAAAACAGACTCAGGAAACGGGATTCGTGACACTCTCGGAGTGTTCAGAGCACACTTGACGCTTTGGCCGATGATTTATTTACCTCCAGATAACATGAAAACAGCCTAACCAGCTCTGATGGCAACAATTTCATTACCTTTTTTTGCCAACGTTTACTGACACCGGCCATATTCCACGGGTGTTATGCGTTCGTAAATTCATCAGCTATTCTGCGCTCTGGCATACTCAGACTGAATTTTTGAACGAACCTGAAATGGTTACTTTTGTTAGGACAAGCTAGCTAGGTAAACAATGATCCTAGCTAGGTAAACAGTGTGTAAGATCATACACATCACTTACCGTTAGCTAGCGAGCCAGCCAGCTAACGTTAGCTATTTAAACAACAATGAACATAGTGCCAACTTATGACGTTACTACTCCTTGCATGAATCTGCTAGTAGTGGTAGCTAATCAACCAGGTTCAATGTTGGCTAGCTAACAAATGGCTCTGAGATACTTATAATACCATACACACAATGTTAGCTAGTGAGCCAGCTAGCTGACATTAGGCTCTAACTAGCCAAGCAAACTGCTCTGGGATACAAATAATAACATCATACATGCAATGTTAGCTATGGAGCCAGCCAGCTAATGTTAGCTAGCTAACAGTACACTTTACGTTGACATGAAACATCTTTCTGTCAAAATTAGAAATGTGTAATATCTGAAAATGAAGCAAGCTAGAATTTCTTCCCCATCCGTATACATCATCATGCATGATGGACGCATCTCCCTGTCAAGGATGCCATGCCATGGTTTTGTAACGGTCTTCTTGAGGTGAAGGAGAGGCGGACCAAAAAGTAGCGTGGTGGTTATTCATGTTTTTTAATAAAGACACTATACATGAATAAACTAACAAAAAAAATAAACGTGAGAAACCAAAACAGCCCTATCTGGTGCAAACACAGAGACAGGAACAATGACCCACAAACACACAGTGAAACCCAGGCTACCTAAGTATGATTCTCAATCAGAGTCAATCAGACTCTCGGAAAAATCGGAAAAATGGAGGACGGAAGACAGGGTGGTGCGGCAGGTGCCGCTTCTCATTCGAATGCTGTAATTTTATCTAAACCATCAGGTGTACGCCGATCCCAGCTAAGTAACTCATGCAAAGAGTTAAAGCGCAATTATGTGTTTTATTTCCAGTACTCTGCCATGATTGTCAGTTATGTAGCTGCTCTACTGATAATCTCAGTGCGTCCTTGCTGGGATGACACAATCAGTCTACTACCGGAGAATATCAACACCAAACACATTGGTTCACTGTTCCACGGGAGCGGACAGTACACAGCATACCATAATGTTCTGAATAATGGCCAAGTCTACCCCGCTCCTTATTCTACTGAACCGCTTAGGCGTAACAAACACAAGTCCAACATTTATCGGAAACTGTTAAACTACCTGTTCACTACCCTCCTGCTCTCCGGGGATGTACAACTCAATCCTGGGCCCAATATCACCGAGCCAGTGATACTCACCGGAGTGGAGAGCGGTGAGGCCACTGGTCGTTGCTGCTGTGGAGGTGGGTGAGTGCTATGGTCCAATGGTTTCTCTCGACTCACCCGGCTCCAGGATAGATTTTGACTCTTCAAACATACCAGAGTCGCTATATGCGATCCCTGACTCTGCTTCTGGTACGCAAGCTATTTTAATTAGTTCCCCGCATCCAGTGCAGGCGGGAGGGATTGTTAATTGCGCTACCGAACTGCCCCTAATCAAAACGAAACAAAACGGCCTAAACCCAGCCGTTAGAAAACACAGAAAATTTAACTTTTTTCAATGTGTCAATCACTCTCGAGTCATCTGGGACCCACAAGCTAAGCCCAAGGGACTGCTAGCGGGGGGGGGCACTTGAACATTCGTAGTGTCATTCCAAAAAGTGATCAAATTCAACATCTACTCACAGACTCCAACCTTGACTTTCTCTGCCTCTCAGAGACATGGCTCCATAAACACTCTCCATATGCTGCTTTGATTGTGCCTGGCTACAATGTTTTCATGAGAGACAGGATTGAAGGAAGAGGAGGGGGTGTGATGATTTACATTAAAGAACATATCCGATGTAAACAAATTGAGTGGTCATGTGATAATGAACTAGAATGTATCGGCCTGAACGTTACACTGTCTCCCCAAATGTCTTTTACCCTCATTGGAATGTATAGGCCACCTTCCACCAAAAGTGTGTTTTTTGATCAGTTTAATACCATGCTTAGGGAATGTGATTTTGGGAAAGAGGTCATCTTAATGGGAGATTTTAACATTAATTATGAAGACAAGTGTTGTAGGAAAACCCTCAAACGGATCACTAATACCTTTGACCTTACACAGCTAGTTAAAGGGCCAACCAGGGTGACTTGTTGCTCTAAAACACAGATTGATTTGGTGTTCAGTAATAAACCAGAGAGAGTGACTAAATCATTCAATATGGTTACTGGGCTGTCTGGTCATAATCTGACACTTATAGCCAGAAAGCTGTCTAAGAGCAGGTTTAACCTCTCTACTGTTAGAAAGCCGGATCAACTCAGAATACCTAAGAGTGATTTAAACTATTTTGAAAAAGCAACTAAGGGAATAAGCTGGAATGATCTCTTGTCCTATACAGACGTGGAAGCTGATAGTCAGGTTTTTCTATCCACAATCCAGACTACAATAAATGGCTTCCTAAAGAAAATCAAATCCAAACCTGGCCAAAAGAGCACTCTTCCTTGGCTAAATGGAGAAATCTGGAAATTGATGAAAGAACGAGATTATGCTCTAAAAATAGCCCTAAAATCTAAATTAGAGCATGACAGACGTAGGTTTACCATGTTGAGAAATAAGGTGATGAAAGAAATCAGACAGGCCAAGGCCAACTTTTTTATTAACATAATTGGTGAAGCAAAGGGAAATTCTAAATTGATATGGGAGAATCTAAAAAAGTTAACAGGGAAAGACCATAGTAACACTGCAAAAAGACTAGAAATCATGGTGAATAACAATCTAACACAGGATTCAGTCGAAATAGCAATAGCCTTCAATTCCTACTTTATTGACTCTGTCAGGGTACTGACACAGAACCCCTCCACTGGTTTCTTGGGCTCAGTGCTAGTGAATGACACTCAACCTGTCTTCATCATAAGGGAGGTTTCTGAGTCAAAGGTGAACAAGGTGATTAGCTCACTAAAGAACTCTAAAGCCAAAGATGTGTTTGGGATGGACTCTACCTTTCTTAAAAACTACAAAGAGTCACTCATTGGCCCCCTTACTAAGGTCACCAACACATCTATTGGTCTCGGTGTGTTTCCAAGGGTATGGAAGTCGGCCATAATAACGGCCATCTTTAAATCAGGCGACCCTGCTGACGTGAGTAACTACAGCCCCATTAGTATACTATCTGTGGTGTCAAAGGTTGTTGAAGTGTGTAGCAGAACAACTGATTGCCCACCTCAACAACAGCCCCTTCACATTACACTCCATGCAGTTTGGCTTCAGAGCGAAACACTCCACAGAAACAGCCAACTGCTTTCTTCTGGAAAATGTGAAGTCCAAGATGGACAAAGGGGGTGCTGTTGGGGCTGTGTTTCTGGACCTAAGGAAGGCTTTTGATACTGTTAACCATGAGATTCTCATCACAAAATTGTCCAAGTTCAACTTTTCCCCTGATGCCTTGAGATGGATGAAATCATACCTTGAAGGCAGAACTCAGTGTGTCGGAGTGAGCAATGAGCTGTCGCCCACTCGTAGCTATGATGTGGGCGTGCCCCAAGGGTCAATACTGGGGCCCCTCCTGTTCAGCCTGTACATTAATGATCTGCCTTCTGTCTGTACTGGGTCTGAAGTTCAAATGTATGCAGATGATACAGTGATATATGTGCATGCAAAGAGCAAACAACAAGCTGCACAAGAACTCACTACTGTAATGGTCCAGGTTACAAAGTGGCTCAGTGACTCGTGTTTGCATCTCAATGCGAAAAAAACTGTTTGCATGTTCTTCACAAAGAGGGCATCAGATGCTACTGAGCCAGATGTCTATGTGTCAGGGGAGAAGCTCCAGGTGGTATCCGATTTTAAGTACCTTGGCATCATACTTGATTCCAACCTTTCTTTTAAAAAGCATGTGAAAAAGGTTATTCAAATAACTAAATTCAACCTAGCTAATTTCCGATTTATACGAAATTGTTTGACTACAGAGGTAGCAAAACTGTACTTCAACTCTATGATACTCCCCCACTTAACATACTGCTTGACTAGTTAGGCCCAAGCTTGCTGTACAACATTAAAACCTATTCAGTCTGTCTACAAACAGGCTCTCAAAGTGCTTGATAGGAAGCCCAATAACCATCATCATTGTCACATCCTTAGAAAGCATAAGCTCTTGAGTTGGGAAAATATTGTGCAATACACCGACGCATGTCTTGTATTCAAGATCCTTAATGGCCTGGCTCCCCCTCCACTCAATATTTTTGTTAAACAGAAAACCCAGACATATGGCAGCAGATCCACAAGGTCTGCCATGAGAGGTGACTGTATAGTTCCCCTAAGGAAAAGCACCTTTAGTAAATCTGCATTCTCTGTGAGAGCTTCCCATGTCTGGAATACACTGCCGTCAGACACACATAACTGCACCACATATCACACTTTCACAAAATGCTTGAAGACATGGCTAAAGGTCAATCAGATTTGTGAACATGGTCCCTAGCTGTGTGTTGTCGCTTTCCATGTTGTCTGTTGTCTGTAGCTTGTGAGGTGTGGAAACACTTTGTTGCTTTTATGAATTTTGTCTTGCTGCTTTTTGTTCTATGTTGCTCTGTCTGTATGCTATGTCTTGCTTGTCCTATGCTGCTATGTCTTGCTTTTTCTATGTTGCTATTGTCTATATTGTAATTGTTTTTAATAACCTGCCCTGGGACTGCGGTTGAAAATTAGCCGGATGGCTAAAACCAGCACTTTTACTGAAACGTTGATTAATGTGCACTGTCCCTGTAAAAATAAAAAATACAACTAATGACTAATGACAACTAATGACACCTGCCTCTGATTGAGAACCATACTAGGCCGAAACATAGAAATACCCAAAACTTAGAAAAACAAACATAGACTGCCCACCCCAACTCACGCCCTGACCATACTAAATAATGACAAAACAAAGGAAATAAAGGTCAGAACGTGACAGTACCCCCCCCCCAAAGGTGCGGACTCCGGCCGCAAAACCTTAACCAATAGGGGAGGTTCTGGGTGGGCGTCTGTCCGCGGTGGCGGATCTGGCGCAGGACGCGGACCCCACTTCACCAACGTCTTAGTCCGCCTTCTTGTCCGCTTTCGTGGCCTCCTAACCACGGTGACCATACTAAATGACCCCACTGGACAGAGGGGCAGCTCGGGACAGAGGGGCGGAAGCTCTGGACAGAGGGGCGGAAGCTCTGGACAGAGTGGCAGAAGCTCTGGACAGAAGGGCGGAAGCTCTGGACAGAGGGGCTCTGGCGCCTCTGGGCTTACTGGCGGCACTGGCAGACCCTGGCTGACTGGCGGCACTGGCGGCCTCTGGCTGACTGGCGGCACTGGCGGTCCCTGGCTGACAGGCGGCACTGGCGGCCCCTGGCTGACTGGTGGCACTGGCGGCCCCTGGCAGACTGGCGGCACTGGCAGCTCCTTGCAGACAGGCGCCACTGGCGGCGCTGGGCAGACTGGCGGCGCTGGCGGCGCTGGACAGACTGGCAGCTCAGGCGGCGCTGGGCAGACGGGTTGCTCAGGCGCTGGGCAGACGGGTAGCTCAGATGGCGCTGGGCAGATGGGAAGTTCCGGCAACGCTGGAGAGGAAAGCTCTGGCAGCGCCGAACAGGCGGGAGACTCCGGCTGCGCTGGAGAGGAGGAAGGCTCCGGCAGCGCTGGACAGGCGGGAGACTCCGGCAGCGCTGGAGAGGAGGAAGGCTCTGGCAGCGCTGCACAGGCGAGGCGCACTGTAGGCCTGATGCGTGGTGCTGGCACTGGTGGTACTGGGCCGAGGACACGCACAGGAAGCCTGGTGCGGCGAGCTGCCACCGGAGGGCTGGTGTGTGGAGGTGGTACTGGATACACCGGACCGTACAGGCGCACTGGAGCTCTTGAGCACCGAGCCTGCCCAACCTTACCCGGTTGAATGGTCCCGGTCGCCCTGCCAGTGCGGCAAGGTGGAATAGCCCGCCCGCACTGGGCTATGCAGGCGAACCGGGGACACTGTGCGCAAGGCTGGTGCCATATAAGCCGGCCCAAGGAGACGCACTGGGGACCAGATGCGTAGAGCCGGCTTCATGGCACTTGGCTCGATGCTCACTCTAGCCCGGCCGATACGCGGAGCTGGTATGTACCGCACCGGGCTATGCACCCGCACTGGAGACACCATGCGCACCACAGCATAACACTGTGCCTGCCCGGTCTCTCTAGCCCCCCGGTAAGCACAGGAAGTTGGCGTAGGTCTCCTACCTGGCGTCGCCATACTCCCTATGAGCCCCCCCAATAATTTTTTGGGGATGACTCCCGGGCTTCCTTGCCAACCGTGTTCCCTCATATCGCCGGCTCTTCTCACCGGCTGCATCTGCTCTCCTAAGTGCCTCCACCTGTTCCCATGGGAGGCGATCTCTTCTAGCCAGTATTTCCTCCCAAGTGTAACAAACCTTGCCGTCCAAAATGTCTTCCCATTTCCATTCCTCCTTTCGCTGCTCTTGCTACTGCTGTGGTGGGTGATTCTGTAACGGTCTTCTTGAGGTGAAGGAGAGGCGGACCAAAACGCAGCGTGGTGGTTATTCATGTTTTTTTAATAAAGACACTATACATGAATAAACTAACAAAAACAATAAATGTGAGAAACCAAAACAGCCCTATCTGGTGCAAACACAGAGACAGGAACAATCACCCACAAACACACAGTGAAAGCCAGGCTATCTAAGTATGATTCTCAATCAGAGACAACTAATGACCCCAACTCACGCCCTGACCATAATAAATAATGACAAAACAAAGGAAATAAAAGGTCAGAACGTGACAGGTTGCCCATAGTTCGAAGATAAGACAGGTGTTTTCTCCATCATTTTAGCGATCATACTCTAATTCCACTGATTTTAAAACTGATTTTAATTCTTCAGAAAGTGAAGAGCAACATTTATGCAGCTCCTTTACACGATACATTTAAAAAAGCAGAGTTCGACAGGATTACCAACACAGACTGACCAGCTCAAATAGACAGAAGCCTCCATATGGCAGACCAATCTCAACTCCTCTCTCGTCAAGTCCAGCCCATTCATTATCTCAGCCAATCATTGTTGTTTCTTTTTCAGTGGCTTAACCAACTAGGTTCGTAACTTAACAATATAATTAGTATTTACAGATGGCATACAAGTTTGTCATTAAGGCACATGAAAGTTCACATGATTCAGAAGGCATTTCTGCAGTTTGAAAAAAAATTACGTTCAAACGGCTCTCCTGTGAAGTTGTGACCTGCGACATAAGCCTAGTTTCCTGAAATGAGTCACATATAAGGTTGTCCCACCTAGCTGTAAGTAAGTAGCTGTGGAGAAGTGTGTCTGCTAACTTACTAAAATGTAAAAAATTAAAATGATATCTAAATACAATGTTTACCGGTATTCACTGAGGTTCTAATCACTCGTTTCGATGGGCATGGACCAGTGGAGGCTCCTCAGAGGAGAAGGGGAGGACCATCCTCCTCAGTGAAATTCATAAAAAATGTAAAACATGTAAGAAGTTGTCCTTTTTAGATAAAACTACACAAAATATATTCACGTCACACAATAATTGATTTAAACACACGGTTTTGCAATTAAGGTCTACAGTAGCCTCAATAGCACTCTGTAGGGTAACATCATGGTGTAGCCGGGGAACATCGAGCTTCCGCCCCTTCCGCCCGCTCATGGTTCTCACCCTCTTCCATAGACTTACACAGTAATTATGGCAACTTCTGGAGGACGTCCTCCAACCTATCAGAACTATTGCAGCAGGAACTAATATGTTGTCCACCCACGCAAAGGATCAGATAATAAATCGAGTACTGAAAGCTTATGCTACAGCTAGCTAGCACAGCAGTGCATAAAATTTGGTGAGTAGTTGACTTAAACAAAGGTGGTAGTTGAAGAATTTTGAACAGATTTCATTTTTTTCCATTTCACTTACTTAGCTAGCAAATGCAGCTAGCTAGTTTAGCCTACTCAAACACCCTGCTCAGTTAGCTAGCTGGCTATGACTATCCAACACATCACTGGAACTCTTCCAAGTCAAGGTAAGTTTTTGGTGTTACTCATTTATGTTACAACAATGTAGGATGCGTGTAGCAGTTATGATATGGTTTGGCCTGGAAAGGTTTTTTTCACCTGGTGACAGACAGTTGTGCAAGTCCACAAACGAAGGGAAAAGGTGAGAGGAAGAGAGTGTGTAGATGTGAGAAGGAATACAACGTGGCTGCTATGAATGTGAACTGTGTTTGTGTGACCAGGGGTGTAGTCATTCTGCCTATTCTGTTGAAAAACATGCATGAATCTGTCCAATAGAAACTCGTTTTCAGCTGCTGGACTAATGATTAAATCCTAGATCAGCTTGATGCAGGCGTTATTGAATGTGTTCGCTGTCTGTCCATGTGTCACTGTCTGTCACCTCAACCCGTGTGCAACTACTTTGTAGTCTTTCATTCCTGGGCTAGGTTGTAGCAACCTCATGGTGGGTATAGGGAAAAGTTGAGTATCATGTAGTAGCCTAAACCTATCAATGTTAAATTAAACTGGGTGATTGGAATATGTATGAAAGGCATCCAATATGCTGTAATAGAAATACGGCCTTACTCACGAAAAAAAACTTCCTCCCTCATCTTAAACAGCACTGACTGCCACACACATGGACACATGTAGCCTACATGGAGGGGGTTTTACGCACCTCCAAAGCATGGCTAAAATAATGCAGGCCTGCCTACTATATATAGATAAAAATCAATCGTCAGCACACAATTTTGTTGCTCTCAAACTTGATCTTATAATAAAGCTTTGGGGATTAAGAACTATTTCCAAGCGGTCTCACGAGCCAAACCCTTGATCGACGATCTTGACTAGCCTACTTGATTGTATTGGTCAGAATAAAAGGAAAACAGCCTTCATTGAGAGGAAGGGAGGCTATGCTTGGTTTTTAATCAAATTAAACGAAATGGGAAAAAACATGTTTTTTTATGTTTCTAAACATAAAGTATACAGGCACCAACATCACATTACGCTTGTTCTTATCCCCATCTGCAACCTCCCTTGTGAAATATTCAGACCCCTTGACTTTTTTCACATTTTGTTACAATACAGACTTATTCTAAAATGTATTAAATTGTTTTTCCCCCTTACCAATCAACACAAAACACGCCATAATGACAAAGCAAAAACAGATTAAAGATAAAAACTGAAATATCACATTTACATAAGTATTCAAACCCTTTACTCAGTACCTTTTTGAAGCACATTTGGCAGCGATTAAAGCCTTGAGTCTTCTTAGGTAGGATGCTACATGCTTGGCACACCTGTATTTGGGGAGTTTATCCCATTTAAGGACATTCAGAGATGTGTCCCGAAGCCACTCCTGTGTCATCATGGCTGTGTGCTTAGTTGTTATCCTGTTGGAAGGTGAACCTTCGCCCCAGTCTAAGGTCCTGAGAGCTCTGAAGCAGGTTTTCATCGAGGATCTCTCTGTAATTTGCTCTGTTTATCTTTCCCTTCATCCTAACTAGTCTCCCAATCCCTGCTGCTGAAAAACATCCCCACAGCATCATGCTGCCACCACCATGCTTCACCTTTGGGATGGTGCCAGGTTTCCTCCAGACGTGGCACTTGACATTCAGGCCAAAGAGTTCAATCTTGGTTTCATCAGACCTTGTTTCTCATGGTCCAAGACTCCTAAAGGTGCATTTTGTCAAATTCAAAGCGGGCTGCCTTGTTTTTTACTGAGGAGTGGCTTCCGTCTGGGCACTCTACAATAAAGGCCTGATTGGTGGAGTTCTGCAAAAATGGTTGTCCTTCTAGAAGGTTCACCCATTGCCACAGAGGAACTCTAGAGCTCTGTCAGAGTGACCATTGGGTTCTTGGTCACCTCCCTGACCAAGGGCCTTCTGCTCCATTTGCTAAGTTTGGCCGGACGGCCAGCTCCAGGAAGAGCCTTGGTGGTTCCAAACTTCTTCCATTTAAGAATGATGGAGGCTACTGTATCTTGAGGACGTTCAATGCTACAGAAATGTTTTGGTACCCTTCCCCAGATCTGCGCCTCGACATAATCCTGTTTCGGAGCTCTACGGACAATTCCTTCAATCTCAAAACTTGGTTTTTGCTCTGACATGCACTGTCAACTGTGGGACCTTATAAATTCCTTGCAGGACAGTTTGAAAATAGCTAACTAGGCCTACTGATGTCCTGTTCAGTTTGAGAGGGAGAGCCCGAAGATGAGAAGGAGGACTGGAGTTAAGCTTGCCACTGCTATAATTGATTTTAATAAAACAATATGTTTCATTGCCCAGAGTTACTGACGTAATAGAGTTATTGATATCACAATACGCCATATTCAAGTAATTTACATAACTTACATTACTTTGAAGCGGCAGCCGCATAGATGGACAGGGCATGTGTGCTGAAAGTAGGCTAATTTGAGAAGTCCTAATTAATTTAAACAGTCTTTATTTCAATTTTTACTTTAGCCCACTAACAACAAGAGGGCTTTGTGTTGGAGTCTATTTCTTCCTATTCAAAAAATGAGATAGACCTACCTGTTTGAAAGACGGAATTGTAGTCCATAGATTTTGCTTTCAGTCACCATGCACTCCTTAAATATCTCAGTGTCAGTGAGTGAAGAGTTTGGTGTGTTAGTTAAAACCTCTTGAAACTCTGGGGGCGCTATTTCATTTTTGGATGAAAAACGTTCCCGTTTTAAACAAGATATTTTGTCACGAAAAAGATGCTCGACTATGCATATAATTGATAGCTTTGGAAAGAAAACACTCTGAATTTTCCAGAACTGCAAAGATATTGTCTGTGAGTGCCCTAGAACAGGAGCTACAGGCAAAACCAAGATGAAACGGCAACCAGGAAATGAGCAGGATTTTTGAGGCTCTGTTTTCCATTGTCTCCTTATATGGCTGTGAATGCGACAGGAATGAGCCTGCCCTATCTATCGTTTCCCAAGGTGTCTGCAGCATTGTGACGTATTTGTAGGCATATCATTGGAAGATTGACCATAAGAGACTACATTTTCCAGGTGTCCGCCCGGTGTCCTCCGTCGAAATTGGTGCGTCATTTTCAGCTGCTGGTATTTTTCCATGGGATTCTGAGGGAAAGCAGGCTTCCACGAACGGCATATCAATGAAGAGATATGTGAAAAAACACCTTGAGGATTGTTTCTAAACAACGTTTGCCATGTTTCGGTCGATATTATGGAGTTAATTCGGAAAAAGTTTGACGTTTTGGTGACTGAATTTTCGGTTCGTTTCGGTAGCCAAATGTGATGTACAAAACGGAGCGATTTCTCCTACACAAAGATTCTTTCAGGAAAAACTGAACATTTGCTATGTAACTGAGAGTCTCCTCATTGAAAACATCCGAAGTTCTTCAAAGGTAAATGATTTTATTTATTTGGTTATCTGGTTTTTGTGAAAATGTTGCGTGCTAAATGCTGCGCAAAATGCTAAGCTAGCTTGCAATACTCTTACACAAATGCTTGATTTGCTATGGTTCAAAAGCATATTTTGAAAATCTGAGATGACAGTGTTGTTAAGAAAAGGCTAAGCTTGAGAGCTAGCACATTCATTTCATTTCATTTGCGATTTTCATAAATAGTTAACGTTACGTTATGCTAATGAGCTTGAGGCTATAACTGGATACAGGTTTTTTTCATAGCCAAACGTGAACAAAACGGAGCGATTTGTCCTACACAAATAGTTTTTTTGAAAAACTGAACATTTGCTATCTAACTGAGAGTCTCCTCATTGAAAACATCTGATGTTCTTCAAAGGTAAATTATTTTATTTGAATGATTTTCTTGTTTTTGTGAAAATGTTGCTGGCTGAATTCTAGGCTAATAGTTATGCTAGCTATCAATACTCTTACACATATGCTTGTTTAGCTATGGTTGAAAAGCATATTTTGAAAATCTGAGATGACAGTGTTGTTAACAAAAGTCTAAGCTTGAGAGCAAATATATTTATTTCATTTCATTTGCGATTTTCATGAATAGTTAACGTTTCGTTATGCTAATGAGGTTGAGGCTATAAATAGAATCCCGGATCCGGGATTGCTCAACGCAAGAAGTTAAAACCAGAGCTGAAGTGGAGGGGGTATGTGAGGGTATTGTGGCTTTTGTTAAAGAACATGGCTGAAAGCATAGGCCTACTCCTTGTAAGTTTAAGATTTTAATGGAGTTAATGGATCTGATTATATAAAGCGATTTATAAAGCCACTTTAGTCCGCAATGCTTTATACTAGAAACGAGCAGTGGATATTTTAACATGTAAATCTTGGTGGTGCAAAAAAATAAAAAATGTGAGATGCATGCCAGCAAAGCCACTACACAACACTAAACAATACATTAATTGCATCATACCACTGCTACACCTGGCTATCAGCGTAGCCTTGACGAGCAGCGAAATAGTTCATTCAGCCTCATTTACTGACTTAAAAAAACATGGCTGACTTGCATATTAAACAAATGTGGTTTCTACCGACAATTGAGATATACAAACTATGGCATAAGGGGACGGCGAGGGATGAGAGGCAATCCGTAATTTCGATTAAGACATTATTGAGCAAGCTAGGACGGACGTAGTCAATCTAATTATTTGTTCAGCACTTTTGAAATGTACAGCGGCAGAATTCAGAACATGGGCCGTTCTTACAATGTTCTCCCTGTACACCAAGTCAGAACCATAGGATAAATAAAGGGGGCATATAAGCAGACAATGAAAGCCCATAAAATAGTCAATCAAATCAAATCATACTTTATTTGTCACATGCACCGCATTCAACAAGTGTAGACATTATCGTGAAATGCTTACTTACAAGCCCTTAACCAACAGTGCAGTGATTACATTTCTCAGAAACAGGCTATAGGCTACATGTGCACCACCAAGTGAGAACAGTAGGCAAAATTAATAGGTGAAAATAATAAGGCACAGCTCTGATAGCTGGTGCTTAAAGCTAGTGAGGGAGATATTGAGTCTCCAGGTTTGTTTGGCACCATGAGTGAAAGGAGGCTTTGAGCCGATTCTAGATTTAATTTTGGATTGGACATGTTTAATATGAGTCCGGAAGGAGAGTTTACAGTCTAACCAGACACCTAGGTATTTGTAGTTGTCCACATATTCTAAGTCAGAACCGACCAGAGTAGTGATGCTGGACGGGCCGGCCAGTGCGGGAAGCGATCGGTTGAAAAGCATGCATTTAGTTTTACTTGCATTTAAGAGCAGTTGGAGGCCACGGAAGGAGTGTTGAATGGCATTGAAGTGGTTAGTTAACACAGGTCAGTTAACACAGTGTCCACAGTAGGGGCAGAAGTATACAGAATGTTGTCGTCTGTGTAGAGGTAGATCAGAGAATCATCAGCAGCAAGAGCGACATCATTGATGTATACAGAGAAGAGAGTCGGCCCAAGAATTGAACCCTGTGGCACGCCCATAGAGACTGCCAGAGGTCCGGACAACAGGCCCTCCGATTTGACACTCTAGTTGGTGAACCAGGCGAGGCAGTCATTTGAGAAACCTGTTGAGTCTGCCGATAAGAATGTCGAAAGCCTTGGCTAGGTTGATGAATATGGCTGCACAGTAATGTCTTTTATCGATGGCGGTTGTGATATCGTTTAGGACCTTGAGCGTGGCTGAGGTGCACCCATGACCAGATCTGAGACCAGATTGCATACCAGAGAAGGTACGGTGGGATTCGAAATGGTCAGTAATCTGTTTGTTAACTTGGCTTTCGAAGACCTTAGAAAGGCAGGGTGGGTAGCGTCACTAAGAGGACATCGTCATTGATGCACTTATTGATGAAGCCAGTGACTGATGTGGTGTACTCCTCAATGCCATCGGAAGAATCCCGGAACCTATACCTATATATTTCTTATTGACCGAGTCACTGGTGCTTCCTGCTTTAGTTTTTGCTTGTAAGCAGGAATCAGGAGGATAGAATTATTGTCAGATTGGCCAAATGAAGGGTGAGGGAGAGCTTTGTATGCGTCGCTGTGTGTGGAGTAAGCAGTCTAGAGTTTTTATTCAGTGTTCAGTGCTTTCTTTAATTAAAAAATCATCATGAACACATACCAAGCTGCATTTTGGTCCGCTCCTTACGACAATTGTGACAGTGGTGGCAGAAACATTACGTTACATTATGTACAAAATAAGTTACAAATAACACAAAAAAACATGCACAGTCGGATACGGGATTGTAAAACGATGGCAATCTCCTTTGACGCCATGTTACAAGCATTTTGCAACTGCACTTGAAGAAGCTTTAAAAGTTCTTGAAATTGTCTGGATTGACTGACCTTCATGTCTTAAAGAAAGTATGGACTGTTGTTTCTCTTTGCTTATTTGAGCTGTTCTTGCCATAATATGTGGACTTGGTCTTTTACCAAATAGGGCTATCTTCTGTAAACCATCCCTACCTTGTCACAACACAACTTTGTCTGAAATGCATTAAGATGGAAAGAAATTCCATAAATAAACTTTTAACAAGGCACACCTTTTAATTGAAATGCATTCCAGGTGACTACCTCATGAAGCTGGTTGAAAGAATGCAAAGACTGTGCAAAGCTGTCATCAAGGCAAAGGGTGGCTATTTTGAAGAATCTCAAATAAAAAATATATTTTGATTTGTTTAATTAGCACTTTTTGCTTACTACATGATTCCATATGTGTTGTTTCATAGTTTTGCTGTCTACACTAGTATTCTACAATGTAGGAAATAGTAAAAAATAAAGAAAAACCATTGAATGAGCAGGTATGTCCAAAGGTTTTGAATGACACAAATATTAATTTTCACAACGTCTGCTGCCTCAGTTTGTATGATGGCAATTTGCATATTTCCAGAAGGTTATGAAGAGTGATCAGATGAATTACAATTAATTGCAGTCCCCCTTTGCCATGCAAATGAACTGAATCCCCTAAACACATTTACACTGCATTTCAGCCCTGCCACAAAAGGACCAGCTGACAGAACTCATATTGCAGGTGAAAACCTGGGAAAAAAATCCAACCAGGAAGTGGGACATCTGAGGTTTGTAGTTTTTCAAAGCTTGGCCTCACCCCTCCTTTATAGTAGAATCCTCATTCAAGTTTCTAAAGACGGTTGACATCTAGTGGAAGCCGTAGGAAGTGCAACTTTATCCATATCTCAAAGTGTATTCGGTAGGCCAAGCTTTGAAAAACTACAAATCTCAGATGTCCCACTTCCTGGTGGATTTTTCCCAGGTTTTCGCCTGCCATATGATTTCTGTTATACTCACAGATATCATTCAAACAGTTTTAGAAACGTCAGAGTGTTTTCTATCCAATACGAATAATAATATGCATATATTAGCATCTGGGACAGTGTAGGACGCTATTCATCCAAAAGTGAAAATGCTGCCCCCTATCCCAAAAAGGTTAAAGATCTAGATTTTCTGCACTCTCTTGACTAAAACCTAATTATGAGAAGTGTACAATATTATGTATTGGATCCTTAAAAAATGCAACTTTTACATTACCCTGCAGCTTACCTATAAAATGGGCTGATGGTGAAGTAGACATACTCATATCACCACAAAATATATAAATAAGCTCTCCACTATGAATTTCAATAGAAAACTTGTAAAAATAGATCTTGCAACCATGGAGAGGTAAAAATTGTCCTGATTAACTCATATCTCAGTTTACTAACATACTTATGGCGCTGCCTACTCCTGATGATTCGTTTCTCGAAATCATATGAGCAAACAATATTTAGCTTTATCTGGGACGCTAAACCAGACAAAATAAAATGAGCCTATCTATATAATGAATATGAGTTAGGTGGGTTGAGATTATTAAATAGAAAAGCACTAAGCCTCTCTCTAATAGCTTCACTCATTCAAAAGTTTTATTTGAACCCTAAATGGTTCTCAAGTAGATTAATAAGAAAAGCTCATCCTTTGTGCAGATTGCCATGTCTCATTTTCGATTAATTGAAAATGATTCTTTTTTCAAAGTGTCTGTCTTTTTCAAAAAAGCTTTGCAGAGCTGGCTACAATTTCAATTTCATCCCCCTGAAAAGATAGAACAAATATTATGGCTGCACTCAAATGTGCTGGTTGATAAAATACCTGTATTTATGGGAAAGAGGTTTGATAAGTGTATTTTGTTCTTAAATGATATTGTAAATTGTAATGGTAGAGTTACGTCCTTCATGGAGTTATCAGAATTGCATGGGAAGGTCTGCTCAATCCAAGAGTACAACCAATTGATTACAGCATTGCCCCAAAAATAGAGGATGCGGGTGGCAGTAGGATGAGGTAGGGTACTGGTTTGTCTGCCCAATATGAAGGATCAAAACTGGCGTATGTCAGGATTTGGCCAGGGTTGTTCCAGGTTTTGGTCACTAGATGCCCCCATTGTGCTTTTTGACCTTATGTTTTTTTCCCTTGTTCCCCATTATTATTTGCACCTGTGCCTCGTTTTCCCTGATTGTATTTAAACCCTTAGTTTCCCTCAGTTCTGTGCTCTGTGTTTGTATGTTAGCACCCAGCCCTAGTGTTCTGTGTATTCTTGTCGATTCCGGTGGATGCTCTTGTGGAATTCTGTTTTTGAGTATCTCTTGAGGCTTTTTTGTGCTATTCCTACCACCTTTTGGATTTGCCATTTTTGTATTTAAGGACTTCTCCTTTTTACTTTATTAAATACAACGTCTTAAGTACTGCTGTGTCTGCCTCATCTTCTGGGTTCTGCTGACTATTCGTGGCTCAGTTGGTTAAGTGACTGTTTCTCACTCCGGAGACCCAGGTTCGTAACCAGGTCCTGACAGAAACACAGAGCCAAAAATGAACCCAGAGGCAGCCAGGACCTTTTTGCCATGCTGTCCCACCACCAGGAGACTGTCCAACGCCACGAAGCCGCCCTGGTTCAGCAAGAGGCCTTAATGGCTAGACATTCTCATCTTCTGTCGGAGATGCTGACTTCCATTAAGCAAATATCTGATCGTCTTACCCCGGCAACAGTTCCCGTCCCAGTACCTCAGATTCACGTACCCATGGCAGTTAACCCCCTGGCTGAACCTCGTCTTCCACCTCCCCAACGGTTCTCAGGTGATCCAAGTGCTTGTAAAGGGTTTCTCACCCAATGTTCTCTCTCCTTTGAGCTACAACCCTCGTCGTTTCCCACCGACCGGTCTAAGATCGCTTATATCATCACCCTGCTGTCGGAAAAAGCCCTGGCCTGGGCTACTGCTGTGTGGGATGCCCATAGTTCCTGCTGTGCCAGCTACTCTGCCTTTGCTGAGGAATTCAAACAAGTGTTTCAAGGCCCAAGCAGTGGTTCTGACTCAGCCAAACAGCTCCTGACTCTCCACCAAGGTTGGCGCAGCGTGACGGACTATGCCATCCAGTTCCGCACGGTGGCAGCAGCAAGTGGCTGGAACAACGAGGCGCTCACGGTGTGCTTTCTGAAAGGCCTTTCCGACACTATCCAAGATGAACTGGCCACTCGGGAACCACCGGACAATCTCGAGTCCCTGATCAAGTTGGCCTCACGCATTGACCAGCGTCTGAGAGAGAGAACTCAACCGTAGACCTCTAGCTCCTATCAGTTCCAGCTCCGAGTCCCCACCTTTATCCTCGCTGGCTCCATCGGAACCCATGCAGATTGGACGCATCTCCCAGGCTGAGAGAGACCGCCGGATGAGGGAGCGACGCTGTCTATATTGCGGCAAACCGGGCCATTTTCGTTCCACGTGTCCCGGGCTCCAGGGAAACGCTCTGTCCCGTACAGACCGGGGGGAACTGTAACGGGAAACATAACCTCCTCCCATCCGTCCAACTCCCGTCTGCTCATTCCAGTCACCCTCTCCCGGGACAACCACAAGCTTCACCTTCAAGTCTTGGTAGACTCTGGAGCCGCAGGTAACTTCATGGATGGTGTCTGGGCGAAGGAGAATGGCGTTCCCTCTGAACCTCTAAGTGAACCCATGAGGGTCACTACATTGGATGGAAGCCCTTTGGGATCTGGACTTGTCACTCATGTCACTACCTCCTTGCGACTTTCAGTTTCACAACACCAGGAATTGATGAACTTTCATTTGATCTCCTGTTCCGAGTTCCCTCTCGTCCTTGGATACCCCTGGCTTCACAGCCATAACCCTCACATCGACTGGTCTGTGGGCACTATCAAGCAGTGGGGTCCTACGTGCCAAGCTACTTGTATTTTCCAGAATTCCCAGAGTTCTACTCCCGAGTCTTTAGAATCCATCGACCTGACCCGAGTTCCCGAGTGTTACCATGACCTCAAACTGGTGTTTAGCAAACAGAGGGCCACCATGCTACCACCCCATAGACCTTACGATTGCCCCATCGACCTGTTTCCGGGCACTTGCCCCCCAGGGGTCGGATCTTTTCCCTATCTCCACCCGAACGAGCTGCTATGGATACCTACATCAAGGACGCTCTGGAAGCAGGCCTCATGCGTCCATCCACCTCCCCGGCGGGAGCAGGGTTTTTCTTTGTGGCCAAGAAAGACGGTGGATTACGTCCTTGCATCGACTACCGGGGACTCAATGCCATAACCGTCCGTAACCGTTACCCGCTACCCCTTATGGCCACAGCCTTCGAGCTGCTCCAGGAAGCAGTTGTTTTCACTAAGCTTGACCTGCGGAACGCATACCATCTTGTGCGGATCAGACCTGGTGACGAGTGGAAGACCGCTTTCAACACGCCTACTGGTCACTATGAATACTTGGTGATGCCCTTCGGCCTGACCAACGCCCCAGCGGTGTTCCAAGCGCTCATAAACGATGTGCTTAGGGATATGCTTAACATATTTGTGTTCGTTTACTTGGATGACATCCTCATCTTTTCGAGCTCCCTTCAAGAACACACTAAGCATGTCAGACAAGTACTCAAACGCCTCCTGGACAGCCATCTGTACGTTAAGCCGGAAAAATGTGAATTCCATTCATCCCGAGTACAATTCCTGGGATTTGTAGTGGAACCCGGTCGAGTCCAAATGGACCCCAGGAAGGTAGGGGCGGTAGCGGATTGGCCCACCCCCAAATCCGTTAAGGAAGTTCAGCGTTTCCTGGGCTTCACAAACTTCTACCGCAAGTTCATCAAGAACTTCAGCTTGGTGGCAGCCCCTCTCTCAGCTTTAACCAAGGGTGGCAATGCAAGGTTTTTGTGGGGAAGAGAAGCTGAGACGGCCTTCCAAGGACTCAAGTAGCGCGTTCTCTCTGCTCCCATCCTGATACTACCGACTACGGATGAACCATTTGTGGTGGAGGTAGACGCATCAGAGGTTGGTGTTGGAGCTGTCCTGTCTCAGAGGGGTGAAGACAAGAAGCTTCATCCGTGCGCTTTCTTCTCACACCGGCTTTACCCCGACTGAGAGGAACTACGATGTGGGGGATCGTGAACTCCTAGCGGTTAAGATGGCATTGAAGGAATGGAGACACTGGCTCGAGGGGGCTTCTCACCCGTTTCAAGTGCTTACGGACCACAAAAATCTGGAGTATATCCAGCAGGCGAAGCGGTTGAACTCTAGACAAGCTAGATGGTCTCTTTTCTTCAATCGATTCCAGTTTATCCTCACCTATCGGCCCGGGTCGAAGAATCTCAAACCGGATGCCCTGTCCCGAGTCTACGCTCCTGCCATTCGAGATGACACGGACATGCCTGTCCTTCCTGCTGCTAAGATTGTGGCTCCGATCTCGTGGCAAGTTGAGGATACCGTGAGACGTGCTCAAGCTAGCGAACCGGACCCGAAAGGAGGTCCTGCCAATCGGTTGTTTGTCCCCAAGGCAGTGAGGACTCAGGTCCTTCTGTGGGGGCACTCCTCTCGCCTCACCTGTCATCCGGGCGTAGGTCGCACCTTGGAGTTCATCCAGCGTAAGTTCTGGTGGCCTACCATAAGAGAAGACGTTGCCACTTTCGTCAATGCCTGTCCCGTGTGCTGCCAGGGCAAATCGTCTCACCTCCGCCCTCAAGGACTCCTTCACCCTTTACCTGTTCCCCACAGACCCTGGTCCCATATCTCATTGGACTTTATTACTGGACTTCCTCCATCCCATGGCAATACTACTATCCTAGTCATAATCGACAGGTTTTCAAAGGCGGCCAGGTTCGTCCCTCTGACTAAGTTACCTTCTGCCAAGGAAACGGCTGAGTTGGTAATTAATCATGTGTTCGAGTCTTCGGCATTCCTCAAGATATGGTTTCTGACAGAGGTCCCCAGTTCGCCTCAAGGTTTTGGAAGGCCTTCTGCCAACTCATGGGGCTTCTGCCAGTCTATCTTCAGGGTACCATCCGGAGTCCAACGGCCAAACAGAGAGGATGAATCAAGAGCTGGAAACCACCCTCCGATGTATGACTCGTGACAACCCGTCCACATGGTCATCCTTTATTGTTTGGGCCGAATACGCGCACAACACCTTGCGTTCCTCCTCCACTGGTATGTCCCCGCACGAGTGTCAGTTTGGCTATGCTCCTCCATTGTTCCCGGACCAGGAGGCAGAAGTCAGAGTGCCTTCAGCCTTGAAGTTCGTCAGACGCTGTCGGCTTATGTGGAGGAAGACCCATCTTAATCTTATGCGTTCCTCACAGAGGTACCAACAAAAAGCCAACAGACGTCGCCGTCCCGGGCCTACCCTGCGCCCCGGCCAGAGAGTCTGGCTCTCCACAAGAGACTTACCTCTACGGGTGGAGTCTCGCAAGCTGTCCCAAAAATACATCGGTCCCTTCAAGGTTGCCAGGAGAGTTAACCCAGTTTCTTATCGCCTACACTTACCCAGATCCCTTAAGATTAATCCCACATTTCACATTTCATTGTTAAAACCTGTTGTTTTTTCTCCCCTTGTCCCGGCAGACAGAACTCCCCCTCCGCCTCGTGTCATTGGAGGCCAGCCGGCTTATACCGTCCATCGGATACTGCATTCCCGCCGGGTGCAGCGGTCCTGGCAGTATCTGGTGGACTGGGAAGGCTACGGTCCCGAGGAGCGCTCCTGGGTTCCTGCCAAAGACATCCTGGACCCTGACCTCATTCGTCAGTTCAGGGCCCTCCACCCTGAGAGAGCTGGTAGGAACGTCAGGAGCCATTCCTAGGGGGGGGATTCTGTCAGGATTTGGCCAGGGTTGTTCCGGGTTTTGGTCACTAGATGCCCCCATTGTGCTTTTTGACCTTATGTTTTTCCCTTGTTCCCCATTATTATTTGCACCTGTGCCTCGTTTTCCCTGATTGTATTTAAACCCTTAGTTTCCCTCAGTTCTGTGCTCTGTGTTTGTATGTTAGCACCCAGCCCTAGTGTTCTGTGTATTCTTGTCGATTCCGGTGGATGCTCTTGTGGAATTCTGTTTTTGTTTTTGAGTATCTCTTGAGGCTTTTTTGTGCTATTCCTACCACCTTTTGGATTTGCCATTTTTGTATTTAAGGACTTCTCCTTTTTACTTTATTAAATACACCGTCTTAAGTACTGCTGTGTCTGCCTCATCTTCTGGGTTCTGCTGACTATTCGTGGCTCAGTTGGTTAAGTGACTGTTTCTCACTCCGGAGACCCAGGTTCGTAACCGGGTCCTGACAGCGTAGGAATAAAAATAGCATAAATAGGGAAGTATACCAGTTTCATTTGAGGACCAGGATGTTAACTTCTTGCGTCGAGCAATCCCGGATCCGGGATTCTATTTATAGCCTCAAGCTCATTAGCATAACGCAACGTTAACTATTCATGAAAATCGCAAATGAAATGAAATAAATATATTTGCTCTCAAGCTTAGACTTTTGTTAACAACACTGTCATCTCAGATTTTCAAAATATACTTTTCAACCATAGCTAAACAAGCATTTGTGTAAGAGTATTGATAGCTAATATAGCTATAAGCCTAGAATTCAGCCAGCAACATTTTCACAAAAACAAGAAAATCATTCAAATAAAATCATTTACCTTTGAAGAACTTCAGATGTTTTCAATGAGGAGACTCTCAGTTAGATATCAAATGTTCAGTTTTTCAAAAAAAATATTATTTGTGTAGGACAAATCGCTCCGTTTTGTTCACGTTTGGCTATGAAAAAAACATGTATCCAGTTATAGCCTCAAGCTCATTAGCATAACGTAACTATTTATGAAAATCGCAAATGAAATGAAATGAATGTGCTAGCTCTCAAGCTTAGCCTTTTCTTAACAACACTGTCATCTCAGATTTTCAAAATATGCTTTTGAACCATAGCAAATCCAGCATTTGTGTAAGAGTATTGCAAGCTAGCTTAGCATTTTGCGCAGCATTTAGCACGCAACATTTTCACAAAAACCAGATAACCAAATAAATAAAATCATTTACCTTTGAAGAACTTTGGATGTTTTCAATGAGGAGACTCTCAGTTACATAGCAAATGTTCAGTTTTTCCTGAAAGAATCTTTGTGTAGGAGAAATCGCTCTGTTTTGTACATCACATTTGGCTACCAAAACAAACCGAAAATTCAGTCACCAATACGTCAAACTTTTTCCGAATTAACTCCATAATATCGACCGAAACATGGCAAACGTTGTTTAGAATCAATCCTCAAGGTGTTTTTTCATATATCTCTTCATTGATATGCCGTTCGTGGAAGCCTGCTTTCCCCTCAGAATCCCATGGAAAAATACCAGCAGCTGAAAATGACGCACCAATTTCGACGGAGGACACCGGGCGGACACCTGGAAAATGTAGTCTCTTATGGTCAATCTTCCAATGATATGCCTACAAATACGTCACAATGCTGCAGACACCTTGGGGAAACGATAGATAGGGCAGGCTCATTCCTGTCGCATTCACAGCCATATAAGGAGACAATGGAAAACAGAGCCTCAAAAATCCTGCTCATTTCCTGGTTGCCGTTTCATCTTGGTTTTGCCTGTAGCTCCTGTTCTAGGACACTCACAGACAATATCTTTGCAGTTCTGGAAAATTCAGAGTGTTTTCTTTCCAAAGCTATCAATTATATGCATACGTAAGCATCTTTTTGTGACAAAATATCTTGTTTAAAATGGGAACGTTTTTCATCCAAAAATGAAATAGCGCCCCTAGAGTTTCAAGAGGTTAACAACTGTGCCATACAGATTGCAAAATTGTTGGGAAGAGATTTTTGATGTACCGATTCCATGGTACAGGGTGTATGAGTTGATATATAAAACAATGCAAGATTCAAGACTTCGTGCTTTTCAGCTAAAATTATTATATAGAATTCTTGACACCAACAAATTGTTGAATGTTTCGGGCATAAAATCATCGAAGCTCTGTAGATTTTTTTGTGAGGATACAGAATCAATAGACCATTTATTTTGGTATTGCCCTCAGGTAGACTGTTTCTGGTCTCAGGTTCAGGAAAGTCTGAAAATGCATATCATTGATCTAAAATTGACACGAAACATAGTACTGTTAGGAGATCTGGAGAGACCGGGTCAATCAATTACTAATATACTGTACAAATACTCTTAGTAAAAGTATTTATCTTCAACACGCAATCTGTAGATTCTATTCGATTAGATAGATTCAAATTGTACGTTAAACGTCATAGCATTGTTGAAAGATATGTGTTGCATAGAAACACGAAGTGGGTGGCCTGCAGAGATTGAGGGAAGCTGAGGGTTGGTATGTGGAATTGGAGACAAGTGGGAGTGGAGGTGCTGTGTGAGAGATAGAATGATGGTCAAAAGATAAAGGAGAAAAAAAGTCTAAATAAAACATAATAAAAGTACATTTGTATTCCATAGTAACATCTAACAAAATATCTAAAGACACTGAAGTAGCAAACTTTGTGGAAATTAATATTTGTGTCATTCCCAAAACATTTGGCCATGACTGTACATGTTAGCACCCACTATGTGTTACATTGCTATGGAAAGCAATGCCCAAAGCCTAAATAGATATTAATCCAAAGTATATCTGTGTGAGCAAACATGTACATTTGCTAATTTGGCAATGCAGTCTGACTGTGCAATATTAGTTCTAATTCATCAAATAGCTGAATTGAATGTTAATTCCCCTTGGGGTTCCAGCTCTTTCCTAAATGGAAACGCGGAAGAAATAATCCAGAAAACTCAAATTAAGAAAATGGCTTGCCAAAGATCATCACTGAAATGACTGAGACATTTTTGATTCATTGAGATTGAAGGCCTTAGAAACATTACAATTGTATGTGCAACACAGGCATACTTTGGCACACATGACAGAGAGAGACATCCCAAAACATAATGGCAAGACAAATGAAGTCCTTGTGCAGCAAATTGATGTTGGTTGGTATGGGTGTCTTACAGTTCCAGCTGGATATTCCCAGCTGGCAATAGTCACTCAGTAGGTATGTGATGCCATGGAGTAACTGTTCGACCTTACGGATGGTTCATTATTTGTGTATGCACATCTTACAAAATGTGTCTAATTTCACCTTCATCACCAATTAGGGATGAACATCAAATGTTACTAATTTATTTCATAACTTATCATAAACAAGTAGACCTCTTTGAATGCCGATGTGATGTGCTCAAACAATGTTGATTCTTCTCTCACTTACCGCCGAATTGATTCTTCTCTCACTTACCGCCATGATCGAGAGTTCTCCATTCGGCCTGAGTTATCGCTCTCATTATGAGGAACAGACAGTTCCCTGTTCCTCTGCTCGAGCTGTTGACCACAGGTTAATGAATAACAATAAATAATAACACTAATGATTATGCCAGAGGGCAGCGCAGACAACGACTCGGTCTCCAGGGCCATGTTGTCCGAAGGTGCGACGGAGGAGATGGGGAATTAGAAAGGCATTATGGTCCTTTATCTTTAGTTTTGTCAAGGGTCAATTGGATTATTCCGGGGACATTATACACAATTGATTGGTGACCCTCATGTGGCCTCGCCGACGTGTATGGCAAGAGTATTAACCTAGCAAAAATGCTGCTGGGTGTGTGATGATTCCGATGATCATAATACTGTACATGGATTTGAATAATAATCCGGACAAAATGACAAATATTACATGGATTTTGCTAAATTTTCTTGCCCTGTAGGCTACACGTGTAATTTTTTCCGCCTTTACTTTAGCATCACTATTTGTTATGTCTAGAGACATGGAGTTAAGGAGTCAAAATAAAGTAGGTTTATTACATGTGATGACGCACAGCCAGCATCAACAATCCATATCAAAGTTCACCCTGTTTGTGAGGATCTTGTAAGTAAGTTAAATATATGGAATAACCATGGCAACAACTCCTCCACTGTGCCAAATGTAAAACTTGACATTTTTATGCCTGTTGAGTGATAAACATGGCTAAAAAAAAGCAACATCTTGTGGCACGATGCCTCGCCCCTATTTGACCTAGATTGTGTGTATGCATTTATATGGAGGCTACGTATGCCTTTTTTTATGTAGTTCTGTACTTGAGCTGTTCTTGTCTATTGATGTTATGTATTATACCATTCTGTATTGTGTTTCATGTTTTGTGTGGACCCCAGGAAGAGTAGCTGCTGCTTTTGCAACTGCTAATGGTGATCCTAATAAAATACCAAATAGCTCACCATATCAAAAGTTTTTGTGCATCCCCATTATCCACAGAAAAGAGGCTTCCCGGTCTGAGTAAGGCATTTTGATGAGGAAGTTGACATCTGTCGCCAAATTCAAAGTGGAGCCATTTTGGCCCCCCTCTCGAACCGTGGCAATCGCACCACTGCCCAACACACCCACAGCTGCTACCATGACTTTGACAATTCAATTAATCGATGCAACAGTGTTTGGATGCGAGCCCAGATTAACACAGAGGACCATCTCTTGGACTGCTAATTTTTTCTTAGTTGCCAAACCTGCTGTTGCTAGCAGGTGTGGACATGAGTACAATTACACGACTCCCACTGAAACCCAGGAAAATACGTAATCTGTGTAAAATTCCTCAGTTTTGATTGACTGGTTGAGTCCGGAGTATGCATTTCACACCTTCACAAAGTGTATTTCAGCCAGCTTTTGACAGGTCAGGCCGGTAGCCCTGCACGCTTAGTAATGCATATTATTTTTTGTCTGCCTGTGTATTAGTATGCATGGAGCATAGTGAGGTTCTTAAAAGCTGTCCATATTTGACAGCCGAGGAGGTTGGCTTTCCAGTGGACTCAGACAGTGCACCCCAAACTCGATTGGAAATCATAATTGCATTCGCTCTCAGATAAAGAGAATCCCTCGACGTTCTATCGCTCCTGAGGCAACACACCACAGGGATAAAGGACCACAACTTGTTCTATGAAGGAAGTCATCAAGTAAGAGTGGCATTTTGAATATACCTCATTTGAAAGCTAAAGTTGATCAGACTGAAATAGATGCAACTGCCATGCTTATGAATTTGGATAATGTAATGATTATTCAACATTTTAATTACAGAATGCCCTTCTTAGTCCCATTTAAAATGCCCTCTTTTGCTGCCGTTGTAAATATCAAGAGTGTTACTTTTAGGCTATTCCCACAAAATCTGCCTTTATTTCTATCACCATGTCCATGTTCATTCCGGGTTTTCTGTAAGACCCCTGTAGCCTCTGAGTGGATGTGGGAGTGCATGTAGGAGTTGGCCATATCAATAGGCAAGCAAATGTGTAACCCAGTAAACCCACACTAAATAGTATGGTCTGCACTGATAAGGCCAGCATTATGTAAAGCTGTTTCTGTACATTTCTTATGGTATGCTATATTGCAGTGTTACCTAATACTGAGTTTGCTGCAGTATAACCAGAAATACATACATCTTGAGACAATGTTACAACTCTATGGTATTCTGTGCACTGTACTCTGATACTTCTACATCATGTCCGTTACTGTGGCTCATTTCCCCCACTGTCCTTTTCCTTTTCTACCAGTGCAAACAAAACCACTATGTTTCTGATGGGCAAAGCCAAGGCTGGAATTCAATTGTTGCAGACGGTGGATTGTCTGCATTGTACTTTCAGAAGTGTGTTTGATTTGCAGAGCAGTGTATCCTTGAAGGAGAGAGTCCACACAGCACCCAGCAAAATGGGAACATTCCCAGAACATTAGCTAAGATTCACATTAAGTTTTAGTTAGGGTTTTATGTAACATTAGAATGAAAACATACATTTTTAGTATATACATTTTTAGTGTATATATATATATATACTAAAAATGTATATACTAAAAATGTATGTTTTTAGTATATATACATTTTTAGTATATATATATATATATATACTAAAAATGTATGTTTTCATTCTAATGTTACATATATACAGTGCCTTGCGAAAGTATTCGGCCCCCTTGAACTTTGCGACCTTTTGCCACATTTCAGGCTTCAAACATAAAGATATAAAACTGTATATTTTTGTGAAGAATCAACAACAAGTGGGACACAATCATGAAGTGGAATGACATTTAAGCGATAATATTGAAATGGAAGGAGTATCAGACCACTGCAAATATACCAAGACCTAGCCGTCCCTCTAAACTTTCAGCTCATACAAGGAGAAGACTGATCAGAGATGCAGCCAAGAGGCCCATGATCACTCTGGATAAACTCAAAACAAACAAAAAATCTGAATTCTTTGTCCTCTGGGTTTTGCCTGCTACGTAAGTTCTATTACACTCACAGACATGATTCAAACCGTTTTAGAAACTTCAGTGTTTTCTATCCAAATGTACTAATAATATGTATACCTTATATTCTGGGGATGAGCAGCAGGAAGTTGAATTTGGGCATGCTATTTATCCAAAAGTGAAAACGCTGCCCCCTATCCCGAAGAAGTTTTAACAAGGCACACCTGCTGAATGAAAAACATTCCAGGTGATTGCCTCATGAAGCTGTTAGAAAGAATGACAAGATTAGGCAAAGGGGGATATCCAAATATATTTTGATTTGTTTAACACTTTTTTGGTTACTACATAGTTTTGCTGTCTATTATTCTACATTGTAGAAAATAAAAACACCTGGAATGAGTAGGTGTGTCCAAACTTTTAACTGGTACTGTATATTCAGTCCATACGGAAAGTATTCAGACCAACTGACTTCATCCACATTTAGTTACATTACAGCATCATTCGAAAATTGGTCAAATTGTTTTTTCCCTCGTCAATCTACACACAATACCCCATAATGACAAAACAAAAACAGATTTTTAGATATTGTTAAAAATAAAGGAAATATCACAATCCCGTAAGTATTCTGACCCTATACGCAATACTTTGTTGAATCACCTTTGGCAGCGATTACAGCATTGGGTCATCTTGGGCATGATGCTACATACTTGCCACACCTAGTACTGTATATTTGGGTAGTTTCTCCCATTCTTCTCTACAGATCCTCTCAATCTGTGTCAGGTTCGATGGGGAGCGTCCAAGCAAAGCTAATTTCAGGTCTCTCCAGAGATGTTCGATCGAGTTCTGACTGGCCCACTCAAGGACATTCAGAGACTTGAAGCAACTCCTGCATTGTCTTGGCTGTGTGCTTAGGGTCGCTGTGTGTTGGAAGGTGAACTTTTGTCCCAGTCTGAGGTCCTGAGCGCTGTGGAGCAGGTTTTCATCAAATATCTCTCTGTACTTTGCTCCGCCCATAAGTCCCTCAATCCTGACTACTCTCCCAGTCCCTGTCGCTGAAAACATCCCCACCGCATGATGCTACCACCATCGTTCTTCACCGTAGGGATGGTGCCAGGTTTCAGGCCAAAGAGTTCTATCTTGGTTTCATCAGACCAGAGGATCTTGTTTTTCATGGTCCGAGAGTCCTTTAATTGCCTTTTGGTAAACACCAAGCGGGCTGTCCTATGCCTTTTACTGAAGAGTGGCTTCCATCTGGACACTTTACTATAAAGTCCTGATTGGTGGAGTGCTGCAGAGATGGTTGTCCTTGTTTTCCCATCTCCACAGAGGAATTCTGTCAGAGTGATCTTCAGGTTCTTGGTCACCTCCCTGACCAAGGCCTTTCTCCCTCGACCCCCCCTCCCCCTCAAAGGTGCAGACTCTGGCCGCAAAACCCGAACCTATAGGGGAGGGTCTGGGTGGACATCTATCCACTGTGGCGACTCTGGTGCGGGACGTAGACACCGCTCCACCTCTGGCTCACCCCACTTTGGTACCGCCTCTGGTGCGGGGACCCTCGTCGCTGACCCCGGACTGGGGACCCTCGCTGCGGGCCACGGACTGGGCACCCTCGCTGCGGGCCCCGGACTGGGCACCCTTGCTGGAGGCGCCGGACTGGCCCGTGAAGCAGGCACCGTACTCACCAGGCTGGGGAGACCTACTGGAGGCCTGATCCGTGGGGGGCCTGGACTGGGGAACCTCGTTGCGGGCTCCGGACTGGGCACCCACGCTGCGGGCCCCACACTGGGCTCCCTTGTTGGAGGCGCCGGACTGGCCCGTGAAGCAGGCACCGGACTCACCAGGCTGGGGAGACCTACTGGAGGCCTGATCCGTGGGGGGCCTGGACTGGGGAACCTCGTTGCGGGCCCCGGACTGGGCACCCTCGCTGCGGGCCCTGGACTGGGCACCCTCACTGTGGGCCCCGGACTGGGCATCCTTGCTGGAGGCCCCGGACTGGCCCATGGAACAGGCACCAGACTCACCAGGCTGGGGAGACCTGGTCCGTGGAGGAGGAATGGGATGAACGAGGCTGGGGAGACCTACTGGAGGCCTGGTCCTTGTAGGAGACACAGGATGAACCGGCCTGTGGGGGAGCAATGGAGCTCTGGTGCGTAGCCTTTGCACCACTCTTTCAGGCTGAATGCTCACTCTAGCCCGGCACCTCCAGAGTGCAGGCACAGGCCGCACCGGCCTGTGGGGGAGCACTGGAGCTCTGGTGCTTAGCACCTGCACCTCTCCTTTTGGCTGCATGCCCACTTTAGCCCTGAACGTGCGGGGAGCTGGAACAGGTCACACTGGGTTCTCCTGGCGAACTGGGGATACCGTGCGTAGTGCTGGCGCAGGATAACCTGGGCCGAAGAGACGCACCGGAAACCAGGAGCGCTGAGCCGGCACAATCACTCCTGGCTGAATGCTAACTCTAGCACGGCAACTGCGGGGAGCTTGCAGAGAGCGCACCGGGCTATGAGAGCGCACTGGAGACACATGGCGCTGAGCCGCATAACCTGGTGCCTGACTAGTCACTCTCTCCCCACGGTAAGCATGGAGAGTTGGCTCAGGTCTATAACCTGACTCCGTCAATCCCCCCGTGTGCTTCCCAATTTTTTTGGGGGGGGGCTGCCTCTCGTGCCTGCTTCGCTGACTTGCCTCCTCATATCGCCTCTTTTCCGCCTTTTCTGCCTCCAGCTCCTCCTTGGGACGGCGATATTCCCCAGCCTACCTCCAGGGTCCCTTACCGTCCAGGATTTCCTGTCCATGAGTCCCCCTTACCATGCTGCTTGGTCCCTTGTTAGTGGGTAGTTCTGTCATGGCCGTCGTAAGAAGTGGACTAAGGTGCAGCCTGGTGAGCGTACATTTTTCTTCTATTTAAATGTCGCCAACAAAACAATACACAACGACCGTGAAGCTTACAGGGCTAAGTGCCACAAACAAAGTTATCTTCCCACAAATAACAAAGGGAAAAAGGCTACCTAAGTATGATTCCCAATCAGAGACAACGAATGACAGCTGTCCCTGATTGAGAACCATACCCGGCCAAAACAGAGAAATACAAAAACATAGAACATAAAATGCCCGCCCAAATCACATAATGAGGATTTAAAAAAATGTCATCTCCCATTTTAGAATGAAGCTGTGAAAATGTGGAAAAAGGGGTCTGCATACTTTCTGAATATATGTACCTTCTCTTTCTGTGTACCTTTCTCACACTCGAAATCTCAGATCAAGTATGGCGCCAATACAGCATGTAACCTTAAATTACTTGAAACAAACCAATGTGGTTCTATAGTCAAGAGGCTTTATTTGCATTGCTTCACCCAATTATTACCTGCCCACACTCACAGCACGCTCAGCAATATGTCTACGTTGAATTTGTATTTTTTTTATTCAGGCCGCTTAACAGATTGGAGATTATAAAAGCACAAACACTCTACTGAAATGCCAAACATTGACTTATGAAGACCTCACTTTTTGATTCCAGCCCACACCTCTGATTATATGCAGTTTGTGGTGTCAAAACAATATTGTCTATTAACTTAAATCTACATATTTGGACAAAAGGAATGCAGGAATGTCATGAATCAGTAGTCTCTCATGACTATGAAACGTTAAAATGTCAGGAGGCTATGGGATAATGGGGATATGAGGAACAATTCTACTGGTGAGCTGGTTACTGCATTACAGATTTCTGGGACAAATCATGATTTTGCACCTGCCATCTTTTAAATTTTACAAGGAGGGGAGTGGGTCAAATATGTTTTAATCTGAGAGATTTAACATCAATTACATCTGGAATTCAAGCAAACCCTCAATACGAATGTCTATGCAGTCTTTTGAATGTACAGAGGGGCAAAAAAGTATTGTCAGCCACCAATTGTGCAAGTTCTCCCACTTAAAAAGATGAGAGAGGCCTGTAATTTTCATCATAGGTACACTTCAACTATGACAGACAAAAGGAGAAAACAAAATCCAGAAAATCACATTGTATGATTTTTGTATGAATTTATTTGCAAATTATGGTGGAAAATAAGTATTGTTACTGGAACATTGCGTCATTACATTACCTTGCATAAACAGTCTGGTTCATCCTTGGGAGCAATTTCCAAACGCCTGCAAGTACAACGTTCATCTGTACAAACAATAGTATGCGAGTATAAACACCATGGCCATCATACCGCTCAGGAAGGAGACGCGTTCTGTCTCCAAGAGATGAACAAACTTTGGTGCGAAAAGTGCAAATCAATCCCAGAACTACAGCAAAGGACCTTGTGAAGATGCTGGAGGAAACAGGTACAAAAGTATCTATATCCACAGAAAAACTTGTTCTATATTGACATAACCTGAAAGGCCGCACGGCAAGGAAGAAGCCACTGCTCCAATACCGCCATAAAAAAAGCCAGACTACGGTTTGCAACTGCACATAGGGACAAAACTCTGACATTTGGTGAAATGTCCTCTAGTCTGATGAAACAAAAATAGAACTGTTTGGCCATCATGACCATCGTTATTATGTTTGGAGGAAAAAGGAGGATGCTTGCAAGCCGAAGAACACGATCCCAACCGTGAAGCTCGGTGGTGTCAGCATCATGTTGTGGGGGTGCTTTGCTGCAGGAGGGACTGGTGGACTTCGCAAACTAAATGGCATCATGAGGGGGGCAAATGATGTGGATATGTTGAAGCAACATCCCAAGACATCAGTCAGGAAGTTAAAGCTCGGTCGCAAATGGGTCTTCCAAACGAACAATGACCCCAAGCATACTTCTAAAGTTGTGGAAAAATGGCTTAAGGACAACAAAGTCAAGGTATTGGAGTGGCCATCACAAAGCCCTGACCTCGATCCCATAGAAAATGTGTGTGCAGAACTGACAAAGCGTGTGCGAGCAAGGAGGCCTACAAACCTGACTCAGTTACACCAGCTCTGTCAGGAGGAATGGGCCCAAATTCACCCACCTTATTGTGAGAAGCTTGTGGAAGGCTACCCAAAACGTTTGACCCAAGTTAAACAATTTAAAGGCAATGCTACCAAATACTAATTGAATGTGTAAACTTCTGACCCACTGGGAATGTGACGAAAGCAACAAAAGCTTAAATAAATCAACATCTTTATTATTCTGACATTTCACATTCTTATAATAAAGTGGTGATCCTAACTTACCTAAGACAGGGAATTTTTACTTGGATTAAATGTCAGGAATTGTGAAAAACTGAGTTTAAATGTATTTGGCTAAGGTATGTAAACTTCAGACTTCAACTGTATCTGTTAAACTGAATGACTTTCCACCATGAATTGTTTCATCAAGTGCAACCTTCATTATACCAACTGCAATAAAAACCCATCGCCACAGTAATCACACATGTAAATTAGGTGTCACTCCTTTGTCATTAGACCCTTGTTCGCCGCTCTCTTATTGAACATCCCATCCAAGGTCTACCAAATGAGAAATGTGCTTCATTTGTCATTGAGGCGTTGCACAGTTCAGCTAATTAATATATGAATGTACAATAACCAAATTAACTGTACTTATCCATATTAATCAAAACGGATGAAGGTGAACGGCGTATGGCAAGGGGGATGTGTGAGTTGGGCAACCTCCCAACACCACACTAATGAATACAGATGAGGCCTCGTTAAGCATTGGTGAAGAAGGCGGGCGAGGAACAGAGAAATAATGAAGTCGGTAACAAAGAAGTCTTTTGCTCTTGAATCTCCACTTTTATTTAATATTTGCCTTCGAAAACCTTAACAAGTTGGTAGAAAACAAGAAGTGAAACTAAGAATTTCAGCATGCAAAACTGGAATTGCAGGGTGAAGGCAATGGCAAGGATTCTTAATAAGTGTCTTTCTTGGGTGAGCTTCCCAAAAACATTAAGATTGTGAATATTACTAAAATAATCTTAAATCCATTGGTAGACAATGGATGAACGCTAAACATGATCCCAGTAGTTGAGGGTAATCCCAGGATACTTAGAGCAAACCTAGCCTGCATTTTCAAATATTGTGGTGGCAGCATCATATCATGGTTATTCTTGTCACCGGCAGGGTCTGGGGATTTTTTCCGGATTAAAATATATATGAAAGGAGCAAAGTCAAGGTAACATTTTGTTTTGAAAACCTGCCCCAGTCTTCTGAATACCTAACCCTGGCATATAATTGTATTTTCCAGTGGGATATTAACACAAGATATAATGCCAAAGACTTGCTTGATAATCAGAGACAAAGTTTGAACATTGCTGTCCATCAATGTCTCCCAACCAAATTTAGTGATCTTGAGCAATTTTGACAAAAACAATGGATATATGTTGCCCTCTGAGTTGTGTAGAGTTCAGAGAATCTTATAAAAAAATTATTTACACATGTAATTGCTGCCAAAGGCGCTTCCACCAAAACCTCTGGGTTGTGAAGACACACAGTACACAATCTAGACATCTTTTTTAATTTTGTTACTATTAATTTGAAAAAAATTCTATACTTTTTCTTCCACTTATAAAATGTGGAGCAGGTTGTGTAGCTCTGTAGGAAATTGTATTTAATCTTTTTTTAGATAGAAAATGTGTGTAGACTCACTAGGCACTACACTTGTTTAGTAAGAAATATTTGAATACCGTAATATGCAAGTTGTTAATGCATCATACAAAAAAAACTTTACAGTCACAAGAAAACGATTTTTTGTTTTCTTGTTCCTCATCCAATTTTTTTTTTTTTTTTTAAATCTTACAGTACAGCTCAACATTTAACTTAACAAAATTAATACCACTGACAAAATACGTATTTCAAAACACCAACCGGGTTAATGAAATTTTCAGTCCATATTTTTCACTCCATATTCTTCCTAACGAAAGTCTCTTTCTCGCAAATCATCAAAGTCTACAAGGATGGTCTCACAATACCATGCTCGGTCCGCATGGAGCCTACAGGCCCAAGGCCGAGCACACTGCATTTTTAAGGCCTCCTTCGGTTCCACTTTCACACAGCTACTCACAAAATGTAATACGTTCTCCCACATAGAAAATGCAGATCCATCCCAATCCCAGCATTTGGGTAAATCAAGGAGAGCACAGTCCTCCCTTGTGCAAGAAGCACATAGCCAATTTGGATCCTCCTCAGTCATGTCCATGTTGCAGAATGCCTGGGCCCATCAGAGAATGGCAGGAGGTGTGCAATTCCCTGACGTTCACGAAGTGAAAATAAATGTCCAACAGATTTTCCAAGTCCGGGTAAAAGTCTCTAAGTATTGATGTCATAGAATAAATGGACAGTCCAATACGCACTGTTCTCCTGTCCGACAGCTAGCAGTGAGGGAGATGATGGCACAAGAACAGGGCGCAAACGCTCCTCTTCATATTCTAGCTCCGTAGGGCTAGTAGCAGGCCTGGCTAGCATATGAAAAAAACGCCATTTAACATCATTTAAGTCCAGTGATAACTTCAGAAAACATACTATAGGTTCTAGAGTCCTTAAAACTCTCAGCAAAACACAGCTGCCACCAATGTAACAAGCTGTTTTGGAAGTTCAGAGAGTGGAACAACTATAGGAAAGTTAAGACTGGACCAGGCAGCATATTTGAACTCTACAAGATGTGACTTTGTTATTGACAGGCATCCATCATCTCAGTTATGTCACCTCACATTGAATGTATTTACTTGCACATGACAAAATGTATTTATCTCCAGCAGAGTACAAATTTAGACAGCTTTTCAAAAAGTTGCTATGGAAAAGTTTTGGGAAGGTGCAACTTTTTCTGTGCCCACAAACCACGTGAAAATAGTTAGCCTATAGAAAATGGACTACCTCATTGACACAACTCTGGGCAATAAAGGGCTCTAATTTTAACCAGTTTTGCCCACTGGGCACCCTTTATTAAGTCTGCAATGGGGAGCTGGCTGGTAGGAATAAAGACTGGAGAACACAGCACACAAAACAAAAACATCAACTCCAAGCATCAAATTAATTTTCTTAAATCAGATTTGCCGAGCAATACAGACTTCTGCTGATTTCTGATTTCCCAGCGAGATATCAAAATGTAATGAAATTGAGCTAGTTCTTTTCCGGACCATGCTTTGCCGTTTTCAGTTTAGCTTCTTTTTATAGCAATACAAGGACACTATTATACCATGAATGTGACCCAAATAGCACGCTATTTTCTGCATAGTGCACAACTTTTGACCAGTAGTGCACTATATCGCGAACAGGGTACTATTTGGGCCACAGCCCATATGGTGGTGGTCTTTGAAGCCAGGAGGAAATGAAGAAACATCAAAGGAACCAATTATAAGCTACACTGATGTCATCTGCTTGAAGTTTAGGGCTGATTGTCTGTCTGCAATATAGGACATTAACGTTTGCCTTCAAAACATACAAAGCAGATTAATGAGATGCATATGTTGGATCTTAGGACCACCGTTGATGCTAGATTCGATTATTGTTTCAAAAAGCATCATTGACCACTTTTAATGGAAGCGTATTGAATGTTCAGCACATACTTCTCTGTTAGATCTCAGTTGCTCATTTAAAAGTATAATTCATTGTCTTAAATGTGAGAATGAGAATTACAGAACTTGTACAATTGGTCGCATGAGCGATATCTTAAATTGCTTCTTACACTTCAGATGAATCTATCACTTGACATACAGTATAAAACTCTTCTGGTGATGAGATAAGATATTGAGTAATGTGTTACACACTTTGATACTTTTATTAAAATGTTTACATTTTCAATCCAAATAGAAAAATCTGTCTGTGTACTGAACAAAGTGTCTGAAATAAGAAAACAATCACTGGCAGTTCGATCTCTGAACCATTTCATAGGAGAACGAGTTTAGATAGCTCAATTCCGATCTTTTGACAATTATTTGGCATATCTGATATTTTTTCCCATTGTGTAAACAGCAAAAAAAACACATCTTTTGACTTCTGACTTTCACTTGCATGTGGTTCTCAATTTTGAGAAATTCTGATCCTCCATATGCAACCTTAGTTGGAACAGAAGGCTGAGTAGACACAGCCCAATTCTAATATTTTTCCAATTTATGACTGAAGTGTTTTTTTTCTTGCATATGACCTGCCTTCCCCAAGATAACCACCCCAAATTTTAAAGGAACAGTGACAGGAAATTAGATTTGCATCTGTATTCTATTTCAAAGGCAACATCCATGTGAATGTGCACCTTTGATATGGGTCATATATATAACTGAGTGTGGACAGTCAGAGCAAATGAATGGATATGAAGAAAAAATCTGAATTGGGTTTTTAGGGTGGCTGTGTAAACATAGTGGTCAACAACACTATCTTCAAATGTTCTGAAAGCTATTCCCATGTGATTCCATAATCAGAACTTTGAACCACTCATTATTTCATTACCCTCGATACAACCATTTCATATATTCTGTGATAACCTTTACCCACGTCAATGGCCTTTATTGTCAAATATGTGGATGTGAATAATGACAGACGAGCATAGTTTTCCAAAAGTCTATCCTGTCACCTCTCCAAAGGTGGGCCCTTATAATGACTGTGTCTGAATCTCCGCTCTTGGAGCAGGTACAGTGGGCAAAAAAGTATTTAGTCAGCCCCCAATTGTGCAAGTTCTCCCACTTAAAAAGATGAGAGAGGCCTGTAATTTTCATCATAGGTACACTTCAACTATGACAGACAAATGAGAAAAAAAATCCAGAAAATCACATTGTAGGATTTTTAATGAATTTATTTGCAAATTATGGTGGAAAATAAGTATTTGGTCAATAACAAAAGTTGATCTCAATACTTTGTTATATACCCTTTGTTGGCAATGACAGAGGTCAAACGTTTTCTGTAAGTCTTCACAAGGTTTTCACACACTGTTGCTGGTATTTTGGCCCATTCCTCTATGCAGATCTCCTCTAGAGCAGTGATGTTTTGGGGCTGTTGCTGGGAAACACGGACTTTCAACTCCCTCTAAAGATTTTCTATTGGGTTGAGATCTGGAGACTGGCTAGGCCACTCAAGGACCTTGAAATGCTTCTTACGAAGCCACTCCTTCGTTGCCCGGGCGGTGTGTTTGGGATCATTGTCATGCTGAAAGACCCAGCCACGTTTCATCTTCAATGCCCTTGCTGATGGAAGGAGGTTTTCACTCAAAATCTCACGATACATGGCCCCATTCATTCTTTCATTTACTCGGATCAGTTGTCCTGGTCCCTTTGCAGAAAAACAGCACCAAAGCATGATGTTTCCATCCCCATGCTTCACAGTAGGTATGGTGTTCTTTGGATGCAACTCAGCATTCTTTTTCCTCCAAACACGACAAGTTGAGTTTTTACCAAAATGTTCTATTTTGGTTTCATCTGACTATATGACATTCTCCCAATCTTCTTCTGGGTCATCCAAATGCTCTCTAGCAAACTTCAGACAGGCCAGGACATGTACTGGCTTAAGCAGGGGGACACGTCTGGCACTGCAGGATTTGAGTCCCTGGTGGCGTAGTGTGTTACTGATGGTAGGCTTTGTTACTTTGGTCCATGCTCTCTGCAGGTCATTCACTAGGTCCCCCCGTGTGGTTCTGGGATTTTTGCTCACCGTTCCTGTGATCATTTTGACCCCACTGGGTGAGATCTTGTGTGGAGCCCCAGATCGAGGGAGATTATCAGTGGTCTTGTATGTCTTCCATTTCCTAATAATTGCTCCCACAGTTGATTTCTTCAAACCAAGCTGCTTACCTATTGCAGACTCAGTCTTTCCAGCCTGATGCAGCTCTACAATTTTGTTTCTGGTGTCCTTTGACAGCTCTTTGATCTTGGCCATAGTGGAGTTTGGAGTGTGACTGTTTGAGGTTGTGGACAGGTGTCTTTTATACTGATAACAAGTTCAAACAGGTGCCATTAATACAGGTAACGAGTGGAGGACAGAGGAGCCTCTTAAAGAAGAAGTTACAGGTCTGTGAGAGCCAGAAATCTTGCTTGTTTGTAGGTGACCAAATATTTATTTTCCACCATAATTTGCAAATAAATAAATTAAAAATCCTACAATGTCATTTTCTGGATTTTTTTCTCTCATTTTGTCTGTCATAGTTGAAGTGTACCTATGATGAAAATTACAGACCACTTGCACAATTGGTGGCCGACTAAATACTTTTTTGTCCCACTGTAGATGAGAACACCTTCCTAATGTTGAGTTGCACTCCCACCCACCCCCTCCTTTTGCCCACAGGGATGCTTGCCTATGTGGACTCCAATGAGTCACACAGTTGTGTCAAGTTGGCTGGATGTCCTATGGGTGGTGGACCATTCTGTAACGCACAATGAGTGAATGTGTGTGGAGTCAGGCGCAGAGAGCAAAGGATGCGGGAAAAACACGCTTTAATGTCCAAAATCAAAATAGTATATACCCAACACAGGCGTAACTATTAAAACAAATAGTACCATTAGGTACAATACCAGTACAGCGAAAAAATCCAACAAAACACTAACACCTCTCACAAATACAGTAGTACAAGCCCGCACAAAAAGAAGCGGGCTAAACAAACTTAAATAACCCCACCCTAACAACCAAACAAGAAACAGGTGAAACCAATTAGACAAAACCAAACGAACACAGAACAAAGGATCGGTGGCAGCTAGTAGACCGGCGACGACGACCGCCGAGCGCCACCTCAACCAGAAGGGGAGCCAACGTCGGTAATATTCGTGACACATTCTTGATGCACATGTGAAAAACCCAGCATTATTGCAGTTCTTGACACAAACCGGTGCGCCTGGCACACCCCATTCAAAGGCACTTAAATATTTTGTCTTGCCCATTCACCCTCTGTATGGCACACATACACAATCCATGTCTCATGGCTTAAAAATCATTCTTCAATGAGCCCCTTCATCTACACTGATTGAAGTGGATTTAAAAAGTGTCATCAATAAGGGATCATAGCGTTCACCTGGATTCACCTGGTCAGTCTATATCATGGAAAGAGCAGGTGTTTTAATATTTTGTATACCCAATGTATATTAAATATTATGGCATTGAGGAAAGCACTCTCCACAGGGTTGAGAGGAGCTGTACATTACTGTCTTTACATCTTGTATTTGTGCTGAATCACACAATGAGTAACTACCTCAATAAAAAATAATAACCTTCGCCAGCCGAGGCGAAGCTGTCTGTCCTTCATAACCCTGGGGTTTAAATGAAAGAAGAAATTGACAGAGGAAGTGCCGAAAGCCCTACAGAGAGTCATAACCGGACATCCCTCCACAGATGTTAAATCGTCTCATTAAACCCAGGGGGAAAAGAGAGAGTCGAGACCAACAAAAACATTCAGTATACTGGTATATTCTGCAGCAATCTGTTACCACAGATCTGAGTGGCAGCCTATTCAATAGGTACATCCCCGTAGAGAAAATCAACCAGACATAGCTTGAAAAGACTGCCAATTCTTCAGATTATTCATTAGAGGCAGAACGAGAAGGAGTGAGAAATAATTTAAACACGATGAATGCTCCCACGTCCACGAGAATACAATTTAGAAATCATTTAGTCTTTGACAATACTTCTGTTGGGGTGAGATAATTGTGTGTCGGAAACTGTGTGGTGTTCAAGATAAAATGTGAATGTGTTTTTTTTCCATAGTGGCAAAAAAGCAAGCGTTGAATGTTCCATCTCCTCAATTTAGAAAGGGCTGTCCAAGTTATTGCTCCAAGCCTGGGTCAACAACAACAGTATTGAAAGAAAAGCATTACATATTATGCAGAGAACTGTAATTTCTCCAAATCATGTCCATGCTTTGACTTGGCTTGACTGTCAAAAAAACTCAATTTGCTAAAACCTCTTTTCATTATACCATCTTAGAACTGATTTAGTCATAATTGACATAATGTGGTCTGCTCCGTGATAACAGTAACACACAATTGAAGACTTTTGACAAGCATTAGTGACACACTTAGGAGAACTGACATTTTACAACTATGCCAAATTATGTAACCTCAGGAATAAGGAATAAGCACGACGCACAAAGTATCCAGGTGGCTGTATCGACTCCGACAGCATATCCCGAGAGAGTCATGTTTTCGTGAAACAGAGTATGTTACAATCTGGAAAGCAACCCTTGCCCTAATTTCGTCTACCTTGTTATCTAGAGACTGGACATTTGCGAGTAATATACTCGGAAGCGGTGTGCGTGCCTCTGAAGTCTGACCAGAAGACCACTCCGTCTACCTCTTCTCCGCTGGTGTTATTTTGGGTCAGCCTCTGGAATCAGTTCAAATGCCCTGGGGGGTTAGGACAAAGGATCTGCTTCGGGAAAGTCGCATTCCTGGTCGTAGTGCTGGTAAGTTGACGTCGCTCTGATATCCAATAGTTCTTCCCAGCTATATGTAATAATACTTAAGATTTTCTGGGCTAACAATGTAAGAAATAATACAATAAAAAACTAAATAATGCAAAGTTTCCTAAGGACTAGAAGCAAGGCAGCCCTCTCTGTCGGTGCCATCTTGAACAAGATTTGTGTGTGTGTGTATATATATATATATATATATATAGAGTGAAATTAATATTTAAATATATTGTAACCATTATTTGCATTGTAAGCACTGCTATAGTAGTTCACTAAACTACAGAGTTTGGTGTCCATTGAATTTGTTGTCTCTGGCTCTTTTATCAGATTCTGAATGAATAAAAACATAGTTTGAAATTGTTTGATCCACCTTAGATCAGGAGTGTTTGCAATTAAAATGACCTAACAAGAAAAACTCCAGCCCTTTAGTCATAGCACAGTTATCTAAAATAATACTTTTGTCATAGTCTATGTGTCACGCCCTGACCTTAGAGAGCCTTTTTATGTCTCTTTTGGTTTGGTCAGGGTGTGATTTGGGGTTTTGTTTTTCTATGATTTTGGCCAGGTATGGTCCTCAATCAGGGACAGCTGTCTATCGTTGTCTCTGATTGGGAACCATACACACTTTCCCTCTTTTCTTTGTGGGAAGTGAACTTTGTTTGTGGCACTTAGCCCTTAAGCTTCACGGTTGTTTTTGTATTGTTTATTGTTTTTGTCTGCGTCATCCTAATAAAAAGGAATATGTACGCTCACGACGCTGTGCTTTGTTCCTCTTCGTCAGACGCCCGTGACACTACGAATAGGTCCCAGAGTTTTACCCTACCAGGTCATGAGAACGGGAAATCTCCGGGCCCCAGAAAAGACACATACTGATATCCCCTGAAACCAAATAACGAATTAGGTTACTTCGTGGAATAAGGAATAAGCACGGTGCTGTATGTTTCATGATTAACAACATGGTGTAATTGTAGCAACAAACAGAAACTCAAGTCCTTTTTTCACCTGACCTAGCATTCTTCACAATCAAATGCCGACCGTATTATCTCCTAAGTGAATTCTCCTCGGTTATTGTCACAGCCGTGTATATCCCCCCTCAAGCTGATACCACGGCGGCCCTCTAGGAACTTCACTAGACTTTATGCAAACTGGAAACCATAAATCCTGAGGCTGCATTTATTGTAGCTGGGGATTTTAACAAAGCAATTTTGAGAACAAGGACACCTAAATTCTATCAGCATATTGACTGTAGCACTGAAGCTGGTAAAACACTGGATCACTGCTTCTCGAACTTCCGCGATGCATACAAGGCCCTCCTTCGACCTCCTTTCGGAAAATCTGACCACGACTCCATTTTGCTCCTCCCTTCCTATAGGCAGAAACTCAAACAGGATGTACCCGTGCTAAGAAATATTTAACGCTGGTCTGACCAATCAGAATCCATGCTTCAATATTGTTTTGTTCATGTGGACTGGGACATGTAGCCTCAGAGAATAATATTGACGTATGCGCTGATTTGGTGAGTGAGTTTATAAGGAAGTGAATGGGGTATGTTGTACCTACTGTGACTATTAAAACCTACCCTAACCAGAAACTGTGGATAGATGACGGCATTCGCACAAAACTGAAAGCGCGAACCACTGCATTTAACCATGGAAAGGTGACTGGGAATGTAGCCGAATACAAACTGTGTAGTTATTACCTCTGCAAGGCAATCAAACAAGCAAAATGTCAGTATAGAGACAAAGTGGAGTCGCAATTCAATGGCTCAGACACGAGACGTATGTGGCAGGGTCTACAGACAATCACGGACTACAAAAAAAAACAGCCACGTCACGGACACTAACGTCTCACTTCCAGATAAACTAAACACCTTCTTTGCCCGCTTTGAGGATAATACAGTACCACCGATGCGGCCCGCTACCAAGGACTGTGGGCTCTCCTTATCCGTGGCTAACGTGTGTAATAGATTTAAATGTGTTAACCCTCGCAAGGATGCCGGTCCAGGCAGCATCCCCCGCCGCATACTCAGATCATGTGCAGACCAACTGGCACGTGTGTTTGCGGATATATACAATCTCTCCCTATCCCAGTCTGCTGTCCCCACATGCTTCAAGATAGCCACCATTGTTCCTGTACCCAAGAAGGCAAAGGTAACTAAACTAAATGACTATGCCCCATAGTAGTCACTTCTGTCATCATGAAGAATTTGAGACACTAGTCAATGATCATATCACGTCCACCTTACCTGTCTCCCTAGACCCACTTCAATTTGCTTACTGCCCCAATAGGTCCACAGACGATGCAATCGCCATCACACTGCACATTGCCCTATCCCATCTGGACAAGAGGAATACCTATGTAAGAATGCTGTTCATTGACTATAGCTCAGCATTCAACGCCATAGTACCCTCCAAGTTCTTCATTAAGCTTGAGGACCTGGGTCTCAAACCCCGCCCTGTGCAATTGGGTCTTGGACTTTCAGACGGGCCACCCGCGGGTGGTGAAGGTAGGAAACAACATCTAAACTTTGCTGATCCTTAACACTGGGGCCCCACAATGGTGCATGCTCAGCCCCCGCATCTACTCCTTGTTCACCCATGACTGCATGGCCATGCATGCCTCCAACTCAATCATCAAGTTTGCAGACCCCACAACAATAGTAGGCTTGATTACCAACAATGACGAGACAGCCTACAGAGAGGAGGTGAGGGCACTCATAGTTCGGTGTCAGGAAAACAAAGGAGATGATCGTGGACTTCAGGAAACAGCACAGGGAGCATCCCCCTATCCACATCGACGGGACAACAGTGAAGAAGGTGAAGAGTTAAGTTCCTCAGCGTACACATCACAGATAAATTAAATGGTCCACCCACATAGATAGTGTGGTGAAGAAGGCGCAACAACGCCTCTTCAACCTCAAGAGGCTGAAGAAATTTGTCTTGTCAACTAAAACCCTCACAAGCTTTTACAGATGCACAATTGAGAGCACCCTGTTGGGCTGTATCACCACCTGGTACTACAACTACACCACCCACAACTACAAGGCTCTCCAAAGGGTGGTGCGGTCTGCACAATGCATCACAGGGGACAAACTACCTGCCCTCCAGGACACGTACAACGCCGATGTCAATGGAAGGCCAAAAAGATCATCAAGGACAACAACAACCTGAGCCTTTGCCTCTTCACCCCACTACCACCCAGAAGGTGAGGTCAGTAAAGGTGCATCAAAGCTGGGACCGTGAGACTGAAAAATATTTCAAGGCCATCAGACTGTTAAACAGCCATCACTAACACAGAGAGGCTGCTGCCTACACACATACTTGAAATCATTGGCCCCTAGCCACTTTAAACAATGCCACATTGACAATGTTCACGTCATCTCATATGTATATACTGTATTTTAAACCATCTATTGCATCTTGCCTATGCCGCTCTGGCATTGCTCATCCATATATTTATATGAAAATCTTATTTTTCCATTCCTTTACTTAGATTTGTGTGTATTATGTAGTTGTTGTGGAATTGTTAGATTACATGTTATAAATATTTGTATTGATCCTGTGTGTAGCTGGTGTAGAGAGTCAGGCGCAGGACAGCAGATATGAGTAATCAATGTACTTTACTCAAACTATACAAAATACAAAGCAATATAGCGAGCCCACAATAACGGCCCGATGTACAACAAACAATCACTCACAAACAAACATCGGCGGAAGTCGTGACAATATTGCTGCACTGTCAGAACTAGAAGCACAAGCATTTCGCTACACTCAATAACATCTACTAACCATGTGTATGTGACCAATAAAATGTGATTTGATATGACAAACAATCACTCTTATATCCTGTTGCCTCGTCACCTTATCTCTATACATATCTACCTCCATTCCTTCAGTATCCCTGCCCATGTAAATATGGTATTGGATCTGACTTAATATTCCTGTATATAGTTTGCTTACTTAATTGTGTATTTCATATTTCCTATTCTTATTTCTTGTGTTTTTTTCTAGTAATACATTGTTATTGATTGTGGCATTGTTGGATTTTGAGTTAGCAGGAAAGGCATTTCACTGTACTTGTGCATGTGATATTAAATCTTGAAATCCCAGGGACAGGGTTGTATTCACTAGACAAAATTAAGGCAAACGGGATAAAATTGGGGGAGGTACTAACTCAACTTGTCCAATAAGAAATGCCTGCTTTCTATGACGCGAACTAATGAATATGTCTGGTAAACACGTTCGGTGCTGCTGCTTTGAAAGATTGAAAAGTACTGGGGCAAGTGTCGTCTCACCACACGTTTTCCAGCTGGGGCAAGTTCGATGCAGCGCTACTCTTGGCTGGCCTTACTGATTCTCACTCCGCGGGAATCGGCAATGAAAAGGACATTAGTGTCATAATACATTTCTCCACTTTTAATTAAATTGTGTCATGGGTGTCTGGGCAGTGTGACAAGGCTTGGGCTCTGGCTCCTGCTCAGCCACCAGAACATATTGTTCCAGAGTGCTGTTTCATTGTAGGGACATTATCCCCCAAAACAGAATATTTACCAGAAAACCTGACTGCTGGGCAAAGGGTTTTGAATGCAAAGCTTGTGAACAAACAGTGAATCTTGAACTGCCAGTCATTGGGCTTAGAAAGAGCAGACAGTCAAACATATGGGATGACATTTGATAGAGTTCGTCACAAGAAGCCCTGGTGTGAATTGTTTCATATTTGGATATTAGGACATGGAGGATTGCTAAAATGTGATGAAATAATTCACATTTGTCAACTCTTTTTCGATTGTGTCTGTCTTTATAGCTGCTGGATTGTGTGATACCAGTCATACTGTTTGTCTACTTAGTCCAACATATCATTGTCATTCCATTAGAACTGAGTGGCATGCATGTGTTAAAGCATAGCCATTCAAATCATATGGAGGAGAGACAGAGTCTCCGTGCTAAACACCCTGTTCCTCCACTTAGCTCTACCATGTTCTTTCCAAAACGTGAAAAGCGAGGAACCATAATTACTATCTTTCTATTTCGCTCATGATAATTTGCCTGTCCAAATAGTCAGCAAACAATGTATGGTTACCAGACGATTACATTGGTCTTTGGGAAACGTGTGAATTAGTCTGACAAACCTCTATTTTCTTTATGCTTATGTGAATGATGTCAATGGGAATGAAAGCTTGTTTTGTTAGTTGAGGAGAATATTACACGAAACAAAAATATACACGCAACATGCAACAATTGCAAAGATTGAAGTAAATAAATAAAGCCCTAACCTACAAATTCCAAATGACTGGAAATACAGATATGCTGTTGATCACAGATACCTTAGAAAAGATAGGGGTGTGGATCAGAAAACCAGTCAGTATCTGGTGTGAACATCATTTGCCTCATGCAGCACGACACATCTCCTTCGCATAGAGTTGATCTGGCTGTTGAGTGTGGCCTATGGAATGTTGTCAATGGTGGTGCAAAGTTGCTTGATATTCATGGGAACTGGAACACGCTGTCGTACACAAAGATCCAGAGCATCCCAAGTACATTTTTTCATTTCACTTCACCAATTTGGACTATTTTGTGTATGTCTATTGCATGAAATCCCCTGAAAAATCCATTTAAATTACAGGTTGAAATGCAACAAAATAGGAAATACACCAAGGGGGATGAATACTTTTGCAATGCACTGTATAAGTGATTTACCTATTTCATCGATAAACAGTCATCTTAATAATCATTACGACATCAAATCACTATTCTGAACAGTCTTAACCTTTTTGGATCTGCAAAACCCCCATCCGTGCACATTATTCAGTGCTACACAAAGTAGTTGAATAATTGATTTACTAGCTAACTAAATAATAACACAGAATAAACACAGTTGAAGTCAGAAGTTTACATACACCTTAGCCAAATACATTTAATCTCAGTCTCACAATTACTGACATTTAATCCTAGGAAAAATTCCCTGTCTTACGTCAGTTAGGATCACCACTTTAGTTAAAAAATGTGAAATGTCTGAATAATAGTAGAGAGAATGATTCAGTCGTGTGGTCAGGTGCCACAAAAAAGGATTTAGGAAAATTGCAATTGGTTCAGAACAGGGTAGCACAGCTGGTCCTTGACTGAGGGCCAAAATGTATAATATGCATGTCAATCTCTCCTGGCACAAAGTTGAGGAGATATTGACTTCATCACTGCTTGTATTTATGTTGTATTGACATGTTGAATGCACCGAGCTGTCTGTTCGAACTACTGGCACACATGCATACCCCACAAGACATGCCACAAGAGGTTTCTTCACAGTCCACGAGTCCAGAACAGACTATGGAAGGTGCACAGTAGTAAATAGAGCCATGACTACATAGCACTATATTCTTCATCAAGTAACTCATGCAAGCAGTAAAATTTGATTTAAAAAACAGACAAAAAACACCTTGTGGAACAGCGGGGACTGTGAAGCAACACAAACATAGGCGCACACACACACACGCACTATACACATATACGTACACATTGATTTTGTACTGTATACATGTGATAGTGGTAGAGAAGGGGCCTGAGGGCACATAGTCTGAATGTGTTTTAATGTTTTTAACATTGTATAAACTGCCTTAATTTTGCTGGACCCCAAGAAGAGTAGCTGCTGCCTTGGCACTCTGACATTGTTCGTCCTAATTCCATTATTACATTTTTAGATTTGAGTGTGTTGTTGTGAATTGTTAGATATTACTGCACTGTTGAAGCTAGGAAAACAAGCATTTTGCTACACCCGCAATAGCATCTGCTAAATATGTGTATGTGACCAATGCAATTTGATTTGATTTGAATTAATATTAGCTCAAAAGTATTGTAGAGCTCCTGAAGGTAAATATAAACAGTACTGTCACCTAAAATGAGTACCTGCACCCATTTCATTCCAATTCAAGCACAGATAATTATACAGTAAATATACAGTACATTTGGAAAGTATTCAGACCCTTGACTGTTTTCACATTTTGTGATGTTACAGCCTTATTCTAAAATGGATTAAATATTTTTCCCCCATCATCAATCAACACACAATACTCCATAACAACAATGCAAAAATGTCTGCACATTTCTTACAAATAAAAAAACTAAATATTACATTTACATAAGTATTCAGGTCCTTTACTCAGTACTTTGTTGAAGCACCTTTGGCAGCTTCGAGTCTTCTTGGCACACCTGTATTTGGGTAGTTTCTCACATTATTTTCTGCAGATCCTCTCAAGCTCTGTCACATTGGATGGGGAGGGTCTCTGTACAGCTATTTTCAGATCTCTCCAGAAATGTTCGATCAGGTTCAAGTCCGGGCTCTGGCAGGGCCACTCAAGGACATTCAGAGACTTGTCCCGAAGTCACACCTGCGTTGTCTTGGCTGTGTGCTTAGGGTTGTTGTCCTCTTCGCCCCAATCTGTGGTCAATTTTTAGAAACATCTCAAGGATGGAAACAGGATGCACCTGAGATCAATTTTGAGGCTCAACTGTTTGATCAATTTCCTCCCCCTTTAAAACAATAAACAAAGACACTGTTTGACATTGGTATTCAAAGCTATACAACACTTAAATCTGTCCCAGGTACAGTATTATTGAGAAAGTGAGAAAAACCTATGTACCTTATTAGGAAAATTATATTGGGGATTAAATATCGCTGTATAATATACAATATTTGAATCTAATGTTATATTATTATTTCTTTATAGAGTAATCAATCTAGCTAGGTCTTCTCAACTTTTCAGCACTTTGTTGAAGTTTGGCTTGTCAGTCAGTTATGATACAGAATGCATCAGGGGTATTTGCAGTGTTACAAAAATGTAAATCAAGGTTGAATCTTGTTGTTGAAGCAGCACATACAGGGCATTCGGAGTATTCAGACTCCTTGACTTTTTCCAAATTTTGTTAGGTTACAGCCGTATTCTAAAATTGATCCACACAACACCCCATAATGACAAACTGAAAACAGGTTTTCATACATTTTGGCTAATTTATTAAAGATAAAAATATCTTACTTACATAAGTATTCAGACCCTTTGCTATGAGCCTCGAATTTGAGCTCAGATGCATTATGTTTCCATTGATCATCCTTGAATTGTTTCTACAACTTGATTGGAGTCCACCTGTGGTAAATTAAAATGATTGAACATGACATGGAAAGGCCCACAACTTTGTTCTGAAGTTATCGGCTGTCACAGAGAGACTGGTAAAACATGTGATTATATGTTTAGCGGATATCTTCTGCGTGTAAAGTGATGCTGGAGGGCAAAAAGAGCATCTAAAGACGCACTTAACTGTTCTAAAAGTGGTCTGAGGCAGGCGTTAGATTACAAGCATTTCCAAGTGCAACATTAATAACGATGGTTTTGTAAGTCAGCTCGGCGGTTTAACCATGCTCCTACAAAGGCTCTAACAATGACCTTAGCCTTAAAGCAGGAATCTGCAGGTCGTGCAGATATGCCGCCCCACTTCTTGTATAGTATTTTTTTTTTTACTTGAAAAATAAGGGAGCCATGAGCCTTCTTGGTAGTGTGCCTTTGTGTTAAATCCTGCCTTCTTGAATGACCCTGCTGCCATGGCCCCGGAGCGGAAGTGAAAGTCACTTGCAAGCTAGCTAACTTTACAGCTGCCAGAAACAAAACACAGAGCAGATAAAGCCAACAAACTACCTGGTTAACTTGTTTGCAGATAAACTGTCTTTGTAGCAGGGACAAAAGAAACAAAAATCATTCTCTGTTCTTGGATCTGAATGAAGTCGACCCCAAAAGATGTGCTGCCAACCTTAGTGTGTTCAATGTTCAAGCTAGCTAACACCGCTACTTAGCTAATATATTCTGTATTCTCACTGTGTTGTACTCGAAGGACTCTAATGATAGCATTAATTAGCTACACTGCATAAACCCCACATGTTGACCAATGCCTTTTTTTCAACAAGCTAACATTAGCTAGCTAAAGCTAGATATGCAGATTGTTGACGTGAAACCGTTAGTGTGTTTGTTTTGTAGGTAATAATGCTAGCTAGCTAGATGGTCAAAATAATTTTTATCTCAGGACCACCCCCAAAAAATGCATCTCGCTATACAATTTGGTACAGTAACATCACACAAACATATATTTCTTAGGGAGATACTGGTGGAGACAGTCTGATTTCGAGGTAACCTAAGGCTGTACAAGCTGTGGTTGTGCAAACACTGAAAGAGATGGTAAGAAATGCTGTATGAATTTGATGTTATGCATTGTGATTCAATAATTATTTAATTTTTAATCGACCAAAATAGATAGCTATGTTTGCCTGTTCAGCACATTGCCTGTCTAAATATAGCATTGATTCCTACCTAGTGTAAACGTCCCGACAGAATGAATATCGAGCTTGGTCAGTCAAGTAAACAATGACTGCATGACATATTGGCAGACTATGGGCCATCAAGTTATAGGATATTTACATTAGCATGATACGTTACACTGGTAACAGCTCATGTATATAAAGGACACTGTTGTGACACTGATTTATTTGGTGGTAATGCCATGGCCAGTATGTCTGTACTTACCTCCTCTCTCTCAGGTGAGACCATGGCCATTAAATTATCTCTCTCTCTCAGGTGAGACCATGGCCATTATATTCTCTCTCTCTCTCTCTCTCTCTCTGAGTGAGAGAGAGACCATGGCCAGTATATGACCATGGCCAGTATATTACCTACAGTTGAAGTCTTACACACACTTAGGTGGAGTCATTAAAACTTGTTTTTTCAACCACTCCGCAAATGTCTTGTTAACAAACTATAGTTTTGGCAAGTCGGTTAAGATATCTACTTTGTGCATGACACAAATATTTTTTTCCAACAATTGTTACAGACAGATTATTTCACTTATAATTCACTGTATAACACTTCCAGTGGGTCAGAAGTTTACATACACTAAGTTGACTGTGCCTTTAAACAGCTTGGAAAATCCCAGAAAATGATGTCATGCTTTAGAACCATCTGATAGGCTAATTGACATCATTTGAGTCAATTGGAGGTTTACCTGTGGATGTATTTCAATGCCTACCTTCAAACTCAGTACCTCTTTGCTCTTATTTTTTTTAGACCTCCACAAGTCTGGCTCATCAGCAATTTCCAAACGCGTGAAGGTGCCACGTTCATCCGTACAAACAATAGTACAGAAGTATAAACACCATGGGACCACGCAGTTGTCATACCTCTCAGAAAAGAGATCCGTTCTGTCTCCTAGAGATGAACATACGTTGGTGCGAAAAGTGCAAATCAATCCCGGAAAAATAGCAAAGGACCTTGTGAAGATGCTGGAGGAAACGGATACAAAAGTATATATATCCACAGTAAAACGAGTCCTATATTGACATAACCTGAAAGGCCACTCAGCAAGGAAGAAGCCACTGCTCCAAAACTGCCATGAAAAAGCCAGACTACGGTTTGCAACTGCACATGGAGACAAAGATTGTACTTTTTGGAGAAATGTCCTTTGGGCTGATGAAACTAATGTATATATATAAAAGCAACATCTCAAGTGATCAGTCAGGAAGTTAAAGCTTGGTCGCAAATGGGTCTTCCAAATGGACAATGACCCCAAGCATACATCCAGAGTTGTGGCAAAATGGCTTAAATACAACAAAGTCAAGGTATTGGAGTGGCCATCACAAAGACCTGACATCAATCCTTTAGAAAATTTGTAGGCAAAACTGAGAAAGCGTGTGCGAGCAAGGAGGCCTACAAACTTGACTCAGTTACACCAGCTCTATCAGGAGGAATGGGCCAAAATTCACCGACCTTATTGTGGGAAGCTTGTGGAAGGCTACCCGAAATGTTTGACCCAAGTTAAACAATTTAAAGGCAATGCTACCAAATACTATTAGAGTATATGTAATTTTCTTACCCACTGGGAATGTGATGAAAGAACTAAAAGCTGGAATAAATCACTCAGACATTTCACATTCTTAAAATAAAGTGGTGATCCTAACTGACCTAAGACAGGGAATTTTTACTTGGACTAAATGTCAGGAATTGTGAAAAACTGAGTTTAAATGTATTTGGCTTATGTGTATGAAATCTTCTGACTTCAACTGTACCTTCTCTCAAGTGAGACCATGGCCAGTATATTACAGGATCTTACAGTCAGGAGTTTACTCTTTACTGAGTGTTGTTAACATCCCATGTTTCCCTTATCCTACAGTTGAGGGAGAAACCAACTTTTGAGTGTTCAGAGATAAAACACTGAAGTTGTTCAAACTGGCATGGAAGTGGCTAGAGATTTAATGATAATTAGGTGTCTGAAACTAGGGTATTTGGGTACAGTGCAGATGCAATAAGGGAATTAAACTCTTTCCAACTTCCCCACGTACTCATAGAAGTAAGCTATAATCCCTTCTACATTGCAAGGAAAAGAATAGTACTGTGTGTGCAAACCTACACAGTAACATTTTTGTAACGGCTGTTGGCGGAAGAAGATGAGGACCAAGGTACAGCGTGGTACGTGTTCATGTTTATTGACACTGAATACTAAATACAAAAATAACAAAGGGAATAACCGAAACAGTCCTGAAAGGTGAAAACACTAAACAGAAATCAACTACCCACAAAACCCATGTGGGAAAAAGCTACCTAAGTATGGTTCTCAATCAGAGACATCAATCAATCAATCAATCAAATGTATTTATATAGCCCTTCGTACATCAGCTGATATCTCAAAGTGCTGTACAGAAACCCAGCCTAAAACCCCAAACAGCAAGCAATGCAGGTGTAGAAGCACGCTGGCTAGGAAAAACTCCCTCGAAAGGCCAAAACCTAGGAAGAAACCTAGAGAGGAACCAGGCTATGTGGGGTGGCCAGTCCTGTTCTGGCAGTGCCGGGTGGAGATTATAACAGAACATGGCCAGGATGTTCAAATGTTCATAAATGACCAGCATGGTCAAATAATAATAATCACAGGCAGAACAGTTGAAACTGGAGCAGCAGCACGGCCAGGTGGACTGGGGAGAGCAAGGAGTCATCATGTCAGGTCCTCCGAGAGAGAGAAAGAAAGAGAGAAATAGAGAGAGCATACTTAAATTCACACAGGAAACCGGATAGGACAGGAGAAATTCTCCAGATATAACAAACTGACCCTAGCCCCCGACATATAAACTACTGCAGCATAAATACTGGAGGCTGAGACAGGAGGGGTCAGGATACATTGTCGCCCCATCCGATGACACCCCCGGACAGGGCCAAACAGGAAGGATATAACCCCACCCACTTTGCCAAAGCACAGCCCCCACACCACTAGAGGGATATCAGGCCGAATATAGCCCACAAAGATCTCCGCCACAGTACAACCCAAGGGGGGGTGTCAACCCAGACAGGAAGATCACATCAGTGACTCAACCCACTCAAGTGACTCACCCCTCCTAGGGACGGTATGAAAGAGCCCTAGTAAGCCAGTGACTCAGCCCCTGTAATAGAGTCCCAGAGGAAAGAGGGGAAAATAGACACGATAGACAGCTGCTTCTGATTGAGAACCACACCCGCCAAACAACAAAGAAATACAAAACATAGAAAAATTAACATCGAATGCCCACTCTAGTCACACCCTGGCCTAACCAAAATAGAGAATAAAAGCCTCTCTATGGCCAGGGGTGACAATTTTACAGATTACGGAATATTCCAACAATAATTCAATTACTAAATTGTTAGTTACATGACTGTTCAAAAGTGTATTCTCTGAAAGGACCCGTGATGTGGTTTTGAAGTATTTAATGGAAGCAGGCACTGTAGATAAAACAACATCGGCAAAGTGTTGTCCCTTTTGAATTTTTATTCATCCCCACCATCTCCATATCAGTTTTTGAACCTTGAATATGATATTACAATGGTATTACAATTTAACTGTAGCTATAAAATAACAATGAAGGTTACAATACCAGTACACTACTTGTAAATATTATTTTCCTCATTAAGGTACTGTGCATTATTCCATATATCTATACTTTATATGATCAGTGGTCTAAAGTACTTAAGTAAAACTAGTTTAATAAGTACTACTTATGTAGTTTTTTGGGGTAACTTTTACTTTTACTTCACTACAATCCTAAAGATTATTATGTAACTTTTACTCCATCCATTTTTCATGACACTCAAAGGTACTCATTAAATTTGGCATGCTTAGCAGGACAGAAAATGTATCAAGAGATCATCCCTGGTCATCCCTACTACCTCTGATCTGGTGGACTCACTAAAAACAAATGACTTGTTTTTAAATTATCTCTGAGTGTTGGAGTGTGACCCTGGCTATCCGTAAATGAAAAAAGAAAAAGAAAAGCGTGCCATCTGGTTTGTTAGATTTAGCATCTATCATCTGCGTAAGGGGGGAATGTTTCAAAGGATTAACTTTTCACGCGGCTTGGGCATCTTTTCGATTCTCGACATAATATTTTTCCCCTGACAATAATAGCAAAGGAGCATACTATATGATGTTTTCCTTCTCTACCTTTATAACACATAAATCATCCATAACCCGTGACTTCAGGGTTGGGTGGATTACTTTAAAAATTATTACTTAGGTGAAAAAGGCTTTTAGTGCAAAGAGAGCAGAGAGGGTATGACCAGTCTAAGAAAACATGTTTGATCTCTTGGAGCAGGCCCGAGAAAACATGTTTGCTCTCTTGAGGTAGGTCAAGTGCTAGAGCCAGTGGCTTTAACCCCTCAGTGTATTCTTTCAAGAATGCTATCTTGTGAGACAGCATTCTTGAGACCTTAAGATCAGCTGCACTTCAATGAGCAAGAAGAGAGTAATAATAGCAAATATAACTGTGAGATGTGATACATATCTTACTACAGTAATTTTCCCTTCCTGTTTTTTAGAGATATGCTTTTTTTCTATATTTTATATCAAACCATGTTCAAAGAAAGCTTAGATGTTGAAAGTTTTTGGTGTGCTGGCACTAACTAAGACTTAAAAAATTGTCTGGACCGCCGAAGGGGTTCTGTGGAAAAACTGTGCTGTGATCTAGCTCATGATGAAGTGGTGGGGCTAACAAACAAATACAAATGTCTCTTCACTCCTGGTACCAGGTTTGTTTTTGTACAGAAGGTCAGTGACAAACTCTCAGGCTTTAATTAAGCCTCATGTCACTGCAGTAAAATTACCTGCTATAGGATAGCCATCTGCCTGGAGCGGCATTTAAAAAATCGAATCAAATCACATTTTCAAATCAAATTTTATTGGTCACATACATATGGTTAGCAGATGTTAATGCGAGTGTAGTGAAATGCTTGTGCTTCTATTTCCGACTATACATTAATATCTAACAAGTAATCGAATAAATTCACAACAACAAAAAAGCCATTTTAGGCTTTTTAGTGATGAAGGACGGCTGGAGGTGTGCCGGTTTGTTGGGTCTCTGCACTAAACTGTGGCTGTTTATTCTTGACTGTACCAATGAATTGCCTTGCCAGACTGCAGTCATTACAGAATCCTTGGCTTTTCAAGAAACATTTGTATTGTTTCACTGTAGGGTATCCCATTGGGAAATGGGGCTATGAGCCCTTCCTGGACTGAATATATTCATGAATATTACATGTTTGGGTGTTGGTGCAATTTGGGGTGGGGGCACAGTACAGTGTGTGTGTGTGTGTGTGTGTGTGTGTGTGTGTGTGTGTGTGTGTGTGTGTGTGTGTGTGTGTGTGTGTGTGTGTGTGTGTGTGTGTGTGTGTGTGTGTGTGTGTGTGTGTGTGTGTGTGCATCTGTGTGTGCGTCTGTGTGTGTGTGTGCGTGCATGTAGGCCTATTAGTGGAAAGTTATTCCTTTGCACCACACATTCTGACAGTGTTAAATTGTCAGGCATTAAAATACTTTAAAGCTGGCTAATCATACATTATTGAGTTGGCTGTGGACTCTCGTGTGCAATTCTCCAATATTTGACTATCTATTGTTTATGGAACACAATTTACATTTGGACTATACAGTATTCATCTCTGTAGTAAAACAAAATATTAAGAACAATACTTTTCATCTGGATTCACCTGGTCAGTCTGTCATGGAAAGAACAGGTGTTTTAATGTTTTGTATATGAGATTCCAGGGCATGGGTAGGTCAGGGGTGGTCATGATAAATAGTTAATGAACAGTCAAATGTATTGCTTATAGGCGCTTCAAATTAATTGCTGAAAAAGTATAAAGATGTTTTGTGAAAGGGTGGTAAAAGGCATGAGATAATAACAAGCAATTGAAATCAATAATTTCCATACTTCTGTTTTTGCTGGTATTTACCAATTGTGTGGAATTCTTTGAAGTAAGTACCAGAAAGTGCTACCACTAAATCTCTGTCTGACAGTGCAGGTTTGGATAGGTGTATGTTCCTTGAATTCACAGTTCAATTGTCAGAATATTTATAGACCCCATTTGACCATCCATGTTCTCCACTACAGCTCACATCTATCAGACAGCAATGGAAAAAAGGCCATGGGCCTGAGGGCTAAGACTGAAAGGCAGAGGGCATATTTTGCACCCTGGCAAATGCCTCTTCTAATATCCCTACTAGCTCTCACAATCTCACGTCAGAATTAGACGTTCATCGATGTTTCTCAAACATCACATTTCAAAGTGTTTGTATTTGTATATATTATGGATCCCATTTAGCTGCTGCCAAGGCATCAGCTACTCTTTATGGCTTCAGCAAAATTAATTAAAGGCAGTTTATACAATATTAAAAACATTACAATACATTCACAGACTGTGTGCCCTCAGGCCCCTACTCCCCCACTATCACATATATACAGTACAAAATACATGTGTACATTTCTGTATAAGTGCGTATGTTGTCGTGTGTGTGTGTGTATGCATGTGTCTGTGCCTATGTTTGTGTATATTTGTTTTTTAAAACCTGTTGTGACTCCCCATTCCGGGTCCGGGAGCGTAATCATCAACTGACCATAATTAGCATAACGCAACACACATAAATATTACTAGAAAATATTCCTATTCATGAAATCACAAGTGAAATATATTGAAACACAGCTTAGCCTTTTGTTAATCACCCTGTCATCTCAGATTTTCTAAATATGCTTTACAACCAAAGCAAGACAAGCATTTGTGTAAGTTTATTGATAGCTTAGCATGGCATTATGTCCAGCTAGCAGCAGGTAACTTGCGAAAATCAGAAAAGCAATCAAATTAAATCGTTTACCTTTGATACCTTTAGCTTCGGATACCTTTAGCTTCGGATGTTTTCACTCACGAGAATCCCAGTTAGATAGCAAATGTTCCTTTTTTCAAAAAATATTATTTTTGTAGGCGACATAGCTCCGTTTGTTCTTCATGTTTGGCTGAGAAATCGACCAGAAATTGCGGTCACGACAACGCCGAAAAATATTCCAAATTATCTCCATAATATCAACAGAAACATTGCAAACATGGTTTATTATCAATCCTCAAGGTGTTTTTCAAATATCTATTCGATAATATATCCACCGGGACAATTGGGTTTTCTGTAGGACCGAAAGGAAAAATGACTAACTCGGTATTTTACGCAAGAATCACTGAGAGACTTCAGCTGACCACTGACGCAATGTTGACGTTCAGGCTCATTTTTCAAAATAAAAGCCTGAAACTATTTATTGTGACACTAGACACATTAGGGAAGCCATAGAAAAAGCAATCTGGTTGATTTCTAATTCACTGCTCAATAGGGACGCATAGGAACGCAGAGCTTCTAAATAAGAGTCCCTTCTGGGTTGGATTTTTCTCAGGCTTTCGCCTGCAGTATCAGTTCTGTTATACTCACAGACAATATTTTTACAGTTTTGGAAAATGTAGAGCGTTTTCTATCCTAGGCTGTCAATTATATGCATATTCTAGCATCTTGTACTGACAAAATAGCCCGTTTACTTTGGGAACGTTATTTTCCAAAAATGAAAATACTTCCCCCTTGTTACAAGAAGATGCATATATTTTTACTGCTCGCATGAGTTACTTGATGTGGAATAGAGTTCCATGTAGTCATGGCTCTATGTAGTACTGTGGATCTTCCATAGTCTGTTCTGGACTTGGGGTCTGCAAAGAGACCTCTTGTGGCATGTCTTGTGGGGTAGGCATGGGTGTCCGACATGTCAACATGTCAATACCTCTCATAAATACAAGCAGTGATGAAGACAATCTCTCCTCCACTTTGAGCCAGGAGAGATTGCCATGCAAATTGTTAATATTTGCCCTCTGTGTACATCCAAGGGCCAGCTGTGCTACCCTCTTCTGAGCCAATTGCAATTTTCCTAAGTCCTTTTACATGGCACCTGACCACACAACTGAACAGTAGTCCAGGGGTGACAAAACTAGGGCCTGTAGGACCTGCCTTGTTGACAGTGGGGTCAAGAAGGTAGAGCAGTGCCTTATCAAGGATAAACTTCTCCCAATCTTAGCCATTGTTGTATCAATATGTTTTGACCATGACAGTTTGCTAATATATGCATAGTATTATTAGTATTGGATAGAAAACACTCTAAAGTTTCCAAAACTGTCAAAATATTGTATGTGAGTATAACAGAACTGATATTGCAGGCAAAACCCTGAGGAAAATCAAACCAGGAAGTGGCTTCTATTCTGAAAACTCCATGTTCTATAGCCTGCCTTTGCTCCATTTAAAGGGATATCAACCAGAGTCATTTTCCTATTGCTTCCTCAAGGTGTCAACAGTCTTTAGACATAGTGTCAGGCTTTTATTTGGAAAAATGAGCGAGAAAAATAATATCCCGTCATTGTATGGCCGGGTGCCAGTAGCGTTTTGAATGCGCAACAGAGTTTGGGCAGCCATTGCCTTTCCCTCTCCTACTGAAAAAGAGAGTTGCGGTTGATATATTATCGATTTATATATTTTAAAAACATCCTGAGGATTGATTATAAAAAATGTTTGACATGTTTCTGTGGACATTACGGATACTATTTGGAATTTATCTGCATTGTCGTGACCGCTCTTTTCCGTGGATTTCTGAACATAACGCGCCAAACAAACGGAGGTATTTTGGATATAAAAATAATCTTTATGGAACAAAAGGAACATTTATTGTGTAACAGAGAGTCTCGTGATTGAAAACATCTGAAGATAATCAAAGGTAAATGATTAAAGAACACCCTCTGTGTTTTTTGTTAGACAGGTTTATCTTTAACCACAATATAGCAGGGGGTGTAAAGCCATAACACTTAAGTTTTGCCACCAGCAGACTATGATCGATAATGTCAAATGCCGCACTGAAGTCTCACAAAACAGCCCCCACAAACTGAAGTCTAACAAGTTCAGACATTAACTCCCAATTTTTAAGGCTAGGGGTAAGTGCAGGCACTAACTGTCACGCCTTGGTCTTAGTATTTTGTGTTTTAGTTAATTATTTGGTCAGGCCAGGGTGTGACATGGGTTTATTGTTTGTTGTAATTCTTAGTGGGGTTTTTTAGTTATTGAGATTGTAGCTGATTAGGGGTGTGTGTTACATAGGTTTGGCTGCCTGAGGCGGTTCTCAATCAGAGTCAGGTGATTCTCGTTGTCTCTGATTGGGAACCGTATTTAGGTAGCCTGGGTTTCACTTTGTATTTCGTGGGTGATTGTTCCTGTCTCTGTGTTAGTGTTCACCAGACAGGCTGTATAGGTTTTTCACGTTCCGTTTGTTGTTTTTGTTTTTTCATGTATCGTCATTTGTTCAATTATTAAACATGAGTAACCAACACGCTGCATTTCGGTCCGACTCTCTTTCGACAAACGAAGAACGTCGTTACAGAATCACCCACCACACACGGACCGAGCAGCATGTCAACAGGCAGGAGCAGCCCAAAGAGGAGCCGCGTATTAAGGATTTCTGGACATGGGAGGAAATCCTTGACGGGAGAGGACCCTGGGCTAAACCAGGGGAGTGTAGCCGCCCAAAGGTGCAGCAGGCGAAGAGGAAACAGGAGCAGCCCAGAGAGGAGTACAGTATGGATTATACGACGTGGGAAGAAATAGACAGGTGGGTGGCCAACCCAGAGAGCGTGACGGAGCCCGCCTGGGATTCGCTGGAGCAGTGCGAAGAAGGCTATAGGAGAATGGAGTCGAAAAAAAAGACACGGCGGCTCAGAGCGAAGCCCCAAAAATGTCTTGGGGTGGTGCTCAGAGGGGGAGTGGCTGAGTCAGGAGACAGACCTGAGCCAACTCTCCCTGTTTATCGTGAAGAGCCAAGGAGGAGACCAGAACCGGTGTTGGAGGTGAGCGAAGCAGAGACTGTGAAGGAGTTAATGGGGAAATTGGAGGAGAAAGTAATGAAGGAGTTGCTAGTTTGGTGCTTTAGGTACAATATTCGTCCGACGGAGCGTGTCGGGGATTTAATGGCACCTGGGTCAGCGCTCCATACTAGTCCTGAGGTGCGTGTTAGTCGGCTGGTGAAAAATGTGCCAGCCTCACGCACTAGGCCTCCTGTGTACCTACCTAGCCTTGCACGTCCTGTGCCAGTCCTGCTCTCAGGCTCTCCAGTACACCTTCACGGTCCAGTCCATCCTGTGCCACCTTCACACACCAGTCCTTCGATGGTAGCTCCCCGCACCAGGCTTCCTGTGCGTGTCCTCTATCCAGTACCACCTCCACACCCCAGCCCTCCGGTAGCAGCTCCCCGCACTAGGCTTCCTGTGCGTGTCCTCGGCCCAATACCACCAGTGCCAGCACCACGCATCAGGCCTTCAGTGCGCCTCGCCTGTTCAGCGCAGCCAGCGCTTTCTCCCTCTCCTGCGCTGTCGGAGTCTCCCGCCTGTTCAGCGTTTCTAGAGCCTTCCTCCTCTACAGCGCTGCCGGAGCCTCCTGCCTGTATGGAGCAGCTAGAGCTGCCAGTCTGCATGGAGCAGCTAGAGATGCCAGTCTGCATGGAGCAGCCAGAGCTGCCAGTCTGCATGGAGCAGCTAGAGCTGCCAGTCTGCATGGAGCAGCCAGAACTGTCAGTCTGCATGGAGCAGCCAGAGCTGCCAGTCTGCATGGAGCAGCCAGAGCTGCCAGCCTGCATGGAGCAGCTAGAACTGCCAGACTGCATGGGGCAGCCAGAGCTGTCAGTCTGCTTGGAGCAGCCAGAGTTGCCAGTCTGCAAGGAGCTGCCAGTATGCAAGGAGCTGCCAGTCTGCAAGGAGCTGCCAGTCTGCAAGGAGCTGCCAAAGCTGTTAGTCTGCATGGAACAGTCAGAGCTGTCAATCTGCATGGAGCAGCCAGAGCCGCCAGTCAGCATGGAGCAGCCAGAGCCGCCAGTCAGCATGGAGCAGTCAGAGCCGCCAGTCAGCATGGAGCAGTCAGAGCCGCCAGTCAGCATGGAGCAGCCAGAGCCGCCAGTCAGCATGAAGCAGCCAGAGCCGTCAGTCAGCCAGACTCTTCCAGATCTGCCAGTCAGCCAGACTCTTCCAGATCTGCCAGTCAGCCAGACTCTTCCAGATCTGCCAGTCAGCCAGACTCTTCCAGATCTGCCAGTCAGCCAGACTCTTCCAGATCTGCCAGTCAGCCAGACTCTTCCAGATCTGCCAGTCAGCCAGATTCTTCCAGATCTGCCAGTCAGCCAGACTCTTCCAGATCTGCCAGTCAGCCAGACTCTTCCAGATCTGCCATTCAGCCAGACTCTTCCAGATCTGCCAGTCAGCCAGACTCTTCCAGATCTGCCAGTCAGCCAGACTCTTCCAGATCTGCCAGTCAGCCAGACTCTTCCAGATCTGCCAGTCAGCCAGAATCTTCCAGATCTGCTAGTCAACCAGACTCTTCCAGATCCGCCAGTCAGCCAGGATCCGCCAGTCCGCCAGGATCTGCCAGATCTGCTAGTCAGCCAGGATCCGCCAGTCGGCCAGGATCTGCCAGTCAGCCAGGATCCGCCAGTCAGCCAGGATTTGCCAGATCTGCTAGTCAGCCAGGATCCGCCAGTCGGCCAGGATCTGCCAGTCAGCCAGGATCCGCCAGTCAGCCAGGATCCACCAGTCAGCCAGGATCCGCCAGTCAGCCAGGATCTGCCAGATCTGCTAGTCAGCCAGGATCCGCCAGTCGGCCAGGATCTGCCAGTCAGCCAGATTCTTCCAGATCTGCCAGTCAGCCAGACTCTTCCAGATCTGCCAGTCAGCCAGACTCTTCCAGATCTGCCAGTCAGCCAGACTCTTCCAGATCTGCCAGTCAGCCAGATTCTTCCAGATCTGCCAGTCAGCCAGACTCTTCCAGATCTGCCAGTCAGCCAGACTCTTCCAGATCTGCCATTCAGCCAGACTCTTCCAGATCTGCCAGTCAGCCAGACTCTTCCAGATCTGCCAGTCAGCCAGACTCTTCCAGATCTGCCAGTCAGCCAGACTCTTCCAGATCTGCCAGTCAGCCAGAATCTTCCAGATCTGCTAGTCAACCAGACTCTTCCAGATCCGCCAGTCAGCCAGGATCCGCCAGTCCGCCAGGATCTGCCAGATCTGCTAGTCAGCCAGGATCCGCCAGTCGGCCAGGATCTGCCAGTCAGCCAGGATCCGCCAGTCAGCCAGGATTTGCCAGATCTGCTAGTCAGCCAGGATCCGCCAGTCGGCCAGGATCTGCCAGTCAGCCAGGATCCGCCAGTCAGCCAGGATCCACCAGTCAGCCAGGATCCGCCAGTCAGCCAGGATCTGCCAGATCTGATACTCAGCCAGGATCTGCCGGATTCAACTGCCTGGCTGGGCTTCTTCTCAGTACTGGGCTTCTTCTCAGTACTGGGCTTCTTCTCAGTACCGGGCTGCCCCTCAGTGCCGAGCTGCCCCTCAGTCCCGAGCTGCCCCTCAGTCCCGAGCTGCCCCTCAGTCCTGAGCTGCCCCTCAGTCCCGAGCTGCCCCTCAGTCCCGAGCTGCCTCAGTCCCGAGCTGCCCCTCAGTCTCGAGCTGCTCCTCAGTTCAGTGGGGTTCTGGGTGAGGACTATTCGGCCATGGTCGGCGGCGAGGGTAGATTATCCCAGGACGCGAAGGGGAGGAACTATGACATTTATGGAATGGGGTCCACGTCCCGAGCCGGAACCGCCACCATGGACAGATGCCCACCCGGACCCTCCCTATGGTTTTGAGGTGCGTTCGGGAGTCCGCACCTTGGGGGGGGGGGGGGTTCTGTCACGCCTTGGTCTTAGTATTTTGTGTTTTAGTTAATTAGTTGGTCAGGCCAGGGTGTGACATGGGTTTATTGTTTGTTGTAATTCTTAGTGGGGTTTTTTAGTTATTGGGATTGTAGCTGATTAGGGGTGTGTGTTACATAGGTTTGGCTGCCTGAGGCGGTTCTCAATCAGAGTCAGGTGATTCTCATTGTCTCTGATTGGGAACCGTATTTAGGTAGCCTGGGTTTCACTTTGTATTTCGTGGGTGATTGTTCCTGTCTCTGTGTTAGTGTTCACCAGACAGGCTGTATAGGTTTTTCACGTTCCGTTTGTTGTTTTTGTTTTTTCATGTATCGTCATTTGTTCAATTAATAAACATGAGTAACCAACACGCTGCATTTCGGTCCGACTCTCTTTCGACAAACGAAGAACGTCGTTACACTAACTCAGATATCTTAACTTTAGTCATTAACTCCAAATGTAACCCGTTTCATGAAACTAGGCGTATGTCGCACATCACTTCTTACTATTTTATTTTTATCGGCAGAAATGCCTTCTGGAACATATGAGCTTTCATGTGCCTTAATAAAAAATGTGTATGGCATCTGTAAATATGAATAAAATTGTTAAATAACAAACCTAGTTGGTTTAGCAAAGTAAAAATACAGGAACATTCCCGCTAGCCATGCTTGGCTGAGATAATGGATGGGCTGGACATGCCGAGAGATGAGTTCGAATTGGTCTACCATATAGCATACTATATCTAAGTTATAACCTGAAGCTGCGAAGTATGTGTGGATAATCCTGTCTACCACAGCTTTTTTGAAAGATATCATGAAGAACTTAAAAAGTTTTGCTACTGCTCTCAACATTGCTGCCCTGAAGTTAATAGTGCTATCATCAAAACTCAGCGGGAAAACGTTGTGATGGACTACTTTCTGGAGGATGATATGGCCATGCTGACTCTCTCTGACTCTGAAAATTAATCAGACAATGAGGAAATCCCTGATTTAGGTAAAAACATTTTCATTGAACCAAACATTGTAGAGTCTTCTGATGACAATGTTGGCGAAGAAACAGTGTCGTTGTCATGGAAGAAGTTGAGTGAGTTTTGAAATCAGTGGAATGCCAGGTGGAAGCAGAGAGATGATTCCCAAATGCAGAGAAAGAAGGCGGTTGTATAAAACACCTGTCTCCGGATTAAATCTTCAAACTAAGCACAACCATGGCATCCATGACAGAGGGAGATGCGTTCATCCTTCTATATGGGTAAGAGTCTTGCTGAATTTTCAGATATTATACTTTTCTAATTTTGTTTGACAGTCATTTTAATTGCATGTTAAAGCGTACTGTTAGCTAGCTAGCTTTAAAAAGAGTCCCAAGTTACATCACCGTTCAAAACAATTCTGAATTTTCTTTGGGTGGGGGTTCACAGTTGTTTTGAACGCGGCATTAGAGTTTGGATTATGGTTGATTGTTTATCTAGCAAGCTACATGTCTAAACAAAATACTCCATTATGCAAGTAACCATTTCACTGTACCATTTACACCTTCTGTATCCTGTTCATGTGACAAATAAACTTTTGATTTTATTTGATATAATGTGTGTTTACTAGAGATGGTAAAGTGAAGAACAACATCACCTGCACCAAAGTCAGATTAGGATAAAGGACTAGATGAAGTTTATTTTACTTTTTTGCTACTACTTTTTTGTACTACTTTCACCACTTTTAGTCTTAATCTTTAGTTGTTTAATACTCAAAGAGATGGTGTGTGACGAAGGCTTAAGAGGTTGTGAACGATGCTGATTGGGAGTAGACAAAGAAGTGCTCTCCAGTAGGTCCACCAAAAATATTCATCGGCCATTTTTGTCAAAAGTGGGGATACAAGTTTGTCAACTTTCAAAGCAGAATTACTTTCTCATTGTTCCTCAACTGCAGTGTATGATATACCATTTTCTAAATGAGTCTCTACTTTTATCCAATGTAAACAACACAATTTCAAATGTTGCTACAGGATACAGGTGGTGGTTCACAAATTGTTAGAGTAAGGGTTACGGTTTGGGATAGGCTTAAAAAATAATCTAAAAAACATTTGATTACCGGATTCAGACTTGCAATCTTTGGGATCAGAGGCAGATGCTTACGCCCATCTGCCATCCCTGTCCAAAACACTCATGCAAAACTAAAACCTACTTGAAAGTAACAGCGCTCACTGTTGCCTCTAGTGGCCTGTTTCCACGTCCGCAGACATGGATGGACCTCGAATATTGACTTGTATAACGGGTGACCTGGCTTAATAGCCATGCTGTGTGTTTTATAAAGGAATTGTCAGGACCCGGCTTTGAACCTGGGTCTCCGGAGTGAGAAACAGTCACTTAACCAACTGAGCCACGAATAGACAGCAGAACCCAGAAGATGAGGCAGACACAGCAGTACTTAAGACGGTGTATTTAATAAAGAAAAAATCCTAAAAAACAAAAAATGGCAAATCCAAAAGGTGGTAGGGAAAAAACACAAAAAGACCTCAAAAGAAACTCACCAAAAATAAACAAAAACAAAAAACAGAATACCACAAGAACTTCACCCGGAATCGACAAGAGCACACAGAACACTAGGACAGGGTGCCAACATACAAACACAGAGCACAGAACTGAGGGAAACAAAGGGTTTAAATACAATCAGGGGAAACGAGACACAGGTGCAAACAATAATGGGGATCAAGGGAAAAACACAGGGACAAAAAGCACAATGGGGACATCTACTGACAAAAACCCGGAACAACCCTGGCCAAATCCTGACAGAATCCCCCCTAGGAACGGCTCCTGACGTTCCTACCAGCTCTCTCAGGGTGGAGGAACTGACGAATGAGGTCAGGGTCCAGGATGTCTTTGGCAGGAACCCAGGAGCGCTCCTCAGGACCGTAGCCTTCCCAGTCCACCAGATACTGCCAGGACCGCTGCACCCGGCGGGAATCCAGTATCCGGTGGACGGTATAAGCCGGCTGGCCTCCAATGACACGAGGCGGAGGGGGAGGTCTGTCTGCCGGGACAAGGGGAGAAAAAACAACAGGTTTTAACAATGACACATGAAATGTGGGATTAATCTTAAGGGATCTGGGTAAGTGTAGGCGATAAGAAACTGGGTTAACTCTCCTGGCAACCTTGAAGGGACCGATGTATTTTGGGACAGCTTGCGAGACTCCACCCGTAGAGGTAAGTCTCTTGTGGAAAGCCAGACTCTCTGGCCGGGGCGCAGGGTAGGCCCGGGACGGCGACGTCTGTTGGCTTGTTGTTGATACCTCTGTGAGGAACGCATCAGATTAAGACGGGTCTTCCTCCACATAAGCCGACAGCGTCTGACGAACCTCAAGGCTGAAGGCACTCTGACTTCTGCCTCCTGGTCCGGGAACAATGGAGGAGCATAGCCAAACTGACACTCGTGCGGGGACATACCAGTGGAGGAGGAACGCAAGGTGTTGTGCGCGTATTCGGCCCAAACAATAAAGGATGACCATGTGGACGGGTTGTCACGAGTCATACATCGGAGGGTGGTTTCCAGCTCTTGATTCATCCTCTCTGTTTGGCCGTTGGACTCCGGATGGTACCCTGAAGATAGACTGGCAGAAGCCCCATGAGTTGGCAGAAGGCCTTCCAAAACCTTGAGGCGAACTGGGGACCTCTGTCAGAAACCACATCTTGAGGAATGCCAAAGACTCGGAACACATGATTAATTACCAACTCAGCCGTTTCCTTGGCAGAAGGTAACTTAGTCAGAGGGACGAACCTGGCCGCCTTTGAAAACCTGTCGATTATGACTAGGATAGTAGTATTGCCATGGGATGGAGGAAGTCCAGTAATAAAGTCCAATGAGATATGGGACCAGGGTCTGTGGGGAACAGGTAAAGGGTGAAGGAGTCCTTGAGGGCGGAGGTGAGAAGATTTGCCCTGGCAGCACACGGGACAGGCATTGACGAAAGTGGCAACGTCTTCTCTTATGGTAGGCCACCAGAACTTACGCTGGATGAACTCCAAGGTGCGACCTACGCCCGGATGACAGGTGAGGCGAGAGGAGTGCCCCCACAGAAGGACCTGAGTCCGCACTGCCTTGGGGACAAACAACCGATTGGCAGGGCCTCCTTTAGGGTCCGGTTCGCTAGCTTGAGCACGTCTCACGGTATCCTCAACTTGCCACGAGATCGGAGCCACAATCTTAGCAGCAGGAAGGACAGGCATGTCCGTGTCATCTCGAATGGCAGGAGCGTAGACTCGGGACAGGGCATCCGGTTTGAGATTCTTCGACCCGGGCCGATAGGTGAGGATAAACTGGAATCGATTGAAGAAAAGAGACCATCTAGCTTGTCTAGAGTTCAATCGCTTCGCCTGCTGGATATACTCCAGATTTTTGTGGTCCGTAAGCACTTGAAACGGGTGAGAAGCCCCTCGAGCCAGTGTCTCCATTCCTTCAATGCCATCTTAACCGCTAGGAGTTCACGATCCCCCACATCGTAGTTCCTCTCAGTCGGGGTAAGCCGGTGTGAGAAGAAAGCGCACGGATGAAGCTTCTTGTCTTCACCCCTCTGAGACAGGACAGCTCCAACACCAACCTCTGATGCGTCTACCTCCACCACAAATGGTTCATCCGTAGTCGGTAGTATCAGGATGGGAGCAGAGAGGACGCGCTGCTTGAGTCCTTGGAAGGCCGTCTCAGCTTCTCTTCCCCACAAAAACCTTGCATTGCCACCTTTGGTTAAAGCTGAGAGAGGAGCTGCCACCAAACTGAAGTTCTTGATGAACTTGCGGTAAAAGTTTGTGAAGCCCAGGAAACGCTGAACATCCTTAACGGATTTGGGGTGGGCCAATCCGCTACCGCCCCTACCTTCCTAGGGTCCATTTGGACTCGACCGGGTTCCACTACAAATCCCAGGAATTGTACTCGGGATGAATGGAATTCACATTTTTCCGGCTTAACGTACAGATGGCTGTCCAGGAGGCGTTTGAGTACTTGTCTGACATGCTTAGTGTGTTCTTGAAGGGAGCTCGAAAAGATGAGGATGTCATCCAAGTAAACGAACACAAATATGTTAAGCATATCCCTAAGCACATCGTTTATGAGCGCTTGGAACACCGCTGGGGCGTTGGTCAGGCCGAAGGGCATCACCAAGTATTCATAGTGACCAGTAGGCGTGTTGAAAGCGGTCTTCCACTCGTCACCAGGTCTGATCCGCACAAGATGGTATGCGTTCCGCAGGTCAAGCTTAGTGAAAACAACTGCTTCCTGGAGCAGCTCGAAGGCTGTGGCCATAAGGGGTAGCGGGTAACGGTACGGACGGTTATGTCATTGAGTCCCCGGTAGTCGATGCAAGGACGTAATCCACCGTCTTTCTTGGCCACAAAGAAAAACCCTGCTCCCGCCGGGAGGTGGATGGACGCATGAGGCCTGCTTCCAGAGCGTCCTTGATGTAGGTATCCATAGCAGCTCGTTCGGGTGGAGATAGGGAAAAGATCCGACCCCTGGGGGCAAGTGCCCGGAAACAGATCGATGGGACAATCGTAAGGTCTATGGGGTGGTAGCATGGTGGCCCTCTGTTTGCTAAACACCAGTTTGAGGTCATGGTAACACTCGGGAACTCGGGTCAGGTCGATGGATTCTAAAGACTCGGGAGTAGAACTCGGGAATTCTGGAAAATACAAGTAGCTTGGCACGTAGGACCCCACTGCTTGATAGTGCCCACAGACCAGTCGATGTGAGGGTTATGGCTGTGAAGCCAGGGGTATCCAAGGACGAGAGGGAACTCGGAACAGGAGATCAAATGAAAGTTCATCAATTCCTGGTGTTGTGAAACTGAAAGTCTCAAGGAGGTAGTGACATGAGTGACAAGTCCAGATCCCAAAGGGCTTCCATCCAATGTAGTAACCCTCATGGGGTCACTTAGAGGTTCAGAGGGAACGCCATTCTCCTTCGCCCAGACACCATCCATGAAGTTACCTGCGGCTCCAGAGTCTACCAAGGCTTGAAGGTGAAGCTTGTGGTTGTCCCAGGAGAGGGTGACTGGAATGAGCAGACGGGAGTTGGACGGATGGGAGGAGGTTATGTTTCCCGTTACAGTTCCCCCGGTCTGTACGGGACAGAGCGTTTCCCTGGAGCCCGGGACACGTGGAACGGAAATGGCCCGGTTTGCCGCAATATAGACAGCGTCGCTCCCTCATCCGGCGGTCTCTCTCAGCCTGGGAGATGCGTCCAATCTGCATGGGTTCCGGTGGAGCCAGCGATGATAAAGGTGGGGACTCGGAGCTGGGACTGATAGGAGCTAGAGGTCTACGGTTGAGTTCTCTCTCTCTCAGACGCTGGTCAATGCGTGAGGCCAACTTGATCAGGGACTCGAGATTGTCCGGTGGTTCCCGAGTGGCCAGTTCATCTTGGATAGTGTCGGAAAGGCCTTTCAGAAAGCACACTGTGAGCGCCTCGTTGTTCCAGCCACTCGCTGCTGCCACCGTGCGGAACTGGATGGCATAGTCCGTCACGCTGCGCCAACCTTGATGGAGAGTCAGGAGCTGTTTGGCTGAGTCAGAACCACTGCTTGGGCCTTGAAACACTCGTTTGAATTCCTCAGCAAAGGCAGAGTAGCTGGCACAGCAGGAACTATGGGCATCCCACACAGCAGTAGCCCAGGCCAGGGCTTTTTCCGACAGCAGGGTGATGATATATGCGATCTTAGACCGGTCGGTGGGAAACGACGAGGGTTGCAGCTCAAAGGAGAGAGAACATTGAGTGAGAAAGCCTTTACAAGCACTTGGATCACCTGAGAACCGTTGGGGAGGTGGAAGACGAGGTTCAACCAGGGGTTAACTGCCATGGGTACGTGAACCTGAGGTACTGGGACGGAAACTGTTGCCGGGGTAAGTCGATCAGATATTTGCTTAATGGAAGTCAGCATCTCCGACAGAAGATGAGAATGTCTAGCCATTAAGGCCTCTTGCTGAACCAGGGCGGCTTCGTGGCGTTGGACAGTCTCCTGGTGGTGGGACAGCGTGGCAAAAAGGTCCTGAGAACTGGCTGCCTCTGGGTTCATTTTTGGCTCTGTGTTTCTGTCAGGACCCGGCTTTGAACCTGGGTCTCCGGAGTGAGAAACAGTCACTTAACCAACTGAGCCACGAATAGACAGCAGAACCCAGAAGATGAGGCAGACACAGCAGTACTTAAGACGGTGTATTTAATAAAGAAAAAATCCTAAAAAACAAAAAATGGCAAATCCAAAAGGTGGTAGGGAAAAAACACAAAAAGACCTCAAAAGAAACTCACCAAAAATAAACAAAAACAAAAAACAGAATACCACAAGAACTTCACCCGGAATCGACAAGAGCACACAGAACACTAGGACAGGGTGCCAACATACAAACACAGAGCACAGAACTGAGGGAAACAAAGGGTTTAAATACAATCAGGGGAAACGAGACACAGGTGCAAACAATAATGGGGATCAAGGGAAAAACACAGGGACAAAAAGCACAATGGGGACATCTACTGACAAAAACCCGGAACAACCCTGGCCAAATCCTGACAGGAATGTGCTTAACTTGCGTCTCCTTACCTCTCACCCCTCTAACCACATCACTGACCGGCCCAATGGCAAACGGATCCTTAGCACCTAACTCGAGTACTATGTTGATTCCTCCTTGCTATTCTGAGAGGTATATATACTGTAGGTATACTCAATTTGCTTCTCCAAGTTTGCTGGTCTGGTGAGCTAGGGCTAGATGTTGTATTTACGCCTACTCATTTCCGTTCACATAGGTGATGGTGCGTCAACTTGGTTCCCAGGGTGGTTTGTGATTGTGTCCCCCTCTGGGCCTACGATGTCGGGGTAAAATGACACTAATGCTTCCCACAGGGACATGGTTAACCAAGATATGCTGCATGTGCTGGATAACCATATTATCAGCATATGCTGGATATGCTGATAATGAAATTTGAAAGGTCTCTCTGAAAATGTTCCCGTCTTCCTGAGGGAATGATTGTGACTACAATGGTCCTCATTCCACAGTTGTACAGCGGTTCGCTCACAGGGAGCTAGACAAGGAAGCTTATTAGGCCCTCTCTTTTTTTCACTTTTATCATTAGTACTTTTCACATGTGCACTTGATGAGTTCAACCAAGCTTGGAGGAGGTAATCACACACACACACACACACACACAAACCGTGGTGGTTCTAGCTTGAATGGCTCCCTGGGCGGGGTGAACCCCCCCCCCCCCCCAAAGCACCATTCTGTACTAACCAATTTTTATTCAGACATTTGGAACAACACAAATAAATAATCATAACATTTAAAACTATTACCCCATTGCTAACAAAAAATACACAAATAAAACTAAATTGCGCAAATCCTATATCACACAAATACGGAAATAGTATAACACACTTATAAAGAAGAGAACCTTATTACACTATTGCACTTCAAACAAGAAACACACAAACTAAATTGCACAACTAATTGCATTACTAATCGCATTAGTACTGTACAAAGTTAGAGGTGCCCTATTTGATAGATTCCCCCGCTCCCCCTACCTCGGGCATCCAGTTGGGGGACTTGACGTCAACCTACCCCCGCCCCCTCCCCATCTCGTACTTCAAAGTGGGAGATCTTCCCAGGCAGTAGCCTGCCTAGCTCACAAACTAGAATCAGGGTTCCCACAGTCCCACACGGTGACGTGATATCCTTGACATGATGTGCAAATGAGTGAAAGAAAACCGATAGCGCAAATGTCAACATTCTGAATTTTTGTATTTTGGGGGGGGGGGGATTTTTGTGCGGGCGCCCCATGCCGCTACCACCACTGCACACAAACAATAGAGACAGAATAGAGAGAGACATACAGGCACTTTCTCTCCCTCTCCCACACACAGCAGGGAGTGACAAGGACTGTTGTCCAGCCATGTGTCTTTGAGCATGTGTGGCTAAAGCTGTGCCTGGGGCTGTGGAACTACCGCAGACCACAGATGGGTGGGGGTTCAGCTCCAGTATAATGAATACCAAGTCAGAATAAAACAGACTCAGGCTACATTTTGAATCAATATACAGTAAGCATATTGAGTCGGCAATACAAATGCCTTTCGATAGTTGTTGTTTTTCTTCCCCGATTCAATATGTTGTTTGCTTATCCATCCCAAACACCGATATTACAATATTTCCGAAAGGAAAAACAAATAACCACGATGATCCCAGTACATACAGAAGCAATATATGCTGTAGAATTCCTGTTGATAATTTGTTTGGAAAACCATAGCACCCTGTGGCCATCCCTTGATGACTGATTAGTTGTATTCAACGATACATCACAAATATTGGAAACCACGCACTCAGCTTGGTGTGTTATCGCAATCTCTGTTTGAGCAGAGCAAAACAGTTTTCTATTTGAGCAGATTAATCTGTTTCTGGTGATAAAGGCTTATGATGATTTATATTGCCTTGTTTATTTGAGTTTGTTTCATCCTTTGTATTCTATGCCGGGATTCAATCCATAGAGTGTTGTCGACAATGCCGTTTACAAAGGCAATGTTCTCTCATTCATGGAAATCACGTTAACGATAAAAATTCCAGATGTGGGCTCGATCGGAAATTACCCTTAAATGTCAAGCGCGCTATAAGGAGGTTCGGATTGAATCCCAAAGTATTCAGTTTTATTGAAATTACAGCAGTCATTACTTTCAGTTAAATAAAGTGAATTGAAAGCTTAATAAATAAATAAAAATAACGAGATGAATTGCGTGACTTTAATGGTTATAGTTGTAACGCGATTCGTCCTCCTCTGACGAGGAGTATGAGAGATTGGACCAATGTGCAGTGTGGCAAGTGTTTGTCATTTTTTATGAAATGTCACTGAACACGAAAATACAAAATAACAAAGTGAAAGACAGAAATGAAAAACGAAACAGTTCTGTCTGGTAAAGACACAGAGACAGAAATCGATCACCCACAACACAAGTGGGGAAAACAGGCTGCCTAAGTATGGTTCTCAATCAGAGTCAATGATTGACAGCTGCCTCTGATTGAGAACCATACCAGGCCAAAAACATAGAAAGCCAAATCTAGAACAACACATAGAATGCCCACCCCAACTCACTCCCTGACCAACCTAAAATAGCAACAAAAACAAGGAACTAAGGTCAGGACGTGACAATAGTTCAAAAAGTATATATAGTATAACAAAATATTAAGTAGGGTCAGTCTGAACATTTTATACACTGGTTTGGAGTTGATAGCTTAAATATATTAGCAGAATCTTGCAGCCATGTTTTCAGAACTACTTTCATTATTGTTGATGTTTTTAGAACTTTAATGGATTATCATATCATAACAGAATAAATTTGAGTCTTTCAGGAATGTTTGTTGTTATTGGTGTTAGTAGTAATAAATCGGCAGGAATGTTATCTTATAACAACTTATATTGCTCCAACATTTTGTTGCTGAAGTAGGTTCAAGGAACGCTAGAACTATTTTCATAACATCACACTATAACTTTCTAAGAGTCTTGCGGGAATGTTCCCTGCGTGTTGTTTTGGATAACATCCTGTCATGTTTTCTCAAAAGCAAACTTGAATCCAGACATTGTACAACCATTGTCATATCATTAGGTGATAACTTTATAACAGCACTGTGGGAATTTGAATTGACATTTTAGTCATTTAGCAGACATTCTTTAGCAGTTCATATATTTTCGTACTTGTCCCCCTGTGTGTGTAATTGAACCCACAACCCTGGCATTGTAAAAGCCATGCTCTACCAACACAGGAATATTTCCTGCTTGTTGTTATAGGTTTTTAATAACATCTCCATCAACATTAGCAGAACGTTCCTGTAATGTTCTCTCGGGACCATTTCTATTGCTCTCACATTGTGGCAGCATGTTCTAAAAAATGTACTGGTACATTGTGTTATTACATTGTACCTGGAAACCTAATGAAAACGCATGTGGAATGTTCTGCAGTGTTTAATACAGATGTTGTGCACAACCTTAGTGAATGTTAGGATTACATTCCAAAGATATAAACTACCGTTCAAAGTTTGGGGTCACTGAGAAATGTCCTTGTTTTCCATGAAAACATACACGAAATGAGTTTCAAAATGAATAGGAAATATAGTCAAAACATTGACAAGGTTATAAATAATGTTTTTTAATTTAAATAATAATTGTGTCCTTCAAAGAATCCTCTATTTGCAGCAATTACAGCCTTGCAGACCTTTGGCATACTGGTTGTCAGTTTGTTGAGGTAATCTATAGAGATTTCACCTCATGCTTCCTGAAGCACGTCCCACAAGTTGGATTGGCTAGAAGGGCTACTCCCACAACAACTCAACAGGGTTGAGATCCGGGGACTGTGCTGGCACCTCCACTACAGACAGAACACCAGCTGACTGCTTCTTCCCTAAATAGTTCTTGCATAGTATGTAGCTGTGCTTTGCATTGTCCTGTTGTAGGAGGAAATTGGCTCAAATTAAGTGCCATCCACAGGGTATGGCATGGCGTTGCAAAACGGAGTGATAGCCTTCCTTCTTCAAGATCCCTTTTACCCTGTACAAATCTCCCAAAGCATCCTCATACAATCACATTGCCTCCACCATGCTTGACAGATGGCTTCAAACACTCCTCAGGCATCTTTTCATCTCACAAATGTTCTTTGTGATCCAAAAACCTCAAACTTAGATTTGTCTGTCCATAAAACCTTTTCCCAATCTTCCTCTGTCCAGCATCTGTGTTATTTTGCCTATCTTAAACTTTTATTTTTATTGGCCAGTCTGATATACGGCTTTTTCTTTGCAATTCTGCCTGGAAGGCCAGCATCCCGGAGTCGCCTCTTCACTGTTGACGTTGAGACTGTTGTTTTGCGGGTACTATTTGAAGCTGCCAGTTGAGGACTTGTGAGGCGTCTGTTTCTCAAACTAGGCATGCTAATGTACTTGTCCTCTTGCTCAGGTGTGCAACAGGGCCTCCCACTCCTGTTTCTGGTTAAAACCAGTTTGAGCTGTTCTGTGAAGGGAGTAGTATACAGCGTGGTACGGGATCTTCAGGTACTTGGCAATTTCTCGCATTGAATAGCATTAATTTCTCAGAACAAGAATAGACTGATGAGTTTCAGGAGAAAGTCTTTGTTTCTGGATATTTTGAGCCTGTAATCGAACCAACAAATGCTGATGCTCCAGATACTCAACTAGTCTAAAGAAGGACAGTTGTATTGCTTCTTTAATTAATCTGTCACTCCCTGGCCTTAGTATTTCTGTGTTTTCGTTATTATTTTGGTTAGGCCATGGTGTGACATGGGGATTTATGTGGTTTGTTTTGTCTGGGGTTGTGTGTAGGTATGGGATTGTGGTTAGAGTAGTACTCTAGGTAAGGCTATGGTTGCCTAGAGTGGTTCTCAATCAGAGGCAGGTGTTTATCAGTTGTCTCTGATTGGGAACCATATTTAGGCAGCCATATTCTTTAGGTCTCTTGTGGGTGATTGTTCCTGTCTTTGTGTTTGTGGCACCAGATAGGGCTGTTTCGTTTTTTTCTTGTTTTGTAGATTGTTGTATTTTCATCTTTATTAAAGATGTCCAAAACTAACCACGCTGCATTTTGGTCCGCCTCTCTTTCACCAGAAGAAAACCGTTACATAATCAGAAAACAGTTTTCAGCTGAGCTAACACAATTGCAAAATAGTATTTTAATGACTAATTAAACTTTTAAAATGATACACTTGGATTAGCTAACACAACGTGCCATTGGAACAAAGGATGGTTGCTGATAATGGGCCTCTGAAAGCCTATGTAGATATTCCATTCAAACCCAGCCGTTTCCAGCTACAATAGTCCTTTACAACATTAACAAAGTCTACACTGTATTTCTGATCAATTTGATGTTATTTTAATGGACAAAATATTTGCTAGTCTTTCAAAAACAAGGACATTTCTTAGTGACACCAAACTTTAGAACTGTTGTAGGTATATATATATTTTTGTTTTTCAATCTTTTTAATTTCACCTTTATTTACAAGGTAGGCCAGTTGAGAACAAGTTCTCATTTGCAACTGCGACCTGGCCAAGATAAAGCAAAGAAGTTTGACACATACAACAACAGAGTTCCACATGGTATAAAAAAACATATAGTCAATAATACATTAGAAAGAAAGTCTACATACAGTATGTGCAGGTAAGGTAGGATAAGGGAGGTAAAGCAATGCATAGGCCATGGTGGCGAAGTAATTACAATATAGCAATTAAACACTGGAATGGTAGATGTACAGAAGATGAATGTGCAAGTAGAGATACTGGGGTGCAAAGGAGAAAGAGAAATAAATAATTACAGTATGGGGATGAGGTAGTTGGATGGGCTATGTACAGGTGCAGTGATCTGTGAGCTGCTCTGACAGCTGGTGCTTAAAGCTAGTGTGAGAGATATGAGTCTCCAGCTTCAAGGATTTTTGCAGTTCATTCCAGTCAATGGCAGCAGAGAACTGGAAGGAAAGGTGGCCAAAGGAGGAATTGGCTTTGGGGGTGACCAGCGAGGTATACCAGCTGGAGCGCGTGCTACGGGTGGGCGCTGCTATGGTGACCAGTGAGCTGAAATAAGGCGGGTCTTTACCTAGCAGATACTTGTAGATGACCTGGAGCCAGTGGATTTGGCGACGAGTATGAAGTGAGTGCCAGCCAACAAGAGTGTACAGGTCGCAGTGGTGAGTAGTATATGGGGCTTTGGTGACAAAACGGATGGCACTGTGATAGACTACATCCAAGTTGCTGAGTAGAGTGTTGGAGGCTATTTTGTCAATGACATTGCCGATGTCGAGGATCGGTAGGATGGTCAGATTTACGAGGGTATGTTTGGCAGCATGAGTGAAGGATGCTTTGTTGCGAAATAGGATTCTAGATTCTAGATTTAATTTTGGATTGAAGATGCTTAATGTGAGTCTGGAAGGAGAGTTTACAGTCTAACCAGACACCTAAGTATTTGTATTTGTCCACATATTCTAAGTCAGAACCGTCCAGAGTAGTGATGCTGGAGGGGCGGGCAGGTGCGGGCAGCGATCGGTTGAAGAACATGCATTTAGTTTTACTTGCATTTAAGAACAGTTGGAGGCCACGGAACGAGAGTTGTATGGCATTGACGCTTGTCTGGGGGTTAGTTGACACAGTGTCCAAAGAAGGGCCAGAGGTATACAGAATGGTGTCGTTTGCGTAGAGGTGGATCAGAGATTCATCAGCAGCAAGAGCGACATCATTGATGTATACAGACAAGAGAGTCGGCCCGAGAATTGAAACCTGTTGCACCACCATAGAGACTGCCAGAGGTCCAGATGACAGGCCCTCCGATTTGACACACTAAACTCTATCAGAGAAGTAGTTGGTGAACCAGGCGAGGCAATCATTTGAGAAACCAAGGCTGTCGAGTTTGCCGATGAGAATATGGTGATTGCCTCCCGGGTTGCGCAGTGGTTAAGGGCTGTGCCACCAGAGACCCTGGGTTTGCACATAGGCCTTGTCATAACCGGCTGCGACTGGGAGGTCTGTGGGGCGACGCACAATTGGCATAGCGTCGTCCGGGTTAGGGAGGGATTGGCCGGTAGGGATATCCTTGTCTTATCGCGCACCAGCGACTCCTGTGGCGGGCCGGGCGCAGTGCACGCTAACCAAGGTTGCCAGGTGCACGGTGTTTCCTCCGACTCATTGGTGCGGCTGGCTCTTGGGTTGGATGCACGCTGTGTTAAAAGAAGCAGTGCGGCTTGGTTGGGTTGTGTATCGAAGGACGCATGACTTTGAACCTCCCGAGTCCGTACGGGAGTTGAAGCGATGAGACAAAATAGTAGCTACTAATAATTGGATACCACAAAATTGGGGGTAAAAAAGGGGGTAAAAAAATAAATAAGAATGTGGTGATTGACAGAGTCGAAAGCCTTGGCCAGGTCGATGAATATGGCTGCAGAGTAGTGTCTCTTATCGATGGCAGTTATGATATCGTTTAGGACCTTGAGCGTGGCTGAGGTGCACCCATGACCAGCACAGACACCAGATTGCATAGCGGAGAAGGTACGGTGGGATTCGAAGTGGTCGGTAATCTGTTTGTTAATTTGGCTATCGAAGACCTTAGAAAGGCAGGGTAGGATAGATATAGGTCTATAGCAGTTCGGGTCTAGAGGGGGATTGCCGCAGCAGCTTTCCAATCTTTAGGGATCTCAGACAAACGAAAGAGTGGTTGAACAGGCGAGTAATAGGGGTTGCAACAATTTCAACAGATCATTTTAGAAAGAGAACATCGGCTATCTGGATTTGGGTGAAGTAGAAATGGGGGAGGCTTGGGCGAGTTGCTGTGGGGGGGTGGAGGAGGCCTGTTGACCAGAGTAGGGGAAGCCAGGTGGAAAGCATGGCCAGCCATAGAAAAATGCTTATTGATATTCTCAAGTATAGTGGATTTAATGGTGGTGACAGTGTTTCCTAGCCTCAGTGCAGTGGGCAGCTGGGAGAAGGTGCTCCTGTTCTCCATGGACTTTACAGTGTCCCAGAACTTTTTTGAGTTTGTGCTACAGGATGCAAATTTCTGCATGAAAATGCTTGCCTTAGCTTTCCTAACTGCATGTGTATATTGGTTCCTAACTTCCCTCAAAAGTTGCATATCACGGGGGTTATTCGATGCTAATACAGAACGCGACGGGATGTTTTTGTGCTAGAATATGCATAAAATTGGCAGATTAGGATAGAAAACACTCGAAAGTTGCCAAAACTGTCAAAATATTGTCTGTGAGTAGAACAGAACTGATATTGCAGGCAAAAACTTGAGGAAAATCCAACTAGGAAGTGCAGTTTTTCTGAAACCTCTCTTTTCTATCGCAAGCCTATCCTCCATTTAAAGGGATATCAACCAGATTCCTTTCCCTATGGCTTCCACATGGTGTGAACAGTCTTTAGACATAGTTTCAGGCTTTTATTCTGAAAAATGAGCGGGAATGATCACATCGCTTCAGTGGATAGCTAGGTGTCCCCAGATTTGTGCATGCGCCAGCGCCTGGAGAAAGACCTTTTTTCTCTCTCCTATTGAAAAGGCTACCGTCTGGTTGAAATATTATCGATTATTTATTGTAAAAACGACCTGAGGATTGATTATTAAAAAAATGTTTGACATGTTTCTACAAACTTTAAGGATACTATTTGGAATTTTCATCTGCCCGTTGCGACCTGCACGAGCCTGTGGATTACTAAACAAAACGCGCCAACCAAATGGAGGTTTTTGGATATAAAAATAATCTTTATCGAACAAAACAAACATCTATTGTGTAACTGGGAGTCTCGTGAGTGCAAACATACGAAGATCATCAAAGGGTTTCATTTTATTGCTTTTCTAACTTTCGTGACCAATCTTCTTTGATGCTAGCTAATGTTTTGTCTGTTGAGAGAGCTGTCCTCACATAATCGCATGGTTTGCTTTCGCCGTAAATCCTTTTTGCAATCTGACATGCCAGGTGAATTAACGACAAGTTAAGCTGTGTTTTGGTATATTGCACTTGTGATTTCATGAAAATCTAATATTTTTAGAAATTTATTTTGAATTTGGCGCTCTGCAATTCACCGGATGTTGACCAAAATGATCCCACTAAAGGGACCGGTGCTCCAAGAGGTTTTAAGATGGTGAGGAAGACACTTTTAAAGAATAACCAGGCATCCTCTACTGACGGGATGAGGTCAATATCCTTCCAGGATAACTGCGCCAGGTCGATTAGAAAGCCCTGCTCGCTGAAGTGTTTAAGCATGTCCCAGTTTAGGTCACTTAGCATCACGAGCTCTGAAGATAGATGGGGGGCAATCAATTCACATATGATGTCCAGGGCACAGCTGGGGGCAGAGTGTGGTCTATAGCAAGCAGCAACGGTGAGAGACTTGTTTCTGGAAAGGTGGATTTTTAAAAGTAGAAGCTTGAACTGTTTGGGTACAGACCTGGATAGTAAGACAGAACTCTGCAGCCTATCTCTGCAGTAGATTGCAACACCGCCCCCTTCGGCGGTTCTATCATGCGGAAAATGTCATTGTAAAGGATGAACATTTTGGGGCTTTTGATGGTCTTCCTAAGCCAGGATTCAGACACGGCTAGGACATCCAGATTGGCAGTGTGCTAAAGCAGTGAATAAAACAAACTTGGGGAGGAGGCTTCTAATGTTAACATGCATGAAACCACCGCTTTTAATGTTACAGAAGTCAACAAATGAGAACACCTGGGGAGTAGGAGTGGAGCTAGACACTGCAGGGCCTGGATTAACCTCTACATCACCAGAGGAACAGAGGAGGAGTAGGATAAGGGTACGGCTAAAGGCTATCAGAACTGGTCGTCTCGTACGTTCGGGAAACGGAGAGTAAAATGAGCAGGTTTCTGGGCACGATAGAATAGATTCAAGGCATAATGTACAGACAAAGGTATGGTAGGATGTGAGTACATTGGTTGTAATCCTAGGCATTGAGTAATGATGAGAGAGATTTTGTCTCTAGAGACGTTTAAACCAGGTGATGTCATCTTATATGTGGGAGGTGGAACTAAATGGTTGGTTAAGGCATACTGAGCAGGGCTAGAGGCTCTACAGTGAAATAAGACAATAATCACTAACCAGGACAGTAATGGACAAGGCATATTGATATTAGGCATGCATAGCCGGGTGAACATAGGGGTCCAGTGAGTGGTTGGGCTGGCTGGAGACACAGCGATTTAGACAGCTAGCAGGCCGGGGCTTGCAAACTAGCTGAAGGGCCTTAGAGGGACATCTCGACGGAGGAAAGTCTGTTTTAGCCTCCGCGTGTGGTGATGTCGATAGAACAGTCGTGATCGATTAGTAGGGTTCTGAGTAGCAGAGGGGTCCAAGTCCAATTGGGAAAATGGGTATAGTGGCCCAATGGAAATGGGTATATTGGCCGATGGATCTATTCAGCTAACAGTGCAATATACTCTAGACAGCTACTGGGCCGCGGCTAGCAGCTAACGGGCCGCGGCAGCCAGGCTAGCAGATGGGCATTCAGGGGACTTTGCGATTTAGGAGCCCGTTATGTACCCCCTCGAGCAGATTACTTCGTAGTCCAGTCGTAAAGGATCGGCTGGGTTCCGTGCCACGTCCCGGCAGTAGAAGGGGTCCGGGTATTGTAGCCCAGGAGTGGCTGATGGGCCTAGTCAGCTAGCCGAGGGAATGGGCCTAGCATGGGCTAGCTCCAGGCTAATTGGTGCTTGCTTCGGGACAGACGATGGCCAGAAGTAGTCACTCAGATAGCAGCTAGCTAGCTGCGATGATCCAGGTGAAAAGGTTCATAGCTTGCGGTAGGAATCCGGGGATATGGAGAGAAATAGGTCCGGTATGCTCTCATTTGAGGCTCGTTGTACAAACTGACGAGAGCTTTCCGAGCTAAAGGTTAGCTGACGACTAGCTAGTAGCTAGTGTGCTATATATATATATATATATATATGTATATACAGTGCCATGCGAAAGTATTCGGCCCCCTTGAACTTTGCGACCTTTTGCCACATTTCAGGCTTCAAACATAAAGATATAAAACTGTATATTTTTGTGAGGAATCAACAACAAGTGGGACACAATCATGAAGTGGAACAACATTTATTGGATATTTCAAACTTTTTTAACAAATCAAAAACTGAAAAATTGGGCGTGCAAAATTATTCAGCCCCCATAAGTTAATACTTTGTAGCGCCACCTTTTGCTGCGATTAAAGCTGTAAGTCGCTTGGGGTATGTCTCTATCAGTTTTGCACATCGAGAGACTGACATTTTTTCCCATTCCTCCTTGCAAAACAGCTCGAGCTCAGTGAGGTTGGATGGAGAGCATTTGTGAACAGCAGTTTTCAGTTCTTTCCACAGATTCTCAATTGGATTCAGGTCTGGACTTTGACTTGGCCATTCTAACACCTGGATATGTTTATTTTTCAACCATTCCATTGTAGATTTTGCTTTATGTTTTGGATCATTGTCTTGTTGGAAGACAAATCTCCGTCCCAGTCTCAGGTCTTTTGCAGACTCCATCAGGTTTTCTTCCAGAATTGTCCTGTATTTGGCTCCATCCATCTTCCCATCAATTTTAACCATCGTCCCTGTCCCTGCCGAAGAAAAGCAGGCCCAAACCATGATGCTGCCACCACCATGTTTGACAGTGGGGATGGTGTGGTCAGGGTGATGAGCTGTGTTGCTTTTACGCCAAACATAACGTTTTGCATTGTTGCCAAAAATGCATGATATGATATGTCTGGCAGACATATCAGTGTGGATGACGGATCACCACCTTAAGCTGAACCTCGGCAAGACGGAGCTGCTCTTCCTCCCGGGGAAGGACTGCCGGTTCCATGATCTCGCCATCACGGTTGACAACTCCATTGTGTCCTCCTCCCAGAGCGCTAAGAACCTTGGTGTGATCCTGGACAACACCCTGTCGTTCTCAACTAACATCAAGGCGGTGGCCCGTTCCTGTAGGTTCATGCTCTACAACATCCGCAGAGTACGACCCTGCCTCACACAGGAAGCGGCGCAGGTCCTAATCCAGGCACTTGTCATCTCCCGTCTGGATTACTGCAACTCGCTGTTGGCTGGGCTCCCTGCCTGTGCCATTAAACCCCTACAACTCATCCAGAACGCCGCAGCCCGTCTGGTGTTCAACCTTCCCAAGTTCTCTCACGTCACCCCGCTCCTCCGCTCTCTCCACTGGCTTCCAGTTGAAGCTCGCATCCGCTACAAGACCATGGTGCTTGCCTACGGAGCTGTGAGGGGAACGGCACCGCAGTACCTCCAGGCTCTGATCAGGCCCTACACCCAAACAAGGGCACTGCGTTCATCCACCTCTGGCCTGCTCGCCTCCCTACCACTGAGGAAGTACAGTTCCCGCTCAGCCCAGTCAAAACTGTTCGCTGCTCTGGCCCCCAATGGTGGAACAAACTCCCTCACGACGCCAGGACAGCGGAGTCAATCACCACCTTCCGGAGACACCTGAAACCCCACCTCTTTAAGGAATACCTAGGATAGGATAAAGTAATCCTTCTCACCCCCCCCTTAAATGATTTAGATGCACTATTGTAAAGTGGCTGTTCCACTGGATGTCATAAGGTGAATTCACCAATTTGTAAGTCGCTCTGGATAAGAGCGTATGCCAAATGACTTAAATGTAAATGTAAAAAGTTCAATTTTGGTTTCATCGGACCAGAGCACCTTCTTCCACATGTTTGGTGTGTCTCCCAGGTGGCTTGTGGCAAACTTTAAACAACACTTTTTATGGATATCTTTAAGAAATGGCTTTCTTCTTGCCACTCATCCAAAAGGCCAGATTTGTGCAATATACGACTGATTGTTGTCCTATGGACAGAGTCTCCCACCTCAGCTGTAGATGTCACTATCTATTCAATAAATTTTCATTGGGAAACAAGATTTCTAAGGGACTTGTTTGCAGTTCCTCCGCTTCCACTGGATGTCACCAGTCTTTATAACTTGGTTGAGGTTATTCCTTTTTGTAATGAAGAAGTACGGCCATTTTGAATGTGTGTCATTTGAAGTGTACTTTTTAAGAAGGCGCATGACTAGAGAAGTAGCGTGAGTTTGTCTTCCTGTATTGAACACAGATTGTCCCGTCTACAATTTGATCGATTATTAATGTTTAAAAATACCTAAGTTGTATTACAAAAGTAGTTTGAAATGTTTACAGGTAACTTTTGAGATATTTTGTAGTGACATTGCGCAAATTGGAGCCAAATAAAGTGACATTTTCGATATGTATAGACAGAATTAATCGAACAAAAGGACCATTTGTGATGTTAATGGGACATATTGGAGTGCCGACAAAAGAAGCTCGTCAAAAGATAAGGCATGATTTATATTTTATTTATGCATTTTGTGTGGTGCCTGCAGGGTTGATATTTGCTACTCTCTTTGTTTACTGTTGTGCTATCATCAGATAATAGCATCTTATGCTTTTGTCAAAAAGCCTTTTTGAAATCTGACATGTTGCCTGGATTCACAACGAGTGTAGCTTTAATTTGGTATCTTACATGTTTGATTTTTATAGTATTTTATTTGAATTTGGCGCTTTGCATTTTCCCTGGCTATTGGCCAAGTGGGACCCGACTGTCCCGCCTATCCCAGAGAGGTTTTAGGAGTACATTTGTGGAATTTCTTTCCTTAAAACTTCAGGATTGGTATCCCTTCCAGGGCCCGGTTGAGCTAACATAGGCTAATGCAATTAGCATGAGTTTGTCCCATGAGTTTGTCCCAGGACATAGACATATCTGATACTGGCAGAAAGTTTAAAATCTTGTTAATCTAACAGCACTGTCCAATTTACAGTACCTATTACAGTGAAATAATACCATGCTATAGTTTGTGGATAGTGCACAATCTAGCCTAGTGGTTAGAGCGTTGGACTAGTAACCAGAAGGTTGTGAGTTCAAACCCCCGAGCCGACAAGGTACAAATCTGTCGTTCTGCCCCTGAACAGGCAGTTAACCCACTGTTCCCAGGCCGTCATTGAAAAATAAGAATGTGTTCTTAACTGACTTGCCTGGTTAAATAAAAAAAAAATAAAAAAAAAAAAGATAAAAATTAACTTGTAAGTCGCTCTGGATAAGAGCGTCTGCTAAATGACTTAAATGTAAAATGTAAATGAACATAAAACAACAATTTTAACAGATATGCAATGGTTCATTGGATCAGTCTAATACTTTGCACATAAACTTCTCCCATCTAGTGGCCAAAATATCTAATACATTATGGCCTTTCTCTTGCATTTCAAATATGATGGTACAAAACAAATACAAAAGAATGGTGTAACGGCTGTTTATAGAAGAGGACCAAGGTGCAGTGTGGTAAGTGTTCATGATTTATTAATAAAAGTGAACACTGAATAAGAAAAACAACAAAGAGAACGAACGAAACAGTTCTGTCTGGGGCAGACACAAAAGCAGAAAACAACTACCCACAAAACACAGGTGGGAAAAGGCTACCTAAGTATGGTTCTCAATCAGAGACAACGATAGACAGCTGCCACACCCGGCCAAACACACAGAAATAGAGAACACAAAACATAGAATGCCCACCCCAACAAACGCCCTGACCAAACCAAAATAGAGACATAAAAAGGATCTAAGGTCAGGGCGTGACAGTACCCCCCCAAAGGTGCGGACTCCGGCCGCAAAACCTAAATCTATAGCGGAGGGTCTGGGTGGACATCTATCCGCGGTGGCGGCTCTGGTGCGGGACGTGGACCCCACTCCACCTTTGGCTTGGCCCACATAGGTGGCGCCTGTGGAGCGGGGACCCTCACAGCGGGCCCCGGACAGGAGGGCGACTCTGGCAGCTCCGGACAGGAGGGCGACTCTGGCAGCTCCGGACAGGAGGGCGACTCTGGCAGCTCCGGACAGGAGGGCGACTCTGGCAGCTCCGGACAGGAGGGCGACTCTGGCAGCTCCGGACAGGAGGGCGACTCTGGCAGCTCCGGACAGGAGGGCGACTCTGGCAGCTCCGGACAGGAGGGCGACTCTGGCAGCTCCGGACAGGACTCACCAGGCTGGGAAGACACACAGGAGACCGGGTTCTGGGAACAGGCACAGGACTCACCAGGCTGGGGAGACATAAAGGTGGCCTCCTCCTTGGCCGAGGCACCGGACACACTGGGCCGTGGAGACGCATTGGCGGTGTCGATCGCAGAGCTGGCCCCAACCGTTCTGGCTGGATGCCAGCTTCCACCCGGCAAATGCGGGAATGTGTTGGGGGGCTGCCTCTCGGGCTTCCTTGCCAGCCGTGTTCCCTCATACCGCTGGTTCCCTTCTCCTGCTGCCTCTGCTCTCCTGGCTGCCTCCACCTGTTCCCATGGAAGGCGATCCCTTCCAGCCAGGATCTCCTTCCATGTGTAGGAATTTCTGCCGTCCAGAATGTCCTCCCATGTCCAGCCCTCTCTTCCACACTGCTTGGTCCTTTAGTGGTGGGTAGTTCTGTTACGGTCATCGTTGCATGAAGAAGTGGACCAAAGTGCAGCGTGGCAAGTGTACATGAATTATTAATAGAACTGAACACTGAATAACAAAAAAGAGAATGAACGAAACCGAAACAGTCCTGTCTGGTGCAGACTGCAGCTGCCTCTGATTGAGAACCACACCCGGCCAAACACACAGAAATAGAACACAAAACATAGAATGCCCACCCCAACTCACGTGATAAATGGTTGTTTTTCCTTTGTATTATCTTTTACCAGATTTATTGTGTTATATTCACCTACATTCCTTTTTCATTTACACAAAGTTCAAAGCGTTTCCTTTCAAATGGTACCAAGAATATGCATATCCTTGGTTCAGAGACTGAGCTAAATGCAGTTAGATTTGAGTATGTCATTTCAGGCGAAAATTGGGAAAAAAAAGGGGCAGATCCTTAATGCGTTTGAGCCAATTGTGACAAGGTAGGGGTGGTATACAGAAGATAGCCTTATTTGGTAAATGACCACATCCATATTATGGCAAGAACAGCTCAAATAAACATTGAGAAACGACAGACCATCATTACTTTAGGACATGAAGGTCAGTCAATCTGGAAAATTTCAAAGTTTCTTCAAGTGCAATCTCAAAACCATCAAACATTATGATGAGGCTTGCTCTCATGAGGACCGCCACAGGAAAGGAAGAATCCAGAGTTACCTCTGCTGCAGAAGATTAATTAATTAGAGTTACCAGCCTCAGAAATTGCCATCCAAATAAATGCTTCACAGAGTTCAAGTAAGAGACACATCTCAACATAAAATCTTGACAAATTGCTGCAAAGAAACCACTACTAAAGGACACCAATAATAAGAAGAGACTTGCTTGGGACAAGAAACACGAGCAATGGACATTAGACCAGTGGGATTCTGGCCACTGGTCTGATGAGCCCAAATGTGAGAATTTTGGTTCCAACCGCCACATCTTGTGAGACGCGGAGTAGGTGAACAGATAATCTCTGCATTGTGTGGTTCCCTCCGTGATGCATGGAGAAGGAGGTGTGATGGTGTGGGGGTGCTTTGCTGGTGACACTGTCTGTGATTTATTTAGAATTCAAAGCACACTTAACCAGCATGGCTACCACAGCATTCTGCAGTGATACGCCTTCCCATCTGGTTTGCACTTAGTGAGACCGTCATTTGTTTTTCAACAGGACAATGACCCAACATACCACCAGGCAGTGTAAGGCCTGTTTGACCAAGAAGGAGAGTGATGGAGTGCCCCATCAGATGACCTGGCCTGCACAATCAAACAGTTGGGATGAGTTGGACAGCACAGTGAAGGAAAAGCAGCCAACAAGTGCTCAGCATATGTTGGAACTGTCACACCTTGATCTGTTTCACCTGTCTTTGTGATTGTCTCCACCCCCCTCCAGGTGTCGCCCATCTTTCCAGTTATCCCCTGTGTATTTATACCTGGGTTCTCTGTTGCCAGTTGTCTTGTTTGTCAATTCAACCAGCATTTTTGTGTCTCAGCTCCTGCTTTTCCCAGTGTCTTTTTCTCGCCCTCCAGGTTTTGACCCTTGCCTGTCCTGAGTCTGAGCCCGCCTGCCTGCCCCTGAGCCTGCCGCCCATCTGGTACCATCGCCCAACTCTGATTTACTGACTGCCTTCACCTGTCTATTGCCTGCCCCTGTTGGATTATTAAACCATTGGTAATTTGACGTTGTCTGCATCTGGGTTTTCCCTTCCTGCCAATATCATACCTCATAGTACGAGCTGGCCATGACTGACCCAGCAGACCCGGGCCAGCTGCACAACTCCATCTCCTTCCAAGGAGGCTCCATTGGTTGGCACTAGGTATTGCTTCATGGTCATATGGAGGGGGTCCAAACGTTGGCTGAGCGCCATGACCAGGCATTGGACATGCTGCTGGAGCAATTCCGCGGGTTGTCTGGAGGGGTAGCCTGCCACGGTGGAAACCCCACCACCCCTCAGTAACTAGGCGGTTAGCAGCGCTGCCCCACCGGCCACTCCACCTTCCCAGGATTCCCATTTAACTCCCCCGGAACGCTTTAATGGATAGCCAAGCACCTGTCAGGCATTTTTAGCTCTCACCTGGGCTACCACCGTATGCGAACCACAGCCGTCCATGTGCATAAGTCTGGAAGGGTTGGTAAGAGAGGTGAGGAAGGTTTTTGATGCCCGTTCTCCGGGATAGAAGCTGCCCGGAAGCTAATCCAGCTCTGGCAGTACGCCAGCAGAGTGGCTGACTATGCGGTGTATTTCCACACATTGGCAGCGGAGAGTGCGTGGAACCAGGAAATACTGTTTGACATGTTCCTGCACGGTGTCTCGGAGGTGGTTACGGACGAGCTTGCTGCTTGGGAGTTATCCACGGATCTTAACTCCCTCATTGCTTTGACCATCAGCGTCAATGGGCGATTGCGGAAACAACGAATGGAGAAGAAATTTGACTTTGCTCGCACGTCCAGGGATTCCACCTCGCCTCCGAGTCATCCCGGAAGTCCCCGATGGTCCCATTGCCGAGAGCACCCGAGGTCACTGTTTCCTGAGCCTATGCAACGAGGCAGACCTGGGCTGTCGCCAGCGGCACGGCGACACAGGCTCAACTCAAGGAGCTGTCTATATTGTGGGACTTTTGGTCAGTTTGTGTCCTCTTCCCGAGTAAAAGACCAGGCTCATATGGTACTCTGGTGGGCCATATGGAGCACCTTTCTGCTTCCCTTACTCACACCCTTTTTATGTTATTCTGCTGTGGGGAAACCAGTCCAAATCTCTCCGGGTCCTCCTTGACTCTGTTGCTCCGGACCTCTCTGACATTCCCGTGGAGTACCATGACCTCAGATGTGCTCAGCAAATCCCGGGCCACTTCCCTTCTGCTGCACTGCCCCTATGGTTGCGGGATTGACCTTCTTCCTTGCACCCGCCGCCCGGGGATGTCTGTACCCTCTGTCGGGACCAGAGACCAAGGCTATGGAGACCTACATTGGGGACTCCCTAGCTACAGGATTCATCCGTCCCTCTTACTCTCCAGCTGGTGCATGTTTCTTCTTCGTGGTGAAAAAGGACAAGACCCTGCACCTGTGCATTGACTACCGGGTACTCAATGATATTACTGTGAAGAAACGTTATCCGCTAATAATCATTTCCTCGGCCTTCGAGCCGCTCCAGGGGGCAACTGTTTTCCCCAAGTTGGATCTTCAAAACGACTACTACCTGGTGCAGATACAAGAGGGGGATGAATGGAAGACCGCCTTCAAAATGGCCAGCGGCCACTAAGAATATCTGTTCATGCCCTTTGGCCTCACCCTGCTGTGTTCCAGGCTCTGGTGAATGATGTTCTCCACGAAATGCTGAACTGGTTCATCTTCGTCTACATTCATGACATCCTCGTCGTCTCCCACTCCCCCCAAGAACATACTGGTCAGTCCCTGGATGGGAAACCAGATGCTGCTGGAAGTGGTGTTGGAGGGCCAGTAGGAGGCACTCTTTCCTCTGTTCTAAAATAAATATCCCAATGCCTCAGGACACTTCCCTGTGTAGGGTGCCGTCTTTCGGATGGGACGTTAAACGAGTGTCCTGACTAAGGTCATTATCGTAAGAGTAGGGGTGTTAAATTCCCAATCTGACTCTCAAAAAACTATCACGGTCACCTAATAATACCCAGTTTACAATTGTCTCATTCATCCCCCTTCTCTCCCTTAAACTATTCCCCAGGTCGTTGCTGCAAATTAGAATGTGTTCTCAGGCAACTTACCTGGTAAAATAATGAATAAATAAGGAGCAAGCCTTTTGAAATATTTTGGCAAAGTTCATAGGCAACTTTTGAAATATTTTGTAGTGACATTGCGTTTTTTGGAAGCTGTTTTTTTGTGGATCAAACGCGCTTTATAAATTGACATTTGGATATATATGGATGGAATTAATCGAACAAAAGGACCAATTGTGATGTTTATGGGACATATTGGAGTGCCAACAAAAGAAGCTCGTCAAAGGTAATCCATGATTTATATTTTATTTCTATGTTTTGTGTAGCGCCTGCAAGTTTGAAATATGCTACCCTCTTTGTTTACTATTGTGCTATCATCAGATAATAGCTTCTTATGCTTTTGCCGAAAAGCCTTTTAAAAATCTGACATGTTGGCTGGATTCACATCGAGTGTAGCTTTAATTGAGTGTCTTACATGTGTGATTTAATGAAAGTTAGATTTTTATATCATTTTTTTTATTTGCCGCGCTGCATTTGCCCTGTTTTTGCCCTGTTCTTATGGTATAGGGGACGCAACCATCCCCTATACCATAGGCAGTTAATGGGAAGCCAGTGTAGAGCGGCTAGCACTGGAGTAAAATGATAATATTTTTCAGTTCTAGTCAAGATTCTAGTAGCCGTGTTTAGCACTAACTGAAGTTGATTTAGTGCTTATCCGGGTAGCCGGAAAGTAGAACATTGCAGTAGTCTAACCTAGAAGTGACAAAAGCATGGATTCATTTTTCTGCATCATTTTTGGACAGAAAGGTTCTGATTTTTGCAATATTACGTAGATGGACAAAAGCTGTCCTTGAAACAGTCTCGATATGTTCATCAAAAGAGAGATCAGTGTCCAGAGTAACGCAGAGGTCCTTCACAGTTTTATTTGAGACAACTGTACAACCATCAAGATTAATTGTCAGTTTCAACAAAAGATCTCTTTGTTTCTTGGGACGTAAAACAAACATCTCTGTTTTGTCTGAGTTTAAAAGTAGAACATTTGCAGCCATCCACTTCCTTATGTCTGAAACACAGGCCTCCAGCAAGGGCAATTTTGGGGCTTCACCATGTTTCATCGAAATGCACAGCTGTGTGTCATCCGCATAGCAGTGAAAGTTAACATTATGTTTCCGAAAGACATCACCAAGAGGTAAAAAATATAGTGAAAACAATAGTGGTCCTTAAAACCTCTTGAAACTCCCCATCCCGGATCCGGGATCGTGACTAAAGCCTTAGGCTCATTAGCATAACGCAACATTAACGATTTCTGAAAATCGCAAATAAAATGAAAATAATGCGTCTGCTCTCAAGCTTAGCCTTTTCTTAACAACACTGTCATCTCAGATTTTCAAAATATGCTTTTGAACCATAGAAATGGACGAATTTGTGTAAGAGTATGCAAAGCTAGCTTAGCATTTTGAGTAGCATTTAGCACGCAACATTTTCACAAAAACCAGATAACCAAATAAATAAAATCATTTACCTTTGAAGAGCTTCGGATGTTTTCAATGAGGAGACTCTCAGTTACATACCAAATGCGCAGTTGTTCCTGAAAGCGTCTGTGTGTAGGAGAAATCGTTCCGTTTTGTACATCGCATCTGGCTACCGAAACTAACCGAAAATTCAGTCACCTACAACGTCAAACTTTTTCCGAATTAACTCCATAATATCGACCGAAACATGGCAAACGTTGTTTGGAATCAATCCTCAAGGTGTTTTTTCACATATCTCTTCATTGATATATCGTTCGTGGAAGCTTGCATTCTTCTCTAAATTCCATGGAAAAATACTTGCAGCTGACTTTTGCGCACCAATTTCGGCGCAGGACACCGGGCGGACACCTGGTAAATGTGGTCTCTTATCTTCCAATGATATGCCTACAAATACGTCACAATGCTGCAGACACCTTGGGGAAACGACAGAAAGGGCAGACTTACTCCTCTCGCATTCACAGCCATATAAGGAGACAATGGAAAACAGAGCCTCAAAAATCCTGCTCATTTCCTGGATGCCGTCTCATCTTGGTTTTGCCTGAAGCTCACGTTCGAGGGCACGCACAGAAAATATCTTGGTAGTTCTGGACATGTCAGAGTGTTTTCTTTCCAAAGCTATCAATTATATGCATAGTCGAGCATCTTTTTGTGACAAAATATTGCGCTTAAAACGGGCACGTCTTTTTATCCAAAAATGATATAGTGCCCCCAGAGTTTCAACAGGTTAAACGGAACCTTGAGGAACACTGAAATTTACAGTTGATTCGTCAGAGCACAAACTATCCACAGAGACAAACTGATATCTAAGATCTAAACCAGGCCAGAACTTGTCCGTGTAGACCAATCTGGGTTTCCAATCTCTCCAAAAGAATGTGGTGATCGAAAGCAGCACTAAGGTCTAGGAGCACGAAGACAGATGCAGAGCCTCGGTCTGATGCCATTAAAAGGTAATTTACCACCTTCACAAGTGCAGTCTCAGTGCTATGATGGGGTCTAAAACCAGACTGAAGTTTTGTATTCATTGTTTGTCTTCAGGAAGGCGGTGAGTTGTTGCGCAACAGCTTTTTCTAACATTTTTGAGAGGAATGGGAGATTCGATATAGACTGATAGTTTTTTTTATGTTTTCTGGGTCAAGGTTAGGCTTTTTAAAGAGAGGCTTTATTACTGCCACTTTTAGTGAGTTTGGTACACATCCGGTTGATAGAGAGCCATTTATTATGCTCAACATAGTAGGGCCAAGCACAGGAAGTAGCTCTTTCAGAAGTTTAGTTGGAATAGGGTCCAGTATGCTGCAGAGTTGTGCAGACTCAGGACAACTGAGCTTTGGAGGAATACGCAGATTTAAAGAGGAGTCCGTAATTTGCTTTCTAATGATCATGATATTGTCCCCAAAGAAGTTCTTGAATTTATCACTGCTGAAGTGAAATGCATCCTCTCTTGGGGAATGCTGCTTTTTAGTTAGCTTTGTGACAGTATCAAAAATACATTTTGGATTTTTCTTATTTTCCTCAATTAAGTTGAAATAATAGGATGATCGCGCAGCAGTGAGGGCTCTTCGATACTGCACGGTACTGTCTTTCCAAACTAGTCAGAAGACTTCCAGTTTGGTGTAGCGCCATTTCCGTTCCAATTTTCTGGGAGCTTGCTTCAGAGTCAAGCCGAATGCCTCAGCTGGGGTATAGGGAAACAGGTCCGGGAGAAGCAGCCCAACCCTGGGGGGCCCAGATAACAGGGTGTTTGTGCCTGACACTGTCCACTCAGCGGTCCTGGAGTGGGCCCATTCCTCCAGGCTTGCCTGTCAACCGGGCTCTCGTCTGACCCTTGCCTTCATGCGACAACGCTTTTGGTGGCCTACTATGGTTCTGGATGTTGAGGGCAACACTGCCATCCTGACTGTGGTCGACTGTTTTCCAAAGCAAGTCTTCCGGATCCATGGACTCCCGGTGGACATGATCACCAACCGGGGTCCGCAGTTCTAATCCCAGTTCTGGAAGTCCTTCTGCATGCTCATTGGGTCGTCGGCCACCCTGTCCTCTGGATTCCACCCCCAGTCCAACGGCCAGTTGGAGCGAGCCTACCAGGACTTAGAGACTACTCTTCACTGCCTCGTCTCTGCCAACCCTACCACCTGGAGTCAGCAACTGGTATGGGTTGAGTACGCTCGCAACACCCTTCCCTTCCTCTGCCACGGGTCTTTCGCCCTTCGAGTGTTCCTTGGGATATCAGCCTCCACTCTTCCCCGAGCAAGAGAATGAAGTCAGCAACCCCTCTACCCAGATGTTCATCCGCCGCTGTCGCCATACCTGGAAGAGTGCCCGGGCCGCTCTGTTGAAGACCAGGTATAGGTGACAAGCGGATCGCCACCGGACCCCTGCTCCATGCTATCGGCTCGGGCAGAGGGTATGGCTCTCCACCCTCTTGCTCTGCCCCTCTGGGTGGAATCCCGTAAACTTTCCCCCCATTTCATCGGCCCGTTCCCCATCACTAGAGTCATTAGCCACACTGCTGCTCGTCTTTTGTTACCCCGTACCCTCTGTTTTCACCCTACTTTCCATGTGTCTAGGATTAAGCCAGTGTCTCACAGCCCTTTTGTCTTCTGTTTCCAGGCCCACCCCTCCCCCCGTGTCATCGATGGCCATCCGGCGTACACAGTGAGAAGCCTCCTGAGTGATCGACCACGGGGCAAGGGTTTCCAGTACCTGGTTGACTGGGAGGGTTATGGTCCAGACAAGAAGTGTTGGGTCCCCGCTAGAGACATCCTGGACCCAGCCCTCATTGCCGACTTCCACCGCCGGCACCCCGGGCAGCCAGGTATGTGCCCAGGCGCCCCTTGGGGGGGTACTGTCACACACTGATCTGTTTCACCTGTCTTTGTGATTGTCTCCAACCCCCCATGCAGGTGTCACCCATCTTCCCTATTATTCCCTGTGTATTTATACATGTATTCTCTGTTTGTCTGTTGCCAGTTCGTCTTGTTTGTCAAGTCAACCAGCGTTTCTGTGTCTCAGCTCCTGCTTTTCCCAGTCTCTCTTTTTCTCGCCTTCCAGGTTTTGACCGTTGCCTGTCCTGACTTTGAGCCCGGCTGCCTGACCACTCTGCCTACCCTGAACTTGCCTGCCGTCCGGTACCGTTGCCCCCACCTCTGGTTTACTGACCCCTGCCTGCCTTGACCCGTCTATTGCCTGCCTCGGTCGGATTATTATTACACCATTGTTAATTCGACGTTGTCTGCATCTGGGTCTTACCTTCATACCTGATAGGAACTCCTTCAAGACTGTTGGAAAAGCAATCTAGGTGAAGCTGGTTAAGAGAATGCCAAGTAGTGGGGAAAGCTGTCATCAAGGCAAAGAGTGGCTACATTGAAGAATCTCAAATAGAAAATATAATTTGATTGTTTTAACACTTTTTTGGTGATTTCATAGTTTTGATGTCTTCACTATTAAAGAAATATAAAGAAAAACCCTTGAATGTGTAGGTGTGTCAACTTTGTGGTCAAGTCATTGAATACTCTTTCCACTCCTGCGTTGTTTCCGATAGATTTATGTATCCTTATCAAAACAAATCAGGATAACATCCCTCATCTTGACAGCACATGGCATACTGGAGACTTTCAAATGACTTTGATCCAGATGGCCTCTTCTCCCTCTGCCTGTTGGTTGCGAGGGGCCTCACAAATCTCATTGTATTAACTGTCACTGGGCTCAGAAAGAAGAGGATGGAGTGTCCAATGCCTTTTTATGTACTCACTCACTGGGTGAGTACATAAAAAAAGCCACATGCTGGAAGAAACTATCAGGTTTTGTGTACCTGGCATGTAATTGTTTAGAAGGTGTCTCATGGTAATGATTTGGTGTAGTTTTTTCTTTGGCTTGACATAGTATTACAATTGTAATGGCGTTCTTCGTTTGTCGCAAGAAAGTCGGACCGAAATGCAGCGTGTTGGTTACTCATGTTTTTTTAAATGAAAACAAATGACGATTACATGAAAATACTGAGACAAATACAAAACAACAAAACGGAACGTGAAACCTAAATACAGCCTATCTGGTGAAACGACACAGAGACAGGAACAATCACCCACGAAATATACAGTGAAACCCTGGCTACCTAAATACGGTTCCCCATCAGAGACAACAAGAATCGGGCGGGCTGTATCACCGCCTGGTACGGCAACTGCTCCCGCCCTCAACCGTAAGGCTCTCCAGAGGGTAGTGAGGTCTGCACAACACATCACCGGGGGCAAACTACCTGCCCTCCAGGACACCTACACCACCCGATGTTACAGGAAGGCCATAAAGATCATCAAGGACATCAACCACCCGAGCCACTGCCTGTTCACCCCGCTATCATCCAGAAGGCGAGGTCAGTACAGGTGCATCAAAGCTAGGACCGAGAGACTGAAAAACAGCTTCTATCTCAAGGCCATCAGACTGTAAAACAGCCACCACTAACATTGAGTGGCTGCTGCCAACACACTGACACTGACTCAACTCCAGCCACTTTAATAATGGGAATTGATGGGAAATGATGTAAATATATCACTAGCCACTTTAAACAATGCTACCTTATATAATGTTACTTACCCTACATTATTCATCTCATATGCATACGTATATACTGTACTCTATATCATCGACTGCATCCTTATGTAATACATGTATCACTAGCCACTTTAACTATGCCACTTTGTTTACATACTCATCTCATATGTATATACTGTACTCGATACCATCTACTGTATCTTGCCTATGCTGCTCTGTACCATCACTCATTCATATATCCTTATGTACATATTCTTTATCCCCTTACACTGTGTATAAGACAGTAGTTTAGGAATTGTTAGTTAGATTACTTGTTGGTTATTACTGCATTGTCGGAACTAGAAGCACAAGCATTTCGCTACGCTCGCATTAACATCTGCTAACCATGTGTATGTGACAAATAAAATTTGATTTGATTTGAATCACCTGAGTCTGATTGAGAACCGCCTCAGGCAGCCAAACCTAAACTAAACACACCCCTAATCAACCACAATCCCAATGCTTACAAAAACCCCAATACGACAACACAATAACATAAACCCATGTCACACCCAGGCCTGACCAACTAATTAACTAAAACACAAAATACTAAGACCAAGGCGTGACAGAACCCCCCCCCCCCCCCCAAGGTGCGGACTCCCGGACGCACCTCAAAACCATAGGGAGGGTCCGGTTGGGCGTCTGTCCACGGTGGCGGTTCCAGCTCGGGACGTGGACCCCACTCCATTAATGTCATAGTTCCTCCCCTACGCATCCTGGGATAATCCACACTCGCCGCCGACCATGGCCTAGTAGTCCTCACCCAGAACCCCACTGGACTGAGGGGCAGCTCGGGACAGAGGGGCAGCTCGGGACAGAGGGGCAGCTTGGAACAGAGGAAGCCCAGCACTGAAAGGAAGCCCAGCACTGAAAGGAAGCCCAGTACTGAGAGGAAGCCCAGCTAGGCAGTTGAATCCAGCAGATCCTGGCTGGCTGGCAGTTCTGGCAGATCCTGGCTGACTGGCGGATCTGGAAGTGTCTGATTGACTGGCGGATCTGGAAGAGTCTGATTGACTCACGGATCTGGAAGAGTCTGGTTGACTAGCAGATCTGGAGTCTGGTTGACTAGCAGATCTGGAAGAGTCTGGTCGACTGGCAGATATGGAAGATTCTGGTCGACTGGCAGATCTGGAAGAGTCTGGCTGACTGGCAGATCTGGAAGAGTCTGGCTGACTGGCGGATCCTGGCAGACTGACGGCTCTGGCTGCTTCATGCTGACTGACGGCTCTGGTTGCTCCATGCTGACTGGCGGCTCTGGCTGCTCCATGCAGATTGACAGCTCTGGCGGCTTCTTGCAGACTGACAGCTCTGGCTGCTCTATGCAGACTAACAGCTCTGGCAGCTCCTTGCAGACTGGCAGCTCCTTGCAGACTGGCAGCTCCTTGCAGACTGGCAGCTCCATGCAGACTGGCAGCTCCATGCAGACTGGCAGCTCTGGCTGCTCCAAGCAGACTGACAGCTCTGGCTGCTCCATGCAGACTGGCAGCTCTAGCTGCTCCATGCAGACTGGCAGCTCTGGCTGCTCCTTGCAGACTGGCAGCTCCTTGCAGACTGGCAGCTCTAGCTGCTCCATGCAGACTGGCAGCTCTGGCTGCTCCATGCAGACTGACAGCTCAGGCTGCTCCAAACAGGCAGGAGGCTCCGGCAGCGCTGTAGAGGAGGAAGGCTCTAGAATCGCTGAACAGGCGGGAGACTCCGGTAGCGCAGGAGAGGAGGGAGACTCCGGTAGCGCAGGAGAGGAGAAAGGCTCTGACAGCGCAGGAGAGGCGAGGCGCACTGTAGGCCTGATGCGTGGTGCTGGCACTGGTGGTATTGGGCCGAAGACACGCACAGGAAGCCTGGTGCGGGGAGCTGCTACCTGATGGCTGGGGTGTGGAGGTGGTACTGGATAGACCGGACCGTGCAGGCGCACTGGAGCTCTTGAGCACCGAGCCTGCCCAACCTTACCCGGTTGAATACTCTCGGTCCCCCTGCCAGTGCGGCGAGGTGGAATTGCCCGCACTGGGCTATGTAGGCGAACCGGAGACACAGAGCGCAAGGCTGGTGCAATGTAAGCCGGCCCAAGGAGACGCACTGGGGACCAGATGCGAAGAGCCGGCTTCATGGCATTTGGCTCGACGCTCAATCTAGCCCGGCCGATACGCGGAGCTGAAATATACTGCACCGGGCTATGCACCCGCACTGGGGACACCGTGCGCACCACTGCATAACACGGTGCCTGCCCGGTCTCTCTAGCCCCCCGGTAAGCACAGGGAGTTTGCGCAGGTCTCCTACCTGGCGTAGCCATACACCCTGTAAGCCTGATTCCCGGGCTTCCATCCACGTCGCCATGCTGCCTCCTCATACCAGCGCCTCTCAGCTTTAGCCGCCTCTAGTTCCTCCTTGGGGCGGCGATATTCACCAGGCTGAGCCCATGGTCCTTTTCCGTCCAGTTCTTCCTCCCATGTCCAATTCTCCAAGTGGTGCAGCCTCTCCCACTGAAGCTGCTTCTGTTGCCTCTCCCGTGGCTCCTGCCTGTTAACACGCTGCTCGGTCCGTGTGTGGTGGGTGATTCTGTAACGGCGTTCTTCGTTTGTCTCAAGAAAGTCGGACCGAAATGCAGCGTGTTGGTTACTCGTGTTTTTTTTTATGAAAACAAATGACGATTACATGAAAATACTGAGACAAATACAAAACAACAAAATGGAACGTGAAACCTAAATACAGCCTATCTGGTGAAACTACACAGAGACAGGAACAATCACCCACGAAATACACAGTGAAACCCAGGCTACCTAAATACGGTTCCCCATCAGAGACAACAAGAATCACCTGACTCTGATTGAGAACTGCCTCAGGCAGCCAAACCTAAACTAAACACACCCCTAATCAACCACAATCCCAATGCCTACAAAAACCCCAATACGACAACACAATAACATAAACCCATGTCACTCCCTGGCCTGACCAACTAATTAACTAAAACACAAAATACTAAGACCAAGGCGTGACAACAATATAAATGAGAATATTAGGAAATTACATCTGTTATCAGGCAGATCCAACTGAGTTACAATATAAAAATAATGTGCTTGATTTAACTTAAAACAAATAGCTGGCAAGACTGTTTTATATATTTAAAAGTAGGGCTACTGTGGATGACTTCATTACTCAGTTGATGAAGTGATCCATGTCTGGCTTTCATATTTCCCCCCATTTGCCCCCAATTGTCTGGGCATATCTGTAAACAAGCATACTACTAAGATAGTTGATCTTAATTTCCTTTAATGGGAATTTATTCAGAAGATACTCCCGGTTTGGTAAACAAAAACACATCAATAATGCTACTATTATTTTTTTATCCTGCTGCTCAGCCACTTTAGCCCTGATTGTATGCATACAACTACCTCATCTATTACAGTCGTTATTGATTTTGCCGCCATCACCTTACGTTTCAGCATGATTGTGCATCGCCCCATGTCTCAAGGATCTGTACACAATTCCTGGAAGCTGGAAATGTCCCAGTGGCCTGCATACTCAGACATATCACCCATTGAGCGTGTTTGGGATGCTCTGGATTGACATGAACGACGGCGTGTTCCAGTTCCCGCCAATAGCAACTTCGCACAGCCATTGAAGAGGAGTGGGACAACATTCAACAGCCTGATCTACTCTATGCAAGAAGATGTGTCGCGCTGCATGAGGTAAATGGTGCTCACACCACTAGTTTTCTGATCCAAAGACCCTACTTTTTTTAAAGGTATCTGACTAACAGATGCATATCTGTATTCCCAGTCATCCATAGATTTGGGCCTAATTTATTAAAATTGACTGATTTTGTTATATGAACTGAAATTGTTGTATGTTGCATTTATATTTTTTATCAATGTATATAGAAATTGCTCATAGGTAACTTTAAAGTTACACTTTGTCACACCAACAGTCCCTTTTGTTCCCCGTCCTGTCCAGCTCAGGTGATCGGCGTCGCCGGCCTTTGAGCTGCCGAACCTGCTGCTGGCAAACGCCCTTCACTCATCAACCCCAGACTTTTCTTGTCATCATTACACACACCTGGTTCCAATCCCCACTCTATCACTGTATATAAACTCCCTCTGTCATTTGTCTGTTTGAAAATGTTACTTGTTTTCCTGAGAGAAATCTCTCATACTATTTCCTGAGTAATTCATTATTTTGTACTTTGGGTTTTGTCCCGTTTTTATTTATGTATATATATATAGTGCTTCAATAAACTCAGTAGTTCTAAACCTGTGACTGCCTCCTGCCTACTCTCTACACTTTTGACACACTTAACATTAAATGACAACTAGCGACAACCTTGAACTTATGGATATATTACAGATATGTAGTCTGTGGTGTATTGGTGTGTTTCTTCTCTCACATGGATGGCGCTTTCAGAAGTTGACGATTAGATTGTCAGGATGGGTAACATACTTTGTAGGTACACAATAATTACATGTAAGTACCCCTCAAGATAAACTTAATTTTAACTGCTGTAGCTAAATCCTGTGTAACACCTACTAATTACATTGCACTTATGCAGATATTACATGTACTCTTTGCTGTACTAGTGTGTTCACTTTCTCACTTGGATGGTGCTTCCAAAAGCTTAGCAAATTGGGCCATGTTGTCAGGATGGATAATGTACTATAAAAGTACACATTCATTACAAGTAAAAAAAAAACTCAATATACACTTAATTTTAACTAGCTTAATCCTGTGTAGCATCTAGTAATTACATTGTACATGTGGTGTACTTGTGTGATGATGACACCCACTTGAGGAAGACACGCATATGGTAAACACCAGTCAGTGAGGTTGACCTACATCTTATCTGTTTTTGTCAACTCAACCAAATAAACCTAGCTATAGGTGAGAAGAAATTAAACACTAAATTGGTGAATTTAGTGGAAACTTGTCCATTTGTAACAAGCATGGTAACAATAATTTGTTGCAACACCTCTGTAATTACAGACTTGTTATTACAGTGGAACTATGAGTTGCTACAATTAACTACAATGATTGATACAGTTGTAATTACACTGTAATAAGGACTCCTTAAAATGAAGTGTTAGCGAGCTGCCAGTCAAAAGTTACAGAGTACAAGCATTCCAGGTGAAGCTTATTTAGAGAACGCCAAGAGTGTGCAAAGCTGTCATCATGGCATAGGATGGCTACTTTGAAAAATCTTAAATATATTTGGATTTGTTTAAAAATATTGGGTTACTACATGAATCATATGTGTTATTTCATAGTTTTGATGTCTTCACTAGAAAATAGTAAAAAAAAAAAAGCTTTGAATGAGTAGGTGTGTCCAAACTTTTGACTGATACGTTGGGCTCCCGAGTGGCGACATGGTCTAAGGCACTGTGTCTCCGTGCTAGAGGCGTCACTACAGACCCTGGCTTGATTCCAGGCTGTATGACAACTTGCCGTGATTGGGAGTCCCATAGAGTGGCGCACAATTGGCCCAGCGTCGTCCGGGTTAGGGTTTGGCTGTGGTAGGCCGTCATTGTAAATAAGAATTTGTTCTTAACTGTCTTGCCTAGTTAAATAAAAAATAAAAAATACAAGTACTATATATTCAAACTCAAAAAGTATCGTAGGCTGTGTTTACACAGGCAGCCCAATTCCGATATTTTCCCAATTATTGGCAAAAGCTGATCTGACAAAAGACCAATTAGTGTGAACAATTATCAGAATTGGGATGCCTGTGTAAATGCAGCCTTAGCGTCTCTAATTCGGTGTGCTAAATCACAACAAATGAAATAAACACCGGGTTAATGGATTCTGGGCTTTCGTGTTCAATTTCACAACTCAATTAAAGGGAACTCTCAAAACAGCTCACAGCTGAGCACTATGAAGATTTAGTTTCAATTAATTAATGATGACTGGATGCCACAAATGTCAAATAGGCGGCATCAAAGATAACACGCCGATATCAGTGATCTCACGTAGAGATCTGAAAACAGTTACATAAAGAGATGACATTCAGATTACGTGACACATGAATTTTCTCCATCAGAGAGCCCACCATTTGAATGCATCAAAGTAAAAAAGACCTTTAAAGCTAATTAGTTTGTCCTTTATGAAGGGATTATGTGCTTGGGTTATTATGTATTGGGACTCCGTCTTTGGCAGATTATGAAAAGCATCTACTCTGCTGCAAGATTTGTTCCAGATATAAGCAGATGGTTGCGATGAACAAACACATAGCCTTTAACAGCCAAGCATTTACTTATTTCAAAAATGTCATGGAGTTATTTGATCCATTGAGTTTTATGAGGGTAAAAAGTGAGTAGAATTGATTTGTTTGTATGTTTTCTTGGGTAATGAACATGCTGAGAGACTGTAGCACACTCATAATGTACTGTATGTGTTAGCTGAACAGCTGATAGGGAGGGGTTCTGTAAGGATTTGTCAGCTCTCAACTGCATGCCAGCCTGATTCAATCTTATCCTTGAATGTATTTGACTATATTAGGACAGCCTCAGAGTCACTGGCTGTCCTAACCTGAACACAATGACATTTCAGTAAAAATTATAAGCATTGGATGGATGTAGACTATTATTTGTAATAGTGTGGTCTCACATCTGTTCACTTCTTTATCATGTGGCAGAGTAACATTGACATGTGGGTGTCTTTTAAATTTGAAAAATGCTATTTTCCACAATGGGTTGATCAAAACAAGCATGGTGATTGGTTGAGACGCATTCTACGCCACACTAAAAAAACTGTTAGCACGGGTGCAAAAATGGTCATCTTGTTTTCTGTTCCACCTGAGAAATCCCTATGCATCCAGTGTCCCATCAGCCTAGCCAGCCAATTTGTATTTGTCACATGCGCCAATTACAACAGGTGTAGAAATTACCATGAAATGCTTACTTACAAACCCTTCACCAACAATGCAGTTCAAGAAATAGAGTTAAAACCTGTTAGAGATCGGGCTACTTTTTTCAACATTCTGTTATTAAAAATCGCGCAACATTTCAATGTCTTGCTACTCATGCCAGGAATATAGTATATGCATATGATTAGTATGTGTGCATAGAAAACACTCTGAAGTTTCTAAAACTGGTTCAATGATGTCTGTGACTCTAACAGAACGTGTTCCGTGGTCAAAATCGCAAGGAAACCTGATCACAAAATCGACGAAGAAAAAATCAATCCGCCAGTCTCTGTATTGTCTATTGCAAGGCATAATAGTTAAGGATGGGATTACAGTTCCTACAGCTTCCACACGATGTCGCCAGTGTTGTGATTTCGATGCAACTAAATCCTTGGTCATAAGAGTAATAGGCACATCCTCTCGTCGGGTACACAGCAGGAAGAAATGGAATTGGGGAAAGTGGACTACATTTTCCAAACTTGCTCCTATTGAATACAGATTGCTCCGTGATCAATTTGATCGTTTATTAACGTTTACTAATACCTAAAGTTGGATTACAGAAGTAGTTTGAAGTGTTTTGTCAAAGTTTATAGGCAACTTTTTTAATTTAAAAAAATAACATTGCGTTTAGAAAAAGTGTTTTTCCTGGATCACACAGTCTTCATAAATGGACATTTTGGGTATACAAGGACCGAATTAATAGAAAAAAAGACCCAATTGTGATGTTTATGGGACATATAGGAGCACCAACAAAGAAGCTTGTCAAAGGTAATGAATGTTTTATATTTTATTTCTGCGTTTTGTGTAGCGCCGGCTACGCTAATTCTTTTGTTTACGTCCCCTTCAGGTATTTCGGGGTGTTGCATGCTATCAGATAATAGCTTCTCATGCTTTCACCGAAAAGCATTTTAAAAATCTGACTTGTTGGCTAGATTCACAACGAGTGTAGCTTGAATTGAGTACCTTGCATGTGTGTTTTAATGAATGTTTGAGTTTTAACGAGTGCTATTAGCATTTGGCGTAGTGCATTTGCATTTATTGTTGGCAAGGTGGGACGCTAGCGCGTCGGGTTGCCCAGAGAGGTTAATAAAATATTTAACTTAATAAATGTAAAAAAAAGTAGTAATTAGTTGTTCAGCGGTCTTATGGCTTGGTGGTAGAAGCTGTAAAGGAGCCTTTTGGTCCTAGACTTGGCGCTCCGGTACAGCTTGCCGTGCGGTAGCAGAGAGAAAAGTCTATGACTTCGGTGACTGGAGTCTTTGAAAATTTTTGGGCCTTACTCTGACACAGCCTAGTATATACAGTACCGTTCAAAAGTTTGGGGTCACTGAGAAATGTCCTTATGTTTTAAAGAAAAGCTAATTTTTTGTCCATTAAAATAACATCTAATTGATCAGAAATACAGTGTAGACATTGTTAATGTTGTAAATGACTATTGTAGCTGGAAACGGATGATTTTTAATGGAATATTTGCATAGCCGTACAGAGGCCCATTATCAGCAACCATCACTCCTGTGTTCCAATGGCACGTTGTGTTAGCTAAACCAAGTACATTGTTTAAAAGGCTAATTGATCAATAGTAAACCCTTTTGCAATTATGTTAGCACAGCTGAAAACTGTTGTTCTGATTAAAGAAGCAATAAAACTGTCTTTCTTTAGACTAGTTGAGTATCTGGAGCGTCAGCATTTGTGGAAATGCTTTATGAATTTTATGAATAAATGACTAAACAATATCCCCATTATAAATAGAACTGTAACTAAGTAAACTTATACTCTGTTTTATTATATCTGATTAACAATATGAATTCATAAGTGAGAGATTGTGGAGCCTGAAACAGGGGGTAATTAAATAAAATTAATACCATTCCAGCCAGGTTGGGGAAGATTGGAAGTGTTTTTTTAAGTAAGCAGAAAAGGTCTTTAACCTATGGTTGAACCGACAAAACTTAGCTCTGGGGTGTTTTAGATAAGGCAGTGAGTGCATTCCCAGGTTTTCCGTTAACTGGAACTGTCAGCTAAGTGGTGATCGATAATGGTGAGGGGTCAAGAGTTAATTCAGTTATATTGTGTGTCCTATGTTTACGCTAGTTAGTTGGAATTAACTTTTATACTTGCTTTGTCTTGGTCGGGAGGAGGAGATTCATTCTAGAACCAATGACGTCATATTTTTTATATAAACTTTTGTTCGTGGTTACATGGGAGCGCACTCCGAGGATAAATACTATTATCTATTTTTGATAAGACTGGTCTCCGTCTATTTTATGCAAATAAGAATCTTACAAATACTCATAAAATAGACGAAGTGAATTCAATTAATGAAAACATATTGGAATAATGAAATTACAGTAACAGAGCACTCCTCAAACAATAGCGTGGCATTTTTTCCGCAGTAATAGCTACTATAAATTGGACAGTGCAGTTATATTAACAAGAATTTAAGCTTTCATCTGATATAAGAAACGTATATGTACCGAAATTTGTTGTTTCTAAAATCTGCGATCTTGACATAAGGCGCTGCATGATTTACAACTGTTCCGTTGACGGGATGCTGCTCCTTAACCTCTCTAGTGTATGTGGGATGCTAGCGACCCATCTGGCCAACATCCAGTGAGGTTGCAGAGCGCCAAATTCAATTACAGAAATGCTCATGATAAAAATAAAGATTAACTTCTTGTTAATTAAACCAACCACAGTGTCATATTTATAAAATGATTTTCTTCAAAAGCATACCTTGCCCGGAACATACCTAGCCCAGAACATAGCCCAGTTGACAAATTATTACAAACAGTAACCAGCCAAGCAGAAGCGTTACAAAACTCAGAAATAGAGATAAAATGAATCCCTTACCTTTGATGATCTTCATATGGTGGCAATCAGAAGACATCCATTTACTCAATAAATGTTCCTTTTGTTCGATGAAGTCTCTTTATATCCAAAAACCTTTTCTTCAGTAATCCACAGGCTCAAACTCTGTCAATACAATCAGACATAAAAATCCAAATTGTATCCATACAGTTCATAGAAACATGTCAAACAATGTTTATATTCAACCCTCAGGTTGTTTGTTAGCCTAAATGATCAAAATATTTTAACCGGACAATAACGTCGTCAATATAAAAGATAAACAAGAAATGCACATGCGCCTGAAAAAAACTCTGCGTCACGTTAGTGTCCACTCGTTCAGACTGGTCTTACTCCCTCATTTATAAGAATACAAGCCTGAAATGATTTCTAAAGACTGTTGACATCTAGTGGAAGGCATGGGAACTGCAAATGTAGTCCTAAGTCAATGGATACTGTAATGGCATTGAATAGAAAACTACAAAAAAACCTTCAGGTTTTCGCCTCCTAAGTCAGTTCTGTTATACTCACAGACACTATTTTAACCTCTAGCGTCGAGCAATCCCGTATCCGGGAGCGTAATCATAGCCTCAAGCTCATTAGCATAACGCAACGGTAACTATTCATGAAAATCGTAAATGAAAAGAAATTAATATATTGGCTCACAAGCTTAGCCTTTTGTTAACTTGTTCCCGCTAACCACACCCCCCCCCCCGCTCAACTCAAACCGAGGCACGCAGAATGCAAAAATATTCTTAGAAATATTTAACCTCCACACATTAACAAGTCCAATAGCTCAAATGAAAGATAAACACCTTGTTCATCTACCCAGCGAGTCAGATTTCTAAAATGTTTTACGGCGAAAACATAGCACATATGTATATCAAACCACAACGAGGACACATACAATATGTAGCCATATTGTCAAGCAAAAGACACAATTACAAACGCAGGATTAAAAGAAAAATAATTCACTAACCTTTTGAAAATCTTCGTCAGATGACAGTAATAGGACATGTTACACAGTACATTTATGTTTTTTTCAATAATATGCCATTTATATCCATAAATCTCCATTTACATTGACGCAATGTTCAAAAAATGCTAAAAAATGTCCGTAGAAATACACATCATAAACAACATAAACACACAACACACACAACACACACAACATAAACTTTTCATAAACTTTGACTAAATATACATGTTCTACATATAGTTAGAAAGATACACTGCTTCTTAATGCAACCGCTGTGTGACCTTTATTTTTAACGTTACAGAATTCGTTCACTAGGCAATATTCTGAGGCGGCGCTCAGACATAAGCAATATTTCTCTGCTATGTTGGAGTCAACAGAAATACAAAATTACAACATAAATATTCCCTTACCTTTGATGGTCTTCGATCAGAATGTAGTGGAAGGAGTCAAACTTACCCAATACATCGTTTGGTTTCAAGTTGTGTGTCTCTGTATTAGCATATGCTAACAGCTTCAGCTGAAATGCACACGAAATGACTTCTGGTCCCGCACAGTTGCGCATCAAAACTTCAAAATTACATATTATATGTCGACTAAACTGGTCAAACTAAGTGCAGATACAAGCTTTAGGATGTTATTAACGTACAAAACAATTGGCGATTCGACAGAATGAACGCAACTCAACGAAATGGAACAAAAGACTAGGCTGTATACAATTGCGCCAGGACGAACAGATATTTTCCAGTGACACGTCACTGGGATTTTCCCCATTACTCGCTCTATTGAACGGACACATCCAGCCGAACAAACAGAAACTGATTCCAGATCCGTAGCTGGTTGGGAAGGGTGGGGGCGATGATGTCAAAGTTGGGGTAACTTTCCTGATGAGAAAGAGAGTTTGGGAGAATGGCTGCCCTGTGAGTTCTGCTTTACATACAGACATAATTCGAACGGTTTTAGAAGCTTTATAGTGTTTTCTATTCAATAATAATTATTATATGCATATATTAGCAATTTTGGACAGATTTTTTTTCTGTTTACTATGGGCACGCAATTCCTCCAAAGGGGGCAGTATTGTGCATAGCCTTAATTAACAACACTGTCATCTCAGATTTTCAAAATATACTTTTCAACCATAGCTACACAAGCATTTGTGTAAGAGTATTGATAGCTAGCATAGCATTAAGCCTAGCATTCAGCAGGCAACATTTTCACAAAAACAAGAAAAACATTCAAATAAAATAATTTACCTTTGAAGAACTTCGGATGTTTTCAATGAGGAGACTCTCAGTCAGATAGCAAATGTTCAGTTTTTCGAAAAAGATTATTTGTGTAGGAGAAATCGTTCCGTTTTGTTCATCACGTTTGGCTAAGAAAACCCCCCGAAAATTCAGTCATTACAACGCCAAACCTTTTTCCAAATTAACTCCATAATATCGACAGAAACATGGCAAACGTTGTTTAGAATCAATCCTCAATGTGTTTTTCACATATCTATTCGATGATAAATAATTCGTGGCAGTTGCCTTTCTCCTCTGAACCTAATGGAAAAGTGGACGCAGCTGGCGATTGCGCAATAATTTCGACGGAGGACACCAAGCGGACACCTGGTAAATGTAGTCTCTTATGGTCAATCTTCCAATGATATGCCTACAAATACGTCACAATGCTGAAGACACCTTGGGGAAACGGCAGAAAGTGTAGGCTCATTGCTGGCGCATTCACAGCCATATAAGGAGACATTGGAACACAGCGCATTCAAAATCTGGGGCATTTCCTGTATGAAATTTCATCTTGGTTTCGCCTGTAGCATTAGTTCTGGGGCACTCACAGACAATATCTTTGCAGTTTTGGAAACGTCAGAGTGTTTTCTTTGCAAAGCTGTCAAATATATGCATAGTCGAGCATCTTTTCATGACAAAACATCTTGTTTAAAAGGGGAACGTTTTTTTATCCAAAAATTAAAAGAGCGCCCCCTATATCGAAGAAGTTAACAGTTTTGGGAACTTTGAGTGTTTTCTATCCAATCTACCAGTTATATGCATACAGTGCCTTGCGAAAGTATTCGGCCCCCTTGAACTTTGCGACCTTTTGCCACATTTCAGGCTTCAACATAAAGATATAAAACTGTATTTTTTTGTGAAGAATCAACAACAAGTGGGACACAATCATGAAGTGAAATGACATTTATTTAACTTTTAACATTTAACATTTAACTTTTTTAACAAATCAAAAACTGAAAAATTGGGCGTGCAAAATTATTCAGCCCCTTTACTTTCAGTGCAGCAAACTCTCTCCAGAAGTTCAGTGAGGATCTCTGAATGACCCAATGTTGACCTAAATGACAAATGATGATAAATACAATCCACCTGTGTGTAATCAAGTCTCCGTATAAATGCACCTGCACTGTGATAGTCTCAGAGGTCCGTTAAAAGCGCAGAGAGTATCATGAAGAACAAGGAACACACCAGGCAGGTCCGAGATACTGTTGTGAAGAAGTTTAAAGCCGGATTTGGATACAAAAAGATTTCCCAAGCTTTAAACATCCCAAGGAGCACTGTGCAAGCGATAATATTGAAATGGAATTAGTATCAGACAACTGCAAATCTACCAAGACCTGGCCGTCCCTCTAAACTTTCAGCTCATACAAGGAGAAGACTGATCAGAGATGCAGCCAAGAGGCCCATGATCACTCTGGATGAACTGCAGAGATCTACAGCTGAGGTGGGAGACTCTGTCCATAGGACAACAATCAGTCGTATATTGCACAAATCTGGCCTTTATGGAAGAGTGGCAAGACGAAAGCCATTTCTTAAAGATATCCATAAAAAGTGTTGTTTAAAGTTTGCCACAAGCCACCTGGGAGACACACCAAACATGTGGAAGAATGTGCTCTGGTCAGATGAAACCAAAATTTAACTTTTTGGCAACATTCAAAACGTTATGTTTGGCGTTAAAGCAACACAGTTCATCACCCTGAACACACCATACCCACTGTCAAACATGGTGGTGGCAGCATCATGGTTTGGGCCTGCTTTTCTTCAGCATGGACAGGGAAGATGGTTAAAATTGATGAGAAGATGGATGGAGCCAAATACAGGACCATTCTGGAAGAAAACCTGAGACTGGGACGGAGATTTGTCTTCCAACAAGACAATGATCCAAAACATAAAGCAAAATCTACAATGGAATGGTTCAAAAATAAACATATCCAGGTGTTAGAATGGCCAAGTCAAAGTACAGACCTGAATCCAATCAAGAATCTGTGGAAAGAACTGAAAACTGCTGTTCACAAATGCTCTCCATCCAACCTCACTGAGCTCGAGCTGTTTTGCAAGGAGGAATGGGAAGAAATTTCAGTCTCTCGATGTGCAAAACTGATAGAGACATACCCCAAGCGACTTACAGCTGTAAGGGAATACCCCCCCTGTATTGGACAAAAATGAATGGGAAACCATTGGCATAGTACAAACCATGTACACAATGGCCAATACCACCCAAATCGGCGTTGATTCATGCAAAATGTACTTCAAATGCCATATGGCAATTGCCAGTTGTAACACTTCAAAAATCCAACAGGTGGCGTGTGCGCTCCACCGTGGTTTTTCATATTGAAAATGGACTCCAAGTCAACATCCAAAAGCCAAATTTTGAAAAAATAGATTTTTTGTCAAAAACTTATCACCCCTTAAAAAAGTGCTTTCTGGACCGTTTTTCGAAATTCTTTCGCTTTTTTTGTCAATTACACATGTGTAAGAACTGTATGAATATACTTTTGTCCAACTTTATTATCATAATTTTTTTTTTTTTTACTTGCGCATTATTGCATGTGTTTTCTCTATTTGCAATATGATTTCATAGGAAGTCAGAAGTCAAAAGTCAATAATTGCAAAATTTCATAAAAAACTTCACACACCCCTAAAATGTGCTTTCTGGACCGTTTTTCGAAATTCTTTAGAATTTTGTGTCAATTACACACGTATAAGAACTGTATCAACATACTTTAGTCATATTTTATTATCATAATTATTTTTTTTTTTTACTTGTGCATAAGGCATATGTTTTGTGGGGGCCAAATGTCATAAGAAATTTGACATGCTCAAAAATCCTGCAGAAATGCAAAATTGACTGGCCTGATGAACTCGGGATGGCCGGGCAGTGATTGTTGTTCCTTTCAATCACTTGTGGTGTTGATTTCATCATGTCCATTTGTTTATGTTTTCTCACTTTTGCAAAGTCACTGTGCATTTGCAACATGGTTAACTGGGCATTCACCATCACGAATTTGTCATGCTATAAAAATCGTGCAGGAACGCCAAATTGACTGGCCCGATGAACTCGGGATGGCTGGGCAGTGATTCTGGTACCTCTCCATCGCTCGTTAGGGTTGATTCCAGAATGTCCATTTGGTGATGTTTCTCACTCTTGCAAAGTCACTGTGCATTTGCAATATGGTTAACTGGGCATTCACCATCACCAATTTGTCATGCTATAAAAATCATGCAGGAATGCCAAATTGACTGGCCCGATGAACTCGGGATGGCTGGGCAGTGATACTGGTACCTCTCCATCGCTCGTTAGGGTTGATTTCAGAATGTCGCTTTTGGTGATGGTACCTCACCGCTTAAACATATTGCAAATGGACAAGAGTCACCTGCAAGTCACCGTCCATCAGTCAATTTGATATCATTCAAAGCTAACTATTGGAGGCACTGTCAGTCTCTACGCACCCCAATAATACGTCCCTCCATCCAAGTTGTGAATCTGTGTGATTTAGTTTTCCTTTGAATTTATATGGGAAAAATGACTGATTTACAGTTCATGGGGGTTGCCTAATCACACATATGAAGTTTTGGACAGATCTGATTTTTTTAACCCTTCCAAACAGCCCATGAGACACCAATTATGGCACTTTCGGTTGGCACAGGAAGCTATAAATACACACATGTCTTGATTGACATAGAAACTTACAGAATCCTGAGTTTTAAGTCTTTAAGTTGAGAATTGACTGATCTACACAGGGTTGAATGCAGAGTCATTTTCACCTTTGGTGGTGATGTACATCCAAATACCTTTCGGGTGAATTTAACCACTTCCGGTTGCTCCAGGAAGCTTAGAATCAACACAGGTAGACCTCATAGTGGTCTGATGGAATGTCATAGAAGACAGGTTCATAAGGGATTCATAACCCACATAGGCCTCAGGTTGAATTTCGAGGTGAAGCCAATGTATTCCTATGGGGAGAGAAGTCAATGCAAACTGTTTTTATGTAAACACCTTCTTTTAACTATGAAGGGTTAATGTCACACGGTCAAGGTTAGGCTTGCACAGATCGGGAGGACCTTAGGAACAGTCCTGTGTTTGAATTGTCCTTCTAAACCTAACGGTTCCGCCGCTGTCACCCAAAATCAAATGACATTGTGGTGCAGGCTTCATTGTGGGCCTATTTTTCTCATGGTCGCTGCGGTCAAGCGGGGCGCCTCGTTGGACTCGGCACAGTCTGGACACTATGGTGATGCCATGTTTTGTGTTGATTTCAGAATGTCCATTTGGTAATGTTTTCTCACTCTTTCAAAGTCACTGTGCATTTGCAATATGGTTAACTGGGCATTCACCATCACCAATTTGTCATGCTATAAAAATCGTGCAGGGATGCCAAATTGACTGGCCCGATGACCTCGGGATGGCTGGGCAGTGATTCTGGTACCTCTCCATCGCTCGTTTGGGTTGATTTCAGAATGTCACTTTTGGTGATGGTACCTCACCGCTTAAACATATTGCAAATGGACAAGAGTCACCTGCAAGTCACCGTCCATCAGTCAATTTGATATCATTCTGACACCAAACTGATACAAACTGACACCAAACCCACTTTTCCCAACTCGTTTAGGAGCCAAGTGTCACATACTTCAGAGCTGGCCCAAAATTCACAACGCCTTTGGTTCAAACCATAAAAAAAACATAAAACACATAGTTACTTTCTAGCTGCGGGGCCAGTTCGGACATTATGTGTAGTCCTATGTGAGGCGACCCCGAATCCCGAGTTTCGGCTCGATAGGTCATTTGGTGTCCGAGTAAAACCCTAATTGGTGCTGAAAATCCACTTTTTTCCATGCCTTGCTATGGGGTCCTTGAATGAGCTATCGGACAGAAACGTTGGGGTCCGTGTCTATGGGCCGAGCCGGTTTCAATGCACCTAGTCTTGTCTCTCTGAGACTTTTCTAAATGTCGCCATTTTAGTAATGGTCAAAATGAATTGAAGTCATTGCAAATGTACGAGGCTGTTTCTCGGTCCGAGAACCTTCTATAGCCACCTGACTCACCACGCACTGAGGTCTAGAACAGGTTTCTAAAGTTTCGGAACTCTAGGTCTGACGGTTCTTTTTTAGCTCGAACAAAGCTAACTATTGGAGGGACTGTCAGTCTCTACATAACCCAATACGTCCCTCCATCCAAGTTGTGTATCTGTGTGATTTAGTTTTCCTTTGAATTTTTATGGGAAAAATGACTGATTTACAGTTCATGGGGGTTGCCGAATCACACATATGAAGTTTTGGACAGATCTGATTTTTTTAACCCTTCCAAACAGCCCATGAGACACCAATTATGGCACTTCCGGTTGACACAGGAAGCTATAAGTCAACACATATCCTCATTGGGCTATGCTTTTACAGAATCCTGAGTTTTAAGTCTTTACGTTAAGAATTGACTGATTTACACAGGGTTCAATGCACTATGTCCATCAAATTGCAGGCATTGAAAGGATATACACTTTTAGGGTGATTTTAAGCACTTCCGGTTGGTCCAGGAAGCCTAGAATCGACACAGGTAGACCTTATAGTGGCCTGATGGACTGGTACCGAAGACAGGTTCATACAGCATTCATAACCCATATAGACCCCCAGGTTGTATTTAGGGGAGCAGGCAATGTAATCCTATGGGGAGAGAAGTCAATGCAAACTGTTTTTATGTAAACACCTTCTTTTACCTGTGAAGGGTTAATGTCACACGGTCAAGGTTAGGCTTGCACAGATCGGGAGGACCTTAGGAACAGTCCTGTGTTTGAATTGTCCTTCTAAACTTAACGGTTCCGCCGCTGTCACCCAAAATCAAATGACGTTCTGGTGCAGGCTTCATATTGGGCCTACTTTTCTCATGGTCGCTGCGCTTAGACCGAGTGAGCTACGGTCAAGCGGGATATCTCGTTGAATTCGGCACGGCCTTGGGATTATGTTTTTGCCATTGCCTGCTCTCTGTGTCTTTAAACACCGCGCTTTGTCACTCCATCCTTGCTGTGTGTGTGTGTGAGAACTTTTCTTTGACATCTGTTGGGAGAAATGACTGATTTTACAGTTCAGGAGGGTTGCCTAATCACATATGAAGTTTTGAAAAGATCTGACCTTTTTAACTCTTGGATACAGCCACTATGACACCATTGAAGGCACTTCCTGTTGGCACAGGAAGCTATAAATAAACTCATATCCTCATTGGGGTATGCCTTTACAGAATCCTGAGTTTTAAGTCTTTACGTTAAGAACTGAGTTATTTACGGAGGTTTTAGTGAGTGTGTGTTATTTCAGAAAATCATAGAAAATCACAGAAATCTCGCAGAGCTCCGCAGCACACTTTAAAAATATTCATATGAACACCCTGCAACTGGATCTGTAACTGTTAAAAAAAAACACCTATATTTGAACATCACAAATCTGTCATCGTACGATTTCTCTTAACTTCTTGAAACTCCCCATCCCGGATCCGGGTTTGTGACTAAAGCCTCAGGCTCATTAGCATAACGCAACGTTAACGATTTCTGAAAATCGCAAATAAAATGAAAATAATGCATCTGCTCTCAAGCTTAGCCTTTTCTTAACAACACTGTCATCTCAGATTTTCAAAATATGCTTTTGAACCATAGAAATTGACTAATTTGTGTAAGAGTATGCAAAGCTAGCATAGCATTTTGAGTAGCATTTAGCACGCAACATTTTCACAAAAACCAGATAACCAAATAAATAAAATCATTTACCTTTGAAGAGCTTCTGATGTTTTCAATGAGGAGACTCTCAGTTACATACCAAATGCGCAGTTTTTCCTGAAAGCGTCTGTGTGTAGGAGAAATCGTTCCGTTTTCTACATTGCGTCTGGCTACCGAAACGAACCGAAAATTCAGTCACCTACAACGTAAAACTTTTTCCGGATTAACTACATAATATCGACCGAAACATGGCAAATGTTGTTTGGAATCAATCCTCAAGGTGTTTTTTCACATATCTCTTCATTGATATGCAGTTCGTGGAAGCTTGCTTTCCTCTCTGTATCGCATGGAAAAATACTGGCAGGTGACTTTTGCACACCAATTTCGGCGCAGGACACCGGGCGGACACCTGGTAAATGTGGTCTCTTATGGTCAATCTTCCAATGATCTGCCCACAAATACGTCACAATGCTGCAGACACCTTGGGGAAACGACAGAAAGGGTTGACTCACTCCTCTCGCATTCACAGCCATATAAGGAGACAATGGAAAACAGAGCCTCAAAAATCCTTGTCATTTCCTGGATGCCATCTCATCTTGGTTTTGCCTGAAGCTCACGTTCTAGGGCACGCACAGAGAATATCTTGGTATTTCTGGACACGTCAGAGTGTTTTCTTTCGAATGGTAGCAATTATATGCATAGTCAAGCATCTTTTTGTGACAAAATATCTTGTTTAAAACGGGAACGTTTTTCATCCAAAAATGAAATAGCGCCCCCATAGATGTAAGAGGTTAAATGACGATAGATAAAATGGCTGATTTTTTTTTCATTGACACCAGAGGCTCCTTGACTTTGACGTGAAGTGAAAAAATCATTTCTCTATTTTCATTTTGGACCTTTAATCCCAGAAAAATGGCCATAACTCAAAAACCGTTGAGGCCTAGACGCCATCTTGTTCGGGGCCAACTGCCCATTATGCCAAACCTATGCTCACCAAGTTTCATATTTTCAGTTTTCGAGATATGGCCCATCGTGATTCGTGATGTTTTGTCAAATTGGAATATGATTGCTTATGCCCTCTTGTGGGATTTTCCGGCATAGCGGAAAAATGACCAAAATTTGATTATTTTATAAAACGAAAACCGAATGTCCGACAAAGTTCATTTGATGACTTCCCGGTAGGTCTCGCCCTGCCGCTCGGCCCGACGCCATCCCCGAATTCTAAAAATGTTTTCGGACGTCTAGTAAGGGACGGTACATTTGCAATATGGACTTTCTCACTAACCATACGGGAAATGTCGGAATGTTCCCTTAACCTCTTACATCTATGGGGGCGCTATTTCATTTTTGGATGAAAAACGTTCCCGTTTTAAACAAGATATTTTGTCACAAAAAGATGCTCGACTATGCATATAATTGCTACCGTTCGAAAGAAAACACTCTGACGTGTCCAGAAATACAAAGATCTTCTCTGTGCGTGCCCTATAACGTGAGCTTCAGGCAAAACCAAGATGAGATGGCATCCAGGAAATGACAAGGATTTTTGAGGCTCTGTTTTTCATGATCTCCTTATATGGCTGTGAACGCAAGAGGAATGAGTCAACCCTTTCTGTCGTTTCCCCAAGGTGTCTGCAGCATTGTGACGTATTTGTAGGCAGATCATTGGAAGATTGACCATAAGAGACCACATTTACCACGTGTCCGCCCGGTGTCCTGCGCCGAAATTGGTGCGCAAAAGTCACCTGCCAGTATTTTTCCATGCGATACAGAGAGTAAAGCAAGCTTCCACGAACTGCATGTCAATGAAGAGATATGTGAAAAAACACCTTGAGGACTGATTCCAAACAACGTTTGCCATGTTTCGGTCGATATTATGTAGAGTTAATCCGGAAAAAGTTTGACGTTGTAGGTGACTGCATTTTCGGTTCGTTTCGGTAGCCAGACGCAATGTAGAAAACGGAACGATTTCTCCTACACACAGACGCTTTCAGGAAACACTGCGCATTTGGTATGTGACTGAGAGTCTCCTCATTGAAAACATCAGAAGCTCTTCAAAGGTAAATGATTTTATTTATTTGGTTATCTGGTTTTTGTGAAAATGTTGCGTGCTACATGCTACACAAAATGCTATGCTAGCTTTGCATACTCTTACACAAATTAGTCAATTTCTATGGTTCAAAAGCATATTTTGAAAATCTGAGATGACAGTGTTGTTAAGAAAAGGCTAAGCTTGAGAGCAAACGCATTATTTTAATTTTATTTGCGATTTTCAGAAATCGTTAACGTTGCGTTATGCTAATGAGCCTGAGGCTTTAGTCACGATCCCGGATCCGGGATGGGGAGTTTCAAGAGGATAACCTCTTGAAGCTAGGGGGCACTATTTTTATGTTTGGAAAAATAACGTTCCCAAAGTAAATGGCCTATTTCTCAGAACCAGATCTTCACATAGTTTCAGGCTTGTATTTTGAAAAATGAGCCAGAAAGATAACATCGCGTCAGGTGGTTACATGAGTTTTGATCGCGCAACAGAATTTGGAAAGCTATTGTTTTTCGCTCTCCTGCTGATAAAGACATTTGCAGTTGATATATTATCGATTCTATATTTTAAAAACAACCTGAGGATTGATTATAAAAAAGTTTGAAATATTTCTGTGGACATTACGGATATTATTTGGAATTTGCCTGCGTTGTCGTGACCGCTCTTTCCTGTGGATTTCCTGTGGATTTCTGAACATAATGCGCCAAATAATGCTAGTTAGTTTCAAGAGGTTAATTTGGAAAAAGTTTGACGTTTTGGTGACTGAATTTTCGGTTCGTTTCGGTAGCCAAATGTGATGTACAAAACAGAACGATTTCTCCTACACAAAGATTCTTTCAGGAAAAACTGAACATTTGCTATGTAACTGAGAGTCTCCTTATTGAAAACATCCGAAGTTCTTCAAAGGTAAATGATTTTATTTATTTGGTTATCTGGTTTTTGTGAAAATGTTGCGTGCTAAATGCTATGCAAAATGCTAAGCTAGCTTGCAGTACTCTTACACAAATGCTTGATTTGCTATGGTTCAAAAGCATATTTTGAAAATCTGAGATGACAGTGTTGTTAAGAAAAGGCTAAGCTTGAGAGCAGGCATATTATTTTCATTTCATTTGCGATTTTCAGAAATCGTTAACGTTGCGTTATGCTAATTAGCCTGAGGCTGTATTCACGATCCCGGATACGGGATGGGTAGTATCAAGAAGTTTACTGTGTTTTGCAATATTGCACTTGTGATTTCATGAATATTAATATTTTTTGTAATATTATTTGACCGTGGCGCTATGCTATTCAGCAGTTGCTGATGAGAAATTATCCTGCTTAACCTTTTTTGACTAGGGGGCAGTATTTTCATTTTTGGAAAAATAACGTTCCCGTAGTAAACGGGATATTTTGTCAGGACAAGATACTAGAATATGCATATAATTGACAGATTAGGATAGAAAACACTCGAACGTTTCCAAAACTGTCAAAATATCGTCTGTGAGTATAACAGAACTGATATTGCAGGTGAAAGCCTGAGAAAAATCCAATCCGGAAATGACTCATCATTTGAAAGCTCTGCGTTCCAATGCATCCCTATTGAGCAGTGAATGGGCTTTTAACCAGATTACTTTTTCTCCGTATTCCCCAAGATGTCTACAGCATTGTGACATAGTTTTACGCATTTATGTTGAAGAATACCCGTAAGTGGCTGCATTGCGCAACTGGTCACCTGATGACTCCCAGAGTGATTCTCACGTAAAATACAGAGGTAGCCATTATTCCAATCGGTCCTACTGAAAAACCAATTGTCCCGGGGATATATTGTCAAATAGATATTTGAAAAACACCTTGAGGATTGATTATAAACAACGTTTGCCATGTTTCTGTCGATATTATGGAGCAAATTTGGAATATTTTTAGGCGTTTTCGTGACTGCAATTTCCGGGCGATTTCTCAGCCAAACGTGAAGAACAAATGGCGCTATTACGCCTGCAAAAATAATATTTTGGGAAAAAAGGAACATTGGCTATCTAACTGGGAGTCTCGTGAGTGAAAACATCCGAAGCTCATCAAAGATAAACAATTAAATTTGATTGCTTTTCTGATTTCCGTGACCAAGTTACCTGCTACTAGCTGGACATAATGCTATGCTAGGCTATCGATAAACTTACACAAATTCTTGTCTAGCTTTGGCTGTAAAGCTAATTTTGAAAATCTGAGATGACAGGGTGATTAACAAAAGGCTAAGCTGTGTCTCAAAATATTTCACTTGTGATTTTCATGAATAGGAATATTTTCTAGGAATATTTATGTCTGTTGTGTTATGCTAATTAGTGTCAGTCGATGATTACGTGTGGGATGGGGAGTCACTAGAGGTTAAGGGATTGGGTAGCGTCAATAAGTTAAAGGAAGAACCACTGTATGTGTAACTGTAGGAAGCGAAGATCTTAAGTTAAAATATTCTACTGCAATAGTTTTACAGGTAAGAACAATGGAAACAGTCTATGTCTACAGATCCCTTGTGTGTATTTTAGATTGTACAACCCAGAGTGAAGGGTTTGAAAGGATGAAGTGATGGGTTTTATGTGTTGATTTTGCTTACTTTAAAATAAGTATACAACCTCCTTTTGATAGAAGCTATAGTCTAATGCTTACCTTAAAAGTCTACGATAATTATCACAGTGATAAGAGGAGGGAATGTGAAGGAACATTTATGTTTGTGCTTTTCCTGTAACCAATTTGACTGGGTTCATGCAAGTGACTGATTGATCGTGCCTGGGAGGAATCCTCACTATCAGTATAAGCAATTTGGCAGTGCTCCCAGAACATTGCTTTGAGAACCGAAAGTAGCATCTCAGTTTCAAGGTCTCAGGTTGGAAAGAAAAAGCCTTGAGAGGTATTGGTCAGCCACATGCAGGAACCAAAGTTAATGAAAATCATGCTTATGACTTTTTTGTATAGCCGTATAAAAGAGAACAAACGGGACTGCCCAGGTGTACCATGGTGCATTATGTTTGTCTGAACCTCTCCAGCTTACTGATAATAAAGACTCATTAATTTAATATTGACTTCAGGTGTCCCTGGTGGTAATTTCAATGACATATTATAAACCTGCACATTTTTCTCTGCACCATGTGTCACGATCGTCGTAAGAAGCGGACCAAAATGCAGCATGGTATGTGTTCATGATGATATTTTAAGTAAAGAAAGCACTGAACACTGAATACAAAACAATAAACGAAAAACGACCGTGAAGCTATAAGAACTGTGCTGACACAAGCAACTAACATGGACAATCACCTACAACCCACAATGACAAAACAGGCTACCTAAATATTGTTCCCAATCAGAGACAATGACTAACACCTGCCTCTGATTAAGAACCATATAAGGCCAAACACAGAAACAGACAAACTAGACATCCAACATAGAATGCCCACTCAGATCACACACTGACCAAACAAAACATATAAACATATAAAGCAAACTATGGTCAGTTAGCTGACCCCCCCACCCCACATTTTCTTTACTTGTTTTTGGGGGGGGCAAATTATGTAGTCCGGTCCTGCCCATGCACCGACTTAGAGGAAGTGAAAATCACTACCCTCTTTCCAGCTAAAGGATATTACTGAATATAGAACAAAAAAGAGGGATAGAAGCAGAGAAAAAAATCTCACAGAGATGAATGTACTAGGGCCATTCTTCAGTCATGTCTCGTACTTCTCTGGCACAATGACAGAACAAAAATTGACAAATGGATCAGTAAAAAAAACGTTGATTTGCACACACCGCTCCGGTTTTCAAAGATTGTTTTGAACTGTTGGGTGGGGTGTGTTTGTGTATATGTGTCGCTTCCACTCTGTGCAGTGGATAATGATATTTCTGATGTCAGGGGACCACCAAATATTCCCTCCAGACTCTGCAGGGAGGGAGGGGGCTGACTTCCAGAGCTGGGAGGAAGCTGATGGCCACTGACTGACTAGAGCGGACCAAATGAGAACCAGGGAGAAAGTAAGGAGATCCAAGAGAGGGAGGAAACAAGAGATAGAAGGACCAACAGTAGGGGGTAGAAAGGGAGTAGGTAGACAAGAGAGAGGAAGGGAGAAAGCGAGAGAGAGAGATCTGGTAAGGATAAAAGAGATGATGCATTTAATTTGATTACATGCCCTCCTTTGTATTTTGCCCTCCATTTTACCACCATACATTCTCTTCTCTCTTCCACCTCTCTTCCTCTCTTCCTTTCTGTGTTCCTAAATCAATCTGAACTGTAATGGCAGAATATAGCGCTCTCTAGCCTCCCCCTGCTGTATGGATTTTCACTGATAAGGGATACGTTAGAGCCCAGTTTCCGTGGTGATGGTGCCCAGTTGCCGTGGTGATGCCCAGCTGCTGGTCCCAGATACCCTTGCCAAGGCACAAAGTTGCCTGGCACATAATGGACATGGCTGTAGAGTTCCAAATGATATTTCTCTCTCACTTGCATCCCCAATAGAGATGAATATTCAAATCAAATCAAATCAAATTTTTATTTGTCACATACACATGGTTAGCAGATGTTAATGCGAGTGTAGCGAAATGCTTGTGCTTCTAGTTCCGACAATGCAGTAATAACCAACAAGTAATCTAACTAACAATTCCTAAACTACTGTCTTATACACAGTGTAAGGGGATAAAGAATATGTACATAAGGATATATGAATGAGTGATGGTACAGAGCAGCATAGGCAAGATACAGTAGATGGTATCGAGTACAGTATATACATATGAGATGAGTATGTAAACAAAGTGGCATAGTTAAAGTGGCTAGTGATACATGTATTACATAAGGATGCAGTCGATGATATAGAGTACAGTATATACGTATGCATATGAGATGAATAATGTAGGGTAAGTAACATTATATAAGGTAGCATTGTTTAAAGTAGCTAGTGATATATTTACATCATTTCCCATCAATTCCCATTATTAAAGTGGCTGGAGTTGAGTCAGTGTCAGTGTGTTGGCAGCAGCCACTCAATGTTAGTGGTGGCTGTTTAACAGTCTGATGGCCTTGAGATAGAAGCTGTTTTTCAGTCTCTCGGTCCCAGCTTTGATGCACCTGTACTGACCTCGCCTTCTGGAATAGCGGGGTGAACAGGCAGTGGCTCGGGTGGTTGATGTCCTTGATGATCTTTATGGCCTTCCTGTAACATCGGGTGGTGTAGGTGTCCTGGAGGGCAGGTAGTTTGCCCCCGGTGATGCGTTGTGCAGACCTCACTACCCTCTGGAGAGCCTTACGGTTGAGGGTGGAGCAGTTGCCGTACCAGGCGGTGATACAGCCCGCCAGGATGCTCTCGATTGTGCATCTGTAGAAGTTTGTGAGTGCTTTTGGTGACAAGCCGAATTTCTTCAGTCTCCTGAGGTCGAAGAGGCGCTGCTGCGCCTTCTTCACGATGCTGTCTGTGTGAGTGGACCAATTCAGTTTGTCTGTGATGTGTATGCCGAGGAACTTAAAACTTGCTACTCTCTCCACTACTGTTCCATCGATGTGGATAGGGGGGTGTTCCCTCTGTTGTTTCCTGAAGTCCACAATCATCTCCTTAGTTTTGTTGACATTGAGTGTGAGGTTATTTTCCTGACACCACACTCCGAGGGCCCTCACCTCCTCCCTGTAGGCCGTCTTGTCGTTGTTGGTAATCAAGCCTACCACTGTTGTGTCGCCGCAAACTTGATGATTGAGTTGGAGGCGTGCGTGGCCACGCAGTCGTGGGTGAACAGGGAGTACAGGAGAGGGCTCAGAACGCACCCTTGTGGGGCCCCAGTGTTGAGGATCAGCGGTGAGGAGATGTTGTTACCTACCCTCACCACCTGGGGGCGGCCCGTCAGGAAGTCCAGTACCCAGTTGCACAGGACGGGGTCGAGACCCAGGGTCTCGAGCTTGATGACGAGCTTGGAGGGTACTATGGTGTTGAATGCCGAGCTGTAGTCGATGAACAGCGTTCTCACATCGGTATTCCTCTTGTCCAGATGGGTTAGGGCAGTGTGCAGTGTGGTTGAGATTGCATCGTCTGTGGACCTATTTGAGCGGTAAGCAAATTGGAGTGGGTCTAGGGTGTCAGGTAGGGTGGAGGTGATATGGTCCTTGACTAGTCTCTCAAAGCACTTCATGATGACTGAAGTGAGTGCTACGGGGCGGTAGTCGTTTAGCTCAGTTACCTTAGCTTTCTTGGGAACAGGAACAATGGTGGCCCTCTTGAAGCATGTGGGAACAGCAGACTGGTATAGGGATTGATTTAATATGTCCGTAAACACACCAGCCAGCTGGTCTGCGCATGCTCTGAGGGCGCGGCTGGCGATGCCGTCTGGGCCTGCAGCCTTGCGAGGGTTAACACGTTTAAATGTTTTACTCACCTCGGCTGCAGTGAAGGAGAAACCGCATTTTTCCGTTGCAGGCAGTGTCAGTGGCACTGTATTGTCCTCAAAGTGGGCAAAAAAGTTATTTAGTCTGCCTGGGAGCAAGACATCCTGGTCCGTGACTGGGCTGGATTTCTTCCTGTAGTCCGTGATTGACTGTAGACCCTGCCACATGCCTCTTGTGTCTGAGCCGTTGAATTGGGATTCTACTTTGTCTCTGTACTGACGCTTAGCTTGTTTGATAGCCTTACGGAGGGAATAGCTGCATTGTTTGTATTCAGTCATGTTACCAGACACCTTCCCCTGATTGAAAGCAGTGGTTCGCGCTTTCAGTTTCACGCGAATGCTGCCATCAATCCACGGTTTCTGGTTAGGGAATGTTTTAATCGTTGCTATGGGAACGACATCTTCAACGCACGTTCTAATGAACTCGCACACCGAATCAGCGTATTCGTCAATGTTGTTATCTGACGCAATACGAAACATGTCCCAGTCCACGTGATGGAAGCAGTCTTGGAGTGTGGAGTCAACTTGGTCGGACCAGCGTTGGACAGACCTCAGCGTGGGAGCTTCTTTTTTTAGCTTTTGTCTGTAGGCAGGTATCAGCAAAATGGAGTCGTGGTCAGCTTTTCCGAAAGGGGGCGGGGCAGGGCCTTATATGCGTCGCGGAAGTTAGAGTAACAGTGATCCAAGGTTTTTCCGCCCCTGGTTGCGCAATCGATATGCTGATAAAATTTAGGGAGTCTTGTTTTCAGATTAGCCTTGTTAAAATCCCCAGCAACAATGAATGCAGCCTCCGGATAAATGGTTTCCAGTTTGCAAAGAGTTAAATAAAGTTCGTTCAGAGCCATCGATGTGTCTGCTTTGGGGGGGGGGGTATATACGGCTGTGATTATAATCGAAGAGAATTCTCTTGGTAGATAATGCGGTCTACATTTGATTGTGAGGAATTCTAAATCAGGTGAACAGAAGGATTTGAGTTCCTGTATGTTTCTTTCATCGCACAATGCCTCGTTAGCCATAAGGCATACACCCCCACCCCTCTTCTTACCAGAAAGGAGTTTGTTTCTGTCGGCGCGATGCGTGGAGAAACCCGTTGGCTGCACTGCTTCGGATAGCGTCTCTCCAGTGAGCCATGTTTCCGTGAAGCACAGAACGTTACAGTCTCTGATGTCCCTCTGGAATGCAAACTGGAATCTGAGAGTTTGTAATCAGGGTTATCCATTGAGCCCAGCTAATAAAGTTTGGCTTGAACCATTGAATGATACTTGGGGGCTCCAATGGCTACAAAGGTCAAGATATTGAGTCAGGCTTAAGATCCTCCCATTAGAGCCCATGCTTGAGATACAGTACCCACTGATTTTGTCAATAAATGTCAAGAGTAAGTACCATGAAAAAAAACGCAAAATAAGATGGAATCAACCAAGTAAGAATTTCTAGTTAGTTTGTGGCTGTTAATTATTGATATAAAGAGTGATTAATTATCCTAATTGTTAACCTCTCTGCGCACAGATCACGTTAGCGGGATTGAATTCAACAACATCCGGTGAAATGGCAGAGCGCTACATAAATGGTAATATTAAACATTCATGAAAATAGAAGTGTCTCACATGGTTCAAAAGCCTAGAATCTTGGTGATCCAACTGCATTGTCAGATTTCAAAAAGGCTTACCTGCGAAAGCATATGATGCGATTATCAGAGGACAGAGCCCTATACCAAAATACTATTTCAACCAGCACAGGCGTAACAAAATCACAAATCACAAATTGCAATGAAATAAATAATTTACATTTGAAGATCTTCCTCCAATGCTCATTGTTACACAATGAATGGTCTTTTGTTTGATAAAATACATTTTTATAGCCTAACACGAAACATTTTGTGAACCGCTTGTGGAGTGAATTCCGTCTCATTCAACTTTCAACAAAACATTCGATATAAATACACACACTAAACGTGCATTTATCCAGTCATGTTTGGTTTCATTGCAATCAACTGGTTGTGTGTAACACAACCAAACATGATGGTTCTTTTCACGGGACGTATTGACCGAAAGAAACCGATTTGAAGACAACAAGTATTGACCTCATTGTGCACCAATTATATGACCACTGTTTCGTTGATTGACTGTACTTTAACCCAATGACCACTGATCGCCAATGAGCTGAGGTAAACGGCAATATGTAATGTTAATGTGTTGGAAGAACAGCCCATGTAGTAAACTCGGGCGTAGAGAGGGTCATTTGCCCTTGAAGATTCATACTGGAAGGAGCCACGCGTGTTACGCACAGCAGTATTTTGGTAAAGCGCATCTACAGCTATTTTTATATAAAGCATTATGGCGACTAAGTCAGGGAAAGCAAAATCCAAGTCTAGATGTACAGATGTACACAAAATTATAATAGAAATTGATAGGGAAAGTAAGACAGAGTTGCTCCTGGACGAAAATTTAGTTTGAGAGCATAGCTACGACTCCCAGGTGGAAGATTATTTTTTGCACAGAGAGGACATCGTTTTTGACCGGTAAGTTCTTCTTATGCTAATGCCGTTGTTTGAAATTAATAACATCAAATATTATTCATAATTTTTAAAATTGTATTTTCAATATACAGTATATAAATGTAATCAGGAATGAAATATGTAAAGTACATTGTGGGTGGGGGTATGTTTTTATGTATGTGTATGACCCATAACCTATGTTTGTGTGTGTGTATGTATATATATAAAAATGGAATGGATTACAATGTAACAGCAAACTCACACATCTCAACACAGCGACCATGCTTCCTCCACTCAATCTACATATTGTGGATTAGAGGGAGCATGGCCGAGATGCGTTTGTCTGCCACTCCACCCCACCCCCACATTAAATAGCCTATTTGAGGCTATTGAGGGGTGGGCAGGCCCACAAAAATGGCCAGGGTGAAATGGAACAGCATTTCAACCTAGTGATTATGTTCCCTGTACTCTATATATATCTGTTTATTATTCCTGTTGATACAGGCTCATACGTGAAACTTTCACTGTGCCACTGACTGAATGGGAGCCCCCAATGTCAAGGTGTCCATCCCCCACTGAAGCTGTTCATCCAGCCGGACCCCTGCTGTCTCCGGCTCCACACCTCCCGGGCCATCTAGAGGTGTGAAGGCACTGACAAAGAAGCGGAGGAGGGGAAGTGTGCAACCTGCAAACAAAGGGACAGACGGGCGTTGGCACACTGTCCTAGAAGATGATGTGCAGCCACCTCAACCAACATTTAGGCCAAAAAGGAAGCCAGGACCTCAGCTGAACATGACTGCAACGTACAACCCCCTTCAGCTTTTTCAGCTGTTTTTCACCCCATCAGTTATTGATTTGCTCGTGTCTAACACGAATAAGTATGGGGCGAAAAAGCAAGTTGGCAAAAAAAGTAGAATGGAAGCCCATTTCCTTGTCAGACTTTTTCTCCTACCTTTCACTGGTCATCTACATGGGGCTGGTGAAGCTGAAAACAGTAATCTCTCTACCAACTGCCTTTCCCCCCCACTGTCATGTCATGCAAAGGTTTCTGGTTCTCTCACAGGCGCTTCATATCAGTGACCTAGAAGTTGATGAGAACAATGACAAGAAGAGAGGCACAGCAACGTTTGATAGACTCTGCAAAATCTAACCCCTCTCCCCCAACATTGTTGAGGCCTGTAAGACACATTTTCAGCCAGCCCAGAACCTGTCCATAGATGAGAGGATGGTAGTCTCAAAGGCCACAATAGGCCTCAAACAATACATGAGAAACAAACCAACTAAGTGGGGTTACAAGCTGTTTATTTTGGCTGATTCTGTTTGTGCCTACACTTGCAAGGGGAAGAACAGTTTTGCTACCGGTAAAACAGTTTTGCTACGGTACTTACCATAATTTCCGGACTATAAGCCGCTACTTTATTCCCACGTTTTGAACCTCGCGGTTTATACAATGACGCGGCTAATTTATGGATTTTTCTCACTTTCACAAGATTCATGCCGCCAAAAAACTTAGCACCGTCACATAATGTGACGTAAATCGAGCGCGCTCATCAAACTTCCCATCATTCTGATTACGGTAGTCATTTTGTCACCCTCATCATGGCAAAGACACGGAGAAATGCATATGATGCAGCTTTCAAGTTGAAGGCGATTGATCTGGCCGTTGGAAAAGGAAATAGAGCTGCTGCACGGGAGCTTGGTCTTAATGTGTCAATGATAAGACATTGGAAACAGCAGCGTGAGGAACTGACTCAGTGCAAAAAGACAACAAACGCTTTCAGAGGGAAGAAAAGCAGATGGCCCAAAGTATTTGCAGCCACTCGACATCAGTGTAAATCGTACATTTAAGGTGGCGCTCCTTGTTCAGTGGGAGGCTTGGATGACAAGTGGGGAGAAATCCTTCACTAAAACGGTCTGCATGCGAAGAGCAACTTATGGGTCAAGTCTGCCAGTGGCTCCTGACAGTGTGGAACATTGTCAAAAAATCCACTATCATCAACGGGTTTCGAAAGGCTGGACTGCTGCGTGTTGAAGGGGCAGCATGAGCTCAGCGGGGTATTTGCCTCCGGATGAAAGTGATGAGAGCGGCAACGAAAACGATCCAACATCGGATGAAGCAATTCTGAGGCTATTCAACTCCGACACTGAAGGAGATGACTTCAGTGGTTTCAGTGCACAGGTGGAGGAAGATAGTGACCAAGTTCATTTGTTTTAATGTACTGGTAGGCACTTGCGGCTTGAAGACATGTTCGGCTTATTTATGTACAAAATACATATTTTTTAATAATTCAGTGGGGTGGTTTATATTCAGGTGTGCTTAATAGTCCAGCAAATACGGTAGCTATGACTATGTAATGGAGTTATTGGATTTTCAACTGCTTGGAAGGGCTAAAAACTGTTTGTGGATAACTTCTACACAAGCCATACCCTGTTTGCAGACCATAGGAAGCTGGATGTGTGGGCTTGTGGCACCATTCGTACCAACAGGGTTGGATTTACAAAGACAAAAGTGAACGCATTCTGCCAAAAAAATTTAATAATGATAAAGAAAATATTTTTTTGATAAAGAAAATATTTTTTACGTTCAAAAGGCTCTCCTGCGAAGTTTTGACTTGCGACATATGCCTAGTTTCCTGAAAAGGGTCCGATCCTTACATTAGACTGTTCATTTACATGTTGAACAAGGGGCAACATCAGCCTTGAAAATGCTGAATCGCCTCATCCACAACATGTGAAGCCCGATGATGCTGAGGACGACATGGTGTCCCGAGCCATGACCCTGTGCTTCAGATGCCTGAACAACAGTCAAGACCAACCACTACAGATACGGCTCAAGACTGGCAGCCAAGAAAAATAAAACAGAAGATCAAACATCAAAATGTGGATGAAGAGCTGCTTGCGTTTGTCAGGAAGCCAATCCCTTCTGCTGCTACTATGGAGGATGAGGATGAGGAATTTGTGCTCAACCATGTGCCAGAGCTTAAGAAAATAGGAAGAAACAAGGGATGTCTAGTATCATTGATTGTAAACTGGGGTGACCAGTATGCAACACCTATGCCACCACCTCCACACCACAATGGCTCTTTGATGCTCCACATTGAAGAGGTGGACTGCAGCCTATGATGTACGGCCAGCCCAGGCATCAATACTCCTACTCACCAGGATCTAGGTCGCCAAAACGTAACTGGGATGACCAGCAGGCAACACCACAGCCGCCACCACGGCCTGCAAGTAATCCGCACGGAAGAGGTGGACTGCAGCCAATCATGTACAATGAGCCGAGGGATTAATACTCACCAGAACCTACATCTCCAACACATAGCTGGAATGACAGCTTCAGTACATTCTCTTAAAAAGGGAACAGTTTATGTATGCACTATTTGTACTTCTTTGTTGTTGCATTTATATTTGCATTGCACCATGTAATTAACCTTCTTTTAAATTTTTTTTGCTATTCAGTGGACATTGTAATTGGGAGGGATATGCCATTTTTTGTTTACGTGCCTTGCTGTGACTGTTAATGTCACCTTGTATAATTATAAATAAAAGTCTAAACAAATAATAGTGTGTCTTACTTACCTTGAGCATAATGAAAAGACATAGCACCAGGTAATCTTGTTGCTCCCTAAATTTAATGGAACATACGCCTACATCTGTGGAGCATCATGGTCACCAGTGTGCTGGAGTTTCTTTACACTATAGTATTCTGCTTTTCTCCATGCACCTGCTTGCACGGTTCAACCTTTTCCAAAAACGTACCTTAGTGTGACAACTAGTCTTTGCTTTGGCTCTATTGGGGTCCTGTAGTTGGTCGTCTGCTTGGGGAGATTTGGGCCAACAAAAGACAGAAGAGTCTCCATCTCTTCTCCACTCATCCGGGAAGTATCGGTGATGTCGGGCAGGGTCCAAGAGCAGCTCCTGGACAAGGTGGTAGTATTGCCCATGCTTCCTTTTCAGCACATTTATGGGATGCACCCATAACATTCTCCCCCTTCCCTGTCTGCGCCTCCGTAATACAAGGGTGACCAACTCCTGTTTTAGCAGGTGGCGTATGTTAATCTATGCTGTGTAAAAAAAGAATACTTAAACTATTGTTTATTTTTAGTTGTATAATGTTACATTTTCTTATTTCTTGGTCTTTTATTCAGTAAATACATTGTTCATATCTCATACCAGAGCGGTTTGCTTGTAAGGTGAAAGAGACTGGCTAATTATAGCAATCAGCTTGCCAACATGTATATTATTGGCACAATGGCATCTTTGAGAGGAAAGTGCCTATATGTGTAAAACTACAATTTGCACTTATTAAATTAGACTCCTGCAATAATATCACTATTTTACAATATACAATCGTGTACTTACCCATGTTACCATTCCTCAATCGTGGTGAAATCAGACGAATCCGAATACATTTCAACAGGACACAATCAACATGCGCGTGATGGCGCACGTAGACGCATACCCACGTTCGGTCTGGTCAGCATGTAAAGGGTCTGAATACTAATGTAAATGTGACATTTCAGTTATTTATTTGTTATAAATTTACTACATAAAAAACAGTTTTTGCTTTGTCATTATGTGTCATACCCTGGTCTATATTTATTATGTTTATCTTCATTTATTGGGTCAGGCCAGGGTGTGACATGGGTTTATTTGTGGTGTGTTTCGTCTTGGGGTTGTGTAGGGTGTATAGCATAGTCTATGGCTGCCTGAGGCGGTTCTCAATCAGAGTCAGGTGATTATTGTTGTCTCTGATTGGGAACCATATTTAGGTAGCCCTATTCTTTGAGTGTTTTCGTGGGTGATTGTTCCTGTCTCTGTGTTTAGTTTCACCAGACAGGCTGTATAGTTTTTTCACGTTTCCGTCTGTTGTTTTTGTTCATGTTCAGTTATTTCACGTCTAGTCTACTTTCATTCAATAAACATGTGTAACCATCACGCTGCATTTTGGTCCGCTCCTCCTTCAACAGAAGAAAGCCGTTACATTATGGGGTATTGTGTGCGGCGTGGTAACAGACAGGTGCAGCAAAGAGAGGAATGGTCATGGGAGTACGAATTGTTCGGAGAAGGACCCTGGGATCAGCCTGGAGAATATCGCCGCCCCAAAGAAAAACTGGAGGCGACGAGAGCTGAGAGGCGATGGTATGAGGAGGCAGCGCAGCGACGCGGATGGAAGCCCGAGAGTCAGCCCCAAAAATTTCTTGGGGGGGGGGGGGCTCAGGGAGAGTGTGGCAGAGTCAGGAGACAGACCTGAGCCCACTCTCCCTGTTTATCGTGAGGAGCAAAGGAGGAGACCAGAACCAGAGCCGGTGTTGGAGGTGAGCGAAGCAGAGACTGTGAAGGAGTTAATGGGGAAATTGGAGGAGTGAGAAATGAGGGAGTTGCTGTGTTGGTGCTTTTTGCATGGAATTCGCCCGACGGAACGTATCAGGGATTTGATGGCACCTGGGTCAGCGCTCCATACTCGTCCTGAGGTGCGTGCTAGTCGGCTGGTGAAGTTGGTGCCAGCCTCACGCACCAGGCCTCCTGTGCACATCCCTAGCCTTGCACGTCCTGTGTCAACACTGCTCTCAAGATCTCCAGTACACCTTCACGGTCTAGCCCATCCTGTGCCACCTCCACACACTAGTCCTCCGGTGGCAGCTCCCCACACCAGGCTTCGTGTGCGTATCCTCGGCCCAGTACCCCCAGTGCCAGCACCACGCATCAGGCCTACAGTGAGCCTCGCCTCTCCAGCGCTACCGGAGCCTTCCTCCTCTCCTGCGCTGCCGGAGCCTCCCGCCTGTTCAGCGCTGTCGGGAGCCTTTCTCCTCTCCTGCGCTGCCGGAGTCTCCCGCCTGTTCAGCGCAGCCAGAGCCTTCCTCCTCTACAGCGCTGCTGGAGTCTCCCGCCAGTTTAGCGCAGCCCGAGCTGTCAGTCTGCATGGAGCAGCCAGAGCTGTCAGTCTTCATGGTACAGCCTAAAGCTGTCAGTCTGCATGGAGCAGCCGGAGCTGCCAGTCTGTATGGAGCTGCCAGTCTGCAAGGAGCTGTCAGTCTGCAAGGAGCTGTCAGTCTGCAAGGAGCTGTCAGTCTGCAAGGAGCTGTCAGTCTGTATGGAGCAGCCAGAGCTGTCAGCCTGCATGGAGCAGCCAGAGCTGTCAGTCTGCATGGAGCTGCCAGTCTGCAAGAAGCCGCCAGAGCTGTCAGTCTACATGGAGAAGCTAGAGCCGCCAGTCTGCGTGAAGCAGCCAGATCCGTCAGTCTGCCAGGATCTGCCAGTCAGTCAGACTCTTCCAGATCTGCCAGTCAGCCAGACTCTTCCAGATCTGCCAGTCAGCCAGACTCTTCCAGATCTGCTAGTCAGCCAGACTCTTCCAGATCTACCAGTCAACCAGACTCTTCCAGATCTACCAGTCAACCAGACTCTTCCAGATCCGCCAGTCAGCCAGGATCTGCCAGAACTGCCATCCAGCCAGGATCTGCCGGATTCAACTACCTGGCTGAGCTTTCTCTCAGTGCTGGGCTTCCTCTCAGTACTGGGCTTCCTTTCAGTGCTGGGCTTCCTCTCAGTGCTGGGCTTCCTCTCAGTCCCGAGCTGCCTCTCAGTCCCGAGCTGCCCCTCAGTCCCGAGCTGCCCCTCAGTCCCGAGCTGCCTCTGTCCCGAGCTGCCCCTCAGTCCCGAGCTGCCCCTCAGTCCCGAGCTGACCCTCAGTTCCGAGCTGCCCCTCAGTCCAGTGGGGTTCTGGGTGAGGACTACTAGGCCATGGTCGGCGGCGAGGGTGGACTATCCTAGGACATGAGGAGTGGGGACTAAAACATTCATAGAGTGGGTTCCACGTCCCGCGCTGGAGCCGGAGCCGCCACCATGGACAGACGCCCACCCGGACCCTCCCTATTGTTTTGATGTGCGTCCGGGAGTCCGCACCTTAGGGGGGGGGGGGTTCTGTCACGCCCTGGTCTATATTTATTATGTTTATCTTCATTTATTGGGTCAGGCCAGGGTGTGACATGGGTTTATTTGTGGTGTGTTTTGTCTTGGGGTTGTGTGGGGTGTATAGCATAGTCTATGGCTGCCTGAGGCGGTTCTCAATCAGTCAGGTGATTATCGTTGTCTCTGATTGGGAACCATATTTAGGTAGCCATATTCTTTGAGTGTTTTCGTGGGTGATTGTTCCTGTCTCTGTGTTTAGTTTCACCAGACAGGCTGTATAGTTTTTTCACGTTTCCATCTGTTGTTTTTGTTCATGTTCAGTTATTTCACGTCTAGTCTACTTTCATTCAATAAACATGAGTAACCATCACGCTGCAATTTGGTCCGCTCCTCCTTCAACAGAAGAAAGCCGTTACATTATGGGGTATTGTGTGTAGGTTGATAAGGGGGGGAAAACGATGTAATGCATTTTTGAACAAGTCTGTAACATAACAAAATATAGAAAAAGTCAAGGGGTCTGAATACCTTCCTGAATGCATTGTATACAAAATGATGTGGGCACCCCTTCAAATTAGTGGATTCAGCTATTTCAGCCCTGCACATTGCTGACAGGGCAACATGCAATTTCCATAGACAAACATTGGCAGTAGATTGGCCTTACTGAGGAGCTCAGTGACTTTCAACGTCATAGGATGCCACCTTTCCAACAAGTCAGTTCGTCAAATTTCTGTGCTACTAGAGCTGCCCTAGGGCAACTGTAAGTGCTGTTAATCTGAAGTGGAAGTGTCTATGAGCAACAATCGCTCAGCCTGAAGTGCTAGGCCATATAAGCTCACAGAACTGGACCGGCGAGTGCTGAAGCGTGTAGCGCGTAAAAATCGTCTTTCCTCGGTTGCACAACACTCACTACCGAGTTCCAAACTGCCTCTGTAAGCAACGTCAGCAGAACCTCACACAAACCTAAGATCACCATGCGCAATGTCAAGCGTTGGCTGGAATGGTATAAAGTTCACCACCATTGGACTCTGGAGCAGTGGAAACGCGTTCTCTGGACTGATGAATCACGCTTCACCAGTTTGCCGGCTGCCAGGAGGACGCTACGTGCCCCAAAGCATAGTACCAACTGTAAAGTTTGGCGGAGGAGGAAAAATGGTCTGGGGCTGTCTTTCATGGTTTTGGCTAGGCTCCTTGGTTCCAGTGAAGGGAAATCTTAATGCTACAGCATTCAACGACATTCTAGACAATTCTATGCTTCCAACTTTATGGTAAAAGTTTGGTGAAGGCCCTTTTCTATTTCAGCATGACAATGTCCCTGTGCACAAAGCGAGGTCCATACAGAAATGGTTTGTCAAGATTGGAGTGGAAGAATATGACTGGCCTGCACAGAGCCCTGAACTCAACCCCATCCAACACCTTTGGGTGTCAGACTGTGATCTGTTTCACCTGTCTTGCGCTTGTCTCCAGCCCCCACCAGTTGTCTCCTATCATTCCCGATTGTCCCATGTGTATTTACTGTTGCATTTTCTGTTTGTCTTTTGCCAGTTTGTCTTGTTATGCCAGGTCTTACCAGCACTTCTGGCAGGTAGCCTAGAGTGGTTAGAGCATTGGGCCAGTAACTGAAAAGTTGTTGGATCAAATCCCAGAGCTGACAAGGTAAAAAACTTTTGTTCTGCCCCTGAGCAAGGCAGTTAACCCACTGTTTCAGTGGTTACATTTCAAGCTGAACTGTACTTTTAGCTAGCTAGCTAATGTTAGCTGGCTCCCTAGCCGACATTCTTTGTTTCCCAGATGTGTTTGCTGTTCTAGTTAGAGCCTAATGTTAGCCAGCTAATGTTGAACATGGTTGGTCAGCTCCCAGCACTGTGGCATTGTTCAACTAGCTAATGTTGGCTGGCTAGCTTGTTAGCTAATGTTACGTGACATGTGTACAACCTGTTGAATATGGCCGGTGAACGTCTGCAAAAAAGCGGGATGACATTTTCGTGTTATCCAGAGGCAAACAAATCATTGGCCAGAGTATCAAGTGTGCTCTCCATGAGCAAAACTAGATGGGTGGGGCTAAAGCTTAATAAGGGTGTGAACAATGCTGAATGGGTGTAGACAAAGTGAGCTCTTCACTCGATGGCAAAACATTCAAAGGTGATTTTCTCAAAAGTGAGTTTACAAGTTGATCAACCTTCAAACTTTCCCATTGTTACTCAAATGCAGTTTGTGATATACTTTTATCTAATGTAAAGGACATTTCAAATTTTGCTTCATAAAACGCACCTGTGGAAGCTTGTCGCTTTTAAAGTCAAATTCCAGCTCCAACTTACAGGTTGAATACCATGTGCCTTTGCTGTTTTGAAGGTGTAAAAGGGGGTGGGGCCTAAGTGTATTCACATTTGTATTCCCATGCCCACATAGTCAGACTGAGCATTACAATGGCCCAAGGAGGCTCAGGGAAATGCATAATAAACAATATATTTTGGAGTTATAAAAATAAATGAACAATGATTTACTAGAAAAAGTGGTAATTTAAAAATTCAGATTTCATGCATTTCTTTGCCGTTTACACATTGGGGAAAATATCTTATAGAAAACATCAGAATTGGGGTGGTTGTGTGAACAAAGCCTTTGTGTCTTGGCTCATAATTGAACTCCTGAGCATATGACTATTGAATTACCTACATTTAGAAATGCTACATTACATTGGCTTTACAAAGCTTTATGTTATAGACTCAGAAATAACAAGGAAGGTGACATTTTTAATTTCTTGGAATTATTCCACACCAAAATCATAACAGCAGTAAGTGAAAGCAAAAAACATCAATCAAAATGCAATTTGACATAATGTATGAGTAATAGATTCTAACTATTGTTGGCTAGAGAGTGAAGAATACGTTTATGCAATTGGCAAAAACTAAGGGGATGTGACTGATGTGCAGGCCAAAATTGTATTATAAAATGAATTTAAATTAATTGAAGGTTAGGGTTTTAGGTTTTGGCTAGTCAACCTGTCAATGGGATGTATCTCAGTCTCTCTTTAAGTTCTCTTAACACTTAAGTTTCCTCTTTTCTTCCTTGTGGGAGAATTCTCCATCGGGCTGCACTTTCCATCTCAATTTGATGTCATCAGGCAACCCCTTCTCTCAGCTCCTTCTTTCTCTGAGGAATACATTGTCACGGTTTTCTGTAGGTGAAAGAGAGTCTATTGCTATTGCGATCCATGTTTAATGAAACTGAAGAAACACGAATCAATACAAAAAAAAAACAATAAACGTAACGAAAACCGAAACAGCCTCATATTGGTGCAAACTAACACACGACAAACATAAGGACAGGAAAAGGAACAATCACCCACAAAACCCAACACCAAACAGACTACCTAAATATGGTTCCCAATCAGAGACAATGACTAACACTTGCCTCTGATTGAGAACCATATCAGGCCAAACACAGAAACAGACAAACTAGACACACAACATAGAATGCCCACTCAGATCACACCCTGACCAAACAAAACATATAAACATACAAAGCAAACTATGGTCAGGGTGTGACAGTACCCCCCTAACAAGGTGCGGACTCCGGCTGCAAAACCTGAACCTATAGGGGAGGGTCTGGGTGGGCATCTGTCTGTGTTGGCGACTCTGGTGCTGGACGTGGCCCCCACTTCACCATAGTCTTTGTCCGCCACCTTGTCCGCTTCCTTGGCCTCCTAACTACGGCGACCCTACTGAGGGGCAGCTCGGGACAGAGGGGCAGCTCGGGACAGAGGGGCAGCTCGGGACAGAGGGGCAGTTCAGGCAGATCCTGGCTGACTAGCGGATCTGGAAGAGTAAGGCTGACTGGCGGATCCTGGCTTACTGGCGGATCTGGAAGATCCTGGCTAACTGGCGGATCTGGAAGAGTCTGGCTGACTGGCGGATCCTGGCTGACTGGCGGATCTGGAACATCCTGGCTTACTGGCGGATCTGGAAGAGTCAGGCTGACTGGCGGATCTGGAAGAGTCTGGCTGACTGGAGGATCCTGGCGGATCTGGAAGATCCCGGCAGACTGGCGGATCTGGAAAATCCTGGCTGACTGGCGGATCCTGGCAGACTGACGGCTCTGGCTGCTCCATGCTGACTGGCGGCTCTGGCTGCTCCATGCTGACTGGCGGCTCTGGCTGCTCCATGCTGAATGACATCTCTGGCTGCTCCATGCAGACTGGCGGCTCTGGCTGCTCCATGCAGACTGGCGGACCTGGCGGCTTCTTGCAGACTGGCAGCTCTGGCTGCTCCATGCAGACTGGCGGCTCTGGCGGCTTCTTGCAGACTGGCGGCTCTGGCGACTTCTTGCAGACTGGCAGGTTCGTGGAGGTGGTACTGGGTAGACCGGACCGTGCAGGCGCACTGGAGCGCTTGAGCACCGAGCCTGCCCAACCTTACCTGGTTGAATACTCCTGGTCGCTCTGCCAGTGCGGCGGGGTGGAATAGCCCGCACTGGGCTATGCAGGCGATACAAATATCAATACAATCAATAATCAATACAAAAAACCATAAACGTAACGAAAACCGAAACAGCCTAATACTGGTGCAAACTAACACACGACAGACATAAGGACAGGAAAAGGAACAATCACCCACAAAACCCAACACCAATATGCTACCTAAATATGGTTCCCAATCAGAGACAATGACTAACACCTGCCTCTGATTGAGAACCATATCAGGCCAAACACAGAAACAGACAAACTAGACACACAACATAGAATGCCCACTCAGATCACACCCTGACCAAACAAAACGTATAAACATAGAAAGCAAACTATGGTCAGGGTGTGACATACATCTCTTTCCCAGACACTTCCGCCCAAATGCATGAACAGTCTGGTGGACCAACAAGTCTAACTTGGCCTTCATTAAACCAATCCAAAAAGACCGGGAGAAACTGGCTTTATCTACCAACCAATCATCTCCCACAACACCTGCCCCCTAACCCTCCCTGTGCTTCGCATTAGTGTGATTCGCTTTAATTGGATGATGAGAAAATATTATTCAGTTGGTCACTTCCATTCATTGCTATCCCAGGCTTATATGCACTCTGCACAATATCCTGGGGATAAGGTTAGAGGAACACTAACAGCATTTTGTTTACTGTCTAGTACTATATACAACCCTTTATCACTTACACTAAAGTGGCTATAATTTCTCAGAGGGAGACTGTAGGATTTCTCCCTCCAATTCAGGATTATTCAGGTACACGTTCGGGTCCTTTGGGGTCAGCCTCACTCTCAAACAATAGTGTTACTTTTTGTTAACTTTTTAACAAAACTCAATAAATTACTTATTCAGTTTATATACCAATTCTGGGGTCAATTTGACTAATGGTATATGTTAACCTCTTACACTTATGGTGGCGCTATTTCATTTTTGGAAGAAAAACGTTCCCGTTTTAAACAAGATATTTTGTCACAAAAAGATGCTCGACTATGCATATAATTGCTACTGTTCGAAAGAAAACACTCTGACGTGTCCAGAAATACAAATATCTTCTCGGTGCGTGCCCTTTAACGTGAGCTTCAGGCAAAACCAAGATGACTTGGCATCCAGGAAATGACAAGGATTTTTGAGGCTCTGTCTTTCATGATCTCCTTATATGGCTGTGAACGCAAGAGGAATGAGTCTGCCCTTTCTGTCGTTTCCCCAAGGTGTCTGCAGCATTGTGACGTATTTGTAGGCAGATCGTTGGAAGATTGACCGTAAGAGACCACATTTACCACGTGTCCGCCCGGTGTCCTGCACCGAAATTGGTGCGCAAAAGTCACCTGCCAGTATTTTTCCATGGGGCACAGAGAGAGAAGCAAGCTTCCACGAACTGCATGTCAATGAAGAGATATGTGAAAAAACACCTTGAGGATTGATTCCAAACAACGTTTGCCATGTTTCGGTCGATATTATGTAGTTAATCCGGAAAAAGTTTCACGTTGTAGGTGACTGCATTTTCGGTTCGTTTCGGTAGCCAGGCGCAATGTAGAAAACGGAACGATTTCTCCTACACACAGACGCTTTCAGGAAACACTGCGCATTTGGTATGTGGCTGGGAGTCTCCTCATTGAAAACATCAGAAGCTCTTCAAAGGTAAATGATTATATTTATTTGGTTATCTGGCTTTTGTGAAAATGTTGCGTGCTACATGCTACACAAAATGCTATGCTAGCTTTGCATACTCTTACACAAATTAGTCAATTTCTATGGTTCAAAAGCATATTTTGAAAATCTGAGATGACAGTGTTGTTAAGAAAAGGCTAAGCTTGAGAGCAAACGCATTATTTTAATTTTATTTGCGATTTTCAGAAATCGTTAACGTTGCGTTATGCTAATGAGCCTGAGGCTTAGTCACAATCCCGGATCCGGGATGGGGAGTTTCAAGAGGTTAAGATTTGTGAAATATTTTCAGCATTAGTGTATTTGTATTTTGCTTTCAACTTTCAATTCGGAATTATTTTGTTAAACTCATTGCTCTAGTATCCTATGGCGCCACTGTTGCCAACAGGTCTGGTGTAGCCATCAAATGTTGCAGTGACTTTACATTCACACAGCTTCTAAGGACCTATACACAAGGTTTTCATACCAAATTGCATAGCCTCATGTCCATCAATTCAGTTCTCATAGCCTTGGTTGGATATGGTGTAGCGTGGCCGGCTTTGAATGCAGCAAGTAAGCATTCTTACAGTCATTAGACACTAATTCATTGTGTCCATATACCAACTTTAGAGTCAAGCTGCTTTCTGGTTCATGAGAAAAAAGTAAGTATTTATAGCATATGTGCAAAGTGCATCTTTAGGCCATGTTTGAATGCAGCAACAGCTTTTCTCTAAACCATTACAGACTGACATAATAAGTCTAAATAAAGAATCTGGAGTGAATCTGACGTATGGTTCAGGAGAATTGCAGATTTTGATGATTAGCATTACATATGCAAAGAATTAGTAGTAGTGGCACAACGCCCCTCCCCTATTTGACCTAGATAGTTTGCATGTATTGATATGTAGGTTATGTGTGCCTTTAAAAACAATATACGTAGTTCTGTTCTTGTCTATTAAAGTTCTGTAGTTCATGTTGTGTGGACACCAGAAAGAGTAGCTGCTGCTTTTGCAACAGCTAAAGGGGATCCTAATAAAATACCAAATATAAATTCCAAATTCAGTGTGGTTCATCTTAGGGATAGACTTGAGTGGCTTTACAGTGGCTTAAATGGAAATGTAGAATGTTATTTTTAATTTTGTCAACTCAGCCATCTATTAACCAATCCCTTAGCTTATCTCACACTAAGTTAACCTTTTCATACATGAGTTCTGAATGTCCCCAATTATCGCCCCAGCGTGAGTTTTATGCACGTGGTGTGAGAATGCCCTCACTCTTCCAAAATGTGATTGTTACACAACAGGACAGTTAGCCTATAGCTAATTAACAGTTATGTTATGTTGTCAATCTTAAATTATTTTCTAACAACCGTTTGAATTGAGGTGTGGTCTGCCTCATTTAAATCCCATAGAAATAGCCCATTTCAGCATTGAGGACAATTTGTTTGAGGCTTTACTGAGCCAGACAAACTACTCTCATTGAGGAGAGCCCACGCCCTTCACCAACGAGTCCGCAGATCAAACATGCAGACAGTGTTGCATGAATTGGCACATTTTCTGGCTGGCGCACGCATTGCCTTTGTTTTCCTTACAAATAATAATTTGATGTTTCCGCCTCCTAACAAAGTGCCTTATTTTCTGTATATTGTGTTATGGCATATAATGTATTTATAGTTTTATTCACATGTTTTCAAGTACTGGTGACCAATACAAGATGGCGTCAGAGAACAAGGCTAACGTTTTCCTAACCAATTATTTTTTTTCATTGCGTTTAACTTGTTTTGTACATAATGTTGCTGCTACCGTCTCTTGACAAAAAATAACTTCTGGACATCAGATCTGCGATTACTCACCACGGACTGGCAGAATCCTTTTTTTTTCCTTTAACGAGACTGACAAAAATGATATACTGCTTTCCTGGGAACAGGCCCAGATCCCTGTCATTTGTGTGAAGAGAAGGCGGAGAAAAAGGGGCAAGAGCAGGGGCTGCCTTCTGAGAATTTGTAGGCAGTTGAAAACACCTCCACATCCTTCCGTTCTGCTAGTAAACATGCAATCTTCGAAAATAAAATCGATGACCGAAATGGAAGGACATTCAAACCTGTAATATCTTACACTTCACGGAGTCAAGACTGAACGACAACATCAACATACAGCTGGCTGGTTATATGCTGTTTCGGCAGGATAGAACAGTGCCGTTTGGTAAGACCAGGGGCGGTAGACTATGTATTTTTGTAAATAGCAGTTGGTGCATGATATCTAAGGCAGTCAAGGTTTTGCTCGCCTGAGGTAAAATATCTCATGACTAGGTAGGTAGTGTGGTCTACAGCTTGAGTTAACTATTTTTTTGAAGCTGTCAACATACAGAAAGAACGCACTGAATTCGCTGCAAACAGGAAAATTATCACCCAGAGGCGGTGCTCCTAGTAGCCGGGGACTTTAATGCAGGGAAACCTAAATCTGTCTTACCGAATTTCTATCAGCATGTTAAATGTGCAACCGAGGGGGAAAACTTTGGACCACCTTTACACCACACACACAGATGTGTACAAAGCTCTTCCTGACCTTCCATTTGGCTAATCTGACCATAATTTTATCCTCCTGCTTACAAGCTAAAATTAAAGCTGGAAGCACCAGGGACTAAATAAATAAAAACATGGTCAGATGACGCAGATGCTAAGCTACAGGACTGTTTTGCTAGCACAGACTGGAATATGTTCAGAGATTCCGCCGACGGCATTGAGTACACCACATCTGTCATTGGCTTCACCAACCGTACGTACATACACCTACCAGAAGCCATGGATTACAGGCAACATCCTCACTGAGCTAAAGGGTAGAGCTGCAGCTTTCAAGGAGCAGGACTCTAAACCGGAAGCTTATAAGAAATCCCGCTATGCCCTTCGAACCATTAAAATGGCAAAGCGTCAATACAGGACTAAGATCGAATCGTACTACACCGGCTCTGACGCTCGGCGGATGTGGCAGGGCTTGCAAACCATTAGACTACAAAGGGAAGCACAGCCGAGAGCTGCCCAGTGACACGAGCCTACCAGATGAGCTAAACCACTTCTATGCTCGCTTCGATTCAAATAACACTGAAACATGCATGAGAGCTCCAACTGTTCCGGAAGAATGTGATCACGCGCTCTGCAGTCGACCAAAGTTTTTCATTTTTCAAAAAATTATTATTTCACCTGGTAGGCCAGTGGAGAACAGGTTCTCATTTAAAACTGAGACCTGGCCAAGCAGTGCGACCAAAAACAGTTACACATTGGAGAAACCAACAGTCAATAACACTATACAAAAATCTGGATAAAGTGTGTGCAAATGAAGTAAGACAATAGACCAATAGTGGTGAAGTAATTACAATTTAGCAATTTACACGAGTGATATGTGCAAGTAGAAATGCTGGTGTGCAAAAGAGCAGAAACAAATATGGGGATGAGGTAGTTGGTTGGATGGACTATTTACACGTGGGCTGTGTACAGCTGCAGCGATCGGTAAGCTGCTCTGACAGCTAACGCTAAAGTTAGTGAGGGAGATATGTCTCCAACTTCAGGGATTTTTGCAATTCGTTCCAGTCATTGGCAGCAGAGAACTGTAAGGAAAGGCGGACAAAGGAGGTGTGCTTTGGGGATGACCAGTGAAATATACCTGCTGGAGCGCGTGCTATGGGTGAGGTTGCTATGGTGACCAGTGAGCTGAGATAAGGCGGGCTTTACCTAGTCAGTTTTACAAGGGTATGTTTGGAAGCATGAGTGAAGGATGCTTTGTTGCGAAATAGGAAGCCGATTCTAGTTTTAAATTTGGATTGGCGATGCTTAATGTGAGCCTGGAAGGAGAGTTTACAGTCTAACCAGACACCTAGGTATTTGTATTTATCCACATTATTCTAGGTCAGAACTGTCCAGAGTAATGATGCTTGTCGGGGCGGGTGTGTGCAGCGATCGGTTGAAGAGCATGCAATTAGTTTTACTGGCATTTTCGAGCAGTTTGAGTGTTGTATGGCATTGTATGAAGCTCGTTTGGAGGTTTGTTAAGTGTCCAAATAAGGGCCAGATGTATACAGAATGGTTTCGTCTGCATAGAGGTGGATCAGAGAATCACCCGCAGCAAGAGCGACATGCACGCATGCATACAGAGAAAAGAGAGTCGGCCAGACAATTGAACCCTGTGCCACTGCCAGAGGTCCGGACAACAGGCCCTCAGAGTTTAGTGTGTCAAATCGATCTGAGAATTAGTTGGTGAACCAGGCGAGGCAGTCATTTGAGAAACCAAGGCTGTTTAGTGTGCCGATAAGAATGTGGTGATTGACAGAGTCGTAAGCATTGGCAAGGTCAATGAAGACGGCTGCACAGTACTGTCTTTTATCGATGACAGTTATGATATCGTTTATGACCTTGAGCGTGGCTGAGGTGCACCCGTGACTAGGTGCTGAGGGTGCAGAGCTGTTGGCCAAGGTTGGGGTAGCCAGGTGGAAAGCATGGCCAGCCGTAGACAAATGCTTATTGAAATTATCGTGGATTTATCAGTGGTCAGTGTTTCCTAGTCTCAGTGAGTGGGCAGCTGGGAGGGGTACTCGTGTCCCCAAACTTTTTGGAATTAGTGCTGCAGGATGCAAATTTCTGTTTGAAAAGGCTAGCTTTAGCTTTCCTAACGGACTGTGTACTGGTTCCTGACTTACCTGAAAGGTTGCATTTTGCGGGGACTATTGATGCTAGTGCAGTATGTGAACCAATTTGTTCTTAGTTGTACTTTTTTTTGAAAGGGGCATGCTTATTTAAGATGGTGAGGAAAGCACTTAACTTCTTGACGCTAACCAATCCCTTAAGCGGGATAATTGTCATCAGCAACTGCTGAACAGCATAGCGCCACAGACAAATAATATTACTAAAAATATTCATATTCATGAAATCACAAGTGCAATATTGCAAAAGACGGCTTAGCCTTTTGTTAATCCACCTGTCGTCTCAAATATTGAAATTATGCCTTACAGCGAAAGCAATCCAAGCGTTTGTGTCACGATCGTCGTAAGAAGCGGACCAAAGCGCAGCGTGGTGTGAATACATCAGTTAATAGATGACTAAAACACAAAATAAACTGTACAAAAACAATAAACAAATAACGACCATGAAGCGGTGCAGCCAACGGTTTCTCCACGCATCGCGCCGACTGAAACAAACACCTTTCTGGTAAGAAGAGGGGTGGGGGTGTATGCCTTATGGCTAACGAGGCATGGTGCGATGAAAGAAACATACAGGAACTAAAATCCTTCTGTTCACCTGATTTAGAATTCCTCACAATCAAATGTAGACCGCATTATCTACCAAGAGAATTCTCTTCGATTATAATCACAGCCGTATATATCCCCTCCCAAGCAGACACATCGATGGCTCTGAACGAACTTTATTTAACTCTTTGCAAACTGGAAACCATTTATCCGGAGGCTGCATTCATTGTTGCTGGGGATTTTAACAAGGCTAATCTGAAAACAAGACTCCCTAAATTTTATCAGCATATCGATTGCGCAACCAGGGGCGGAAAAACCTTGGATCACTGTTACTCTAACTTCCGCGACGCATATAAGGCCCTGCCCCTCCCCCCTTTCGGAAAAGCTGACCACGACTCCATTTTGCTGATACCTGCCTACAGACAAAAACTAAAAAAAGAAGCTCCCACGCTGAGGTCTGTCCAACGCTGGTCCGACCAAGTTGACTCCACACTCCAAGACTGCTTCCATCAAGTGGACTGGGACATGTTTCGTATTGCGTCAGATAACAACATTGACGAATACGCTGATTCGGTGTGCGAGTTCATTAGAACGTGCGTTGAAGATGTCGTTCCCATAGCAACGATTAAAACATTCCCTAACCAGAAACCGTGGATTGATGGCAGCATTCGCGTGAAACTGAAAGCGCGAACCACTGCTTTCAATCAGGGGAAGGTGTCTGGTAACATGACTGAATACAAACAATGCAGCTATTCCCTCTGTAAGGCTATCAAACAAGCTAAGCGTCAGTACAGAGACAAAGTAGAATCCCAACGGCTCAGACGTTCTGAGGACTCTCCTGTACTCCCTGTTCACCCACGACTGCGTGGCCATGCACGCCTCCAACTCAATCATCAAGTTTGCGGATGACACAACAGTGGTAGGCTTGATTACCAACAACGACGAGACGGCCTACAGGGAGGAGGTGAGGGCCCTCGGAGTGTGGTGTCAGGAAAATAACCTCACACAACGTCAACAAAACTAAGGAGATGATTGTGGACTTCAGGAAACAGCAGAGGGAACACCCCCCTATCCACATCGATGGAACAATAGTGGAGAGAGTAGCAAGTTTTAAGTTCCTCGGCATACACATCACAGACAAACTGAATTGGTCCACTCACACAGACAGCATCGTGAAGAAGGCGCAGCAGCGCCTCTTCGACCTCAGGATGCTGAAGAAATTCGGCTTGTCACCAAAAGCACTCACAAACTTCTACAGATGCACAATCGAGAGCATCCTGGCGGGCTGTATCACCGCCTGGTACGGCAACTGCTCCGCCCTCAACCATAAGGCTCTCCAGAGGGTAGTGAGGTCTGCACAACGCATCACCGGGGGCAAACTACCTGCCCTCCAGGACACCTACACCACCCGATGTTACAGGAAGGCCATAATGATCATCAAGGACATCAACCACCCGAGCCACTGCCTGTTCACCCCGCTATTATCCAGAAGGCGAGGTCAGTACAGGTGCATCAAAGCTGGGACCGAGAGACTGAAAAACAGCTTCTATCTCAAGGCCATCATACTGTTAATCAGCCACCACTAACATTGAGTGGCTGCTGCCAAAACACTGACACTGACTCAACTCCAGCCACTTTTATAATGGGAATTGATGGGAAATGATGTAAATATATCACTAGCCACTTTAATTCTTGAAACTCCCCATCCCGGATCCGGGATTGTGACTAAGCCTCAGGCTCATTAGCATAACGCAACGTTAACGATTTCTGAAAATCGCAAATAAAATTAAAATAATGCGTTTGCTCTCAAGCTTAGCCTTTTCTTAACAACACTGTCATCTCAGATTTTCAAAATATGCTTTTGAACCATAGAAATTGACTAATTTGTGTAAGAGTATGCAAAGCTAGCATAGCATTTTGTGTAGCATGTAGCACGCAACATTTTCACAAAAGCCAGATAACCAAATAAATAAAATCATTTACCTTTGAAGAGCTTCTGATGTTTTCAATGAGGAGACTCCCAGCCACATACCAAATGCGCAGTGTTTCCTGAAAGCGTCTGTGTGTAGGAGAAATCGTTCCGTTTTCTACATTGCGCCTGGCTACCGAAACGAACCGAAAATGCAGTCACCTACAACGTGAAACTTTTTCCGGATTAACTACATAATATCGACCGAAACATGGCAAACGTTGTTTGGAATCAATCCTCAAGGTGTTTTTTCACATATCTCTTCATTGACATGCAGTTCGTGGAAGCTTGCTTCTCTCTCTGTGCCCCATGGAAAAATACTGGCAGGTGACTTTTGCGCACCAATTTCGGCGCAGGACACCGGGCGGACACGTGGTAAATGTGGTCTCTTATGGTCAATCTTCCAACGATCTGCCTACAAATACGTCACAATGCTGCAGACACCTTGGGGAAACGACAGAAAGGGCAGACTCATTCCTCTTGCGTTCGCAGCCATATAAGGAGATCATGAAAGACAGAGCCTCAAAAATCCTTGTCATTTCCTGGATGCCAAGTCATCTTGGTTTTGCCTGAAGCTCACGTTAAAGGGCACGCACAGAGAAGATATTTGTATTTCTGGACACGTCAGAGTGTTTTCTTTCGAACAGTAGCAATTATATGCATAGTCGAGCATCTTTTTGTGACAAAATATCTTGTTTAAAACGGGAACGTTTTTCTTCCAAAAATGAAATAGCGCCACCATAAGTGTGAGGTTAAACAATGCTACCTTATATAATGTTACTTACCCTACATTATTCATCTCATATGCATACGTATATACTGTACTCTATATCATCGACTGCATCCTTATGTAATACATATATCACTAGCCACTTTGTTTACATACTCATCTCATATGTATATACTGTACTCGATACCATCTACTGTATCTTGCCTATGCTGTTCTGTACCATCACTCATTCATATATCCTTATGTACATATTCTTTATCCCCTTACACTGTGTATAAGACAGTAGTTTAGGAATTGTTAGTTAGATTACTTGTTGGTTATTACTGCATTGTCGGAACTGGAAGCACAAGCATTTCGCTACGCTCGCATTAACATTTGTTAACCATGTGTATGTGACAAATAAAATTTGATTTGATTTGATTTTGATTTTATTTGAAGCTATCATAAAAACTGTGCTGACACAAGCAACTAACATAGACAATCACCCACAAACAAACAGTGAAACCCAGGCTACCTACTTATTTTTCACCTTTATTTAACCTGTTCAGGGGCAGAACGACAGATTCGTACTTTGTCAGCTCGGGGATTTGAACTTGCAACCTTTCAACTAATGACACCTGCCTCTGATTGAGAACCATACTTTGCCAAAACATAGAAATCGCAAAATCATAGAAAAACAAACAAACTGCCCACCCCGACTCATGCCCTGACCATACTAAATAATGACAAAACAACAGAAATAAAGGTCAGGACGTGACAGTTTGTGTAAGTTTATTATTCGCATGACAAAACATTGAGTACACCTAGCATCAGATTTTGTCACAAATCAGAAAAGCAATCAAATTAATCGTTTACCTTTAATCTTCAGATGTTTTCACTCACGAGACTCCCAGTTACACAACAAATGTTCCTTTTGTTCCATAAAGAATATTTTTATATCCAAATACCTGTTTATTTGGCGCGTTATGTTCAGAAATCCACAGGAAAGAGCGGTCACGACAACGCAGTCAAATTCCAAATAATATCAGTAATGTCCACAAACACATCAAACGTTTTTTATAATCAATCCTCAGGTTGTTTTTAAAAATATATAATATATCAACCACAAATGTCTATCAGTAGGAGAGGGAAAAACAATAGCTGTCCAAATTCTGTTCCGCGAACAAAACTCATGTGACCTTCTGAGGCAATATTATCTTTCGTTCCCATTTTTCAACATAAAAGCCTGAAACTGTCTGAAGACTGACACCTTGAGGAAGCGATAGGAAAAGGAATCTGGTTGATATCCCTTCAAATGCAGCAATGGGAGGCTATGGAACATGGAGTTTTCAAAATAGAAGCCACTTCCTGGTTTGATTTTTCTCAGGGTTTTGCCTGCAATATCAATTCTGTTATACTCACAGACAATATTTTGACAGTTTTGGAAACGTTAGAGTTTTCTATCCTAATCTGTCAATTATATGCATATTCTAGCATCTGGTCCTAAGAAATAGGCCGTTTACTTTGGGAACATTATTTTTCCAAACATAAAAATAGTAACCCCTAGCTTCAAGAGGTTAAAGAACAACCAGGCATCCTCTACTGATTGGATGAGGTCAACATCCTTCCAGGATACCCGGGCCAGGTCGATTAGAAAAGCCTGCTCGCTGAAGTGTTTCAGGGAGCATTTGACAGTGATTAGAGGTGGTCGTTTGACCGCGGACCCATTATGGATGCAGGCAATGATCGCTGATATCCTGGTTGAAGAAAGCAGAGGTGTATTTAGAGGGCAAGTTGGTCAGGATGATATCTAAGCGGGTGCCCATAGTTAGAGATTTGGGGTTGTACCTGGTAGGTTCCTTGATAATTTGTGAGATTGAGGGCATCTAGCTTAGATTGTAGGGTGGATGGGGTGTTAAGCATATCTCATAATGGACGCAGGCAATGAGGCAGTGATCACTGATATCCTGGTTGAATGCAGCAGCGGTGTATTTACAGGGCAAGTTGGTCAGGATGATATCTATGAGGGTCCCCATGTTTACGGATTTGGGGTTGTACCTGGTAGGTTCCTTGATGTGAGATTGAGGGCATCTAGCTTATATTTTAGGACGACCGAGGTGTTCGACATATCACAATTTAGGTCACCTAGCAGTACGATTTAAAACCTTTTAAACTGGTCAACATTCACAAGGCTGCAGGGCCAGACAGATTACCAGGACTTGTACAGAGAAGCATGCGCTGACCAACTGGCAAGTGTCTTCACTGACATTTTCAACCTCTGTGTTCGAGTCTGTAATACCAACATGTTTTAAATTCACCACCATAGTACCTGTGCCCAAGAACACTAAGATGGGCTGCTACTCTCTGTTATTAAAGTGACAACGCATAAATGATAACTCGACCTACATGTACATATTACCTCAATTAACCGGTGCCCCTGCACATTGACTCTGTACCGGTATTGCCCTGTATATTGTCTCGCTACCGACCCATAGCACTCAAGTCCTTAGCCATGAAGTGCTTTGAAAGGCTGGTCATTGCTCACATTAACACCCTTATCACAGAAACCCTAGAACCACTCCAATTTGCATAACGCCCTAACAGATCCACAGACGACACAATCCCTATTGCACTCCACAATGCCCTTTCCCACCTGGACAAAAACACCAGGAACACCACATTTGAAGTCGGAAGTTGACGTACACCTTAGCCAAATACATTTAAACTGTTTTTCACAAATCCGGACACTTTAATCATAGTAGAAATTCCCTGTTTTAGGTCAGTTGATCACCTCTTTATTTTAAGAATGTGAAATGTCAGGATAATAGTAGGGAATGATTTATTTAATCACATTCCCAGTGGGTCAGAAGTTTACATACTCAATTAGTATTTGGTAGCATTGCCTTTAAATTGTTTAACTTGCAACAAACCTTTCGTGTAGCCTTCCACAAGCTTCCCACAATAAGTTGGGTGAATTTTGGCCCATTCCTCCTGACAGATGGTCTAACTGAGTCAGGTTTGTAGGCCTTCTTGCTGGCACACGCTTTTTCAGTTCTGCCCACACATTTTCTATGGGATTGATGTCAGGGCTTTGATGGCCACTCCAATACCTTGACTTTGTCGTCCTCAAGCCATTTTGCCACAACTTGAAGTATGCTTGAGGTCATTGTCCATTTGGAAGACCCATTTGTGACCAAGCTTTAAATTCCTGAGTGATGTCTTGATATTTCAATTTATCCACATATCCTACCTTAAGATGCCATCTATTTTGTGAAGTGCACCAGTCCTTCCTGCAGCAAAGCACCCCCACAACATGATGCTGCCACCTCCATGCTTCACGGTTGGGATGGTGTTCCTTGGCTTGCAAGCCTCCAACTTTCCTCCAAATATAACGATGGTCATTATTGCCAAACGGTTCTATTTTTGTTTCATCAGACCTCAGGACATTTCTCCAAAAAATACAATATTTCTCCCCATGTGCAGTTGCAAACCGTAGTCTGGCTTTTTTTACGGCGGTTTTGGCACAGTGGCTTCTTCCTAGTTGAGCGGCCTTACAGGTTGTCGATATAGGACTCGTTTTACAGAGGATATAGAAAGTTTGGTACCTATTTCCTCCAGCATCTCACAGGGTACTTTGCTGTTCTGGGATTGATTTTCACTTTTTGCAGCAAAGTACGTTCATCTATGGAAGACAGAACGCATCTCCACCCTGAGCGGTATGATGTCTGTAATGGTCCCATGGTGTAAATACTAGCGCAGTACTGCTTGTACAGATGTACGTGGTACCTTCAGGTGTTTGGAAATTGCTCCCAAGGATGAACCAGACCTGTGAAGGTCTACAATTATTTATTTTTTTAGGTTTTTGCTCATTTGTTTAGATTTTCCCATGTCAAGCAAAGGAGGCACTGAGTTTGAAGGTATGCCTTGAACTACATCCACAGATACACCTCCAATCATCTCAAATGTTGTCAATTAGCCTATCAGAAGCTTCAAAAGCCATGACATAGTTTTTTTTGTTTTACTTTCCAAGCTGTTTAAACACAGTCAACTTAGTGCATGTAAACATCAGGCCCACTGGAATTGTGAATTATAAGTGAAATCTGTCGGTAATAAATTTTTGGAAAAATAACTTTTTGTAATGCACAAAGTAAGATGTCCTAACCGACTTGCCAAAACTATAGTTTATTAACAAGAAGTGTGTGGAGTAGTTGAAAAACGAGTTTTAACTTTTTTGAACTCTAGGGGCAGTATTTCATTTTTGGATAAAAAAAACGTTCCCGTTTTAAACAAGATATTTTGTCACGAAAAGATGCTTGACTATGCATATAATTGATAGCTTTGGAAAGAAAACACTCTGACGTTTCCAAAACTGCAAAGATATTATCTGTGAGTGCCACAGAACTGATGCTACAGGTGAAACCAAGATGAAACTTCAAACAGGAAATGAGCAAAATTTTTGAAGCGCTGTTTTCCAATGTCTCCTTATATGGCTGTGAATGCGCAAGGAGAGAGCCGACAATTTCTGCCGTTTCCCCAAGGTGTCTGCAGCATTGTGACGTATTTGTAGGCATATCATTGGAAGATTGACCATAAGAGACCACATTTACCAAGTGTCCGCCCGGTGTCCTGCGTCGAAATTGGTGCATAAACCTCAGACTTCCACAAACGATATATCAAAGAAGAGATATGTGAAAAACACCTTGAGGATTGATTCTAAACAACGTTTGCCATGTTTCAGTCGATATTATGGAGTTAATTTGGAAAAAAGTTTGGCGTTTTGGTGACTGAATATTCGGGTTTGATGTACAAAACGTGATGTACAAAACGGAGCGATTTCCCCAACACAAATAATCTTTAAGGAAAAACTGAACATTTGCTATCTAACTGAGTCTCCTCATTGAAAACATTCGAAGTTCTTCAAAGGTAAATTATTTTATTTGAATGCTTTTCTGGTTTTTGTGAAAATGTTGCCCACTAAATGCTACGCTAAATGCTATGCTAAATGCTACGCTAAATGCTACGCTAGCTATCAATACTCTTACACAAATGCTTGTTTTGCTATGATTGAAAAGCATATTTTGAAAATCTGAGATGAAAGTGTTGTTAAGAAAAGGCTAAGCTTGAGAGCTAGCATATTTATTTCATTTCATTTGCGATTTTCATAAATAGTTAACGTTACGTTATGCTAATGAGCTTGAGGCTATAACTGGATACAGTTTTTTTTCGTAGCCAAATGTGAACAAAACTGAGCGATTTGTCCTACACAAATAATATTTTTTGAAAAACTGAACATTTGCTATCTAACTGAGAGTCTCCTCATTGAAAACATCTGAAGTTCTTCAAAGGTAAATTATTTTATTTGAACGTTTTTCTTGTTTTTGTGAAAATGTTGCCTGCTGAATGCTAGGCTTAATGCTATGCTAGCTATCAATACTCTTACACAAATGCTTGTGTAGCTATGGTTGAAAAGCATATTTTGAAAATCTGAGATGACAGTGTTGTTAACAAAAGTCTAAGCTTGAGAGCAAATATATTTATTTCATTTCATTTGCGATTTTCATGAATAGTTAACGTTGTGGTATGCTAATGAGCTTGAGGCTATAAATAGGATCCCGGATCCGGGATTGCTCGTCGCATGAAGTTAATGACCAACTTAAGTGCATGTCAACTTCCTACTTCAACTGTATGTGAGAATGCTATTCATTGACCACAGCTCCTAGTTCAACCTCAGTGCTCTCAAAGCTCACCAATAAGCTAAGGACCCTGGAACTAAACACCACCCTCGGCAACTGGATCCTGGACTTCCTGATGGGCCGCACCCAGGTGCTAATGGTAGGTAACGACACATCCGCCACACTGATCCTCAACAAATGGGCCCCTCAGGGGTGCGTGCTCAGTCCCCTCCTGTACTCCCTGTTTACTCATGACTGCACGACTCCAAATCTAAGTTTGCCGATGACACAACAGTGGTAGGCCTGATCATTGACAATGATGAGACATCCTAAAGGGAGGAGATAAGAGACCTGGCCGTGTGGTGCCAGGACAAACTCTCCCGCAACGTGATCACGACCAAGAAAATTATTGTGAACTACAGGTAAAATGAGGACCGCGCATGCCCCCATTCTAATCGACGGGGCTGTAGTGGAGCAAGTTGAGAGCTTCAAGTTCCTTGGTGTCCACATCGGCAACAAACTAACATGGTCCAAGCTCACCAAGACGGTAGTGAAGAGGGCACGTCAAAACCTATTCCCCCTCAGGAGACTGAAAAGATTTGGCATGGGTCCTCAGATCCTCCAAGTTCTGCAGCTGCACCATAGAGCATCCTGACTGCTTGCATCACTGCCTGGTATGGCAACTGCTCGGCCTCTGACCACAAGGCACTACGGAGGGTAGTGCGTATGGCCCGGTCCAGGCGGTGTCAGAGGAAGGATCTAAAAATGGTCAGACTCCAGCCTCCCTAGTCATAGACTATACTCTCCGCTACTGTGTGGTACCGCTGCTGCTACTCTGTTATCTATGCATAGTTACTTTAGTAACTCAACTAACCGATGCCCCGCACATTGACTCTGTACCAGTACCCCCATGTATATAGTCTCTCTATTGTTTTTACTGCTGTTCTTTAATGTCTTGTTAATTTTTTGTATTGTTATTTTTAACTGCACTGTTGGTTAGGGGCTTGTGAGTAAGCATTTCATTTTAAAGTCTACTACACCTGTAGTATCGGCACATGAGACTAATAAAATTTTATTTGAAATAACTCATTCTGATTATTCTCTAGATTGTATTGAAACCTATGTGAGTAAAAATAATTTTTTGAGGGTTGTACTGATTATAATGAGCTAAGCTATTTGCCATATCGTTGTGGCACCTTGTTTGACATTATACAACGCATTCTGGGTGTTATGTAAATGTCAGTCAGACCAAAGATGTTATGAGGTGAAGGAATGGTTCACTCATCTTTCGGGTAAACGTCCAGAAGGGAATTGAATGATCATAGACAACACACCTCCTTCAACATGGTGTCACAGCATCAGACTGAGCTTGTCATTGCAGGCATTCTCAATGGTATGCATTACGGGGAAGACATCCTCCTCCCTCATGTGGTACCCTTCCTGCAGGCTCATCTTGACATGACCCTCCAGCATGACAATGCCACCAGCCATACTGCTCATTCTGTGCGTGATTTCCTGCAAGACAGGAATGTCAGTGTTCTGCCATGGACAGCGGCGAGACCGGATCTCAATCCCATTGAGCATGTTTGGAACCTGTTGGATCGGAGGGTGAGGGCTTGGGCCACCCCCCCCAGAAATGTCTGTGAACTTGCAAGTGCCTTTGTGGAAGAGTGAGGTAACTTACGCATGTTATATTTGCTGAAAATAAACGTATTTGATAGGATGTTGTTTTTTTTGCTGAGTATATATTTGATGACCCTAGAACATTTCAAGTTGATAGACCATTGTGGCGTACAGTAGATTTACAAAGGATTGTCATTCTGAACATTCATATTCCATTCTGTGGAATGTGAACGTTGTGACTCGCGTTTTTTTTATCCAGTAGTTCCCTTCCCTGGGTAGACTGCTGCTAGAAAAACAGAGTTATCGCTCGAGTCGCAAAAAAATGAAAAATAACGTTGCGGATAAAGTTTGGAACATCTGAAGACCTGCATCGTTATACTGAGATCTTATCCGTTTCTAAAGGTTGTATTTATGTTTTTTGGACTTGGTTCATGAGAATACATTTTTGAAAGGTTTTTCCAAAATGTTCAAAATGGAGGAAAATCTATCCTGATCAACCTCATGGGTCCTTGAGTGAAATGTGTTCAGCATGAGGAAAGACCAAGGAACAGCGGATATGAGGGTTGAAATATAAGTGCCAGCTATAGGCCAATCAGTGCCATTTTTGACAGTTACTCAGGCCTCTAATTTGTGTAACAAATATATATATATATATATATATATATATATTAAAGTTGCCAATCTATGCTTGAGTTATTTGGCCATGTTAAGCAAATAAATATAAGAACAATTCAGACAATAACAAGTGTTCACGGCGCCTAATTAATGCTTTTAAGTGCAATCCTCTGGAGATTGTGTACATAATGCTGAATAATAGTTTTCCCAAACATTCAATATGATTGAAGTTGATTTGCAACCAGAACTAGATTCTCCCTAGCTTTTTAAATATACCATTAAGGAGTTACTATCTCTATGCTCCCCACAGACCGCCTGTTGTCCTGTTTCACTGTGTTCTTACTCATGGACGTCTACCAAAGGAAGTTTGAGAAGTGACTAGAACAAATTACTTTTTGTTTACCGTTGAACACACCAATAAAAGCCTGTCACAGCAAGTCAACATCAGCATCACACACCCAGCAAAGTGCCAACGTACAGGGCCTGTTCACTTTCCAATTAACTGCTTGTCTTTTTTTTGTCGGTTGAGGCGCCATTCCGAGCATGGATTTAATTAGCCTATTTAATATTGCTACGATCTGCTGAAGCAAAGTAATGAAAGGGAATGACCGAGCATGCCTGTGGGGCTCCAATCAGCATTCATTCTAATAACTGTTCTATGAATGGGGATAACTTGAAAAGCTCAGTGGGCTGTGAGGGTACATTTTGCTGACAATGTACAGTTGAGGTATTGACTTTTTCAAGGAAAGCTTTTGACATTCTGCTAGCATAGCCTGTGACATTTGCCTTACATCAAACAAAGGCAGGAAAGATGGGTCTCATTCCTCACCTCTGCGTGTGTGTGTGACGCAACATTTGTGAAACCTTTTTGAAAAAGGCGGTGTAGGTCTAAGATTTTTTTTTTCTCACTCTGTCGCCTGAATCAATCTGACACCAAATGAAACTTATTTGATTGGTGCATCTTCCTCAGGGCAAGTTGTCCTACATGGTTGATAAAGACTAAAGATATTCTGTGTTTGTAATTTATTCAGCTTAATCTGTGTTCCCATATTTGGAGTCCAGCATTTCTTACAGCCGGTCTTAATTTAATCCCCACCCATTTGATATTTGTATATTTGATCAGATGTAAGAATTATTTTGGGAGCTCCACCACTATAATGTTTTGACCAATCTAGACCTTTTAGGTCTGAAAAAAAGGGCCATGGAGAAGGGGTAGGGACTGTATTGGGATGTGCAGTGAGTGTCAGAACTTAACACTGACAACTTTGTAGGTTGTGCATTGAGCCCCTTCCTGTATACCTTTTACACTGTCAAGCCCCATATCTACTTAAAATATCTAAAAGCAGAGGTGCAACTTTCACTGGGTACATCGGTGTGCATCCGTGTGCGATAGGACCATGCGGATGTGATAACAGGTTTTTAGAACAAAGGTATTAATAATAATCAACATCATCTTTACATAAGTAGTCAGACTTTTTGTTATGAGACTCTAAATTGCGCTCAGGTGCATCCTTGATGTTTCTACAACTTCATTGGAATCCACTTGTGGTAAATTCAATTGATTGGACATAATTTGGTAAGGCACACGCATGCCTAATATAAGGTCCCACAGTTGATATTGCATGTCAGAGCAAAAACCAAGCCGTGAGGTCAAAGGGATTGTCCGTAGAGCTCCACAGCAGGATTGTGTCGAGGCACAGATCTGAGGAAAGGTACCAAATCATTTCTGCAGCTTTGAAGGTCCCCGAGAACACAGTGGCCTCCATTCTTAAATGGAAGAAGTTTGGAAACACCACGACTCTTCCCATGGCTGGCCGTCCGGCCAAACTTAGCAATCGGGGGAGAAGGGATTTGGTCAGGGAGGTGACCAAGAACTCGATGGTCACTCTGACAGAGTTCCTCTGTGGCGATGAGTGAACTTTCCAGAAGAAAAACCATCTCTGCAGCACACCACCAATCAGGCCTTTATGGTAGAGTGGTCAGACGGAAGCCACTCCTCAGTAAAAGACATGACAGCCCGCTTGCAGTTTGCCAAAAGCCACCTTTAGGACTATCAAACCATGGGAAACACTATACTCAGGTCTTAAACCAAGATTGAACTTTTTGGCCTGAATGCCAAGCATCACATCTTGCGTAAACCTGGCAGCATCCATACGGTGAAACATGGTGGTGGCAGAATCATGTTGTGGGGATGGTTTTCAGGGGCAGGGACTGGGAGACGAGTCATGTGGGAAGGATTAACAGAGGAACGTACAGAGATCATTGACAAACTGCTCCAGAGCACTCATGACCTCAGACTGGGGTGACGGTTCACCTTCCAACAGGACAACGACCCTAAGCACACAGCCAAGACAACGCAGGAGTGGCTTTCAATGTCCTTAAGTGGCCCAGCCAGAGCCCAGACTTGAATCTGAACGAACAAATTTGCAAAAAAATATAAAAACCTGGCTTTGCTTTGTCATTATGGGGTATTGTGTAGCTTGAGGGGGGAAAAAACGATGTATTCCATTTTGGAATAAGGCTGTAACGTAACAAAATGAGGAAAGCCTAGGGGTTTAAATACTTTCCAAATGCACTGTATGTCAGGTAGCAGTATCTAACAGATGTTGTGTGTAATGAAATGTTTGTAGCTTTTTTGTCCCGTTTCAACAAGTAAATTAACTTGGCTAGTTTTTGCCAGTTGCTGTATCAATCGAGCTAGCCAAAAACGTTAGCTAGCTACCTTACTAACTTTTGCTCAATCACACTAGACCAGACTCAAACTATGTTTTTGACAGCGCAATGTGAGTTTTTGTTAGTCAATAACGTTACATTGCTATACTGATCTGTCAGTTTCCCTAGCTAATTCCCTACTTTTCACACTGACACGGTATAAATCACTCTACAGGCTACATTGTCATGGTGCACAGTCAGTACCCAACACTATGCTCATGTCTTAGCAGGATCAGATGGTAACAGGTGTCCGAGCAGTATATTACATATTATAACAATGTGACTGCATACAAGTTCCATCTTGAGTTGATGGGTAGGCTACAGTCTGGGATCTGTGAATAATGGCAATTTCAATTATTGAACCATTGATTCTGTTCTTGGATAATATCATGTATAAATGTACACCAAGGTCAAATATTTGTCATGCCTCATCTGAGCAGGATCAGATGGTGTCAGGCAAATAAGACACTTTATTCTCTGTGCAGCAAACACTGGACAAGCCAGAAGATTCAAAGATTGAAACTATACTGAACAAAAATAAATGCAACAACTTCAACGGTTTTACTGAGTTACAGTTCATCTAAGGGAATCAATAAATTCATTAAGCCCTAATCTATGGATTTCACATGACCGGGAATACAGATACATATGTTAGTCACAGATGCCTTAAAACAAATGTAGGGGTATGGATCAGGAAACCAGTCCGTATCTGGTTTGATCACCATTTGCCTCATGCAATGCGACATGTCCTGCGCATAGAGGTAATCAGGCTGATGATTGTGGAATGTTGTCCCACTCCTCTTCAACGGCTGTGTGATGTAGCTGAATATTTCCGAGACCTGAAATGCTGTTCACGTTGATCCACAGCATCCGAAACATGCTCAATGGTTGACACGTCTGTTTATGCAGGTCATGGAAGAACTGGGACATTGTCAGCTTCCAGGAATTGTGTACGGAGCCTTGCATTATCATGCTGGAACATGAGGTGATGGCGGTGTCACACCAGCCTTCGCTTTGGCTCCCCATCCTGTCCTGCTAAGGCATTCGGCGTCGATGGCCTTCCGAGCTGCTGCCTCCTGCCCCGTCCTCTCTACACCAGTGACAGGCGGCTGATGAATGGCACGAAAATGGGCTTCCAGACCTCAACACTCAAATTGGCATTGAAAAAAATGCAACGGTGTTCGATGTCTGTAGATTATGCCTGCCCATACCATATCCCCGCTGCCAACATGTTCACAACTTTGACATCAGCAAACCGCTCGCCCACACGCCACAATACACATGGTATGCGGTTGTGAGCCGGTTGGACGTACTGCCAAATTCTCTAAAATGACGTTGGAGGCTACCTTATGGTAGAAAAATGGACATTAGGTTCTCTGGCAACAGCTCTGGTGGACATTACTGCAGTCAGCATGCCAATTGCATGCTCCAAAACTGCACATATCAGAGGCCTTTTATTGTCCCCAGCAGAAGGTGCACCTGTAATAATCATGCTGTTTAATCAGGCTTCTTAATATGCCACACCTGTCAGATGGCTGATTACCTTGGCAAAGGATGAATGCTCACTAACGGGGATGTAAACATTTGTGCACAACATTTGAGAGAAATAAGCTTTTTGTGCATGTGGAACATTTCTGGGCTCTTGAAACATGGGACCAACACTTTGCATGTTGGCTAAAAGTTTTAGTTGTGTATATTAAAGCAGTCTTACAAACCTTGTTCATTTCCAAACTGTATCAAGGGCTTTTCCCGATGACACAAATGTGAGGAAGACCTGGTAGACTATTTTTTATTTTTTGTACCTTTATTTTACTAGGCAAGTCAGTTATAAGAACACATTCTTATTTTCAATGATGGCCTAGGAACAGTGGGTTAACTGCCTGTTCAGGGGCAGAATGACAGATTTGTACCTTGTCAGCTTGGGGATTTGAAATTGCAACCTTTTGGTTACTAGTCCAACGCTCTAACCACTAGGCTACCCTGCCTCCCCATGATGAATGGATACAGACCCTTTTGTGTGTGGACACCCCTTCAAATGAGTGGATTCGGACATTTCAGCCACACCCATTGCTGACAGGTGTACAAAATCAAGCACCCAGCCATGCAATCTCCATAGTTAAACATTGGCAGTAGAATGGCCTTACTGAAGAGCTCTGACTTTCAACGTGGCAATTTCATGATGCCACCTTTCCAACAAGTCAGTTGGTCAAATTTATGCCCAGCTTGTGAAGTGGAAACATCTCGGCGCAACAACGGTTCAGCTGAAAAGTTGAAGACCACACAAACTCACAGAACAGGACTGCCGAGTGCAGAAGCACTTAGCTCGTAAAATTGTCTGTCGTGGGTTGCAACACTCACTACCGAGTTCCAAACTGCCTCCTGAAGCAACATCAGCACAATAACTGTTTGCTGGGAGCTTCATGAAATGCGTATCCATAGCCGAGCAGCCACAGACTAAGAACCATGTGCAATGCCAAGCGTCGGAATGGTGTAAAGCTCGTCGCCATTGGACTCTGGAGCAGTGGATCACGCTTCACAATCTGGCAGTCACTGATGCAGACCTTTTGGAACATCTACATTTAAAAAAAGTTGAATAAATCCATGTAATATAGCCTATACCATCACAAAACCATTTATTTTAGATCGTTCTAAAGAAACACGATATGAAGAAAATGTAGTATATTTCAGAAGAACAATAGCCTACTCTGGGTCGTCCTTATGTTAGGCCCTGATCTGGCAATGCCATGTGGCTGTGGGATGTGATTTGCTTTGGCTACACTTGTTCATTTAGCAGACAAGATTTGCTTAGAATTCCATGGTATTTTATAGTATGAAGAATACAATTGAACATAGCTGAATAAATTAGATGATATATTTTCTCAACTATTTGAGGGAGTGCGCACATGCGACTATTCTGTGTTGAGCGGTTGAGACTTATTTATGTAACTTTAGTTGTGAAACAAATGTGCAGATTTGATGTATTCCAAGGCTGCATGGTGCGACTCTAATGATCGTGTCTTTCTCACAGGCTACAAGTGAAGACTGACGCATCCCGATGTGTCATTCTTCAACTGCGTGCATTCTTATCCAATTCTGAGGCGCATATTGGAAGTGTCCATTTATTTTTCGTCAATCTACAAGATGAGCAGGCCCAACAAATAGGCTAGTGCTTTTGCTATGTAAATCTACTATCTCCCTTTGTACAAAAGTTGACCTATTCTGTGTGAAAAATAAATATTCTACACATAGTCTGGGACAGTTGTGGAATGCAATAGATCACAAATTAATGCAACCACTAGCATAAAAAAATGTTATTACCCAATGTGGCTGATGCAACAGATCAGAACATTCCCCTTAAAATGTTGATATGCGCACATGGCAGTTGGCTATAAGCACGAATGTTCAATTAGCGAGAAACAACAATTATCAAAAGTGACCACAAATGCAATTATGCATGTAACGCTTTTATTACAAAGGTGCATTTTTATGATGAACATTATCTTCCCCAAACTTGAATCTCACTCGCTATTTATGTATGCCAGTTAGGCTCTAAACACCTAAAATAAAAGCAGATTAACGTGCTTAATTTAAAGTTATTTTGTCACTTTAGTTGATATAAAACATATCAAATATCTAGGCCTATGGGCTAGGCTACATGAGATGTGCGATATGGTTGTCACAAAAAAGGCAGTTTCTTATGCTGGGTGTCATTCAACTCAAATTAAATTATTTGTCACATGTGCCGAACACAACAGGTGTAGTAGACCTTACAGTGAAATGCTTACTTACAAGCCCTTAACCAACAATGCAGTTTTAAGAAAAATAAATTAAGTAAAAAATAAGTTAAACCTCATACTTAAAGAGCAACAGTAAAATAACAGCAGGGAGGCTATATACAGGGGATACCGGTATAGTCCATGTGTGGGGGCACAGGTTAGTCGAGGTAATTGAGGTACAGTATGTGCATGTAGGTAGAGCTAAAGTGGCTGTGTATATGATGGTAAACAAAGAGTGGGGGTAGAAGCTGTTATTAATAAGCCTTTTGGACTTAGACTTGATGTAGCAGAAAACAGTATGACGAGGGTGGCTGGAATCTTTGACAATTTTCAGGGCCTTCCTCTGACAGCCTGTGAATATATTATAACCACTTGTGAATAGGCAAATTGTCACCCATCAGACTATTCTTGATTAAATTTTGTCTTTACATATACTAAATAATATGTGTGAAATTTGTTGTGATTTAGAATGGACCATTGTATCATGCACCTGTCTCTAAACATGTGGGAGGGTTTTTTTCCCCCCCGCTGCCACTGTTACCTATAAACTTAAATAGCGACTTGGACGCTTTTCCTGCGGTTCATTTTCATGCCAGCCAGGTAGGTTATACTCCTGTTGTAAAGAGAAGCAGTGTACTAAATATTAGGAAAGTTTATAAATAAATATAGTAGGCCTAGCCTACAGAAAGCTAATGGGATCCTCTTTATAAGAGGCCATCACTGGATAAATGCTTCGCAACATGAGCTTATGGGCTCTCATTAAGTTTTTGATTACATTTGCATTGATGAACATCAGTAGCATCAGAGCTTGGAGAAGCCTAATTACAGTGAATAAACGGTCACTGTAACAGCCCTAAATGCTACAGCATACAATAATATTCTAGATTTGCTGCTTCCAACTTTGGGGCAACAGTTTGGGAAAAGCATTTTTCCTGTTTCAGCATGACAATGCCCCTGTACACACAGTGAAGTCAATACAGAAATAGTTTGGAGATCGGTATGGAAGAACTTGACTGGCGTGCATGGAGCCCTGACTTCAATCCGATTGAACACCTTTAGGATGAATTGGAATGCCGACTGCGAGACAGGCCTAATCGGCCAACATCAGTGCCCAACCTCACTAATGCTGTTGTGGCTGAATGGAAGCAAGTCCCTGACTGTTCCAACTTCTAGTGGAAAGCCTTCCCAGAAGAGTGGAGGCTGTTAAAGCAGCAAAGGGGGGACGGGCAACTCAAAATTAATCCCCATGATTTTGGAATGGGATGTTTGACAACCACATACTTTTGGTCATCCAGTTTAAGACCATCCATAGAACATACTATATGCTAGTGAAATTAAATATCATGGACTCAAATGTAATTCCTCTGCTGGAGGTGTAAAACAAAAAGGGACATTTTCATGTGTTATGATAGTGTGAAGGTTGGCTGAATTTTGGCAAAGAGTATGTTCTTTTATGTCTACAGATTCTCCCTGATTTTATTTGCTTGGAAATGTAAACTGGAGCCTTATCAGCTAACGTTAGCTAGCTTGCTATCAGTATTCGTTAACTTGAAATAAAAATGACTTTCGGGCAAATAGAAAGGCTCCACTCCCTTCATCATGCACACCTGTCACCATTATTACGTGCATCAGCGTTCATTGGACTCACCTGGACATTGTCACTTTATTGATTGCCCTTCTTTATCTGTTTGTTCCGTGTCAGCATTGTTTGTTTTCCCCTGTCCAGACGCTGTCCTTATTTTGTTTCTTATCCGTTTATTACATGTTCACTCCCTGTACTTGCTTCTAGTCTCCCAGCGTTTGTCCTTGCCAAATGCTGACACCACAATTTGAAGCATGAGGGAGTTTGTTGTTGGGGTTGGCGACGTCGGGCCCGGGTGCCGCTGCCGACGGAACCGTGGGTGCCTCAGCTGGCTTGTCGGGCTCCGACGCCTCAGCCGACTCGTCGGGCACTCATCCCACATCTTTCCTCAGCCGACTCCCATGTATCGGCCGGCCCGTCAGGCTCGCCCAGGTGGATATTCTGTATTGTACTTTCAGAAGTGTGTTTTGATTTGCACAGCAGTGTATCCTTGAAGGAGAGAGTCCACACAGCACCCAAGCAAAACGGGAACATTCCCAGAACATTAGCTAAGTTTTAGTTAGTGTTTTATCTAACATTAGAATGACATCTGTTTTAGAAAACAAAATGTAACTTTTCATTTTTATATATATTTCTCCTTGGAATGTAATCCTAACATTCATTAAGGTTGTGCACAACATCTGTATAAACACTGCAGAACATTCCCCCAAACGTTTTCATTATGTTTCAATGCAATGTAATAACAATGTATCATTTTTCAGAACATGCTGCCACAATGTGAGAGCAATAGAAATGGTTCTGAGAACATGACAGGAACGTGGTGGAAATGTCAACCTATAACAACAAGCAGGGAATATTCCTGTTTTCTTTCGCAATTATTTAAAAACGACGGTAAGCGGTTGGGAAATATGGTAAAATGAAACTGGGTTCCACGGTGGTTGCAATGACATTTTTAACAATGTTCTTTTTCTGATAACGAGTTAATGTGCCCAGCCTACTATCTACATAGATTTCAGAGCACTCTCGCCTGAATGTACCAGAGTGCAGAATAATTACTTTACGAGCACTCAACACCCGTTGAATATGACCGGTGTCAGTAAACGTCGGGGGAAAAAAACATAATTAAATTGTTTCTAGCAGCACATTTACAGTCAACAACGCTCTGGTTAACAAAAACTGCCTTACCAGCTCTGCAGGGCGAATAAAATGGTCAGTGGTCTCATTTGTATTTGGAAGTAGCTAGCAAGCTAGCCAATGTTAGCTTGGGTGCTTGACTGCCGTTGTAAGGCCAAAGCGCTCAAATCAACCCTACTCCTTGGCCTGAACATCCAGTGTGCGCTCCGAGAGCAAAACGGTCTGAACTTACAATTCTTCTCTGAATGGAAACACCATAATATTAATCAAATGAATTAAGCCACGTTTCTTAATCAATCCCATATACTATGTTATTACAAAAAAGTTTTTAAATTCTCTGCTAATGTCAATACAGAACACTGTCAAATGCTTCTCAAAGATGCCCTCTGGTGGTCAAACTAGCAGTAACAGAAGAAATGGCTACGAATTCAGTGACATGCCACATAATGTTGCAGCAGCACACAGGGTGTGCCGCAGTATGACGCAACTTTTTAAAGGAGTAACCACTGTAGCTGGAGCAATTGCCAGGTGAGTAAAGTTAGCTAGTCACACAGCTTTTACTTTGAAACCGCCAGAACATGTATCCTGTGGTAGCCCCTCTCCACACCCACGCCATCTCTGTTCATTAATTCAATCTCGTGGACGACATAGAAAAATGTATTTATGCAGTCAAAATTATTATCTGTCATTGTTTTAGTGCTGATACTGATTGAACGAACCGTACACGGATCCAATATGAGCAGAACATTGCAGCAATTTCAGAACTACTTCCATTATCGTTGAAGTATTTCTTTAGAGCGATTCGGAATCTTCATGTCATAACCTTACAGAACAACTTCATAATAGTCTGGCACAAGTGGAGGCTGATGGGAGGAGCTAGAGGATGATGGGCTCATTGTAATGGTTGGAGGGAACGGAATCAAACGTGGTTTCTATACAGTGCCTTGCGAAAGTATTCGGCCCAATTGAACTTTGCGACCTTTTGCCACATTTCAGGCTTCAAACATAAAGATATAAAACTGTATTTTTTTGTGAAGAATCAACAGCAAGTGGGACACAATCATGAAGTGGAGCGACATTTATTGGATATTTCAAACTTTTTTAACAAATCAAAAACTGAAAAGTTGGGCGTGCAAAATTATTCAGCCCCCTTAAGTTAATACTTTGTAGCGCCACCTTTTGCTGCGATTACAGCTGGAAGTCGCTTGGGGTAAGTCTCTATCAGTTTTGCACATCGAGAGACTGAAATTCAGGTCTGGACTTTGACTTGGCCATTCTAACACCTGGATATGTTTATTTTTAAACCATTCCATTGTAGATTTTGCTTTATGTTTTGGATCATTGTCTTGTTGGAAGACAAATCTCCGTCCCAGTATCAGGTCTTTTGCAGACTCCATCAGATTTTCTTCCAGAATGGTCCTGGATTTGGCTCCATCCATCTTCCCATCAATTTTAACCATCTTCCCTGTCCCTGCTGAAGAAAAGCAGGCCCAAACCATGATGCTGCCACCACCATGTTTGACAGTGGGGATAGTGTGTTCAGCGTGATGAGCTGTGTTGCTTTTACGCCAAACATAACGTTTTGCATTGTTGCCAAAAAGTTCAATTTTGGTTTCATCTGACCAGAGCACCTTCTTCCACATGTTTGGTGTGTCTCCCAGGTGGCTTGTGGCAAACTTTAAACAACACTTTAAGAAATGGTTTTCTTCTTGCCACTCTTCCATAAAGGCCAGATTTGTGCAATATACATTTACATTACATTTACATTTAAGTCATTTAGCAGACGCTCTTATCCAGAGCGACTTACGACTGATTGTTGTCCTATGGACAGAGTCTCCCACCTCAGCTGTAGATCTCTGCAGTTCATCCAGTTTGATCATGGGCCTCTTGGCTGCATCTCTGATCTGTCTTCTCCTTGTATGAGCTGAAAGTTTAGAGGGACGGCCAGGTCTTGGTAGATTTGCAGTGGTCTGATACTTCTTCCATTTCAATATTATCGCTTGCACAGTGCTCCTTGGGATGTTTAAAGCTTGGGAAGTCTTTTTGTATCCAAATCCAGCTTTAAACTTCTTCACAACAGTATCTGCCTGGTGTGTTCCTTGTTCTTCATGATGCTCTCTACGCTTTTAACGGACCTCTGAGACTATCACAGTGCAGGTGCATTTATACGGAGACTTGATTACACACAGGTGGATTTTATTTATCATCATTAGTCATTTAGGTCAACATTGGATCATTCAGAGATCCTCACTGAACTTCTGGAGAGAGTTTGCTGCACTGAAAGTAAAGGGGCTGAATAATTTTGCACGCCCAATTTTTCAGTTTTTGATTTGTTAAAAAAGTTTGAAATATCCAATAAATGTCGTTCCACTTCATGATTGTGTCCCACTTGTTGTTGATTCTTCACAAAAAAATACAGTTTTATATCTTTATGTTTGAAGCCTGAAATGTGGCAAAAGGTCGCAAAGTTCAAGGGGGCCGAATTCTTTCGCAAGGCACTGTATGCTTGATATCGTTCCAGTAATTTTGTTCCAGACATTACAATCAAAGTTTGTTTGTTGTTATAGTTGTTAGTAATGATATCTTCATCAATATTAGCTGAATATTCCAGGGATGTTTTTAGAAAAACTTCTATTGCTCCAACATTTTATTGCTGAAGTATGTTCAAGGAGCGTTATTAGAACCATGTCATAACGTCACACTAAATTTCTGAGAGCATTGTAGAAATATTCCCTGTTTGTTGTTATGGGTGTTTTTACAACACCTCCATTAACATTAGCATAACGTTCCCGTAATGTTTTCTCAGAACCATTTCTAATAATCTCACATTTTGTATGTTCTAAACATTACTGGTACATTTTGTTATTAGGTTACCTAGAAACTTAATGACAACGAATTGGGGAATGTTCTGTGGTGGTTGTTACAGATGTTGTGCACAACATTTTAGTGAATGTTAGGACATTCCATGGATATTTAATTTCAAGAGTAACTTCATTGAAAAAAATGATGTTTTAGGCTTAGTTATAGTGACACGCGTCAATTTTGGAATTCAGTTTCACTGTTTGTTGCAAAGTGATATATTTTTGTCTGAGTAGTAAATCTAGTTCTCTTTGCCCCTAGCGGTTCAATTCTTCCATTGAAACCGTGATGTAGAAGTGCCTCTAGTCATCTCAAGGGAGGGGTTCGGTATTAATTACACTCCCTTCTAGATGTGCTGGGTGGTGTATTTTGCATGATGTTTCCTTGACTAAGATTACTGACGTTGCACAAAATTAAAAAGACACTACGTCACATTTCCACATATGACCAAACTCAATGTTTTGTTTACCATTTCATTCACATGTAGGCGATGAAGATTAAATGTTTATATTCATAGCTACAGTACCTATCAAGTCTATTTGTGGCACAGTGCACTAAGGGAATTAGCTCATAGTTCAATGGTTGTGTTCGAACACCACATGGGGCAGATATATACACCATAATAATTAAATCCTTTATTTACAATAATCATCCCCTGCCCACACACTTTTAATTCTGAAAAGTGAAAGCATACCTGTGAGAGGGGTCACTTTGGCCTATCTGTCTGTTTAATTTGACCATTGGAAATCAAATCTACTCTGTAAAAACTGCAATGCGGGTTGGTTTGAATTGAGCCCCTAATCTTAATTTTCAAGGTTATGATTGCACTGTTCTTCCTAACGCAATACCTCAATAAATGGGAGTCCATATTTAAGATGTATTTTTTGCACCCTATGGGGGATTCAAACTTACACTACAAGTGGCCATAGATGATAAAAGAACTCGGCGACCTTGCTACTTACACACATAATTGTGTTATCAGAGCACGCCAGTGGACTTTTAGTAAGTATGCTTTAGTAAGAACCTGTTGGGATCAAGAACAACTACATTCATCTACCCCAAAATGTATATTCATGAGCAATTCCCCCCGCCCTCAACTTCTCACCTGAATGCATATTTTTTTAAGGGGTTGGACAAAGCCTGACCTTGGTGAGGAGAGTTACCCTTTATGTAACTGTTCTGGTCTGGTGAAGGAGAAGCGGACCAAAATGCAGCGTGGTATTTTTGAGACATGTTTAATGACGATGAAAAAACACGAACAATACAAAAACAACAAACGGAACGTGAAAACCTATACAGCCTATCTGGTGACAACAAACACAGAGACAGGAACAATCACCCACGAAACACTGAAAGAATATGGCTGCCTAAATATGGTTCCCAATCAGAGACAACGATAATCACCTGCCTCTGATTGAGAACCGCCTCAGGCAGCCATAGACTATGCTAGACACCCCCAAGACAAAAACACACCACAAAAAACCCATGTCACACCCCGTCCTGACCAAATAAATACAGACAAACACAATATATTTCTACCAGGGCGTGACACTTTATAACATTTTCTGAATAATTTTTAAACTTTTGTTTACAAAAACATTTAATGTTTTGGGGATGTTATGATCCTTATACTAGATAAAATAGTAACTAGAACTTAATGGGAATCTTAGCTAATGATCTGGTAATTTTCCAGGTTTACTGGGTAGTCACTTTACCCCTGCCAATATCTACATACACAACATTACCAAAAGTATGTGGACACCTGCACGTCAAATATCTCACGGCCTCCACCCTTCTGGGAAGGCTTTCCACTAGATGGTGGAACATTGCTGCTGGGAGTTGCTTCCATTCAGCCACGAGGTTGGTCACTGATGTTGGGCAATTAGGCCTGGCTCACAGTCAGCTTTCCAAATCATCTCAAAGGTGTTCGATGGGGTTGAGGTCAGGGCTCTGTGTAGGCCAGCCAAGTTCTTCCACACCGATCTCGACAAAGCATTTCTGTATGGATCTCGCTTTTTGCACTGAGGCATTGTCATGCTGAAACAGGAAAGGGCCTTCCCCAAACTTTTGGCAGAAAGTTGGAAGCACAGAATTGTCTAGAGTGTCATTGTATGCTGTAGCATTTAGACTTCCCTTAACTTGCCGAAAAAAAGCTGCAGACCATTATTCCTCCGCCACCAAACTTTACAGTTGGCACTATGTAGTTATGGCAGGTAGTGTTATTCTGGCAACCGCCAAACCCCAGATTCGTCTGTCGGACTGCCAGATGGTGAAGCGTGATTCATCACTCCAGAGAACGTGTTTCCACTGCTCTGAAGTCCAATGGCGGAAAGGTTTACACCACTCCAGCTAACGCTTGGCATTGCACATGGTGATCTTAGGCTTGTGTGTGGCTGCTTGGCCATGGAAACCCAATGCGTGAAGCTCCCAACGAACAGGTCTTGTGCTGACATTGCTTCCAGATGTACCTCACATTGATATGGTACTGTTCCCTGTATACAGTATAGCTTAATTCTTGTGTAATTTATTCCTCGTGTTATTTAAATTTGTCTTACTTTTAACTCTGCATAATTGGGAAAGGGCTGGCAAGTAAGCATTTCACTAAATTCTAAACCTGTTTTATTCAGCTCATGTGACAAAATTAGATTGACCGTCTGAAGATGTGTATATCCTAACATGTCAGTATTTTTGGGAGGCAGTTATGATGAGAGGCTTATTATTGGAGACTACAGCTCATGCATATCATGATGGACATGATTGCCATATGCTGTCAATGACAGACTGACACAAGCATTCTCTTCACTTTATAAACATCAACTGATTTGACAGGGTCCATGAAGCTATAAGATAGCATATTGCTGAATTGAAAGCAGAGGGAAGTCTCTTTCACTCAGTGGCACCTTAGATATTTACCCATTGTAAAAATGTCATTCGCAAAAATGTGGCCCTACTATTTTAACTCCACTCCACCAACCAAAGTGTAATTAATAACTTCACCATGCTCAAAGGGATATTCAAATCAAATCAAATCAAATTTTATTTGTCACATACACATGGTTAACAGATGTTAATGCGAGTGTAGCGAAATGCTTATGCTTCTAGTTCCGACAATGCAGTAATAACCAACAAGTAATCTAACTAACAATTCCTAATCTACTGTCTTATACACAGTGTAAGGGGATAAAGAATATGTACATAAGGATATATGAGTGAATGATGGTACAGAGCAGCATAGGCAAGATACAGTAGATGGTATCGAGTACAGTATATACATGTGAGATGAGTATGTAAACAAAGTGGCATAGTTAAAGTGGCTAGTGATACATGTATTACATAAGGATGCAGTCGATGATATAGAGTACAGTATATAGGTATGCATATGAGATGAATAATGTAGGGTAAGTAACATTATATAAGGTAGCATTGTTTAAAGTGGCTAGTGATATATTTACAACATTTCCCATCAATTCCCATTATTAAAGTGGCTGGAGTTGAGTCAGTGTCAGTGTGTAGGCAGCAGCCACTCAATGTTAGTGGTGGCTGTTTAACAGTCTGATGGCCTTGAGATAGAAGCTGTTTTTCAGTCTCTCGGTCCCAGCTTTGATGCACCTGTACTGACCTCGCCTTCTGGATGATAGCGGGGTGAACAGGCAGTGGCTCGGGTGGTAGATGTCCTTGATGATCTTTATGGCCTTCCTGTAACATCGGGTGGTGTAGGTGTCCTGGAGGGCAGGTAGTTTGCCCCCGATGATGCGTTGTGCAGACCTCACTACCCTCTGGAGAGCCTTACGGTTGAGGGCGGAGCAGTTGCCGTACCAGGCGGTGATACAGCCCGCCAGGATGCTCTCGATTGTGCCTCTGTAGAAGTTTGTGAGTGCTTTTGGTGACAAGCCGAATTTCTTCAGCCTCCTGAGGTTGAAGAGGCGCTGCTGCGCCTTCTTCACAATGCTGTCTGTGTGAGTGGACCAATTCAGTTTGTCTGTGATGTGTATGCCGAGGAACTTAAAACTTGCTACTCTCTCCACTACTGTTCCATCGATGTGGATAGGGGGGTGTTCCCTCTGCTGTTTCCTGAAGTCCACAATGTTCAATGTTTGTTTTTGATATTTTTTACCCATCAACCAATAGGTGCCCTTCTTTTTGAGCATTTGGAAAAGCTCCCTGGTCTTTGGTTGAATCTGTGTCTTACGACTGAGGGACCTTAACAATTATCTGTATCTGTGTGGTACAGAGATGAGGTAGTCATTCAAAAATCATGCATGAGTCCATGCAACTTATTATGTGACTTAGTAAGCACATTTTTACTTCTGAACTTATTTAGCCATAATAAAGGGGTTGGATATTTATTGACTCGATAAATTTCATTTTCAATTAATTTGGAAAAATTGTCAACATAATTCCATTTATTAGGTATTGTGTGTAGGCCAGTGACAAAAAAAATCTTCATTTAGTCTGTTTTAAATTCAGGCTGTAACACAACAAAATGTAGAAAAGTCAAGGGGTGTGAATATTTTCTGAAGGCATTGTATGCACTGGAATTGCTTACCAAGACAACATTAAATGTTCCTGAGTGGCCTAGTTATAGTATTGACTAGGGGTGTGTCGACATGGACATATGCGTAATCGTATCCGTAAAATGACAGTTGATAGTCGGATCGGATGATACTGTGATCGGAAAAAACCTAAACGTTTTAATATGCCTATCTCCGTGCACGTTTAAACACCAAACAAGCCAAGATTAGGAGCTGAGGAGGGGTGTCTGTGTCTTCAACTTGCAGCAGGCGGACAAGTTTGCTATCGGTCAGAATGTGCTTTGGCATTTCATATTTTTCCCTACTCTCACCCTGCTTGTTAGATATTATGCACATTGATAGCTTGATAGCAAACGTCCTTGCCATTTGATTTATCATAGAAACAGGCTAACAGGAGGCTGCAGCAGTCTGAATGATCAGACCGAGACAGAAGTGAAAGTGATCGGGTGAAATTATGAAGCGAGTTGACAAAGAAATACAGCTTCACTCAAAACAATCAGAGCAGCAGGATCAACAAATCCCAATGAATCTCAACTATCTAGTGATGTGTTAATCTGAGCTACACACATGGATTACCTAAATTTTAAAGTAAGAAGAAGCCCATACCAATTGCCCATTGTTGATAAAGTTGTAGCAAACACACTTAAGACTTGCACATGTAGTATTAAGCCATGGAACGCATTGATTAGCCAAGCCCTTGTCACTCCTACAGTGTGTTTATTCAACAACCCAGCCCTTTCATGCCACTGCCAGCAATAGCACTCATAATTCCATCTGTGAAAATAGCAAATATTAATATTTCTGACACACCCTTAGACCTACCGCCAGCGATGACAGGTGAATCCCCAAGCATACCCAATCCCCATGTGGCCTTAAAGGTTGATGGCTGGAGAATCCACTTGCCAAGTTAGTGAAGAGTTGCCACTCAAGGACAGATGGGTAAGAGAGTGGATAAAACCTGTGGATAATTCTGCTTAAGTTTTGCTCATAAGAATGTGTTCTTTAAACCCAGCTCTGTGGAGTGTACGGCTTAAAGTGGTCCTATAGACAGATACTCCAATCTCCAATGTGGAGCTTTGCAGCTCCTTTAGGGTTATCTTTGGTCTCGTTGTTGCCTCGGATTAATGCCCTCCTTCCCTGGTCCGTGAGTTTTGGTTGGCGGCCCTCTCTTGGCAGGTTTGTTGTTGTGCCATATTCTTTCCATTTTTTATAACGGATTTAACAGTGCTCCATGGGATGTTCAAATTTCTGATATTTTTTTTATAACCCAACCCTGATCTGTACTTCTCCACAACTTTGTCCTTGACCTGTTTGGAGAGCCCCTTGGTCTTCATGGTGGTGCTTGCTTGGTGGTGCCCCTTGTTTAGTGGTGTTGCAGACTTTGGGGCCTTTCAGAACAGGTGTATATACAGAGAGATATCATGTGATGCTTAAATAAAATACATGCAATCTAACTATTTATGCAATCTAATCTAACTATAATGCAATCTAACTATTTATGTGATTTCTGAAGGTAATTGGTTGCACCAGATCTTATTCAGAACAGGTGTATATATAGAGAGAGATCATGTGATGCTTAAATAAAATACATGCAATCTAACTATAATGCAATCTAACTATTTATGTGATTTCTGAAGGTAATTGGTTGCACCACATCTTATTTAGGGGCTTCATAGCAAAGGGGTGAATACATATGCACACACCACTTTTCAGTTTTTATTTTGTTTGAAATTTGTTGAAACAATTATTTTCATTTCACTTCACCCATTTGGCCTATTTTGTGCATGTCCGTTACATAAAATCCAAATCAATTTAAAATACAGGTTGTAATGCAACAAAATGTGGAAAAACGTCAAAGGGGTGAATACTTTTGCAAGGCACTGTATGTATCAAGAGCAAGAAATGGTTGTTTGACATTTGATAGTTAGTCAGTGAAGCTTCTATATTATAAATAGAAATGAGTTTGAGCAGGTGTCAAAAAGCAAAATGCTGGGTCTTTACTCCCAAGTGACCCGAAGAGTCACATTCCTACTATTTTTTGGTAGTCATTGAATTCACAGCAACAGACCTTGAAAAAGGTACTCTGGTCAGATGAGAGTAAAATTTAGCTTTTTGGCCATCAAGGAAAACTCTGTCTGGCACAAACCCAGCAGCTCTCACCACCCCGAGAACCCCACCCAAATGTTTTTCATCAGCAGGGACTGGGAAACTGGTCAGAATTGATGAAATGATGGATGGCGCTAAATACAGGGAACTTCATGAGGGAGACCTGTTTCAGTCTTCCAGAGATTTGAGACTGGGACAAAGGTTCACCTTCCAGCAGGACAATGACCCTAAGTATACGGCTAACGTAACACTTGAGTGGTTAACTTCTTTGGGATAGGGGGAAGCATTTTCACTTCTGGATGAATAGCGTGCCCAGAGTGAACTGCCTCCTACTCAGTCCCAGATGCTAATATATGCATATTAGTATTGGATAGAAAACACTCTGAAGTTTCTAAAACTGTTTGACTGATGTCTGTGAGTATAACAGAACTCATATGGCAGACAAAAACCTGAGAAATCCAAACAGGTAGTGGGAAATCTGACCCTATCGAATTCACAGTGGGATACGGTTTACACTTCCTAAGGCTTCCACTAGATGTCAACCGTCTTTAGAACATTGTTTCAGGCTTCTCCTGTGAAGGGGGCCCGGATGGGAGCTGTTTGACTAAAGGGTCTGCCAGCAGCCTCGTTCTCAGTCACGCGCATTTCACATGAGGGGTATCTCTCGTTCCATTCCTTTTCTACATTATTGAACATTTATGATGAAAACATCCTAAAGATTGATTCTATACTTAGTTTGATATGTTTCTTCGACCTGTAATATAATGTTTTGAACTTTTTGTCCGACTGGACCTGAACACGCTTTTGGATTTGTTTACCAAACACCCTAACAAAAGAAGCTATTTGGACATAAATGATGGACATTATCGAACAAAACAAACATTTATTGTGGAACTGCTGGGAGTGCATTCTGATGAAGATCATCAAAGGTAAGTGAATTTTTGTAATGCTATTTATGACTAATGTTGACTACCCAACATGGCGGATATTTCATGGCAGATAACAAAATAGGAAAAATACCCAAGGGGGGTGAATACTTTCGCAAGCCACTGTATTTAAACCTATATTGCATTATTTATGGCTGGTTATGACACCAACATAAGTGTCAAAACCCACAAAACCCACTACACAATTGCGCACACATTTATGTAAAACATGTACCTAACCCAGTGCTTTGTTGCTAGTGACTGGGATGAATGCAGGAGCAGATTTCAGGAGCAGGACTGAAGACCAAAACCAAATGTAACAGGTAGGGATTTTTATTTATTTTCTGCAGTGATTTCTGCAACAACAAAAATGTGGAATACTATTGCTGTACTAACATTGGGAATATAGTTTAATGTAAATAAAGACTCAATTCTTTGTGTTAGATGACAAGAATCTCCGGTTATCCTTCTACTAAAGCTCAGTCAAAAATAACCTCTACACAGTCTCAACCGTTTTTGTAACTAAAAAAATAAATAAATTGAGTGTCAAAGTGCAAAGGCATATACTGTATAAACAAATTGATACATTAATATATTGATGAATCCATCTTTAAATACCAAATATATCAGATAAATTCTCTCTTCATTCCATTTACCATAGGCCTATAACTATACTGAACAAAAACATAAATGCAACATGCAACAATTTCAAATATTTTATTTATAGAAGGAAATAAGTCAATTTAAATGAATTAAATTAGGCCTAATCGATGGATTTCACATAACTGGGCAGGGGCACAGCCATGGGTGGGCCTGGGAAGGCATAGCCACCCCCCCACTGGGGAGCCAGGTCTAGCCAATCAGAATGAGTTTTTTGACACAAGCTTTATTACAGTCATAAACTCTTCAGCTTGTTGTTGATACCTCTGTGAGGAACGCATCAGATTAAGACGGGTCTTCCTCCACATAAGCCGACAGCGTCTGACGAACCTCAAGGCTGAAGGCACTCTGACTTCTGCCTCCTGGTCCGGGAACAATGGAGGAGCATAGCCAAACTGACACTCGTGCGGGGACATACCAGTGGAGGAGGAGCGCAAGGTGTTGTGCGCGTATTCGGCCCAAACAATAAAGGATGACCATGTGGACGGGTTGTCACGAGTCATACATCGGAGGGTGGTTTCCAGCTCTTGATTCATCCTCTCTGTTTGGCCGTTGGACTCCGGATGGTACCCTGAAGATAGACTGGCAGAAGCCCCCATGAGTTGGCAGAAGGCCTTCCAAAACCTTGAGGCGAACTGGGGACCTCTGTCAGAAACCACATCTTGAGGAATGCCGAAGACTCGGAACACATGATTAATTACCAACTCAGCCGTTTCCTTGGCAGAAGGTAACTTAGTCAGAGGGACGAACCTGGCCGCCTTTGAAAACCTGTCGATTATGACTAGGATAGTAGTATTGCCATGGGATGGAGGAAGTCCAGTAATAAAGTCCAATGAGATATGGGACCAGGGTCTGTGGGGAACAGGTAAAGGGTGAAGGAGTCCTTGAGGGCGGAGGTGAGAAGATTTGCCCTGGCAGCACACGGGGCAGGCATTGACGAAAGTGGCAACGTCTTCTCTTATGGTAGGCCACCAGAACTTACGCTGGATGAACTCCAAGGTGCGACCTACGCCCGGATGACAGGTGAGGCGAGAGGAGTGCCCCCACAGAAGGACCTGAGTCCTCACTGCCTTGGGGACAAACAACCGATTGGCAGGGCCTCCTTTAGGGTCCGGTTCGCTAGCTTGAGCACGTCTCACGGTATCCTCAACTTGCCACGAGATCGGAGCCACAATCTTAGCAGCAGGAAGGACAGGCATGTCCGTGTCATCTCGAATGGCAGGAGCGTAGACTCGGGACAGGGCATCCGGTTTGAGATTCTTCGACCCGGGCCGATAGGTGAGGATAAACTGGAATCGATTGAAGAAAAGAGACCATCTAGCTTGTCTAGAGTTCAATCGCTTCGCCTGCTGGATATACTCCAGATTTTTGTGGTCTGTAAGCACTTGAAACGGGTGAGAAGCCCCCTCGAGCCAGTGTCTCCATTCCTTCAATGCCATCTTAACCGCTAGGAGTTCACGATCCCCCACATCGTAGTTCCTCTCAGTCGGGGTAAGCCGGTGTGAGAAGAAAGCGCACGGATGAAGCTTCTTGTCTTCACCCTCTGAGACAGGACAGCTCCAACACCAACCTCTGATCGTCTACCTCCACCACAAATGGTTCATCCGTAGTCGGTAGTATCAGGATGGGAGCAGAGAGGATGCGCTGCTTGAGTCCTTGGAAGGCCGTCTCAGCTTCTCTTCCCCAAAAAAACCTTGCATTGCCACCTTTGGTTAAAGCTGAGAGAGGAGCTGCCACCAAACTGAAGTTCTTGATGAACTTGCGGTAAAAGTTTGTGAAGCCCAGGAAACGCTGAACATCCTTAACGGATTTGGGGGTGGACCAATCCGCTACCACCCCTACCTTCCTAGGGTCCATTTGGATTCGACCGGGTTCCACTACAAATCCCAGGAATTGTACTCGGGATGAATGGAATTCACATTTTTCCGGCTTAACGTACAGATGGCTGTCCAGGAGGCGTTTGAGTACTTGTCTGACATGCTTAGTGTGTTCTTGAAGGGAGCTCGAAAAGATGAGGATGTCATCCAAGTAAACGAACACAAATATGTTAAGCATATCCCTAAGCACATCGTTTATGAGCGCTTGGAACACCGCTGGGGCGTTGGTCAGGCCGAAGGGCATCACCAAGTATTCATAGTGACCAGTAGGCGTGTTGAAAGCGGTCTTCCACTCGTCACCAGGTCTGATCCGCACAAGATGGTATGCGTTCCGCAGGTCAAGCTTAGTGAAAACAACTGCTTCCTGGAGCAGCTCGAAGGCTGTGGCCATAAGGGGTAGCGGGTAACGGTTACGGACGGTTATGTCATTGAGTCCCCGGTAGTCGATGCAAGGACGTAACCCACCGTCTTTCTTGGCCACAAAGAAAAACCCTGCTCCCGCCGGGGAGGTGGATGGACGCATGAGGCCTGCTTCCAGAGCGTCCTTGATGTAGGTATCCATAGCAGCTCGTTCGGGTGGAGATAGGGAAAAGATCCGACCCCTGGGAGGGCAAGTGCCCGGAAACAGGTCGATGGGGCAATCGTAAGATCTATGGGGTGGTAGCATGGTGGCCCTCTGTTTGCTAAACACCAGTTTGAGGTCATGGTAACACTCGGGAACTCGGGTCAGGTCGATGGATTCTAAAGACTCGGGAGTAGAACTCGGGGAATTCTGGAAAATACAAGTAGCTTGGCACGTAGGACCCCACTGCTTGATAGTGCCCACAGACCAGTCGATGTGAGGGTTATGGCTGTGAAGCCAGGGGTATCCAAGGACGAGAGGGAACTCGGAACAGGAGATCAAATGAAAGTTCATCAATTCCTGGTGTTGTGAAACTGAAAGTCTCAAGGAGGTAGTGACATGAGTGACAAGTCCAGATCCCAAAGGGCTTCCATCCAATGTAGTAACCCTCATGGGGTCACTTAGAGGTTCAGAGGAACGCCATTCTCCTTCGCCCAGACACCATCCATGAAGTTACCTGCGGCTCCAGAGTCTACCAATGCTTGAAGGTGAAGCTTGTGGTTGTCCCAGGAGAGGGTGACTGGAATGAGCAGACGGGAGTTGGACGGATGGGAGGAGGTTATGTTTCCCGTTACAGTTCCCCCGGTCTGTACGGGACAGAGCGTTTCCCTGGAGCCCGGGACACGTGGAACGGAAATGGCCCGGTTTGCCGCAATATAGACAGCGTCGCTCCCTCATCCGGCGGTCTCTCTCAGCCTGGGAGATGCGTCCAATCTGCATGGGTTCCGGTGGAGCCAGTGATGATAAAGGTGGGGACTCGGAGCTGGGACTGATAGGGGCTAGAGGTCTACGGTTGAGTTTCTCTCTCTCAGACGCTGGTCAATGCGTGAGGCCAACTTGATCAGGGACTCGAGATTGTCCGGTGGTTCCCGAGTGGCCAGTTCATCTTGGATAGTGTCGGAAAGGCCTTTCAGAAAGCACACCGTGAGCGCCTCGTTGTTCCAGCCACTCGCTGCTGCCACCGTGCGGAACTGGATGGCATAGTCCGTCACGCTGCGCCAACCTTGATGGAGAGTCAGGAGCTGTTTGGCTGAGTCAGAACCACTGCTTGGGCCTTGAAACACTCGTTTGAATTCCTCAGCAAAGGCAGAGTAGCTGGCACAGCAGGAACTATGGGCATCCCACACAGCAGTAGCCCAGGCCAGGGCTTTTTCCGACAGCAGGGTGATGATATATGCGATCTTAGACCGGTCGGTGGGAAACGACGAGGGTTGCAGCTCAAAGGAGAGAGAACATTGAGTGAGAAACCCTTTACAAGCACTTGGATCACCTGAGAACCGTTGGGGAGGTGGAAGACGAGGTTCAGCCAGGGGGTTAACTGCCATGGGTACGTGAACTTGAGGTACTGGGACGGGAACTGTTGCCGGGGTAAGTCGATCAGATATTTGCTTAATGGAAGTCAGCATCTCCGACAGAAGATGAGAATGTCTAGCCATTAAGGCCTCTTGCTGAACCAGGGCGGCTTCGTGGCGTTGGACAGTCTCCTGGTGGTGGGACAGCGTGGCAAAAAGGTCCTGGGAACTGGCTGCCTCTGGGTTCATTTTTGGCTCTGTGTTTCTGTCAGGAACCAGTTTCGAACCTGGGTCTCCGGAGTGAGAAACAGTCACTTAACCAACTGAGCCACGAATAGACAGCAGAACCCAGAAGATGAGGCAGACACAGCAGTACTTAAGACGGTGTATTTAATAAAGAAAAAATCCTAAAATAAAAAATGGCAAATCCAAAAGGTGGTAGGTAAAACACAAAAAGACCTAAAAAGAAACTCACCAAAAATAAACAAAAACAAAAAACAGAATACCACAAGAACGTCACCCGGAATCGACAAGAGCACACAGAACACTAGGGCAGGGTGCTAACATACAAACACAGAGCACAGAACAGAGGGAAACTAAGGGTTTAAATACACTCAGGGGAAACGAGACACAGGTGCAAATAATAATGGGGAACAAGGGAAAAACATAAGGACAAAAAGCACAATGGGGGCATCTAGTGACCAACAACTGGAACAACCCTGGCCAAATCCTGACATAATGTTAATGCGGTTCAATCAGCTTCTTGATATTCCACACCTGTAAGGTGGATGAAACATTTATATTTTTGTTCAATATATGTGTGTGTGTATATATATATACAGTGGGGCAAAAAAGTAGTCAGCCACCAATTGTGCAAGTTCTCCCACTTAAAAAGATGAGAGAGGCCTGTAATTTTCATCATAGGTACACTTCAACTATGACAAACAAAATGAGAGAAAGAATTCCAGAAAATCACATTGTAGGATTTTTAATGAATTTATTTGTGAATTATGGTGGAAAATAAGTATTTGGTCACCTACATACATGCAAGATTTCTGGCTCTCACAGACCTGTAACTTCTTATTTAAGAGGCTCCTCTGTACTCCACTCGTTACCTGTATTAATGGCACCTGTTTGAACTTGTTATCAGTATAAAAGACACCTGTCCACAACCTCAAACAGTCACACTCCAAACTCCACTATGGCCAAGACCAAAGAGCTGTCAAAGGACACCAGAAACAAAATTGTAGACCTGCACCAGGCTGGGAAGACTGAATCTGCAATAGGTAAGCAGCTTGGTTTAAAGAAATCAATTGTGGGAGCAAATATTAGGAAATGGAAGACATACAAGACCACTGATAATCTCCCTCGATCTGGGGTTCCACGCAAGATCTCACCCCGTGGGGTCAAAATGATCACAAGAACGGTGAGCAAAAATCCCAGAACCACATGGGGGGACCTAGTGAATGACCTACAGAGAGCTGGGACCAAAGTAACAAAGCCTACCATCAGTAACACACTACGCTGCCAGGGACTCAAATCCTACAGTGCCAGATGTGTCCCCCTGCTTAAGCCAGTACATGTCCAGGCCTGTCTGAAGTTTGCTAGAGAGCATTTGAATGATCCAGAAGAAGATTGGGAGAATGTCATATGGTCAGATGAAACCAAAATAGAACTTTTTGGTAAAAACTCAACTTGTCGTGTTTGGAGGACAAAGAATGCTGAGTTGCATCCAAAGAACACCATACCTACTGTGAAGCATGGGGGCGGAAACATCATGCTTTGGGGTTGTTTTCCTGCAAAAGGGACCAGGACGACTGATCCGTGTAAAGGAAAGAATGAATAGGCCCATGTATTGTGAAATTTTGAGTGAAAACCTCCTTCCGTCAGCAAGGGCATGAAGATGAAACGTGGATGTGTCTTTCAGAAAAGACAATGATCCCAAACACACCACCCGGGCAACGAAGGAGTGGCTTCGGAAGAAGCATTTCAAGGTCCTGGAGTGGCCTAGCCAGTCTCCAGATCTCAACCCCATAGAAAATCTTTTGAGGGAGTTGAAAGTCCGTGTTGCCCAGCAACAGGCCCAAAACATCACTGCTCTAGAGGAGATCTGCATGGAGGAATGGGACAAAATACCAGCAACAATGTGTGAAAATCTTGTGAAGACTTACAGAAAACGTTTGACCTTTGTCATTGCCAACAAAGGGTATATAACAAAGTATTGAGATAAATTTTTGTTATTGACCAAATACTATTTTCCACCATAATTTGCAAATAAATTCATTAAAAAATCCTACAATGTGATTTTCTGGATGTTTTCTGTCATAGTTGAAGTGTACCTATGATGAAAATTACAGGCCTCATCTTTTTAAGTGGAAGAACTTGCATAATTGGTGGCTGACTAAATACTTTTTTGCCCCACTGTATATATATCTATATGATGTAATTCCATGACCTATTAAATGTACATAAAAATATGCCTTTTAAAGTTAAGTATAATACATTTAATAATAATAGGCACATCTTGTCCTGCTCCATTATTCATCCCAGTCATCGGCAACAGACCATTGGGGTAGGCACATGTTTGACATAAATGTGTGTGCAATTACCATGGTAATACATTTCAGGAAATGTTATAAACATACAATTTACAATCAGGCTATGCTGGAATTGAATATTTTGCCCTGTGTGGTAGGTTTTGTGGGCTTTAACCCTTATGTAGGTGTCATAACTAGCCAGAAAATATTGCAATATATGTCACAACCCGTGTAAATGTCATGACAGTGTTATTACAATGTTATGACTGTGCTATAAGGTGTTATGACACTATGCTTCAAATAAAGTGTTACTCTGTTGGCAAACTGTGTCATTATGGACTCACAATTTTATACAAAACCAATGGGTGGATTTTTCCCCCTCAGATTGCAGTGATATCCCGGCCAAGCTGCATATCAGGATGTGTGTCATACCTTCAAAATTTGTCTTCCAGGCTAAATGTACTTTGCACCGGGAAAATGTGTAATGTTCTAACCTGGGAAATATGGTGAGAGAGCGAGGGGCCATTTTTTTGGAGACAGCTGTGGATATGGCTCACTTAGAACTTTAGAGGTAATTAGTGTTGGATTATTTTAGCGTTGTCTCCCTCCTGAAGGTCTTCATAAATTGAAAATGGTGTTACAGACGGATCCTTTTGTAATTATTTCTCAATTAATAGAGTTCATCGCCATCTACAGTGCCTCCCTGAGAATTTCAAAACGTCTAAGAAAAAAAGCAAATGGGATGTTCGTAGAAAGAGTGTTGCACACAGTTAGAATTTTAAAATGGGTATCTTCTTTGAGGAAGATGGTTTTCAATTACAATTAAAAAATTATTTCATGCATACTCTACTAATGATTGAGAGCTGACCGATTACTATGCATTAGAGAGTAAAATAGTTTCTTTTAACTTACAGTGCATTCGGAAAGTATTCAGACTCGTTGACTTTTTCAATTTTTTAACATTCAGCATTATTCTAAAATGGATTAAATTAATTCAAATCCTCATCAATCTAGACACAATACATCATAATGACAAAGTCGTCCTTGAGATGTTTCTACAACTTGATTGGAGTCCACCTTTTGGTAATTTCAATTGATTGGCTAGAGGCACACCTGTCTATGTAATGTCCCACAGTTAACAGTGCATGTCAGAGGAAAGCCCAAGCCAGAAAAACCCAAGGTCGAACTGTAGAGCTCCGAGACAGGATTGTGTCGAGGCACAGAACTGGGGAAGGGTACCAAAACATTTCTGCAGCATTGACGGTCCTTAAGAACCCAGTGGACTCCGTCATTCTTAAATGGAAGAAGTTTGGAACCACCAAGACTCTTCCTAGATTTGGCTGCCCGGCCTAACTGATCAGTCGAGGGAGAAGGGCCTTGGTCAGGGAGGTGACCAAGAACCCAATGGTCACTCTGACTGAGCTCGTTCCTCGGTGGAGATGCACCTTCCAGAAGTACATTATGGTGGAGTGGGCAAGTGTCAGGTCTGGAGGATACCAGGCACCATCCCTACGGTGAAGCGTGGTGGTGGCAGCATCATAGTGTGGGGATGTTTTTCAGCGGCAGGGCGTGGGAGACTAGACTTGTCAGGGTCAAGGGAAAGATGAACAGAGCAAAGTACAGAGATCCTCAATGAAAATCTGCTCCAGTGCACTTAGGACCTCAGACTGGGGTGAAGGTTCACCTTCCAACAGGATTATGACCCTAAGCACACAGCCAAGACAACGCAGGAGTGGCTTTTGGACAAGTTTATGAATGTCCTTGAGTGGCCCAGCCAGAGCCTGGACTTGAACCTGATTGACCATCACTGAAGGGACCTGAGAATAGCTGAGCAGCGACACTTCCCATCCAACCCGACAGAGCTTGAGGGGATCTGCAGAGAAGAATGGGAGAAACTCCCCAAATGCAGGTGTGCCAAGCTTGTAGCTGTCAAGGCACAAGGCAAGACCCAAATGCAGACACAGGAGGCAGATGGTTGAAGTCTTACAATGTTTATTAATCCAAAGGGGTCGGCAAGAGTGGCTGTGGACTGGCAAAAGGTCAAAACCAGATCAGAGTCCAGGAGGTACAGTGTGCCAGACAGGCTCGTGGTCAAGGCAGACAGAATGGTCAGGCAGGTGGGTACAAAGTCCAGAAACAGGCAAGGGTCAAAAACAGGATGACTAGAAAAAAGAAAATGCAAAAAGCAGGAGAACGGGAAAAACGCTGGTTGACGTGGAAACATACAAGACCAACTGGCACAGAGAGACAGGGAACACAGTGATAAATACACTAGGGATAATAAGCAACACCTGGAGGGGATGGAGACAATCACAAGGACAGGTATAACAGATCAGGGCGTGATCGTAGCATCATACCCAAGAAGACTCGAGGCTGTAATCGCTGCCAAAGGTACCTAGAAAAGGGTCTGAATACTTATGTAAATGTTATATTTCAGTAGCTTAAAGGGGTACTGTGATATTCTGAATTGTAAGACCATGTATCCACGAGTTCATCGGACTCTGGGTAAGTAGAACAAGGGGTTAAACGTCAGAATGCACCTGTCCAGGGTATGTGAAAAACACTTTTTAGTTTTTTTTAAGTCAATGAAACCACTTAAATTATTTGCAAACTTGGTAGAGGCCTTTATACTAATTGGCACAAAATTCCATCATTAAGAGTGATGGAAGGGAAATGTGATGGATAGACTGTCAATCATGATTAGCAGTGTTTTATAAGTAGTAACAATTAAAACGTTTTTATAGACAACTGTAACGCCTCTTCAGGATTGCACAATGGAACCTCTTTCTAAATATAATGACAAAGTATGAGACAAAGCTGTCTAATCAATATAAATATGTTTCTGTGCAACTGTAGCCCCCTTAATCCTTGAATTCAGAACTATTGATTACAAAAAGCAGTACACAGCATGCCTATTGCACCGTATGCATTGCTCAGTACTGTTACACAACAAGGCCGGGGATTCAAGGAAAGGTGTTTAGACATGTATCTATTTCTAAATTAAATAATGCCCTCTGCCTGCGATGCCAGTAAAGGCTCACCAAAATGTTCCCATATCATTATTTCAAAGAGAAATTTAGCTCAGATAAAAGGTTAATGAGACAGTAAGACAAATTCCCACTAATGGTTGTATCTTATGACAGTTGCTGAAAGCTGCTGAAAGTTTGACCAATTCCAGTCCCCTTGCTTAGGTGATCCAGGGTCCTCCCCGGGCAAAAAAATCTACACTGTTCGCTCACTTTCAGTTAATATGAGAAAATAAGCAGTTGAGAGTGTGGAGAATTATTTTACGAACTAAATCGCTGTGAAACATACTTTCAACAACTAACATATTGTATTTTCAGCTGTTTTGAAGTTGGTTACCAATCTGACCTCAATGCCTGAGCTAGCTGGCCACCTACTTGAAGATAAAAACAAGCCAATTTAGTTAATAGCCAGTTTATATACTGACATGGTTCTTCAATTAGCATGCTAACCTATTAGGATTCGAACAACCGTGAATCTTTTTGGCATTGAACATGACGAACTGACAATGACAAATATCATCATCTTAGCTAGCTAACAATAAAGCTAGCAAAGCAAACTACTTGGTATTTTTTGGTATTATTAGGATCCCCATTAGCTGTTGCAAAAGCAGCAGCTACTCTTCCTTGGGTTCACACAAAACATGAAACAAAGTACAGAATGACATATACAGAACATCAATAAGACAAGAACATCTGAAAGACAACATTTTTTTAAAGGCACACGTAGCCTACATATCAATCCCTACACACAAACGATCTTGGTCAAATAGGGGAGAGGCGTTGTGCCGCGAGGCGTTGCTTCATCTGTTTATTTGAGCAATACGAGATGGAAGTTCCATGCAATTAGGGCTCTATATAATACTGTACGCTTTCTTGAATTTGGGGACTGTGAAAAGACCCCCGGTGGGATAAGTGTGTGTGTCAGAGCTGTGTAAGTTGACTATGCAAATAATTTGGGATTTTCAACTTATTAATGTTTCTTATTAAAAGAAGTGATGCAGTAAGTCTCTCCTCAACTCTTAGCCAAGATAGACTGGCATGCATAGCATTTATATCATCCCTCTGATTACAATTAAACCAGCAAGTATCTTTGAGATCCAGGCTCTGTTGCGGCCGGCTGCGACCGTGAGACCCATGGGGCTGCACACAATTGGCCAGGGTCGTCCGGGTTAGGGGAGGGTTTGGCCAGGCGGGGGTTGTTCTTTCCCATCGCGCACTAGTGACTCCTGTGGCGGGCCGAGCGCAGTGCACATTGACATGGTGTACGGTGTTTCCTCCGACACATTGGTGCGGCTGGCTTCCAGGTTAAGTGGGCATTGTGTCAAGAAGCAGTGCGGCTTGGCTGGATTGTGTTTTGGTGGACGCACGGCTCACGACCTTCGCCTCTCCTGAGTCCGTACGGGAGTTTCAGCGAGGCAACCAGACTAACTACCAATTTTATACCACGAAATTGGGGAGAAAAAGGGGGGGAAATTGCCATGAAGACAGCTCCACTAGTAATAAACAACCAACAAATCTTAAAATCAGAACATAGACTAAAATAAATACACTATTAAAAACACACAGAACCCACCACAAAAATAGGATAAAACTGTAAAACCCTCATTTATATTAGACATTTTAAAGGAGTGTAAGATCTCATTTGCAGAATGTAGAGTAGTATTTCCTCATTTGTATTATGTCAGTGCCAATGGCATCTGTGTGCTCATCATAAACTAATGAGCCCTCCAAACCCTATGATGGGCTAGATTATCATGTTATATCAATCATAATCTGATAAAACCCAATGGAGAGCCACTCAGATACTTCAACATGTGAGGTTCAGAGATTTCCTTCTCGGTGGCATGTTGTGTACAAATACACAAATATGCCTTAGGTGTCATTCTAAGAGGAAATGAGATGTTTTTAGTTAGGCTGACATTAATTGTTTTGTAGCGCAACTAAAACAATTGTGTTTTAACAGAATCTTAACAGGAAGTCTGTCGAGTGCTTTAATTAATGCAAAAACACTCAAGTTGTCAGATAAATAATTTGCCTGTGGCACACAATTAGTCAAATTCGTGTTATTTCTGACAATAATTGATTGTGTGTGATTCCAACGCTGTCTTAATTGCTCAGTTTGAATTAATGATAATAAATAATCCATCACTCTCCTACAAGAGAAAGTAATACCTTGCATCCTGCCATGGGGACACAGGAATGCATATTAATGAGTTCAGGCCAGTAAATGTATTATTCAGGCAAGATTAAGGTAAAGTAATGAGATTATAATATAATATTCCCCCAAGACATATCCCCACCATAATGGATTAATAACTGAACCACTTAAAGAATTTAGGATTCTTAATTATCCTGAAAAAAAATGACCTTATCAAATAGTTTGCTTTTCTACCGAACATTTCTGTAAATGGAGAATATTTAAAATGCTGTATATTTCCATATAATGACAAATGGATTTGACTAGAATGTTATTGAGACTGAAATTGTTTTTCACCGACTGTTACAGCCAATGGCGGCCGCGTTGCAATAACCGGAAGACAGACTTTTGGCCGGACATATCAATGCAAGCAAGCCATGCCGCAACTTTAATAACAAATGCCTCGTTAGTAATTAACAAATGCATCTTTGGTAAATATCAAATGCCTATTTAGTAATATTTTTGGGGTCATATATTAACATAATATGATTTTGCCTTGTGTGTTTTAGGAATAATATCTACAGTCAGTTGGTGTACTCTCGGTGCTCTTTTATGGTGAGTCTCTTCTCTTAAGACCTGACAATAATCAAGGGGTCTGAATACTTTCCGAATGCACTGCATATAGCCATTTTTTTAAATATTTTTTTTATTTTTATTTTTTATTTAACCAGGTAGGCTAGTTGAGAACAAGTTCTCATTTACAACTGAGACCTGGCCAAGATAAAGCATAGCAGTGTGAACAGACAACACTGAGTTACACATGGAGTAAACAATTAACAAGTCAATAACACAGTAGGGAAAAAAAAGGGGAGTCTATATACAATGTGTGCAAAAGGCATGAGGAGGTAGGCGAATAATTACAATATTGCAGATTAACACTGGATTGATAAATGATCATGTACAGGTAGAGATATTGGTGTGCAAAAGAGCAGAAAAGTAAATAAATAAAAACTGTGGGGATGAGGTAGGTTAGCTGCTCAGATAGCTGATGTTTGAAGTTGGTGAGGGAGATAAAGGTCTCCAACTTCAGCGATTTTTGCAATTCGTTCCAGTCACAGGCAGCAGAGTACTGGAACGAAAGGCGGCCAAATGAGGTGTTGGCTTTAGGGATGATCAGTGAGATACACCTGCTGGAGCGCGTGCTAAGGATGGGTGTTGCCATCGTGACCAGTGAACTGAGATAAGGCGGAGCTTTAACTAGCATGGCCTTGTAGACGACCTGGAGCCAGTGGGTCTTGCGACGAATATGTAGCGAGGGCCAGCCGACTAGAGCATACAAGTCGCAGTGGTGGGTAGTATAAGGTGCTTTAGTGACAAAACGGATGGCACTGTGATAAACTGCATCCAGTTTGCTGAGAAGAGTGTTGGAAGCAATTTTGTAGATGACATCGCCGAAGTCGAGGATCGGTAGGATAGTCAGTTTTACTAGGGTAAGCTTGGCAGCGTGAGTGAAGGAGGCTTTGTTATGGAATAGAAAGCCGACTCTTGATTTGGATTTTCGATTGGAGATGTTTGATATGGGTCTGGAAGGAGAGTTTGCAGTCTAGCCAGACACCTAGGTACTTATAGGTGTCCACATATTCAAGGTCGGAACCATCCAGTGTGGTGATGCTAGTCGGGCATGCGGGTGCAGGCAGCGATCGGTTGAAAAGCATGCATTTGGTTTTACTAGCGTTTAAGAGCAGTTGGAGGCCACGGAAGGAGTGTTGTATGGCATTGAAGCTCGTTTGGAGGTTAGATAGCACAGTGTCCAATGACGGGCCGAAAGTATATAGAATGGTGTCGTCTGCGTAGAGGTGGATCAGGGAATCGCCCGCAGCAAGAGCAACATCATTGATATATACAGAGAAAAGAGTCGGCCCGAGAATTGAACCCTGTGGCACCCCCATAGAGACTGCCAGAGGACCGGACAGCATGCCCTCCGATTTGACACACTGAACTCTGTCTGCAAAGTAATTGGTGAACCAGGCAAGGCAGTCACCCGAAAAACCGAGGCTACTGAGTCTGCCGATAAGAATATGGTGATTGACAGAGTCGAAAGCCTTGGCAAGATCGATGAAGACGGCTGCACAGTACTGTCTTTTATCGATGGCGGTTATGATGTCGTTTAGTACCTTGAGTGTGGCTGAGGTGCACCCGTGACCGGCTCGGAAACCAGATTGCATAGCGGAGAAGGTACGGTGGGATTCGAGATGGTCAGTGACCTGTTTGTTGACTTGGCTTTCGAAGACCTTAGATAGGCAAGGCAGAATGGATATAGGTCTGTAACAGTTTGGGTCTAGGGTGTCTCCCCCTTTGAAGAGGGGGATGACTGCGGCAGCTTTCCAATCCTTGGGGATCTCAGACGATATGAAAGAGAGGTTGAACAGGCTGGTAATAGGGGTTGCGACAATGGCGGCGGATAGTTTCAGAAATAGAGGGTCCAGATTGTCAAGCCCAGCTGATTTATACGGGTCCAGGTTTTGCAGCTCTTTCAGAACATCTGCTATCTGGATTTTGGTAAAGGAGAACCTGGAGAGGCTTGGGCGAGGAGCTGCGGGGGGGCCGGAGCTTGGAAGTTGGAGTAGCCAGGCGGAAGGCATGGCCAGCCGTTGAGAAATGCTTGTTGAAGTTTTCAATAATCATGGATTTGTCGGTGGTGACCGTGTTCCCTAGCCTCAGTGCAGTGGGCAGCTGGGAGGAGGTGCTCTTGTTCTCCATGGACTTCAGTGTCCCAGAACTTTTTGGAGTTGGAGCTACAGGATGCAAACTTCTGCCTGAAGAAGCTGGCCTTAGCTTTCCTGACTGACTGCGTGTATTGGTTCCGGACTTCCCTGAACAGTTGCATATCGCGGGGACTGTTCGATGCTATTGCAGTCCGCCACCGGATGTTTTTGTGCTGATCGAGGGCAGTCAGGTCTGGAGTGAACCAAGGGCTGTATCTGTTCTTAGTTCTGCATTTTTTGAACGGAGCATGCTTATCTAAAATGGTGAGGAAGTTACTCTTAAAGAATGACCAGGCATCCTCAACTGACGGGATGAGGTCAATGTCCTTCCAGGGTACCCGGGCCAGGTCGATTAGAAAGGCCTGCTCACAGAAGTGTTTTAGGGAGCGTTTGACAGTGATGAGGGGTGGTCGTTTGACTGCGGCACCGTAGCGGATACAGGCAATGAGGCAGTGGTCGCTGAGATCCTGATTGAAGACAGCGGAGGTGTATTTGGAGGGCCAGTTGGTCAGGATGACGTCTATGAGGGTGCCCTTGCTTACAGAGTTAGGGTTGTACCTGGTGGGTTCCTTGATGATTTGTGTGAGATTGAGGGCATCTAGTTCCTCTTTAGTACAGTTAACTACAGTATATGTCACCAGTGAAAGCCTTGGGTAGCGAGTTGATACAATTCCAAGTCTGGAAGGTTAAAACCACCCTCAGATTTAGGAAGATGTAAAACGTTCCTTTTTATTCTATGAATTTTATTCCCTCAAAGTCTGCTATGACATACTATACTTTCAAAGAATGTCTTTAAATAAAAGAAATGTGGGAACCATGCCATTCTGAAGATGTTTATTCTACATGTAGGATTAATGGGAAGAGTGTTTCCTTTTTAATTAGATATGCTTTCATATTATTGAGTAATGGAATAAAGTTATCTTAATATATTGATAAGGGCACAAGGCGAGACCCATATGCAGACACAGGAGGCAGATGGTTGAGCTCCGATATTTATTACACCAAAAGGGGTTGGCAAAAGGCAGGTCGGGGACAGGCGAGAGTTCATAAACCAGGTTGAAGTACCAGGGGATGGGCAGGCTCGAGGTCAGGACAGGCAGGGGTTCAGTGAACAGGTCCGAGTCCAAACATTACAAGGGGATAGGCAGGCTCGAGGTCAGAACAGGCAGAATTGTCAGGCAGGCGGATTCGGTATCAGGACAGGCAAGGGTCAAAACTAGAAGGGCTAGGAAAAAACAGAAGCTAGGAGAAATGCTGGTTGACTTGGTAAAACAGGACGAACTGGCACAGAGAGACAGGAAACATAGGGATAAATACACCAGGGACTAATGGGTAAAGCATGATGAGACACCTGGAGGTGGGTGGAGACAATCACCTAGACAGGTGAAACAGATCGGGGCGTGACAATATTTTTTGTCACTTATTTTTTCAAATTCATTTTATATCCTGAGATTTTAGAGTATTCTGAAAAGTAAATGGGGCATTGAGTTTTAAATATTGGTCAGGTATATCAGGAGATCTGCAAATAAGTTTAGTTTATATTCATGTTTACCAATCTGATACCTGTTACGTTTGGGTCCTGTCTAATTCTTTCTGCAAGTCATTAAATTGCCTGTGCAAACAGGAGGGTGTAGAGGGGACATCCCTGTCTTGTGGACCTTTCAGATAATGTAATATTTGTGTATATTTTTGCTTTAGGACATTTTCGTATAATATTTTTATTACATTTATTTCAGCTGGAAAGTTGACAGCTTCCAACGTTTTGAATAGAAAATGCTATTCAAGACGGTCGTAAGCCTTTATTGATAGATCTACATCTTATTTGTTTATTGTATATTAACTAAAACATGTTCCTGTATTTGTAAGTGTCAATTTTTAATAAACCCTGTTTAACAGATATGTATCAAGTCTGGTAAAATGTTTGCCATTCTATTGCTTATAAGCTTTGATATTTTTTTATCGTAATTTATTAAACTCATACATCTATAATCAGAAGCGGACTCTCCAGATTTTCCTAATTTTAATATAACAGAAATAGCTGTTTGATACATGGAACTAGGAAGTACTGAGTTGAGTGACGTGTGTTTTCATTTGTAGAAATAGAAGTGCTACTTTGTCCCAAAATGTTGAATAGAATTCTATGAGAAAGCCATCCATGCCGAGTGCTTTTCTCTGTGGAAAAGTTGACAGTATCTAATATGTATTTTTGGGTGTTCACTGGATTTATTGATTATTTTTTGTATGCTGGTAATTGCTTCAGGGTTGTTGAGTCTAAGGCTATAGGATGCATCCAACTGTTGTATAATTTATATACATTTTCAAAGAAGCTTTAAAAATTGTAATTAATCGTGTTGTTTCTAATTACTGCATTTGGCTTGTATTCGTTTTGTGAGTTCTGCCAGATATTTACCAGGTTTATTTGTCACTAACCTTTCTGGGATATGTGGGATGCTAGTGTCCCACCTGGCCAAAATCCAGTGAAAATGCAGATCGCCAAATTCAAATAAATTACTATAAAAGTCATACTTTCATGAAATCACATGTAAGATATCAAATTAAAGATACACTTGTTGTGAATCCAGCCAACATGTTAGATTTCAAAAAGGCTTTTCGGTGAAAGCAAACGATGTTATTATCTGAGGATTGCACCATAGTAAACAAAGAGAGAAACACATATTTCAACCCTGCAGGCGCGACACAATGAGCAGAAATAAAAATAATATTCATGCCTTACCGTTGATGAGCTTCTTTTGTTGGCACTCCAATATGTCCAATAAACATCACAAATGGTCCTTTTGTTCGATTAATTTTGTCGATATATCCAAAATGTCAATTTATTTGGTGCGTTTGATCCAGAAAAACACAGGTTCCAACTTGATTACAAAATATCTCAAATGTTACCTGTAAACCTTGCCAAAACATTTCAAAATACTTTTGTAATACAACTTTAGATATTTCTTAATGTAAATAATCAATAAAATTGAAGAAGGGATGATCAGTGTTGATGATCAATACACGAGGAAAACAATCTGTAGCTAGCTTTCTGGTCATGCGCCTCTAACAGTACACTTCAAGTGACCCTCATTCTGAACAGGGCTACTTCTTCATTACACAAAGGAAAAACCTCAACCAATTTCTAAAGAGTGTTGACATCCGGTGAAAGTGGTAGGAACTGCAAGAAGGTCCCTTAGAAGGTCCCCCCTTAGAAGGTCCCTCCAATTTCTAAAGAGTGTTGACATCCAGTGGAAGCGGTAGGAACTGCAAGAAGGTCCCTGCAAGAAGGTCTCTTCCCTAATTGAAAAAATGACCTAAAAAATAAATCTGAATGGTTTGTCCTCGGGGTTTCGCCTGCTAAAGAAGTTCTGTTATACTCAGACATGATTCAAACAGTTTTAGAACTTCAGAGTGTTTTCTATCCAAATCTACTAATAATATGCATATCTTATATTCTGGGGATGAGCAGCAGGAAGTTGAATTTGGGCACGTTATTTATGCAAAAGTGAAAATGCTGCCCCCTATCCCGAAGAAGTTTTTTAAAGAGAGCGTAGCTCTTCAGTGTACTTGGGAGAAGATTTGGAGAAAGACACCAAATCAATTGAAATGTTATTGGACACATACACATATCTAACAGATGTTATTGTGGGTGTAACAAAATGCTTGTGTTCCTATCTCCAACAGTGTAATAGTTTCGAACAATTCACAACAATACACACAAATCTAAAAGTAAAATAATGGAATTAATAAATATATAAATATTAGGGCAAACAATGTTGGAGTGGCATTTACTAAAATACAGTAGAATACAGTATATACATATGAAATTAGTAAAGCAGTAAGTAAACATTATTAATGTTAATTAGTGTTCCATTATTACAGTGACAAGTGATTCCATGTCTATGTACATACATATGGCAGCAGCATCTAAGGTGCAGGTTTGCGTAACCGGGTGATAGCCAGCTAGTGAACAGTCTGCTGTTTTTCAGTCCCTCAGTCCCAGCTTTTATGCACCTGTACTGACCTCGACTTTTGGAGAATAGTGAGGTGAACAGGCCGTGGCTCGGGTAGTTGATGTACTTCGTGATCTTTTTGGCCCTCCTGTGCTGTAGGTTTCCTGGAGGGCAGGCTGTGTGTCCCAGGTGATGGATTGGGCAGACCAAATGAACCTTTGGAAAGCCCTCCGGTTGCGGGCGGTGCAGTTGTCATACCAGGCAATGATACAGCCCGACAGGATGCTCTCAATTGTGCATCTGTAAAAGTTTGTCAGAGTCTTCGGGACCAAGCCAAAGTTGAAGAGGCGCTGTTTGCACCTTCTTCACCACATTAGCTCTGTGTGTGGACCATTTCAGATTGTCAGTGATGTGTAGGCCGAGGAACTTGAAGCTTTTTACTTTCTCCACTGCGGTCCAGTCAGTGTGGATGGGGGCAGGCTCCCTCTGCTGTCTCCTGACAGGTTTTCAGGTTTTCAAAGGAGCAACTTCATCAGTATGGAGGCCAAGGCAGTGTTGTATTGAGCCACAGTAACTGGCAGGAAGGAGTAGGGCTGTGGTGGTCACAAAATTTTGTTTGCTGGTGATTGTCCAGCAAATAACTGTGCTTGGTCAGCTTGGACAGGTGACAATATACAGTTGAAATTGGACGTTTAAATACACTCATGTTGGAGTCCTTAACTTGTTTTTCAACCACACCACCAATGCCTTATTATTAAACTATCGTTTTGGCAAGTCGGTTAGGACATCTGTTTTGCGCATGACAAGTAAATTTTCTAACAATTGTTTATAGACAGATTATTTCACTTGGAATTCACTGTATCACAATTGCAGTGGGCCAGAAGATTATATACACTAAGTTGACTGTGCTTTTAAACAGCTTTGAAAATGGCAGAACGTTATGTAATGGTTTTAGAAGCTTCTGATAGGATAATTGACATAATTTGAGAAATTGGAGGTGTACCTGTGGATGTTTTTCAAGGCCTACCTTCAAACTCAGTGCCTCTTTGCTTGACATCATGGGAAAATCTAAATAAATCAGCCAAGGACCTCAGAAAAAAAATGTAGACCTCCACACGTCTGGTTCATCCTTCGGAGCAATTTCCAAATGCCCGAAGTTACCACGTTCATCTGTACAAACAATAGTTTGCAAGTATAAACACCACGGGACCCGCAGCTGTCATACCACTCAGGAAGAAGACGCGTTCTGTCTCCTAGCCATGAACGTACTTTGGTGCAAAAAGTGCAAATCAATCCCAGAACAACAGCAAAGGACCTTGTGAAGATGCTGGAGGAAACAGGTACAAAAGTATCTCTATCCACAGTAAAAACGAGTCCTATATCGACAACCTGAAAGGCCGCTCAGCAAGGCAGAAGCCACTGCTTCAAATCCGCCATAAAAAAAGCCAGACTACGGTTTGAAACTGCACATGGGGTCAAAGATTGTACTTTTAGAAATGTCCTCTGGTCTGACGAAACAAAAATAGAACTGTTTGGCCATAATGACCATCGTTATGTTCGAAGGAAAAAGGGGGAGGCTTGCAAGCCGAAGAACAACATCCCAACCATGATGCACGGGGGTGGCAGCATCATGTTGTGAGGGTGGAATCATGAGGATTGAAAATTATGTGGAAATATTGAAGCAACATCTCAAGACATCAGTAAGGAAGTTAAAGCCTGGTTGCAAATGGATCTTCCAAATGGACAATGACCCAAAGCACTCTACCAAAGTTTTTGCAAAATGGCTTAAGGACAACAAAGTCAAGGTATTGGAGTGGCCATCACAAAGCCCTGACCTCAATCCTATAGAACACTTGTGGGCAGAACTGAAAAAGCTTGTGCAAGCAAGGAGGCCTACAAACCTGACTCAGTTACACCAGCTCTGGCCAAAATTCACCCAATTTATTGTGGGAAACTTGTGGAAGGCTACCCAAAACGTTTTAGCCAAGTTAAACAATTTAAAGGCAATGCTACCAAATACTAATTGATTGTATGTAAACTTTTGGGAGTGTGATGAAAGAAATAAAAGCTGAAATAAATCATTCTCTACTATTCTAACATTTCACATTCTTAAAATAAAGTGGTGATCCTAACTGACCTAAGACAGGGAATTTTTACTAGGAATAAATGTCAAATTGTGAAAAACTGAGTTTAAATGTATTTGACTATGGTGTATATAAACTTCCGACTTCAACTGTATCCTTTGGAACCACACAATCACCAAGTGAGGGGTAGGCTGTTGTGTGAGCGTGGACTCTTTAGCCTTGTTCACGTTGGCAGTCAAATCCTATTTTTTTTTGCATATCTGATTTGTAAACCATTATTTTTCCTTCAGTCTGAACAGCCAAGAAGCACATGAAATCGGATATTTTAAGCCAAATACAAATCTGGTTCCTGGCCATGCTGTCACGGCTTTCGTTGTGGGAAGGAGGAGCGGACCAAAATGCAGCGTAGTTGTGATTCATTTTATTTAATAAGGAAACTATACACGATGAAACTAACAAAATAACAAACGTACAAAAAACAGCCCTATCTGGCGCAAAACACAGAGACAGGAACAATCACCCACAAACACACAGTGAAACCCAGGCTACCTAAATATGGTTCCCAATCAGAGACAATGACTAACACCTGCCCCTGATTGAGAACCATATCAGGCCAAACACAGAAATAGACAAACAAGACATCCAACATAGAATGCCCACTCAGATCAGACCCTGACCAACCAAAACATAGAAACATACAAAGTAAACTATGGCCAGGGCGTGACACATGCGACTTGTGTCTGAACGGTCAAATAGGGCTGGGCGAGATAATTCATATAATTTGATAGAAAAATGCCTTTATCGCAAGAATCAAGTTTATTGAAATGTAATTTTTTTTAGGAAAAATTATGAACGCTTGTTCTCATGTCTTTTTGGTCTTGCCTCCTTCGCTCCTACTGGGCTGTGTTCACCTACCCATTTACACCAGAGATCTGTATATAATGACGAGATACTCATGTCTCCTAAAAATGTGAGTCACTGTCCCAAATGTGGGAAGGCATTTGGCTTATTTTGGACAGCATTTTGCAAGATTGAAACCTCTCTATTCACCTTTTCAACTCTGTTTACACACACACACACACACACACATATACACACACCAAGCCCCCCCCCTTCCTCTCACAACAACAAAAATGAGAGATCACTTCTTCCTCTCTGACAGTTTCAACTCGCTACATGCATTTGAGGTTTGGTCCAACAGAATTGGTGAATATGGACAATGAAATACATTATGACATTTTTTACTGTAATAGAGGAGAAAGTTAACCTTTCTAACGATACCCTTTTTATGTTTGAACTACTCAAATTGTGCACAGAGCAGACACTACTAAAACGGGAGTATCAATGAGTATTGATCCTGAGAAATTACTGCTCATATTGTCACGTGCGACATTGCGGTACTACGTACCACTAGCAGCACTTTAGCCAAATACTACTAGTTGTCTAGTCTGTTTCATAAACTTGCACTAAGCATAAAACACAATTATATAAGGAATTGGCAACTCGTACTCGAAAAAAAGGTAAGCCACTTGATTTGAACATCTAAACAAAGTGGACAGGCTAGCATGCTGTTCAAACAGTTGGAGACTGACAGAAGGGTGTGTTCATAACAATTAAACTGTTCTGTTGGCTACCATACCAGATCCATGTTGGTTAAACTTGAAATATAAAGATTAGCACTAGTACTAGCACATAACAATAACGATGCTATATACAGGGGGTACCGGTTCCGAGTCAGTGTGCGGGGGTACAGGTTAGTTGAGGTAATTTGTATATGTAGGTAGGGGTGAAGTGACTATGCATAGATAATAAACAGCGAGTAGCAGCAGCATATAAAACAAATGGATGGGGTGGTGTCAATGTAAATAGTCCAGTGGCCATTTGATTAATTGTTCAACAGTCTTATGGCTTGTTGGTAGAAGCTGTTAAGGAGCCTTTTGGTCCTAGACTTGGCAATCAGGTAAAGCTTGCCTTGTGGCTGCAGAGAAAACAATCTATGACTTGGGTGACTGGAGTCTCTGACGTTGGTGATGTGGACAGCAAGGAACATGAAACTCTCGACCCGCTCCACCACAGCTCCATCAATGTTAATGGGGGCATGTTCAGCACGCCTTTTCCTGTAGTCCACGATCAACTCCTTTGTCTTGCTCACATTGAGGGAGAGGTTGTTGTCCCTGGCACAACACTGCCAGGACTCTGACCTCCTCCCTATAGGCTGTCTCATTGTTGTCAGTGATCAGGCTGTTGTGTCGTCGGCAAACTTAATGATGGTGTTGGAGTTGTGCTTAGCCATGCAGTCATGGGTGAATAGTGAGGACTGAGCACGCACCCCTGATGGGACCCTGTGTTGAGGATCAGCGTGGCTGATGTTGTTACCTACCATTACCACTTGGTGGTGGTCCGTCAGGAAGTCCAGGATCCAGTTGCATAGAGAGGTGTTTAGTCCCAGGGTCCTAAGCTTAGTGATACGCTTTGAGGGCACGATGGTATTGAATGCTGAGCTGTAGTCAATGAATTGTATTCTCACGTAGGTGTTCCTTTTGTCTATGTGGGAAAGGACAGTGTGGAGTGCAATAGATATTGCATCATCTGTGAATCTGTCGGGGTGGTATGCAAATTGGAGTGGGTCTAGGGTTTCTGGGATAATGGTGTTGATGTGAGCCATGACCAGCCTTTCAAAGCACTTCATGGCTACAGACAAGAGTGCTATGGGTGGGTAGTCATTTAGGCAGGTTACCATGGTATTCTTGGGCACAATGACTATGATGGTCTGCTTGAAACATGTTGGTATTACAGACTCGGTCAGGGCCATGTTGAAAATGTCAGTGAAGACACTTGCGAGTTGGTCAGCGCATGCTCAGAGTACATGTCCTGGTAACACCGTCTGGCCCTGCGGCCTTGTGAATGTTGACCTGTTTAAAGGTCGTACTCACATCGGCTACAGATAGCGTGATCACACTTTCATCCGGAACAGCTGATGCTCTCATGTATGCTTCAGTGTTGCTTGCCTCGAAGCAAGCATAGAAGTTATTTGGTTTGTCTGGTAGGCTCGATTCACTGGGCAGCTCGCAGCCGTGCATCCCTTTATAGTCCGTAATAGTTTGCAAGCCCTACCAAATCTGACGAGCATTGTAGCACGATTCAGTCTTAGTCCTGTATTGGTGCTTTGCATGTTTGAGGGCATAGCGGGGTTTCTTATAAGTGTCCGGGTTAGAGTCCCGCTCCTTGAAAGCGGTAGCACTACCCTTTAGCTCAGTGCGGATGTTGCCTGTAATCCATGGCTTCTGGTTGGGGTATGTACATCGTCACTGTGGTATGACATCGTCACTGTGGGGACGATGTCATCAATGCACTTATTGATGAAGCCAGTGACTGATGTGGTGTACTCCTCAATGACATTGAGAGAATCCCGGAACATTTTCCAGTCTGTGCTAGCAAAACAGTCCTGTAGCTTAGCATCTGCATCCTCAGACCTCTTCCTTATTGAGCGAGTCACTGGTACTTCCTGCTTTAGTTTTGCGTGTAAGCAGGAATCAGGAGGATAAAATTCTGGTCAGATTTGCCAAATGGAGTGTGAGAGAGAGCTTTCTACGCGTCTCTGTGTAAATGGAGTAAATGTGGTTTAGAGTTTTTTTCCCCTCTGGCTGCACATTTAACATGCTGGTAGAAATGAGGTCAAACGGATTTAAGTTTCCCTGCATTAAAGTCCCCAGGTCACTAGGAGAGCCGCCTCTGGATGAGTATTTTCCTGTTTGCTTATGGCCCTATCCATCCTCGTTGAGTGCCGTCTTCGTGCCATCATCGGTTTGTGGTGGTAAATAGACAGTTACGAAAATATAGATGAAAACTATCTTGGTAAATACTGTAGTCTACAGCTTATCATGAGATTACCTCAGGCGAGCAAAACCTCAAGACTTTCTTAATATTAGATTTTGTGCATAGATGTTATTTACAAATAGACACAGACCGCCACCCCTTGTCTTACTGGAGACATCTGTTCTATCTTGCTGATGGTCCAAAAACCCCACGAGCTGTATGTTATCCATGTCGTCGTTCAGCCACAACTCGTTCAAACACAAGTTCTAAAAACGTCCAATGTCTGTTGGTAGGATATCCTTGATCAGAACTCATCCATTTTGTTATCCAAAGTTTGTTAAACACCTCTTAACTCTTGATACTCCCCATCCCGGATCCGGGATCGTGAATAAAGCCTCAGGCTCATTAGCATAACGCAACGTTAACGATTTCTGAAAATCGCAAATAAAATGAAAATAATGCGCCTGCTCTCAAGCTTAGCCTTTTCTTAACAACACTGTCATCTCAGATTTTCAAAATATGCTTTTGAACCATAGCTATTCACTAATTTGTGTAAGAGTACGCTAAGCTAGCTTAGCATTTTGAGTAGCATTTAGCACGCAACATTTTCACAAAAACCAGATAACCAAATAAATAAAATCATTTACCTTTGAAGAGCTTCGGATGTTTTCAATGAGGAGACTCTCAGTTACATAGCAAATGTTCAGTTTTTCCTGAAAGAATCTTTGTGTAGGAGAAATCGCTCCGTTTTGTACATCACATTTGGCTACCGAAACGAAACGAAAATTCAGTCACCAAAACGTCAAACTTTTTCCGAATTTAACTCCATAATATCGACCGAAACATGGCAAACGTTGTTTGAAATCAATCCTCAAGGTGTTTTTTCACATATCTCTTCATTGATATATCGTTCGTGGAAGCCTGCTTTCTTCTCTGAATTCCATGGAAAAATACTTGCAGCTGAGGTTTGCGCACCAATTTCGGCGCAGGACACCGGGCGGACACCTGGTAAATGTGGTCTCTTATGGTCAATCTTCCAATGATATGCCTACAAATACGTCATAATGCTGCAGACACCTTGGGGAAACGACAGAAAGGGCAGACTCATTCCTCTCGCATTCACAGCCATATAAGGAGACAATGGAAAACGGAGCCTCAAAAATCCTGCTCATTTCCTGGATGCCGTTTTATCTTGGTTTTGCCTGTAGCTCCCGTACTAGGGCACCCACAGAGAATATCTTTGCAGTTCTGGAACATTCAGAGTGTTTTCTTTCCAAAGATATCAATTATATGCATAGTCGAGCATCTTTTTGTGACAAAATATCTTGTTTAAAACGGGAACATTTTTCATCCAAAAATGAAATTGCGCCCCTAGAGTTTCAAGAGGTTAAGGATCCGCCACTTTTTTACATTTTCAAAATAAAGGTAAAATGACATACCCAAATCTAACTGCCTGAAGCTGAGGACCTTATGCAAGGATATGCATATCTTGATACCATTTGAAAGGAAACACTTTGAAGGTTGTGGAATTGTGAAATTAATGTAGGAGAATACAACCCATTAGATCAGGAAAAAGATAATACAAAGAAAATAACATTCATTTTTTTGTATATTTTTTGTACCATCCTTGAAATGCAAGAGGAAGGCCATAATTAATTATTCTATCCCAGGCACAATTTAGACTTTGGCCACTAGATAGCAGCAGAGTAGGTGAAAAGTTTTAGACTGATCCAATTAACTATTATACATCTATTCAAAATCTTGTAACAGGTGGTTGGGCAAGTAACCGGAAGGTTGCTGGATTGAATCCCCGAGTTGACAAGGTAAAAATCTGTCGTTCTGCCCCTGAGCAAGGCAGTTAACCAACTGTTCCCCGGGCACCGAAGACGTGGATGACGATTTTAAGTTAACCCCCCGCACCACTCTGATTCAGAGGGGTTGGGTTAAATGTAGAGATCTGTAGAGATCCTTAAGAGGTTTTAACTATATTTTCTTAAAACTGCATTGTTGGTTGAAGTGAGCATTTCACGGTAAGGTTGTAACCTGTTGTATTCGGCGCAAAAGACAAATACGATTTGATTTAAAACACAGCCACAACCTACCCTGGACGGAATACATGACAATACACAGGAGCTAGCTCCATTTCCCGCTCACCTCAAAAGCTCTCACTTGCTTAAACTGGAGGATTAAGAGTAGATCACCTGACTCATTCATTTACATTTTTTTAATGAAACCTATTTGAAAATCTGTCTTCAAAAATATGAATTGAACCCGCAGCACATTTGACTTCATCCACAATGAATTCGATTGGGGCCTAAATTCAATAATGCCTCCTCTATAGTAAATAGAAATTATGAATGCAAGTCACTGTTTTTTACCCAATGACAACCCAAACGTACACAAAAGCAGCATATCTGAACCCTTTAAGGTTTGATGGTTTAAGGATTGTGCTGTAACAAATTGTAATCCGTTGATATGTTTGTGTCAGTGTATGGTATTTGCAAGTTTGATTCATAAATAAATATTTTATAACATGACTTCGATTAAATTAGGGCCTCAACAATATTTCCATGTGTATTCAGTTACCAGCCTTGACTGAGCCACTTAATGTCTATGACTAACATACAGTACCTTTCAAACGTTTGGACACACCTACTCTTTCCAGCATTTTTATTTATTTTTTACAATTTTCTACATTGTAGAAGAATAGAGAAGACATCAAAACTATGAAATAAGACATATGGAATCATGTAGTAGCCCCAAAAAATGTTAAACAAATGAAAATATACCAGTGTCATTAGTTAGTCACCTGGAATGCATTTCAATTAGCAGGTGTGCCTTGTTAAAAGATAATTGGTGGAATTTCTTTCCTTAATGCATTTGAGCCAATCAGTTGGGTTGTGACAGCCCTATTTGGTAAAAGTCCAAGTTCATATTATGGCAAGAGCAGCTCAAATAAGTAAAGAGAAACGACCGTCCATAATTACTTCAAGACATGACGGTAAGTCAATCCGGCAAATTTCAAGAACTTTAAAAGTTTCTTCAGGTGCAGTCGCAAAAACCATCAAGCGCTATGATGAAACTGGCTCTCTTGAGGACTGCCACAAGAAAGGAAGACCCAGAGTTACCTCTGCTGCAGAGGATAAGTTCATTTAAGTTAACAGCCTAAGAAATTGCAGCACAAATAAATGCTTCACAGTGTTCACGTAACAGACACGCAAAATGTCTCTCTATTAATGTCAGTCTATACTTAAACGATTTTGGACTGTCAAAGCTTGTTGTAATAGATTCTGTATGTGATGTCTACGATTTCTTTGGGCCAAGACAGACAACTAGCATAAGACTACAGACAACTAGTTTAAGACTACAGAAAGATTCAATTTTCTCCCTGAGAGTAAGGATATATTGAATTGATCAGATAGCAATTGATTGTTGAGTTCTTTATATTTCTGCTGTCAAACGAGAACTTTCAGCCAAAGAGTGTTTTCTTCTCAGAGAACTCAACAAGGTTCAAATTACACATTGACTCCTAGGGATGTCCGGTATCTCTTGGGGTTGTCCGGCATCACTTGGCATTGCCTGAAGTAGATAACTTTGACACTTATGGTGGTGACCACATTTATATTTCAATTCTTATTGGGGGTCTGTTATTTCAAAAGGTGTCCACTTGACAAAAAGTGTCACAATGAAATTTGATAAGCTATTCGCATCCGCTGATAGGGCCATTGATAAAACTTGCAAGATTCTGCAAGTTGATGAAAGAAAAAATAGAGTTTGCTGCTATACTGGTTGCTATGTTCTGATTGTTCTGAGGCGTGCTGAGAGAGAGAGGCGCTTGGAGATAGGGGTGCTGGCAGTAAAAATACATGGGGAAACTGTTATATCAGATACAAGTTATTTATGCTATTTTTGTTTGAAATCTCGATTTATTGGTGGATAAAGTACAGAACATGATCCATACGTGGTCAATGATGTTGTCTTTCTTGCTAAACTTTCTTGTAAACTTTGTTTTGTATTGTAATATTTGTTTGTAGAAAATCAGTTGATTTAAATATTTTATACTAAATAGGCTATGACAAGTGTTATGGCAAGTGATACACTACGTATTTCAGCTGTAAAAGGGTATGGGGAAAATGTGAACTCCCTTAATCAAACTTTGGCCATCATAAATTATCAGATTGTACCTGGGTCCCCCATTAGAGAGTCTGGTTTCAGACTAGAAGTATAGGACATGCTGTGGCCTATACCAGGGAAATGCATAAGGGGACGGGTATTAGTAGATCATAGGAAACCCTGTTGCAGATTATTGTAGCAATAACAGTACCTATTGAATACCTATGTACAGTATGTGTCTAAATTAATTGATTTATTGGTTAATTACTACATTCATGATAGGTAGTTTATCCTTGTATTTCTTGTTCCATACCAGGCTGCCATGGTGTGGGCCTAGCGAGCTGAGCTTTCAAAAATCATATCAGGAGGTAAGGCAACCAGATATTTTCCATGTTTACATTGCACAATTAATGATTTGATTGTGATTGTCTGTCGGTAAATAAGTCAGTGGGTTTGTATGAAAGGTTGCTTCTCTTGGTGTGACTCATAATTCCTTTAAGCACGTACACACACGGTTTTGTTTGGTCATTACTGCAGTGGCTTTGTAACATGTGCGGCCTGTCCGTTACCAGTCATTTCGGTTAGAAGGGAGCTCTTACACTGTGTATTATTTGTGTATGCATATGCCTTTTCAGTGTATTTGGCCTGTTAAGAGAGTTAGTAATTATTAGTTGGTCAAGCCTAAGATGGTGCCGAAGCATGTTGTATTAGGTCCCTCCCTACCCTGCACCCTATCCAAAATATATATTAAAGCTGCTTTGTAAATTCGCTCTGGCTATCTACTAGAGTCAGAGGACTCTAGTCGGAGTGTGCCAGAGTGCAGAGTAACTGATTCATTTTTGAATGCTCAACACTCATTGAATATGACCAGTGTCAGTGAACGTAGACAAAAAAACATTAAAATGTTGCCAGCAGCACAGTTAGCCACCAACGTTCTAGATAACATGAAAACAGCTTAACCAGCTCTGCTAGGGTGAGTAAAATGTGGTGTTCTCTCATTTGTGTCTGGAAGTAGCTAGCAAGCTAGCCAACTTTAACCAGTTAGCTTAGGTGCTTGGTTGCCGTTGTGAGGTCAGAATGCTCAGATCAACCCTACTCCTTCGTCAGTGTCCAGTGTGCGCTCTGAATGCCCCAAGAGTGAAATGCTATTAATTTACAAAGGGACAATCTGACAACTCTCTGAATTTACAAACACCCCCTCTATTGATGTCCATTTAACTATTTTCCCAAAGAGCACCTTTTACCTACAAAGCTCTGCTGTTCTAACCCAGCAGAACTTCCCTTCCTTATTTCTCTAGACATTTACTCATGCTCTTAATTTAACATGCAATATCAAAAGTAATGCAGTGAGTAAGGGCATGTGTTTATGTAACAGTAAGCATGTCAGTGTTAGTCAGCACCTGTTGTTTACAAAGCATGTGAGAATTCAAATTGGATTTTTTTACTTAAACGCAGTGACATGATGTGAACACAAGCAGTAGTGTGAGATATTGCAAAGTGGGGGCAAAGCAAATGGCTGCACTTGTCTGTACCCATACATTTAATGGTAAGCATCTGTGCATGTGCACATGAGTTTTTCCTCATGTTCCTGCAACACGATAGTTGTGTGACAGCAGTCATTAATTATTTGGTTGTGGCACTTTTTTTAAAGATTTTTCTTCCTCAGATATTCTCCTCCAATTCGTGTTGAGAGAGAATGTGAGGAATCGAAGAAAGACAAATTGAGAAAGAGCCTGTCCCTGAATCCCTGAGCGGGTTGGATAGGTGTAAGCAATATGTGACCTGTTCCAGGACGCAAGGCATATGTCGCACGTCCCTACTTCACCTATAACCTGTGTGCTTTTCTTTCTACATCGTTATATGGTTCTGTCTCCTCTGCTTTCCCTTTTATTCTGCTCCTGTTCTCCAGGTTCGAGGGGTTCTGCAATGCTCAGAGAAGACTACCGTATCCCTTCCCCAGACCTGGATCCACCTGATGTCCTCTGTGACCAACCACCCTCCAAGATCCCACTTTTCATTACATTATCTACAGCTATTGTCATTGCCATGTTTAATCTAATCTGCTAAGAAACTGTGCTTGCCATATCATACTAGGCACAGTGAGATACACCGATGAACTACGTACACTAGCACTGCAAACACTCCAAGAGCGAAGAGCGCAGCTGTGCCTGGACTTTGCAATCACCATCTTTAAGTCCCACTTCCGAGATTGCATGCCTGTTGAGGGAAAGTGAAGGGCAAAACCCGTAGCACCGACCTCCTCTCTATTCCAGAATTGAGAGATACATTTTTTTAATCCATACCCTACTTCTGCTAAGACTCTTTTGAACATCCCCTCTTATATTATGTACATTACTTGTCATTCAAACTTATTTTTTTCTAAACTAAATGGTATATTACTGTTGATGTATTGATAGCCTATAGTCATGTATTCCAGTCTATAACTGCCTTGTGGGTATATTGAATAAAATAAACAAGTTCATGACACAACTGTTTCACAAAAAGAGCAACGTTTTCATATTTCAATCTTAAATATTGCCAGGTAGTTGTTGTTTTCACAGGGTGTTCATTTAATGAATTGTTGTTAATTGCTTTTTGGTATTTGTGAGTTCAACATTATTCAGTTGTCCTGCATTATATTCAACCACAAGGGCCTTACTGTATTACTGAGCTATGCCTATATGCCATGTGTTGGAGGAAGGAAGATGGGAAGAAAATATCATAATAGGACTAATGAAAGCATACTTTATTAAGACGAGCTCAAAATAAAAACACGTCAGCCAGACAAGCCAGTGTATGAATTCAACTGATTTGCCCATTAATGAAGTGATAATAGCTGCATGGGAGTTCACTCTTGCGATCTGAAAGGTAAGTTAATGTGCAGTTTACATGTTTTCAGTGAAAGCCTAGTGGTTAGTGTTGGACTAGTAACCAAAAAGGTTGCAAAATTTGTCGTTCTGCCCCTGAACAAGGCAGTTAACCCACTGTTTCTAGGCCGTCATTGAAAATAAGAAATTGTTCGTAACTGAGTTGCCTAGAAAAATAAAGGTAACATTTTTTTAAATAATTTGAACACGTAGAACCGTTTAAGACATGACTTTTCATGTTGAAATGTTAACAAGATACCCAGTAGTAGTTGAAAACATTTTATTAGCTAAACAAAACTAGTTTATGCAGTGAAATTTTTGCGAAATCATCTTTGTTTACATAGCAGGGATGAAAATAATGTCATGGCTGTAATGATCTCCAATATTCGAGGAATTATAACACAGGCTAATATTTTCTCTAATCCCATTGTGATGGGGGCACTTTTTGTCAAGTGGACACTATCTGGAATGACAGGCCCTTTAATGGGTGTACCCAGCCCCCACAAACCTCAGTGTGATTCAAACCCTGAAGTGTTGTGCATGCCTTCAGGAACCATGTAAATATGTGAACAAAGTTACTGCAGTCTCCTCTCTGATGCTTTTTTTGCAGAGGTGCCTGGGTTTTAAACAGCTAACTTTGCAAACGAAACAATCTAGCAGCACTAATCCAAACCGAGGTGTGATTAGTTAACCAATGGCAAACTTGTGCCCCTTACCAATTTTCTTAAATTGCTTGTGACAACTATTTCAGTGGTCCAGCTGGATTTCGTGGGAGCTGTTTTCAACTTCATATGTTGGAATTTAAACTACAAAACTCTGAGAGGTGAAAAGAGGTGTCAAACGCATAGGGATACACAGTCACCCAAACACAGGCAGACAGAAAGACAGACAGACCCCCACACACGCACTCACGCCACCTGCTACCGACACTGTAACATGAGTAACATGAGTAACTATTTGTATCCAATCTGATCTGCCTTGCTTTGCCAATAATAAAGAAACTGACCATGCTCTGTCATGTTAGAACTGACTCACGTTGTAAATCAATTACTTAGTAAAGTCTTGTGAGCTACTCAATGTCACTAAACACTCTGTTGGATTAATCAGAGTCCTTGTAGTTATACTGTCACAGATGCAGAATAAAACATAGATGTTTATTAAAAGCCCGCAACTCAAGTTGAGCTGGAGACATCACCTATCACTGGCTTGTATTTAACACCCCTCTACGGTGTCCATATTAGGACAGCCTCAATCTAAGCAGGACTTGTATAGACACCTAATATAGACACCTTAAACCTCAACTACAGTCCTGTCCATTTGATGTTGAATGATGCAAGGGGTGTATGCCTTCAAGAATAGGTCTTTGCATTGGTTAGATGTTTTAAGGCACAGGGTGGTTATAACTTCTTAATTAAAGGAGCAATAGTGACAACTGACTCTCTTTTCTCATATTAAACATGCTTCAGCTATTTAAAGGTCCCAAACATTGAAAATCATGTTTTTCATCAAGTTAGATGGTATATGGATGAAACCAGGTCATAGTAGGTTGAACCAAGTATGAAAAAATGACTGAAGCTGGTACATTGACAAAGGTGATTTTAAAGTTACTGGTCCCCTCCCCAGCAAGGTCACCCGTGATACAGTATTCGATGTCCATCCATGTCTGAGGATGTCAGGAGATTACTTGAAAACCGGCCTCTAGGGGCAATAGTGAGCGCTGTTACCTTTCAGTAGGCTTCGGTTTTACTGAAGCATGGTGGATGGGTGTAAACATTTGCCTTGGATTCCAAAGGTTGCAAGTTCAAATCCAGCGTTAAAAAGTTGTTTTTGATAGTTTCATTTTAAGCCTATCCCAAACCTTAACCCTTGCCTTAACCATTCGGACTTAATGCCTGACCTTAAGAATTTGGAGTTAATACCTGTACTTAACCCTAACCTTAAATATTCTCAGTTAATGCCAAACACTTGGATTCAGGAGGCAGGTATTACTTACAACTTTATGCAACATCACGTGAAGCCGGAAATGCTTATACACCAATGGAAGCGACTTATAATCTTATCTAATTTATATATGTAACACCTTAAAACCGTCATTACATGTGTACGACTTTGACTTTCATACGACTTTGTTTCCAAACCATAAATTGGCTTAAGCAGAATGTGGCAGAACAATACTGGTAACTAACCCCTTTTCATCTGTGTTGTGACTTTTAGCTAGCAAGCTACTTACCAGCATGTCGGAAAAAGCACACTGTGTTATGACTTGATGCCATAGTGTTCATTTAATGTTACACTATTTTCCGAAGAATGAAGATGTTCGACAGAAGAGATTGCTTTTAATTTCGGGTGGACGGACTGCACAGAAAATTACGATCATGTCAAGCGTATGCAATGGACAAGTTCCTTTATCAATTGTGGAGAACCTTTGATGGGCCTTGCCAGGGTTTTGAGTCTGACACTGTGGCTGTAACTGTGGCTGCTTTGACTTGTGAACGGTATATTTTCTGTAACACACCTGATAGTCACTGTATTTTTGTTCTTCCATCCCTAAGCTCCCTACAATGAGTCTGAGAACTGCCAGTACACAGCTGACACAAAATAATGTTGTCCAGAAAAGGAGATGCGGTGTGTATAGTATTTGTAAGTTACAGTTGAAAATCATATTTGCCATTCCATTGTGTGGGTTGCTGTCTTACAGTTGAAGTAGCCTTCATCATTGGGGCTAATCATGATGATTAGGGGGGTATTATTATTTGATTCTCCATCTCCTTTGATATTTCAAAGATCCTCGGCAGGTAGCCTAGTGGTTAGAGTGTTGGCCCTGTAACCAAAAGGTTGATAGATCAAATCCCTGAGCTGACAAGATTAAAATCTGTTGTTCTGCCCCTAAACAAGGCAGTTAATTAATTTCATGCTACACATTCCCCAAGGGCACCTCCCCACCCCCTCATCTCAAAAAGTGGTGCACAGAATGCAAAAATATTCTTAGAAATATTTAACCTCCAAACATTAACAAGTCCAATAGCTCAAATGAAAGATAAACACCTTGTTCATCTACCCAGCGAGTCAGATTTCTAAAATCTTTTACGGCGAAAACATAGCACATATGTATATCAAACCACCACAAAGACACAGACGATATGTAGCCATTTTGTCAAACAAAAGATGCAATCACAAATGCAGGATTAAAAGAAAAATAATTCACTAACCTTTTGAAAATCTTCATCAGATGACAGTAATAGGACATGTTACACAGTACATTTATGTTTTTTTCAATAATATGCCATTTATATCCATAAATCTCCGTTTACATTGACGCCATGTTCAAAAAATGCTAAAAAATGTCCGGAGAAATTATAGATAACTCCGCCAGATAACGCCAGATAACAGCAATACACATCATAAACTTTGACTAAATATACATGTTCTACATATAGTTAGAGAGATACACTGCTTCTTAATGCAATCGCTTTGTCACATTTCTTTTTCACATTACAGAAATCGCTCACTATTCAATAATCTGAGACGGCGCTCAGACGTAAGCAATATTTCTCCGCTATGTTGGAGTCAACAGAAACACAAAATTACAACATAAATATTCCCTTACCTTTGATGGTCTTCGATCAGAATGTAGTGGAAGGAGTCATACTTACCCAAAACAGCGTTTGGTTTCAAGTCGTGTGTCCTTCTGTTAGCAAACGCGACAAATTCCAGCTGAAATGCAGCCAAAATTACATCTGGTCTTGAGGGGTTGCGAATCAAAACTTCAAAATTACATATTATATGTCGACAAAACTGGTCAAACTAAGTGCAGAATCAAGCTTTAGGATGTTATTAATTAACGTACAAAACAATTCTCAAATCGAACAGACAAACTGACATCTTCTCGTGCTCCAAGGAACAAAGGGCACTCTGAGCGCAACGCGCGCCTGAAAGTGCATGTATTTTCTCACGACACTCAGTATTTAGCCTGCCAAAGGGTCAAAGCTCGCGGGATTTGCACAATGAAACGCTCTATTGGTAGAAGACATCTCACGGAAGACATAGAACCTGATCCCAGATCCATAGCTGGTTGGGAAGGGTGGGGGAGATGACGTCAAAGTTGGCCCAACTTTCCTGATGAGAAAAATAGTTTGGGAGATTGACGAAAGCAACACTGAGGCATGCATGAGATCATCAGCTGTTCCGGACGACTGTGTGATCACGCTCTCTGTAGCCGACGTGAGTAAGACCTTTAAACAGGTCAACATACACAAGGCTGCGGGGCCAGATGGATTAACAGTATGTGTGCTCCGGGCATGTGCTGACCAACTGTCAGTGTCTTCACTGACATTTTCAACATGTCCCTGATTGAGACTGTAATACCAACATGTTTCAAGCAGACCACCATAGTCCCTGTGCCCAAGAACACTAAGGTAACCTGCCTAAATGACTACAGACCCGTAGCACTCACTCCCTTAGCCGTGAAGGGCTTTGAAAGGCTGGTAATGGCTCACATCAACACCATTATCCCAGAAACTGTCACGAATCCCGCTTCCTGAGTCTGTGTTTGCCTTTGTTTCTGTCCTGGAGTGTGTTTCCGGTGTCCTGGAACGCACCCTGTCTGGTTTCCGGGCGAATTAGCTTGTTGGGAGATCGAGGTTCACCCGCACCTGTATCCCATCAGTAATCTGCACACCTGTCCTGATCATCACCTCTCCCCTTCAAAAGCTCTGACCTGACATCCATTGCCTGCTGGATCGTTAGCCATGAACAGTATGTTGTGCCATAGTATCAGCCTCAAGTTGGATAGAATTTGTTTTGTTGTTTTTTTACGTATTGCTTGCCTTAAACTTACCTCAGTTTGTTCTGTCTTCAGTTACTCACCCGGATCATTTACCCCATTCCCGCCTGGTCGTCGGAGAATTCCGCTACCCCATTGGATCCACCTATTTACTCCCATCAACTCACCACCGCTGCCCGCTACGCCACCTGGATATATCTACCCATTCACATTCACTTGTAAATAAATACTCACCTTCTTCCTACTCTCCTTGTCCTGGTCTGCTTCTGGGTTCGATTTTGAAAGAACGTGACAGAAACCCTAAACCCACTCCAATGTGCATACTGCACAAACAGATTGACAGATGATGCAATCTACATTGCACTCCACACTGCTCTTTCCCACCTGGACAAAAGGAACACTTATGTGAGAATGTTGTTCATTGACTACAGCTCAGCGTTCAACACCATAGTACCCTCAAAGCTCATCAATTAGTTAAGGATCCTGGGACTAAACATTTCCCTCTGCAACTGGATCCTGGACTTCCTGACGGGCTGCCCCCAGGTGGTGAGGGTGGGTAGCATCACATCTGCCACGCTGATCCTCAACACAGGAGCCCCCCAGGGGTGCGTGCTCAGTCCCCTCCTGTACTCCTTGTTCACCCACGACTGCATGGCCAGGCACGACTCCAACACCATCATTAAGTTGCAGATGACACAACAGTGGTAGGCCTGATCACCAACAACGACGAGACAGCCTATAGGGAGGGCGTCAGGAACCTTTCCGGGTGGTGCCAGAATAACAATCTATCCCTCAACGTAACCAAGACTAAGGAGATGATTGTGGACTACAGGATAAGGAGGACCGTGTACGGGGCTGTAGTGTAGCAAGTTGAGAGTTTCATGTTGCTTGGTGTCCACATCACCAACAAACTAGAATGGTCCAAACACACCAAGACAGTTGTGAAGAGGGCACGACAAAGCCTATTTCCCCCTCAGGAAACTGAACAGTTTTGGCATGGGTCCTGAGATCCTCAAAAGGTTCTACAGCTGCAACATCGAGAGCATTCTGACTGGGTGCATCACTGTCTGGTACGGAAATTGCTCGGCCTCTGACCGCAAGGCACTACAGAGGGTAATGTGTACAGCCCAGTACATCACGGGGGCTAAGCTGCCTGCCATCCAGGACCTCTACACCAGGCGGTGTAAAAAAAAATATCAGAGAAAATTATTTTAAAAATATCAAAGACCACAGCAACCCCAGTCATAGACTGTTCTCTCTACCTCTGCATGGCAGGCTTCTCAACAGTTTTTACCCCCAAGCCATAAGACTCCTGAACAGGTAATCAAATTGCTACCCGGACTATTTGCATTGTGTGTGTGTCTGCCAACCCCTCATTTACGATGTTGCTACTCTCTGTTTATCATATATGCACAGTCATTTTAACTATACATACATGTACATATGTACATACTACCTCAATTGGCCCGACCAACCAGTGCTCCCGCACATTGGTTAACCGGGCTATCTGCAATGTCCCACCACCCACCACCCCCTCTTTACGCTTCTGCTACTCTCTGTTCATCATATATGCATAGCCACTTTAACCATATCTACATGTACATACTACTTCAATCTGTCATGTCTTGTTATGTCTGTTCCTGTCCTTTCTCTTCACTCTGTCTCTCTCTGCTGGTCTTTTTAGGTTACCTTCTCTGTCTCTCATTCTTCAGCTGTTCTACATCTCCCCTAACTAGCTCATTCACTCTTTCCCACCTGTTCTCTATTCCCCCTCTGATTAGGTCTCTATTTCTCTCTCTGTTCCTGCTACTTTCAGTGTCTGATTCTTGTTTGTGTTTTTGATGCCAGAAGCAAGCTGTCGTCCCGTTTGCTTCCACCTTGTCCTATCCTGTCGGAGTCTGCCTGGCAGGTGCATCCTGCATTATACTAACGTTCTTTTTGTTCCATTGACTACGTTGGAAGAGGATTTATGCCATTCCTGTTTTTCATTAAAGAACTCTGTTTTCTGTTAAAACCGCTTTTGGGTCTTCACTCAAGTACATAACAGAAGAATCAGACCAAGAATGGACCCAGCGGCTCCGGACCCTTTTCACTCCGCCGTCGAGATCCAGGGAGCGATGCTAGGCAGACACGAGGAGGAATTGTCTGCTGCTCGACATGCCGTTGAGACCCTGGCCGTCCAAGTCTCCGACCTCACAAGACAGGTTCACCAACTCCACCTCGATCCACCGCCCACTTCCAGGGTTTCCGAGTCTCCGGAGCCCAGGATCAACAACCCGCCGTGTTACTCTGGGAGCCCACTGAGTGCCGCTCATTCCTCACTCAGTGTGATGTGGTGTTCTCTCTCCAGCCCAACACTTACTCCAGGAGCGCAGCCCGCATCGCCTACGTCATTTCTCTCCTTACCGGACGGGCGCGTGAGTGGGGCACGGCAATCTGGGAGGCGAGGGCTGAGTGTATTAACCAGTATCAGGACTTTAAGGAGGAGATGATACGGGTTTTTGACCGTTCTGTTTTTGGGGAGGAGGCTTCCAGGGCCCTGTCTTCCCTATGTCAGGGGAATCGATCCATAACGGATTATTCTATTGAGTTTCGCACTCTCGCTGCCTCTAGTGACTGGAACGAGCCGGCTTTGCTCGCTCGTTTTCTGGAGGGTCTCCTCGTCGAGGTTAAGGATGAGATCCTCTCCCGGGAGGTTCCTTCCAGTCTGGACTCCTTAATAGCTCTCGCTATTCGCATAGAGCGACGGTTTGATCTTCGTCGCCGAGCTCGTGGAAAGGAGCTCGCGTTCTCCGTTGCTCCCCTCTCCACATCTCTGCCACCTGCCGCATCACTGCCACCCTCCTCCGCCGGCTCGGATGCTGAGCCTATGCAGCTGGGGGTATCCGCATCTCGGCCAAGGAGAAGGAACGGAGAATCACCAATCGCCTCTGTCTCTACTGCGGCTCCGCTGGTCATTTTGTCACCTCATGTCCAGTAAAAGCCAGAGCTCATCAGTAAGAGGAGGGCTACTGGTGAGCGCAACTACTCAGGCCTCTCCTTCTGGATCACGCACTACCTTTCCGGTCCATCTCCGCTGGCCCGGTTCATCTGCTTCCTGCAGTGCCTTGATAGACTCTGGGGCGGAGGGCTGTTTTATGGACGAGACCTGGGCTCGGGAACATGACATTCCTCTCAGACAGTTAGGGGAGCCCACGGCCTTGTTCGCTTTAGATGGTAGTTCTCTCCCCAAGATTCAGCGTGAGACGCTGCCTTTAACCCTCACTGTCTCTGGTAATCATAGCGAAACCATTTCTTTTTTAATTTTTCGTTCACCTTTTACACCTGTTGTTTTGGGTCATCCCTGGCTAGTGCGCCATAACCCTTCTATTAATTGGTCTAGTAATACTATCCTATCCTGGAATGTTTCTTGTCATGTGACCTGTTTAATGTCTGCTATCCCTCCTGTTTCCTCTGTCTCTTCTTCACAGGAGGAGCCTGGCGATTTGACAGGGGTGCCGGAGGAGTATCACGATCTGCGCACGGTGTTCAGTCGTTCCAAGGCCACTTCTCTCCCTCCACACCGGTCGTATGACTGTAGTATTGATCTCCTTCCGGGAACTACTCCCCCGGGGTAGATTATACTCTCTGTCGGCTCCCGAACGTAAGGCTCTCGAGGATTATTTGTCGGTTTCGCTCGACGCCGGTACCATAGTCTCCTCCTCCTCTCCCGCCGGAGCGGGGTTTTTTTTTGTTCAGAAGAAGGACGGGTCCCTGCGCCCATGCGTGGATTATCGAGGGCTGAATGACATAACAGTTAAGAATCGTTATCCGCTTCCTCTTATGTCTTCAGCCTTCGAGATCCTGCAGGGAGCCAGGTTTTTCACCAAATTGGACCTTCGTAACGCCTACCATCTCGTGCGCATCAGGGAGGGGACGAGTGGAAGACGGCGTTTAACACTCCGTTAGGGCACTTTGAATACCGGGTTCTTCCTTTCGGCCTCGTTAACGCTCCAGCTGTCTTTCAGGCACTAGTTAACGACGTCCTGAGAGACATGCTGAACATTTTTGTTTTCGTTTACATGGACGATATCCTGATTTTTTTCACCGTCTCTCTCGATTCATGTTCAGCACGTGCGACGCGTCCTCCAGCGCCTTTTGGAGAACTGTCTTTATGTGAAGGCTGAGAAGTGCACTTTTCATGCCGCCTCTGTCCCTTTTCTCGGTTCCGTTATTTCCGCTGAGAGCATTAAGATGGATCCCGCTAAGGTCCAGGCTGTCATTGATTGGCCCGTTCCTAAGTCACGCGTCGAGCTGCAGCGCTTTCTGGGCTTCGCTAATTTCTATCGTCGTTTCATCCGTAATTTCGGTCAGGTGGCAGCTCCCCTCACAGCCCTTACTTCTGTTAAGACGTGCTTTAAGTGGTCCGTTTCCGCCCAGGGAGCTTTTGATCTTCTTAAGAATCGTTTTACATCCGCACCTATTCTTGTTACACCTGACATCTCTAGTCAGTTTGTTGTTGAGGTTGACGCGTCAGAGGTGGGCGTGGGAGCCATTCTTTCTCAGCGCTCTCTCTCTGACGGCAAGGTCCATCCTTGCGCGTTTTCTCTCATCGCTTATCGCCGTCAGAACGTAACTATGATGTTGGTAATCGCGAACTGCTCGCCATCCGCTTAGCCCTAGGCGAATGGCGACAGTGGTTGGGGGGCGACCGTTCCTTTTGTCGTTTGGACTGACCATAGGAACCTTGAGTACATCCGTTCAGCCAAACGACTTAATGCGCGTCAGGCTCGTTGGGCTCTGTTTTTCGCTCGTTTCGAGTTTGTTATTTCTTATCGTCCGGGCTCAAAAAACACCAAGCCTGATGCTTTATCTCGTCTCTTCAGTTCTTCTGAGGTCTCCACCGACCCCGAGGGGATTCTCCCTGACGGGCGTGTCGTCGGGTTGACTGTCTGGGGAATTGAGAGGCAGGTAAAGCAAGCACTCGCTCACACTCCGTCGCCGCGAGCTTGTCCTAGGAACCTTCTGTTCGTTCCCGTTCCTACTCGTCCGGCCGTTCTTCAGTGGGCCCACTCTGCCAAGTTAGCCGGCCACCCCGGCGTTCGGGGTACGCTCGCTTCCATTCGCCAGCGTTTCTGGTGGCCCACTCGGGAACGTGACGCGCGTCGATTTGTCGCCGCTTGTTCGGTCTGCGCGCAGACTAAATCTGGGAACTCTCCTCCTGCCGGCCGTCTCAGACCGCTTCCCATTCCCTCTCGACCGTGGTCTCACATCGCTTTAGATTTTATCACCGGACTGCCTTCATCAGCGGGGAAGACAGTTATTCTTACGGTTATCGATAGATTCTCTAAGGCGGCTCATTTCATTCCTCTCGCTAAGCTCCCTTCTGCTAAGGAGACGGCTCAGATCATTATCGAGAATGTTTTCCGAATTCATGGCCTTCCGTCTGACGTCGTTTCCGACAGAGGCCCGCAGTTCACGTCTCAATTTTGGAGGGAGTTTTGCCGTTTGATTGGGGCTTCCGTCAGTCTCTCGTCCGGCTTTCATCCCCAGTCTAACGGTCAAGCCGAACGGGCCAATCAGACTGTTGGTCGCATTTTACGCAGTCTTTCTTTTCGTAACCCTGCGTCTTGGTCAGAACAGCTCCCTGGGCAGAGTACGCCCACAACTCGCTTCCCTCGTCTGCTACCGGTCTATCTCCTTTTCAGAGTAGCCTCGGGTACCAGCCTCCGCTGTTCTCATCTCAGCTCGCCGAGTCCTGCGTTCCCTCCGCTCAGGCTTTTGTCCAGTGTTGCGAGCGCACCTGGAAGGGGGTCAGGTCGGCACTTTGCCGTAATAGGGCGCAGACTGTGAGGGCCGCTAATAAGCGTAGGACCAAGAGTCCTAGATATTGTTGCGGTCAGAGAGTATGGCTCTCCACTCAGAACCTTCCCCTTAAGACAGCTTCTCGCAAGTTGGCCCCGCGGTTCATTGGTCCGTTCCGTATTTCTCAGGTCATTAATCCTGTCGCAGTGCGACTTCTTCTCCGCGCTATCTTCGTCGCGTTCACCCGGTCTTCCATGTCTCCTGTGTTAAGCCCGTTCTTCGCGCCCCGCTTGTCCCTCCCCCCCCATCCTTGTCGAGGGCGCACCCATCTACAGGGTTCGTAAGATTTTGGACATGCGCCCTCGGGGCCGTGGTCATCAGTACCTAGTGGATTGGGAGGGGTACGGTCCTGAGGAGAGGAGTTGGGTTCCCTCTCGGGACGTGCTGGACCGTTCGCTGATCGATGATTTCCTCCGTTGCCGCCAGGTTTCCTCCTCGAGTGCGCCAGGAGGCGCTCGGTGAGTGGGGGGTACTGTCATGTCTTGTTATGTCTGTTCCTGTCCTTTCTCTTCACTCTGTCTCTCTCTGCTGGTCTTTTTAGGTTACCTTCTCTGTCTCTCATTCTTCAGCTGTTCTACATCTCCCCTAACTAGCTCATTCACTCTTTCCCACCTGTTCTCTATTCCCCCTCTGATTAGGTCTCTATTTCTCTCTCTGTTCCTGCTACTTTCAGTGTCTGATTCTTGTTTGTGTTTTTGATGCCAGAAGCAAGCTGTCGTCCCGTTTGCTTCCACCTTGTCCTATCCTGTCGGAGTCTGCCTGGCAGGTGCATCCTGCATTATACTAACGTTCTTTTTGTTCCATTGACTACGTTGGAAGAGGATTTATGCCATTCCTGTTTTTCATTAAAGAACTCTGTTTTCTGTTAAAACCGCTTTTGGGTCTTCACTCAAGTACATAACACAATCAGCCTGACTAACCGGTGTCTGTATGTAGCCTCGCTACTTTTATAGCCTCGCTACTATATATAGCCTCGCTACTGTTTTTCGCTGTCTTTCAACTAATACCTTTTTTTGCACTATTGGGTAGAGCCTGTAAGTAAGCATTGCAAGGTTGTTGTATTCGGCGCACGTGACAAATAAACTTTGGTTTGATTTGAGGTCAATCTTGAACATAATTTTTAGGATGCAATTTGAATATAATTGTTTGGAGGGAGAGAAAGACTGCGAGAGAGTGCTCGCGTCAGCAATGATTTAATGCAATGATATTCGAGTGATAGGTTGTATAAAAACTCTGCAGCTGCAATTAAAAAAATAGTCTTTACACTTAAAAAATAAGGTGAACCCCAGAAGCCAGATGGAGATTTTCAAAGTAGGTGCGTATTCAATTCTTATATTACTGAGCATTGGCTATGCTGCAGTAAAAGTAGGCCTACCTACTTTTACGATGATAGGTATACATGCATTGCGCTGTATACTGAGATGGGCTGTTTGTCCCCACCCTGAGCGTTGATGATTGATCATGCAGAGAGGCGAGCTAAGGTCGTAGAGAGGACATATTTATATATTGCATATAGTTTGAAAGTTACATTTCATGTCATGCTGTTCATATAAACAATTTTATATAATTGACCTGTTTCCTGCAGTCATTTATGACGGGAAAAGGGAGTTGGTTTGGGCAGGAAATCTCGATAGATCTCGGTAACCCAGTCCTTGTTATTCCTGTCCTTAAGCTGTTCTTGTCTATTAATGTACTGTGTTATGTAATGCTACATGTTTATGTGGACCCCAGGAAGAGTAGCTGCTGCAATTGACACAACTAATGGGACTTCAAAAAAATCGAATTATTGGACATCACTGCAGTTTAGAGCCTTAGCCAATAATTGTGTATTCACTTGATGACAATAATACATTCCTCATTGCACTGTGTTGTTGTAGCCTTGGTAGAATACATTTATAGTCTAAAAACTTAGGCCAAATCAATAGTGGATCTATTTGTGGTCAACTGCTGCAGAGGGCAGCCTTGAGGAATGCACAGATCTGTCATTTCATAAACTGTGAACTCATTTTTTTGTTCTTGCACTTGAAAGGTAAATATTTATAGCCCTAATATTTAGCTAACGAGGGGCCTAATAGCTAATATTTTAGTAGTAGTAGATCCTGGTCCTGTAGTGCTGCAGATTTCATTAAAATCTATACGCAACAAAAGGTATAGGAGATTAATTTGTTTAAATGTGTTATACTAGGTCTCATAGGCATTTTGTGGAGAGAAGCAGACTTGCTCTTGCTAATTGCTGAACGTAAAATAGGCCTAGGCCAAATGAACTGGCGGGGAAAGTTGTGGCAAGAGAGTGCATCACTGGCCAGTGATGATAACATTGCTCCACCTATGTATTAAATTGTTGCGCATGACAGACAGAGATGAGCCCAGAGAAAAAGAAGACAAATTGACATCCATTAGAAAAATGGAAATCACTTGCAAACCACTTGAGCAACGAGGCAAGCAACGACATAATGTAAGAGATGTGCAGGCCAAAAAGTGTTGGTTGCTGAATTTCTGAATTTAATTTAAAACACGAGTTTCTATAATATATTTTTCAATAGGATACATAGACCACATTGAAGTAATATTTGCAGTTGTCACTATGACAATGAACATACTCTGAAGCACTAATGAATGGTCAGTGTTACCACTGTAATAATTAGGCCTGCAGCGTGCAGTCGGATGCTTTGATCAGTGGATGAACAAGTGTAAGCTGGAGATTGATAAACGTTTTTCTAGTGTGGATGCTCTCCAACATTGTATAGTTATTTTTATTTATCGTTACAGTTCTCATCCTTTGTGTGGAAGGCTCTTTATAACACTTAAATTGGTATGCCACCTAGCGGATATCATGAATATGGAATGAATACAGCAGTGGTTCTCAGCCAGGGGTTGATTTGATAGAAATCACGACTTCAACATTGATAGCCTACTAAAAAGGGATTTTGTTTCATGCATAATTTTGGCGGGGAAGGGTTACGTGTTTGTATTTTTAAATGCTCGGAGCAGGGCCAGGCAAAAATATATTTTCTTCAGGTGGAGGGAAATGCATTTTCAGAGAACCTTCAGGAATCCTTCATATAAATAATGATCACTCCCTAATTATTGTGAAGAAGTGTATCAGTGAATTGGATTCCGTAATTAGTTACAAAACAATAGAAATGCAATTGTGTATCGCTGCTTTTCGCCTGATATACAACAGTCCATGATCAGCTCTGTTGACCATGAGAGACTTTTGCAGAGAAAATGGGATGAGGAATACTATTTAGGCTCGGAATGACATGTGGCCCATTGTTTACCTGGCTATCAATGACAAGGGTGTTTCAAAGAGCTGTCAGTCAATGCGAGCTTATGAATATAAGCTCCCAACCCACTTAGCCTGTTCTTTCAGGCTTCCTGATAATTAAAGATGAGAAAAAAGGTAATATTTCAGTTTTTTGTTTGAATGTCAAATGCTTTTGTTATATTTCAGCCTTCAGTGATGTATATAAAGTAATATTGGGATGCAAGCTCAAAATGTAATACATTTTCACTCTATATCTGACATGGTACAGGTGTCTTCTTTTCTTTCCATATAACCATGTGTGTGAGGTGTATACTTTTGTTTCAAAGTAGATTTGTGTAAGACTACCCAAAAACACCCTGTGTGACCCTTGTTTAGCCTACTGCAGTAAAAGGTTAATAGCGTACAAATACTATGAGTGATGTTTTGCTCATTCAAAGGCTATTTTTACTTGGGAAATAGGATGACTGTGCAGGACCTATAAATGAATGTCATTGGGCTGCCATATCTTTGCTAATTCTGTAAAACAAGATTGTTCATATTCTCAGGGCCCTCTGTGGTAGGGGAAGATATGCACACAATGGGAAATGTGTGTAGACACTGCAAAAGCAGAAAAGGATATGTTAGCTGAGAAAACTAGAGAGAGTGTGTGCGTGTTGAAATGGTGTCTCTTTTAAAACTGTCTGTGTTTGCTTGAGTGTGTGCTGAGAGGATGTGTGTTTGTTTGAGGTGTCTCATGACTACACGCGAGGATCCATTGGCTCTGATCAGTTTAGCAATGTTTGACAATGGCCAGATCCTCTCTCACCCACAGAAGAGGGGAGGGGGGAATGTGACACACACTTTTGTGACACCTCTCACCCGGTCGTACATTTTATGCAGCAGAGACTCTCTCGCTTGCTCTTCAGTATCAACCAAAGGAATATCTTTGTCTAGAAAACGTCCAAAAAGTGAACATTGGAACCATATTTCTAACATCCGAATGTGGGAAATGGTCAGTAGGTAGATGTAGAAAACAAATGTCATATTGTTTGTGATTTTGTGATGTTATTAAAAAGTGTATGAACCAAATATTTTAACTAAGGAAGGAAACCCCCTTTGGCTGTCAAGTTTTCATCCAATCTGATTGAATGAAGAACGATGTAAGTATTTTTATTAGCCTTTCTAGCGCAGGCGGAACCCCTCGACAACATTCCGCTGAAAAAGCAGCCTGCAAAATTCTAAACTATTTTTTAGAAATGTGGAACTTTCACACATGAACAAGTCCAATATAGCAAATGAAAGATAAACATCTTGTTAATCTACCCATCGTGTCCGATTTTAAAAATGCTTTACAGCGAAAGCACAACATATGATTATGTCAGGTCATAGCCAAGTCAAAAAACACAGCCATTTTTCCAGACAAAGATAGGAGTCACAAAAAGCAGAAATATAGATCAAATGAAACACTAACCTTTGATGATCTTCATCAGATTACACTCATAGGACATCATGTTACACAATACATGAATGTTTTGTTCAATAATGTGCATATTTATATCCAAAAATCTCAGTTTACATTAAGATATGAATGTGATTTTTTCTTTCTTTTAATTAGATAATGGTTTTTGATGTCCTTTGCACATTACCTTAACTAATGTAGCGGACAGCATTCAGAATTATGGATGAAAAGCGTATCCAAATTCAACTCTCTGCTACACAGGCCCAGAAGCTAGGATATGCATATAAATAATAGATTTGGATAAATGTGGTTAACTCTAAAGTTCCCAAAACTGTTAAAATAATGTTTGTGAGTATAACATAACTTATATGGCAGGTGAAAACCTGAGGAAAATCCAACCAGGAAGTACTATTATTTTGAAAGGCTGTTTTTCCATTGAAAGCTTATCCATCATACAAAGACTTAGGATCCAGTTCACAATCTCTATGGGTTCCTCTACATGTGGCCAGTCTTTAGGCATTGTTTCAGGCTTTTACTCTGAAAAATGAGGGAGATACAGCACTCTCAATGAGAGGCCAGTGGAGATTACCAGCCATGAGCCCAGCGTGTGATCGGGAGCACGCATTTCTTGTTTACCTTTTCTATTGACAAAGCTTTTGTCTGGTTGAAATATTATTGATTATTTATGACAAAAACAACCTGAGGAGTGATTTTAAACATTGTTTGACATGTTGCTACTAACTTTTATTGTACTTTTTGTCTTGATGTTGAGAGCGCACATTGTGCCTTTGGATTTCTTAACTAAACGCACCAACAAAATGGAGGTTATTGGACATAAAGAGGGACATTATCGAACAAACAAACATTTATTGTCTAACATGGAGACCTGGGAGTGCCACCAGTTGAAAATAATTTTAAAACCATTTCTGACTTTTGTGACACCTCTCCTTGGTTGGAAAATGGCTGTATGGTTTTTGTTGCTAGGTGATGACCTAACGTAATCGCTTGGTGTGCTTTTGCCAAAAAGCCTTTTTGAAATCTGACACAGCGGTTGCATTAAGGAGAAGTTTATTTAATTTATTCTTTAAATGTATGTTAAACACTTGTATCTTTCATCAATGTTTATGATGAGTATTCCTGTAATTTGATGTGGCGCTCTGCATTTTTACCGGATGTTTGTTTGAGACAATGATTACCAGTACATAACGCGTCAATTTCAACTGAGGTTTTTGAACATAAAGATGAACTTTATCGAACAAAACACACATTTATTGTGTAACATGAATTCCTGTGAGTGCCATCTGATGAAGATCAAAGGTTGGTGATTAATTAAATTGTTATTTCTGACTTTTGTGAGCCCTCTCCTTGGCTGGAAAATGGAGGTATGGTTTTCTGTGACTAGGCGCTGACCTAACATAATCACATGGTCTGCTTTCTCCGTACAGCCTTTTTGAAGTCGGACACTGTGGTTGGATTTACAAGAAGTTATCTTTAAAATGGTGTATAGTACTTGTATGTTTGAGATATGTTAATTATGGGATTTCTGTTGTTTTGAATTTGGCACCCTGCAATTTCACTGGCTGTTGTCGAGGTGGGACATAACCACCCTTTTCGACCAGATTCCTTAAAAGGACAGGCAAAAATGTACATATCAGACCAGAACATTGCCAAGTTGTTGCAGTGTGTATAATGGTCGGGGGCTGAACCCTGAATAAATAACCTTTAGACCAGACAGACGTGAGAACATGGTCCACACGTTTGAAATGTTTTGAACTTAAGCTAAACATGAGGTGAGGAAGATAAACTCACCAGACTAGACCAGGACACCGCCAGTCTGCAGCTGTGCATGTAAAGTGGTGTGGAACTTTGACTATCAACTTGAGGAAAAGGAGAAGAAAACTCCCCTCTCAGACAATCCCTGATACAGTTAAATAGCTGTTCTTAGGAAACAGCTCATTGGAAACAGGACAAGAAGGATATTGTGAACTCTGGTGGACAATCAGAGCATGTACAAATGGCCCCCCGGAAAGACTCCTCTGAAGGAGGGCTCGTATCGACAGAGAAACGGCGAATGGCAATCAACACGTAAATACATGAATTACTTCATATTCCAAATGGGTGGCGGTTTGTGTGCAAGGTGTATGATTAATGTGAGGACAGTCCAAGAATGTATCCATGATAAATGTCCCTTTTTTTGTATTTCTCTTTTCCCCGACCCCCTCTCCATATTAGTAACAAGCCGTCATATTTTGCCAGTCCACTAGGGACCTCTGTCTCATGTGTGTATGTATATTCTGTGTTATTATTTAGTTAGCTAGTAAATAAATAACTAAATAATAATAATAATTGTGTAGTACTGAATAATGCTCAAGGCTGGGTTTTTTGCAGATCCAAGAAGGTTGCAACAGTTCAGATTTTTAGACTGATATGGGGTAATGATTAATAAGTGACTGGTATCGATATATATAGAGTTTAATTCGGGAGATGGCAACTAGTTAAACAAATTTGTCCGTGGAGCCCCGAATCCTAATGAGTTCATTGTTACATTCAATTGGGTAACAATTAAACATAGTTAGTGGATTAAAAAAATAACAGTCATCAGATTAATGAAAGTCATGTCACGACAGGTCTGTGTATGTGTTAACCTTTATCCAAGTAGGTTTCCCTGAGCCTTTCATCATGGTTGTGCCATCTCCACAGGAGACAAGCCAGTTTCCCTCAACGATAAAGGTCAGCACCAGATGCGTCATGCCCATAGGGACACAAGGGCACATGGCCCCTCAGATTGTCCTGTTTAAAAAAACATCTGATGTTAAATTGGTCACTAAATTTAGTTATTGAGCCGTTTCATCATAATTATTCATAAAAAGATCTGTCAGTGGTATTTTGCGGATGGGAAACGCTGACTGGACCAGGCAAAGAGTAGCCCCACCCATTCTCTCTAGTAAGTGGTTCCTACCAAGGTGCACCACAGAGCAAAGATATGCATGCGGACAGTATTATAAGTGGAGGAGGAGAGAGAGTGTCGAGAGACACACATAGCATTTGATTTGATTTTAGCTGCCGGTAATGGGCAGGACTCGCTGAAGGTACAGTATTTCTAAATAAATTTGATCAAGCTATGAATCAATTAATAAATAAGGCTAACCATTTGTATTGTTGCTCTATAATACTATCCGCCTATAATTTATTTTGTAGTTGAGTAGGTTCCCAATCTCCCAAATCCCAACCTCATAACTAGCTACCAAGCCATTTCAGGCTATCAATCAAGTTAGAGTAGCTTGTTTAACTATATTAGCTTGCATGCCTGCTGTAAAAGTTGCTCGACTTTAGAATAGACTTAATATACCAGTGTGGCAGTTGTACAACACTCTTAAGGAATACAATTTCTTAAATAATCAATGTGCATCATTAATTAAAAATATATCAATATTTTTTACATATAATTAGGCATAATAATTATGGCTCTATATTGCAGGAAAAAACATTCAGGTGTTTGAAAAATACTCAATTCTCAAACCTAGCCCTAAGGTTCCCCTCTCTGTGCTCTACGTCATTGTACTACACCAGACGACTACTAGGGTGGCTGGATATTCATTTTTTTACTTGTGGGGTAGCCATGGTGCCCTTGTACTTTTCTAGGTGGTGTAATTGGCTGGCTTTAGTTTGGGCCAAAATGTATTCTGAAGAGATGAACGGTTGATTACGGACTCAATTAGGGTCAAGAGACACAGGGACAGCTCGGGCACCCAGGGCTAGTCGTCTTTACTAGGTACCCTCGTGGACTCATCACCAGGGTTGGGGATTACAACAAAAATTGTGACTGTGAACCGTTTCTTTACCAGCAACGATATTGTAATCAGATTATAGATAGTTTCGTACAACTAGATGATTCCTCTAGGATTACTTTCAAATGTATTATTGATATCTACATAGCGCATTGATATGAATAAACCTGCTGCTCTCTCATTTAGTCATTTGCGCCTTACGGATTGTGGTTGTTGTTGATGTCAATATGTATATATGTATTTTAACCCAATAATCAATCATTGTTTTTGAGACCAGTGGAAAACCAGTAAAAAAATAGCTCTTGCAATAGCTGCAATGCAGATCCCAGCTTATGGAATAAAAGTTCTTAAGGGAGTTCCTCCCTTCTAAACTCCCCCGTGGTGTTGTGTTCCAAAATGTCAAAAACGTGTTTAATTTAAGAAGAACACGAATAGGGCTTTTATTAATCAATCTATTTGTGCTGATAAAAAAATATCCATAGGCCTAATGGACACATGCTCAAACTCGCACACTTTTGACAGACTTAAACAGCTGCAAATGATCAAGATATCAGTGTCACCAACAAACACGTAAACAAAAGGCCTATCGAAAATGCAGCATATGGCATGAATTTTTTACCTGTAAATAGTAGTGCTCAGAGCACGCCATTCCAAAACAAGAATTTATTTTTCAACTCGAAGCAATGAGCCTAATCAGTTCTCCATGACAACAAAATAATAAACAACAGGCTAATAAGTCCTTTTGGGGGGGATTATGCTCAGGTAAAACAGTTTGGGTAACCTGTATTTCCAAGTCCTATTCTTGAAGATCAAGGGGTATAAAATTAATTAGAGTGACTGGAAATCTGACAGATTGTGTTTTTTGTTTTATGTAAAGATATAGCCTACTCATATTGTTATCTAGAAGAAGCCTATATCACCAACCCATAAAGTAAAATGCACCATTGATTTATGGCCAGCTACAGTATGTAAACTCTAATACTGATTTATCCTGCAATAGATGTCCTTCAATTAGTCATATTAATTTTGTCTTCTTGCAATGTTTCTTGAGCAGGTTGAGGTTTATTGGGATGAGTCTTGTTCTTGAGGAAAAACTGAGTGATTTCAGCTAGATGGGCCAGCTGCAAAGTCTAAATTGACTGTGCAGCTGGCACATCTAGTGGACATTTTGCAATCATTTTTTGTAAGAATGTATGGAAACAAAAATGTGCTTTCATTTAATGGGGGTAGGCATCAGAGTTAGCAGTGTGGTTAAGGTTAGGGTTAGGTTTAAAATCATAAAGTTGTAAGACTTTGTGGCAGTGCCAGATAGTGACCACTGCAGAGCTGCCTCCAGAAAAAGATTCATGACAAAAGACTAACATGTGCATCTTAAGGGAAAAGTAATCAGATTACATTACTGAGTTTGGGTAGTCCAACAATTATGTTACTGATTACAATTCTGAAACTAACAGATTACATTTATAAAGTAACCTACCCAACCCTGCTCATCACATAGCAGCAAGATTGTGGCTATAGGGCTCAAGCTCGCTCTCCTGATTCCGCCCAAGGTTCATTAAAGCTGCAACATGTACGTTTTTGGATGACCTAACCAAATTCACATAGAAATGTGAGTTATAGATCTGTTTTTCTCATTGACAGAAGGTGTAAGGAGCGGTAGATATGTTCTATGTGCACTATTTCTATTCGTCCTGTTCTTAAATGACAATTTTGCATCTTTTACTTTCGGTTTTGAACACCAGCTTCAAACACCTGAAAATACAATGATTTAGATGGTACAATGATTCTTTTCACTACTTGATTTGTCACATAAACTGAAATTAGGCAAACTATTAGAATTTTTGCAACGCAATCTTTGCGTTCTGCACCTTTAAAATGAAGGGAAAGAAAACCATCATCGCTGCAAATAATTTCAAGCTCCCATTACTGAAGCAGTTTCAAACTCAATTGTTATCTCGCAGTGTAGCTGCTTTACCAGCCTTGTTCACACTTGAAGCTGAGTTAATCTGAAATTAACCGTCAAATTGTGACTGATGTGTCACACTACCCTCTTACAGGAGGATAGTAACCGTGTCCTAATTGAACTCTTGATACTGAGAGATTTACTGTGCATTACTGATCAATATCCATGCTCTTACAACAGATTAAATGTACATTGATTTCTATGACGAGATTAGAAATACATTGGCAAATGCTCACATTCTCCACATAATCATCATTTCAGGAGTACTTATTGATTCGAAGTAATGCCTCACCACTGCATCCTTGTCACTCTCACAGAATATCCCTTGTCTAGTCCAGTCTAGCTGTGCTGTCACAGGAAAAACCTGAGGATAGATGTTGGCCTGTCTCCAAGCCGTCCAACTGGGAAATGTTCCATCATAGAGAAGGAATAAAATAAATGGAGTGTTACAACTCAGGGAGAATTTATCAGTCCGTGTTTGGTGGACTCTCCAAAGTGAGACATTTGGGATTTTAAGGTTATATTTTTTGGAGAAATAGTGTATTCATTCTCTTTGCCAATTTTGAACTCGAGTGAGTTTGTGTGAACTATATATTTTTAAAAGTTTCTTGACTTTTTTTCTGTCAGTTATATTTGATGTCACTGAATAGATATTGGATCTAAAACCACAAACTATGGTGAATAATGCGTGTATAATAATGTTAACATTATTATAATGTTAACAAATGTGAATATTTTCAATACAAATGGACTGATACTCATTATTGTATATATCTAATTAAATATTAATTTCAGTTAAGATAATTACTGCAAGGGTCATTCCCTTCTCATTTTCAAAAGCTCTTAAAAAGGTCCAATGCACCTGTTTTTATCTCAACATCAAATCATTTCTGGGTTACAATTAAGTAATTTACTGTGATTGTCTTCAATTAAAATTGTAAAAAATAAACTATCCAATGTACTTGCTAAAATATACTTAAGTATCAAAAGTGGAAGTGAAAGTATAAATAACTTAAAATGCCTTATATTAAGCAAACAGACGGCACCATTTTCTTGTTTTTAAAATGTAGACAGTCAGGGACACACTCCAACACTCAGACATGATTTACGAAAGATGAATTTGTGTTTAGTGAGTCCACCTGACCATAGGCAGAAGGGATGACCACGTTTTCTCTCGATAAGTGTGTGAATTTCACAATTTTGAGGTCAGGGCTCTGTGCAGGCCAGTCAAGTTTTTCAACACTGATCTCGACAAACCATTTCTGTATGGACCTTGCTTTGTACACAGGGGGATTGTCATACTGAAACAGGAAAGGGCCTTCCCCAAACTGTCGCCAGAAAGTTGGAAGCACAGAATTGTCTAGAATGTCATTGTATGCTGTAGCGTTAAGATTTCCCTTCACTGGAACTAAGGGGCCTAGCCCAAACCATGAAAAACAGCCCCAGACCATTATTCATCCTCCACCAAACTTTTCACTTGGCACTAAGCAATGGTAGAGGTAGCTTTCTGCTGGCATCCGCCAAACCCAGATTCGTCCATCGAACTGCCAGATGGTGAAGCTTGATTCATCACTCCAGAGAATGTTTTTTCACTGCTCCAGAGTCCATTGGTGGCGAGCTTTACACCATTCCAGATGACGCTTGGCATTGAACATTGTGATCTGAGGCTTGTGTGTGGCTGCTCTGCCATGGAAACCCATCTCAATAAGCTCCCAACGAACAGTTATTTTGCTGAAGTTGCTTCCAGAGGCAGTTTGGAACTCGGTAGTGAGTGTTGCAACCGAGGACAGATGATTTTTATGCAGTACCTGCTTCAGCACTCGCCGTAGTTCAAAATGTATTAAACAGTACAGTACCCAATAATGACAAAGTGAAAACATGTTTTAACAATTACAAGTACAACCACAACATGGTGCAGCTGCCACTATGCTTGAAAATATGGAGAATGGTACTAAGTAATATGTTTTATTGGATTTGCCCCAAATATAACACTTTTATTCAAGACAAAAAAGTTAATTGCTTTGCCACATTTTTTGCAACATTACTTTAGTGCCTTGTTGTAAACAGGCTGCATGTTTTGGAATATGTGTATTCTGTACAGGCTTCCTTCTTTTCACTCTGTGTAACGGCGTTCTTCGTTTGTCGCAAGAAAGTCGGACTGAAATGCAGCGTGGTGGTTACTCATGTTTTTAATGAATGAATCACGGTACATGAAATAACTGATACAAAATACGAAAACAACAAAACGGAACGTGAAAACTAATTACAGCCTATCTGGTGAAACTACACAGAGACAGGAACAATCACCCACGAAATACACAGTGAAACCCAGGCTACCTAAATACGGTTCCCCATCAGAGACAACAAGAATCACCTGACTCTGATTGAGAACTGCCTCAGGCAGCCAAACCTAAACTTAACACACCCCTAATCAACCACAATCCCAATGCCTACAAAAAAACCCAATACGACAACACAATAACATAAACCCATGTCACACCCTGGCCTGACCAACTAATTATATAAAACACAAAATACTAAGACCAAGGCGTGACAGCCTGTTTCTTTGTAGTGACTAGGCGTATTGATACACCATCCAAAGTGTAATTAAAGAGTCACTGAGTACACCGATATTTCACTTCCTTAAAATCCCAATGAATGAATCTAAGATAACTCAAGAAATCTGTAATTTGCCAAGAACGCGTTAGTTGCGTTAGTCAATTTAATATCTAACTAATGTGTTTTCTGTACAGGTCTATCTCACATGTCTATGCTATTGGATAGAGAGCAATCATAGCAGCTTTTCACCGCATGTTAGTGGGCAAATGGACATTGTCAAATGAAAACCCAACTTTAATTGACTTATTGTGACACAGAAATGTTTCAAATTCTGACCAAAATGATTTAGTGAATTTTGACACGAGAATAACTGTTTCTGACTCGTATTGATGCCACATAGGTCATTTTCAAAGGGATTAATTTATTTTTAAAGACAGTCGCTCTTTAATAACTTCACCATGCTCAAAGGGATATTCAATGTCTGCTTTTTATAACCCATCTACCAATAGATGCCCTTCTTTGAGAGGCATTGGAAAACCTCCCTGGTCTTTGTGGTTGAATCTGAGTTTCAAATTCACTGCTTGACTGAGGGATCTTACAGATAATTGTATGTGTGGGGTACAGATGAGATAGTCATTCAAAAATCATATTAACTTCTTGCGTCGAGCAATCCTGGATCCGGGATTCTATTTATAGCCTCAAGCTCATTAGCATAACGCAACGTTAACTATTCATGAAAATCACAAATGAAATTAAATAAATATATTTGCTCTCAAGCTTAGACTTTTGTTAACAACACTGTCATCTCAGATTTTCAAAATATGCTTTACAACCATAGCTAAACAAGCATTTGTGTAAGAGTGTTGATAGCTAGCATAGCTATAAGAGTGTTGATAGCTAGCATAGCTATAAGTCTAGAATTCAGCCAAAATAATAAATAAATAAAATAAAATAATTTACCTTTGAAGAACTTCAGATGTTTTCAATGAGGAGACTCTCAGTTAGATAGCAAATGTTCAGTTTTTCAAAAAAATATTATTTGTGTAGGACAAATCGCTCCGTTTTGTTCACGTTTGGCTATGACAAAAACCTGTATCCAGTCATAGCCTCAAGCTCATTAGCATAACGTAACGTTAACTATTTATGAAAATCGCAAATGAAATGAAATGAATATGCTATCTCTCAAGCTTAGCCTTTTCTTAACAACACTGTCATCTCAGATTTTCAAAATATGCTTTTGAACCATAGCAAAACAAGCATTTGTGATAGCTAGCGTAGCATTTAGCGTAGCATTTAGCGGGCAACATTTGCACAAAAACCAGAAAAGGATTCAAATAAAATAATTTACCTTTGAAGAACTTCGGATGTTTTCAATGAGGAGACTCTCAGTTACATAGCAAATGTTCAGTTTTTCCTGAAAGATTCTTTGTGTAGGAGAAATCGCTCCGTTTTGTACATCACGTTTGGGTACAAAAAAAAAGAAAATTCAGTCATCAAAACGGCGAACTGTTTTCCAAATTAACTCCATAATATCGACTGAAACACGGCAAACGCTGTTTAGAATCAATCCTCAATGTGTTTTCACATATCTCTTCATTGATATATCGTTCGTGGTAGTCTCCTTTCTCCGGTGAATCGCTTGGAAAAAGACGTGCAGGTGAAGATTACGCAATAATTTCGGAGGAGGACACCGGGCCGACACCTGGTAAATGTAGTCTCTTATGGTCAATCTTCCAATGATATGCCTAGAAATACGTCACAATGCTGCAGACACCTTGGGGAAATGACAGAAAGTCACACCCATATAAGGAGACATTGGAACACAGCGCATTCAAAATCTGGACCATTTCCTGTATGAAATTTCATCTTGGTTTCGCTTGTAGCATTAGTTCTGGGGCACTCACAGGTAATATATTTGCAGTTTTGGAAACGTCAGTGTTTTCTTTCCAAAGCTGTCAATTACATGCAAATTCGAGCATCTCTTCGTGACAAAATATCTTGTTTAAAACGGGAACGTTTTTTATCCAAAAATTAAAAGAGCGCCCCCTATCTCTAAGAAGTTAATGAGAAGTCTATATTTAATTCTGTGAATAACACTTGTTTCTTTTATCAATATTTATTATGAGTATTTCTGCAAAATTACTGGATGTTTTGGAATGAAAACATTACTGCACGTAAGGCGCCAATGTAAACTGAGATTTTTGGATATAAATATGCACATTATCGAACAAAACATACATGTATTGCGCAACATGATGTCCTACGAGTTTCATCGAATGAAGATCATCAAAGGTTAGTGAATCATTTTATCTATATTTCTGCTTTTTGTGACTCCTATCTTTGGCTGGAAAAATGTCTGTGTTTTTTCGACTTGACTATGACCTAACATAATCATATGTTGTGCGTTTAGCTGTAAAGCATTTTTGAAATCGGACACAAATGGGTAGATTAACAAGATGTTTATCTTTCATTTGCTGTATTGGACTTGTTAATGTGTGAAAGTTACATATTTCAAAAAAAATATTTTTGAATTTTCTCACGCTGCCTTTTCAGCTGAATGTTTTCGAGGGGTTCCACTAGCGCTAGAAAGGTTAAGCACATTTTTAATCCTGCCTGAACTTATTTAGGCTTGCCATAACAAAGGGGTTGAATTCTTATTGACTCAAGACATTTCTGCTTTTCATTTTTTATTAATTAGTAAACACTTTGACATTATGGGGTATTGTGTGTGACCAAACAAATCTCAATGTCATCCATTTTAAATTCAGGCTGCAAAAAAATCAAGGAGTGTGAATACTTTCATAAAGGCACTGTAACTGCCAAGGCTGTCCCTGAGACTGTTGTCTACCCACTGATCCAAACAAACCTCCTACACCACTCTCTCATTCCTAGATATCATTGCTTATTTAAACCCCGGTGCCCGCATCCAAGTGAGAGAGCTGCCAAATTGTTGGCTCTTCATTGCTGGCTACATCCCACACAATATCTCAAGTAGTACACTGGTGGGTTTGACTGCCAAGCTTATTGGATGCAGACAGAGGACGAGTGGGATCTGAAACTGAGGATGTTCGCTAATGCTCAATACACAAATCCATTGAGCTCAGGGTGATACTGCCTTGCTAAACATTATCATCACTTTCATTTAGAGACTGTAGGTGTTTCTTTGATTCCTTCTTTGATTAACTATTGCCTAGGTGCCAGTATGAAAGACAATACCACAGAAACCATTTGTCATTGTATAATTAATTTTAGGATACTTTCTATGACTGAATCACCTTTCCCAAGGGGGGCGAAAATATTCTTCTCTACTGACAAAGGCTTTTGGTGTGGAAAATTGTTGCTCTTTTCAAATACGATATGCCATCTACCTTAGCCAAAACAAACACTATCAGAGTTTCAGCCTTATTTAGTTAATCAGCCTTCATGAACACAGCTCAGGTGTAAAGCAACTCACAGAATGGACAATCTCAGGGATTGCTAACTCCACTATTGACATCTCACTCCTGAGGCTTGGTCATCTTTTGACCAGAGAAACTGCCACTCAATGAAGCAGGAAATCACATAATGGTGCCAGATTTAGGTTGTCCTGTGCTTTCTAATTAATTAAGTAAGCAATAGCAGATGTATGACTGTAATCAGGGTAAGTTAGTTGACCTAAACAGTTTGTGTTATGACAACAGTTGCCATGGGTGTTTGTGTAATCTGTTATCAGCAGTATTTTATGTAGTGCTTAAATTGTTACTTTTTCATGTTTTACCACAATCTATGTTTTCTTTTCTTGAGAGAAGTTCTTTGACAACTAAAAATGATCCCTTCTAGAGGTTTTAAACGTCTTATGGCTTAGATCCCGCTAACGGGATCGATATGAAAACAGCCAGTGAAAGTGAAGGGCACCAAATTCAAACAACAGAAATCTCATTAAAATTCCTCAAATATAAAAGTTTTTTTTACACCATTTTAAAGATAAACTTGTTGTTAATCCCACCACAGTGTCCGATTTCAAAAAGGCTTTACGAGGAAAGCACACCAAACAATTATGTTAAGTCAGTACCTAGTCACAGAAAAACAGCCATTTTTACAACCAAAGAGAGGAGTCACAAAAAACACAAAAAGAGATAAAATGAATCACTAACCTTTGATGATCTCATCAGATGACACTCATAGGACTTCATGTTACACAATGAATGTATGTTTTGTTCGATAAAGTTAATATTTATATCCAAAAATCTCAGTTTACATTGGCTCGTTACGCTTCCAAAACATCCGGTGATTTTGCAGAGAGCCACATCATTTTACAACTGTTAAATTGAAAATACAAGTGTTATGCATTGAACTTTGGATAAACTTCTCCTTAAAATGCAACCGCTGTGTCAGATTTCAAAATAGCTTTGCTGAAAAATCACACCATGCAATAATCTGAGTACAGCGCTAAGACAACAAAACAAGCTATACAGATATCCGCCATGTTGTGGAATCAAAAGAAGTCAGAAATAGCATTATAAATATTTACTTACCTTTGATGATCTTCATCAGAATGCACTCCCAAGAATCCCAGGTCCACAATAAATGGTTGTTTTATTAGATAAATTCAAATCAAATCAAATGTTATTTGTCACATACACATGGTTAGCAGATGTTAATGTGAGTGTAGCGAAATGCTTGTGCTTCTAGTTCCGACAATGCAGTAATAACCAACGAGTAATCAAGCTAACAATTCCAAAACTACTACATTATACACACAAGTGTAAAGGGATAAAGAATATGTACATAAAGATATATGAATGAGTGATGGTACAGAGCGGCATAGGCAAGATGCAGTAGATGGTATCGAGTACAGTATATACATATGAGATGAGTATGTAAACAATGTGGCATCGTTAAAGTGGCTAGTGATACATGTATTACATAAAGATGCAGTAGATGATATAGAGTACAGTATATACGTATACATATGAGATAAATAATGTAGGGTATGTAAACATTGTATTAAGTAGCATTGTTTAAAGTGGCTAGTGATATATTTTACATAAATTCCCATTATTAAAGTGGCTGGAGTTGAGTCAGTGTGTTGGCAGCAGCCACTCAATGTTAGTGGTGGCTGTTTAACAGTCTGATGGCCTTGAGATAGAAGCTGTTTTTCAGTCTCTCGGTCCCAGCTTTGATGCACCTGTACTGACCTCGCCTTCTGGACGATAGCGGGGTGAACAGGCAGTGGCTCGGGAGTTGTTGTCCTTGATGATCTTTATGGCCTTCCTGTGACATCGGGTGGTGTAGGTGTCCTGGGGGGCAGGTAGTTTGCTCCCGGTGATGCGTTGTGCAGACCTCACTACCCTCTGGAGAGCCTTACGGTTGTGGGCGGAGCAGTTGCTGTACCAGGCGGTGATACAGCCCGACAGGATGCTCTCGATTGTGCATCTGTAGAAGTTTGTGAGTGCTTTTGGTGACAAGCCAAATTTCTTCAGCCTCCTGAGGTTGAAGAGGCGCTGCTGCGCCTTCTTCACGATGCTGTCTGTGTGGGTGGACCAATTCAGTTTGTCTGTGATGTGTACGCCGAGGAACTTAAAACTTACTACCCTCTCCACTACTGTTCCATCGATGTGGATAGGGGGTATTCCCTCTGCTGTTTCCGGAAGTCCACAATCATCTCCTTAGTTTTGTTGACGTTGAGTGTGAGGTTATTTTCCTGACACCACACTCCGAGGGCCCTCACCTCCTCCCTGTAGGCCGTCTCGTCGTTGTTGGTAATCAAGCCTACCACTGTTGTGTCGTCCGCAAACTTGATGATTGAGTTGGAGGCGTGCGTGGCCACGCAGTCGTGGGTGAACAGGGAGTACAGGAGAGGGCTCAGAACGCACCCTTGTGGGGCCCCAGTGTTGAGGATCAGCGGGGTGGAGATGGTGTTACCTACCCTCACCACCTGGGGGCGGCCCATCAGGAAGTCCAGTACCCAGTTGCACAGGGCGTGGTCGAGACCCAGGGTCACGAGCTTGATGACGCGTTTGGAGGGTACTATGGTGTTAAATGCTGAGCTGTAGTCGATGAACAGCATTCTCACATAGGTATTCCTCTTGTCCAGATGGGTTAGGGCAGTGTTCAGTTTGTTTGAGATTGCATCGTCTGTGGACCTATTTGGGCAGTAAGCAAATTGGAGTGGGTCTATGGTGCTACGGGGCGGTAGTCGTTTAACTCAGTTACCCTAGCTTTCTTGGGAACAGGAACAATGGTGGCCCTCTTGAACCATGTGGAAACAGCAGACTGGGATAGGGATTGATTGAATATGTCCGTAAACACACCAGCCAGGTGGTCTGCGCATGCTCTGAGGGCGCGGCTGGGGATGCCGTCTGGGCCTGCAGCCTTGCGAGGGTTAACACTTTAAATGTTTTACTCACCTCGGCTGCAGTGAAGGAAAGTCCGCATGTTTTGGTTGCGGGCCGTGTCAGTGGCACTTTATTGTCCTCAAAGCGGGCAAAAAATAATTTATGTCCAAATACCTCCTTTTTGTTCGCGCCTTGAGTTCACAAATCCAAATTCACGACGCTCAGGCCAGACGAAAAGTTAAAAAATTCCATTACAGTTCATAGAAACATGTCAAACGGTGTATAGAATCAATCTTTGATGTTTTTAACATATATCATCAATAATGTTTCAACCGGAGAATTCCTTTGTCTTTAGAATGGATGGATGCGATGGAACACATTTGAGAGACTCTCACGGGAGCGTGCCTGAATGAGCTCATTGCACTCTACTAGACACCTGACTCAATCAGCTCTCATTCCCCCCTCCTTCACAGTAGAAGCCTCAAACAAGGTTCTAAAGACTGTTGACATCTAGTGGAAGCCTAGGGAAGTGCAATCGGACCAAATTTACACTGTATCTTGGATAGGCAAAGAGTTGAAAAACTCCAATCCTCAGATTTCCCACTTCCTGGTTGGATTTCTTCTCAGATTTTCACCTGCCATATGAGTTCTGTTATACTCACAGACATTATTCAAACAGTTTTAGCAACTTCAGAGTGTTTTCTATCCTAATATACTAATGATATGCATATCTTAGCTTCTGTGCATGAGTAGCAGGCAGTTTACTCTGGGCACCTTATTCATCCAAGCTACTCAATACTGCCACCCAGTCATAAGAAGTTTTAATGCGCACCCAAACAATGATTAAAATAAGCTTAAAAATCGGCGGACCAGTTTAACATTTTGCAAAGGATTCATAGCTTGAGAAGGAGAGGTCGGTATTGTTTACCACTTTCATCTCTTCTGTCACATAATGAAAACATCCAGTGGGGCTATTCTCGACCCGTTCAACAGTGTTTCTGCGTTTTCCACCAGAAGACGGCTTGTTTTTCCAGGTATCTGCCTACCATAACCCAGCTATCATAGATATAGACTGGCTTATGTGAGAGGTCCTTTTCAAAAACATCCTGGGTCTTTGAAGAACGGGAGACTGCTTATCTTTTCTCCTTTCATCCTCATCAGTGGTCTCCAGCGTAGCTCAAAGGGACTCCAGATTGGAATATTGAAATAACAGATTCTGTTCTGATTACTATGAAACAGGAAAAATACACTATTCCCACAATTACTTCTGTGTTAAAGTAAAGCTATACATAAAAACCATAAATCTTGATAATCTATCTATAATCGTTACTTGGATTACTGACTTGTAGGTATTGTTTTTGTATCATTGTGACTCACCACAAGTGGCACTATTATTGATGTTATACGGTTTCTTAAAGGATTATTAAAATATCTAATCAAAATGTAGCTTCCAGCCGACCATTCTAGACTTTTTTGGCAAATACAAAATTCTCCAAAACTCCAAAGAAGCGGCATGACAACAACGTGATATGCAGGTATGGTTATGCAAGAGTATAAGTACTAGTGTAACTACATTTTCCAGAAATAATGAATTAGCCATTTCAAAGCTGCCATCATAAAAACATTTCTTCATTCCATAAATATTCCTAGGACTAAATGTTTCTGTCTATGTGTAGCAATGATGTGTTACTAGCCACTGTATGTTTCCATTAGTATCTTCACCAACCCTGCTTAGACACAACCTGGATTCAGCATGATCTTCCATGAGTGCTGTATGAGCTTTCGGAGTATAGAAGATACTGCTGATTTTATATATGTGAGAGTTGAATAACTGTTCCTCCTTCTAGAAATGTTTTTTTTTTCTAAAAAAAATGTCAGTTTTGGATCTTTTAGAACACCGGCAGCAGCTTGGAAAGATTGCTAGCTTGCTGATTGAAACACTGCTCGTGATTCAAAAGCACTCACGCTCTGAAGGGCTTCACTCACTCCACCACAGGAGTTCTATCCCAGTCTCCAGGCTCTGAAACACACAGACTAGAATCATCCCCCTTTCTTATCTCCAAAGTTACATTGCAAATGTCACCCTGTCCCCTATATAGTGCACCACTTTTGACCAGGGCTCATAGGGCTCTGGTCAAAAGTGGTGCACTATATAGGAAATAGGGTGTTATTTGGGACGCAGAGCAAGAATTCATCCCGCTGCTATCAGCAGCACTGATATGGTGGGCCCACTGTAATAACTCACTAGAGATGGGCTCGGCCTCAGACACAGGTGCAGCAAGGTGATGAGGGCCAAGGCTATACTGTACATGAGAGGTGGTTAAGAGGGCCACTCTCGCCTAAGTGTATCTGCAGAGCACTCAAGCCCACTCTTCTATGTCAGATCTTCTTGAGAGGTCCATGGCTCTATCTTGGGGGCTTTCTTACTAGCATAATCGAAGGCTGTTGTCTTCCTCCTCTCTTCCTATTCATTCTTGGTTAACAATTGTGCTGTGTTGTTGTGATATTTTTTTTAAGGCAGATATATTGTATGTACACATTGTATGTACGTACGTATGATGTTTTTCATTATCGAACTGAATGTGCATCCAGTTCCAATTTTTTGAGCATATCAATTCAAACGAGACAAAAATGCTGGTTACATTAGATAGTGTGTAAATCTAAGTAACAAAATTAAAAAATCCCATCAAAATCTGTCAGTTTAAGCTAGAGATATGTTTTTTTATGGGATTCGACTCAATCCACCACATATTCTTATAGTGGCCTTCTGCAAGCTACAGTGTATTTTGTCAGACAATGAAACAACCTGAAAATTGGTCTTCTCACGAAAAAGTCTGAATGGTTTGGCCTACAAACTAATATGACCACTCTATGGAAAGATGAGACTCTCACAAACACAATGGTGTCTCATCTGAAGGTAACCTGTACCGTTTTTTTTAATTATGTAAGTATGTAGCTAGTTCTGTGCCTACACCAAAAAACATGTTGAACAGGTGAAAAGAATTCAATGTAATATATAGATATTTCCTGACCTTTCTTATATCTCCAAAACAGGTTTCGGACAGACATTTCAAAACATTCTAATGCTTTATTTTTTACTGTCTTTTTGCCATTTATGAATGTTGTTCAATGTGTTTCTAAGGCAAATTTCTATATTTTATCACATATACAATAACAGTCAAAAGTTTGGAAACACCTACTCATTCAAGGGGTTTTCTTTATTTTTAAACTCAGCAAAAGAATAATTGTCCTCTCACTGTCAACTGCATTTATTTTCAGCAAACTTAACATGTGTAAATATTTGTATGAACAAAACAAGATTCAACAACTGAGACATAAACTGAACAAGTTTCACAAACATGTGACTAATATAAATAGAGTAATGTGTCCCTGAACAAAGTGGGGTTCAAAATCAAAAGTAACAGTCAGTATCTGGTGTGGCCACCAGCTGCATTAAGTAGTGCAGTGCATCTCCTCCTCATGGACAGCACCAGATTTGCCAGTTCTTGCTGTGAGATGTTACCCCACTCTTCCACCAAGGCACCTGCAAGTTCCCAGACATTCTGGGGGGAATGGCCCTTGCCTTCAACCTCCGATCCAACAGGTCCCAGATGTACTCAATGAGATTGAGATCCAGGCTCTTCGCTGGCCATGGCAGAACACTGACATTCCTGTCTTGCAGGAAATCACGCACAGAACGAGCAGTATGGCTGGGGGCTTTGTCATGCTGGAGGGTCATGTCAGGATGAGCCTGCAGGAAGGGTACCACATGAGGGAGGAGGATGTCTTCCCTGTAACGCACAGCGTTGAGATTGCCTGCAATGACAATAAGCTCAGTCCGATGATGCTGTAACACACCCCCCCAGAATATGGCGAACCCTCCACCTCCAAATCAATCCCGCTCCAGAGTACAGGCCTTGGTGTAACGCTCATTCCTTCAACGATAAATGCGATTCCGACCATCAACCCTGGTGAGACAATACCGCGACTCAGTGAAGAGCACTTTTTGCCAGTCCTGTCTGGTCCAGCAACGGTGGATTTGTGCCCATAGGCAACGTCGTTGCTGGATAGGTCTGGTGAGGACCTGCCTTACAACTGGCCTACAAGCCCTCATTCCAGCCTCTCTCAGCCTATTGCGGACAGTCTGAGCGGTGGAGGGATTGTGCGTTCATGGTGTAATTTGAGCTGTTGTTGCCATCTTGTACCTGTCATGCAGGTGTGATGTTCGGTTGTACCGATCCTGTGCAGGTGTTGTTACACGTGGTCTGCCTCTGCGAGGATGATCAGCTGTCTGCCCTGTCTCCCTGTAGGGCTGTCTTAGGAGTCTCACAGTACGGACATTGCAAATTATTGCCCTGGCCACATCTGCAGTCCACATGCCACCTTGAGGCATGCCTAAGGCACGTTCACACAGATGAGCATGGATCCTTGGCATCTTTCTTTTGGTGTTCTTCAGAGTCAGTAGAAAGGCTTCTTTAGTGTACTAATTTTTCATAACTGCGGCCTTAATTGCCTAAGCTGTTAGTGTCTTAATGACCGTTCCACAGGTGCATGTTCATTAGTTGTTCATGGTTGATTGAACAAGCATGGGAAACAGTGTTTAAACCCTTTACAATGAAGATCTGTGAAGTTATTTGAATCTTTACGAATTATCTTTGAAAGACAGGGTCTTGAAAAAGGGACGTTTCTTTCTTTTCTGAGTTTACTATTGTCTACATTGTAGAATGACAGTGAAGACATCAAAACTATGATTCAACACATACTATATGGAATCATGTAGTAACCAAAAAAGTGTTCATCAAATCAATATATATTTTAGATTTGAGATTATTCAAATTAGCCACACTTTGACGTGATGGCAGCTTTGTAAACTCTTGGTATTCTCTCAACCAGCTTCATGAGGTAGTCACTTGGAATTCAATTAACAGGTGTGCCTTGTTAAAAGTCAATTTGTGGAAATTATTTCCTTCTTAACCTCTTGAAACTCTAGGGGTGCTATATCATTTTTGGATAAAAAGACGTGCCCGTTTTAAGCGCAATATTTTGTCACAAAAAGATGCTCGACTATGCATATAATTGGTAGCTTTGGAAAGAAAACACTCTGACGTTTCCAGAACTGCAAATATATTTTCTGTGCGTGCCCTAGAACGTGAGCTACAGGCAAAACCAAGATGAAACGGCATCCAGGAAATGAGCAGGATTTTTGAGGCTCCGTTTTCCATTGTCTCCTTATATGGCTGTGAATGCGAGAGGAATGAGTCTGCCCTTTCTGTCGTTTCCCCAAGGTGTCTGCAGCATTGTGACATATTTGTAGGCATATCATTGGAAGATTGACCATAAGAGACCACATTTACCAGGTGTCCGCCCGGTGTCCTGCGCCGAAATTGGTGCGCAAACCTCAGCTGCAAGTATTTTTCCATGGAATTCAGAGAAGAAAGCAGGCTTCCACGAACGATATATCAATGAAGAGATATGTGAAAAAACACCTTGAGGATTGATTCCAAACAACGTTTGCCATGTTTCGGTCGATATTATGGAGTTAATTCGGAAAAAGTTTGACGTTGTTGGTGACTGAATTTTCGGTTCGTTTCGGTAGCCAAATGTGATGTACAAAACGGAGCGATTTCTCCTACACAAAGATGCTTTCAGGAAAAACTGAACATTTGCTATCTAACTGAGAGTCTCCTCATTGAAAACATCTGAAGCTCTTCAAAGGTAAATGATTTTATTTATTTGGTTATCTGGTTTTTGTGAAAATGTTGCGTGCTAAATGCTACTCAAAATGCTAAGCTAGCTTAGCATACTCTTACACAAATTAGTGAATAGCGATGGTTCAAAAGCATATTTTGAAAATCTGAGATGACAGTGTTGTTAACAAAAGTCTAAGCTTGAGAGCAAATATATTTATTTCATTTCATTTGCGATTTTCATGAATAGTTAACGTTGCGTTATGCTAATGAGCTTGAGGCTATAAATAGAATCCCGGATCCGGGATTGCGCGACGCAACAGGTTAAAATGTCTTATGGCCGGGGGTCAGTATTGTGTAGCTTGGATGAATAAGTTGCCCAAAGTAAACGGCCTACTCCTCAGTCTCAGTTGCGAATATATGTATATTATTATGGTATTGGATAGAAAACTCTAAAGTTTTTAAAACTGTTTGAATGATTTCTGTGAGTATAACAGATCTCATATGGCAAGCAAAATCCTGAGGAGAAATCAAAACAGAGAGTGAGACATCTGAGCTTTGAATGTATTCACCAGAGTCCCTAATGAAATCCCCTTGATATATTAATGATGTTGCACTGCCTAGGGGTTTCCACTAGATGTCAACCATCAATAGAAATTATAATAAGACTTCTATGGTGTTGTGGGAGTGAATGATAGCAGAATCAGTCAGGTGTCTGGCAGTCAGCCATTTTATGATCATGCTTATTCCTCATGGTAGTCACTTGCATTTCATGGCTCATGAAGACAAGAAGGAATAGTCCGGTTGGAACTTTATTGAAAGTATATGTTAAAACCTCTTGATGCTATGGGGGCGCTATTTCATTTTTGGATAAAAAGACGTGCCCGTTTTAAGCGCAATATTTTGTCACAAAAAGATGCTCGACTATGCATATAATTGATAGCTTTGGAAAGAAAACACTCTGACGTTTCCAGAACTGCAAAGATATTCTCTGTGGGTGCCCTAGAACGGGAGCTACAGGCAAAACCAAGATGAAACGGCATCCAGGAAACCAGCAGGATTTTTGAGGCTCCGTTTTCCATTGTCTCCTTATATGGCTGTGAATGCGAGAGGAATGAGCCTGCCCTTTCTGTCATTTCCCCAAGGTGTCTGCAGCATTGTGACGTATTTGTAGGCATATCATTGGAAGATTGACCATAAGAGACTACATTTTCCAGGTGTCCGCCCGGTGTCCTCCGTCGAAATTGGTGCGTCTTTTTCAGCTGCTGGTATTTTTCCATGCGATTCTGAGGGGAAAGCAGGCTTCCACGAACTGCATATCAATGAAGAGATATGTGAAAAAACACCTTGAGGATTGATTCTAAACAACGTTTGCCATGTTTCGGTCGATATTATGGAGTTAATTCGGAAAAAGTTTGACGTTTTGGTGACTGAATTTTCGGTTAGTTTCGGTAGCCAAATGTGATGTACAAAACGGAACGATTTCTCCTGCACAAAGATTCTTTCAGGAAAAACTGAACATTTGCTATGCAACTGAGAGTCTCCTCATTGAAAACATCCGAAGCTCTTCAAAGGTAAATGACAAATTAGTGATTTGCTATGGTTCAAAAGCATATTTTGAAAATCTGAGATGACAGTGTTGTTAAGAAAAGGCTAAGCTTGAGAGCAGGTGCATTATTTTCATTTTATTTGCGATTTTCAGAAATCGTTAACGTTGCGTTATGCTAATGAGCCTGAGGCTTTATTCACGATCCCGGATCCGGGGTGGGGAATATCAAGAGGTTAAAAACTTCTAAATGATTGATCCTGTACATAGTTTGAAACGTTTCTTTGAACTGTATATAACTTTTTGAAGTTTTTGTCCGATGTAACGCTGACCGGAATGAGCGTTTGGATATGTACACCAAACACGCTAACAAAAGTAGGTATTTGGACATAAATAACGGACATTTTTGAACAAAACAAACATTTATTGTGGACCTGGGATTGCTGGAGTGCTTTCTGATGTAGATCATCAAAGGTAAGGGAATATTTATCATGCAACTACTTGTTTATGTTGACGTCAACATGGCGGCTATTGTGACAATTGTTTCTGAGCGCCGTCTCAGATTATTGCATGGCTGGTTTATTCCGTAAAGTTTTTTTGAAATCCAACACAGCAGTTGCATTAAGGAGAGGTATATATATAATTCCATGTGTATAACTTGTATTATCATCTACATTTATGATGAATATTTCTGTTGAATGATGTGGCTATGCAAAATCATTGGATGTTCTTGTAATGCGCCAATGTAAACACATATTTTGATAAATATGAACCTTATCAAACAAAACAGACATGTATTGTGTAACATGAAGTCCGATTAGTGTCATCTGATGAAGATTGTAAAAGGTTAGTGATTAATTGTATCTCTATTTCTGCTTTTTGAAACTCCTCTTTGGCTGGGAAAAAAAATGGCTGTGTTTTTCTATGGCTATATGTGGTGACCTAACATAATCGTTTGTGGTGCTTTTGCTGTAAAGCATATTTGAAATTGTACACCATGGTGGGATTAACAACAAGAATAGCTTTCCAATGGTATGAGATACATGTATGTTTGAGGAATGTTAATTGAGATTTTTGATGTTTTGACAATGGTGCCCTACACTTTGACTGGCTGTTGTCATATCGCTCCCGTTAACGGGATTGCAGCCATAAGAAGTGAGTGCGTTTTTGCCAATCAGTTGTGTTGTGACAAGGTAGGGGGTATACAGAATTTAGCCCTATTTGGTAAAAGATCAAGTCCATATTATGGCAAAAACAGCTCGACTAACCAAAGAGAAACAACAGTCCGTCATTACTTTAAGACATGAAGGTCAGTTAATGTGGAATATTTCAAGAACTGCAAGTAACAGACCTCTCAAAATCAACTGTTCAGAGGAGGCTGTGTGAATCGGGCCTTCATGGTCAAATTGCTGCAAAGAAACCACTACTAAAGGACATCAATAAGAAGAAGAGACTTGCTTCGGCCAAGAAACATGAGCAATGATCTCTGCATGTGTAATTCCCACCGTAGTTTTACGCATTTATGTTGAAGAATAGCCGTAGGTGGCTACATTGTGTAAGTGGTTACATGGTGGCACCAAGAGAGATTCTCACGTAGAATACAGAGGTAGCCATTACTCCAATTGTTCCTACTGAAACACTAATTGTCCCGACGGATATATTATCGAATAGATATTAGAAAAACACATTGAGGATTGATTATAAACAACGTTTGCCATGTTTCTGTCGATATTATGTAGCTAATTTGGAATATTTTTCTCTGTTTTTGTGACTGCAATTTCCGGGCGATTTCTCAGCCAAACGTGAAGAACAAATGGAGCTATTTCGCCTACAAAAATAATCTTTTGGGAAAAAATGAACTTTGGCTATCTACCTGGGAGTCTCGTTAGTGAAAACATCCGAAGTTCATCAAGAAGTAAACAATTTAATTTGATTGCTTTTCTGATTTTCGTGACAAGGTTGCCTGCTGCTAGCAAGGCATAATGCTATGCTAGGCTACCGATAAACTTACACAAATGCTTGTCTAGCTTTGGCTGTAAAGCATATTTTGTGATTTTCATGAATAGGACTATTTTCTAGGGATATTTATGTCCGTTGCGTTATGCTAATTAGTTTCAGACGATAATTATGCTAGCGCATGCGGGTTTGAGAGTCACAAGAAGATTTATTAACCAGCACAGCATTCTGCAGCGATACGCCATTCCATCTGGTTTGTGCTTAGCGGGACTATCATTTGTTTTTCTTCAACAGGACAATGACCCAACACACATCCAGGCTGTTTAAGAGCTATTTGAACAAGAATGAGAGTGATGGAGTAACCTGGCCTCTACAATCACCCAACCTCAACCCAATCACAGCAGAGTGAAGGAAAAGCAGCTAACAAGTACTCAGCATGTGACAACTCCTTCAAGACGGTTGGAAAAGCATTCCAGATTAAGCTGTTTGAGAGAATGCCAAGCATGTGCAAAGCTGTCATCAAGTCAAAGGGTGGCTACTTTGAAGAATCTCAAATATATTTTGGATTTGTTTAACACTTTTTTTTGTTTACTACATGATTCCAAACTTTTGACTGGTATTGTATCTGTATATATTTTTTTATACCTAAAGTGGTCCTAATATTCCAAATCAAATTGCTAAATACAGGCACAAAACCGATATACACACAGCATATGTATGTATAAATGCAGCTGGATGCAGTTTTCCAGTAGTTCTAAGTCCATGAAATCATCTAATTGAACACTTTTAGATGTATGTCCACTGATCCTTACTCACTAAAAAGTTAACATCTGCAGTTGCAATTTATCATGTTGACAACTCTGGTGTGCTCTGTGTGATGATTCAGCAATTCATCAGGGATAATACCACAGCGCATTGCATAATGACTGTTTTTTTTTCATACAGCTCTAATCAACTGCATAGTGTGCAAAGCTCATTAATTTAGATGGTATTTAATTAGAATAATAATTGCTGCAAAATGTTTTTCAACAGGATTTGATTGTTGTCTGTTGATTAGCACTTACATTGACCCATTTAAGTATACAACAGGTTCTCAGTCAATTGGCCTTGTCAATGTCAGTACACACTGAACTCTGACCACGACAGCCTAATATACCAACACAAACATATGGTGTACTTAAGATGCTGGACAGCATTTTAGCTATCTTTCCTAAGAATAACGATGTACAGATGTAGGATGTTAATTAATTTCATCACCCTGTTGAAGGAGCACTGCAGGACATTTTTTTTTAATTGTAGTGTATCTGAGGTTTGTAATTTCCACTTTGAAATTTCAGATTTGATTTTCCCTCATGAAAACTGTATCAGCCCCCTTCAAAAATGTTTGTCAACTATAATACACATAATAATTCACATTTCCTGTTGCTTCAGGATTATTTTCCTGCTGTAGCAAACTGACTCAAATTAAGATCCTAAATCTGTATTATGATAAAACGTGTGTGTCCATGAGCCATGAGCCACCTAATTCAAACCAAGAGTGACACTTTTGATAAACCTGTAGGCAGCCATTCAGGGGTTCCTCCCCCAAAAAGTTTAGAGTTTATGCCGTAGCAGGTTTGTTGTAGATGGTGGCAGATTGAAGAAAATTGCATCATTCCGCCACACTATCGCGAGGGGGAGTTAGAACGCTGATTATGCTTTTGGTTTCTCTCCCTTGAAAAAACAGAAATTATTCTAAAATTTCAAACTGGCTTTATTTACCACAGTGTGGAAAGGCTGATAGCCCCTAGTCTAAATAGTCAGTTTTCTTAAACACAGTCCTTCATTGCTAATGTGAAGAAGAAACTGAATGAAAACGAGTCCAGCGAGGATACTGAGGGCAAAATGGTCACCCATATTTTTCAAGATCTGAGCTATTTAATTAATTTATTTATTTTTCTGCATAGATGCACTATGCAGAAATCGCTCTGGCATTTCCCCGTTGGAAAAATGTGAATAGTTTGCCTAAGATCAGTTTGTGACCAAACAAGCAAGTGTAGTGTAGAGAATCATTGTACTATCTAATTTGCTGTGAAATATATTTTATACACCGTTTGAAGCTGCTGTACAAAACCAAAAGTAAAGCAAAAACGAAACTTAAGAACAGGAAGCATAGAAATAACACACAGAACAGATCTACCACGTCTTAGACACCCTTTAAATTAGAATGACAGATCTATAACTCACATTTCTACGTGAATGTGGTTTGGTTTCCCAAAAAGTTACTTACTGCAGCTTATAATTTACTAGTTTATTTAGGCAAATTCATTTTGTTTAGGCTTGGAATTTAGTACGCTATTTTGCTGCATAAATCTATATTTGTCAGCATCACTCATTCGTGGCTTTGGTTCAAAATAAACAAGTGCCGAAACATTCTTTCTTTAATAAAAAATATTTTGGGACCAAGTTATTAAGAAAAGATTTACTAAATAAACTAAAGGGGAACAAAGTAACACAATAACATAACAATAATTCGACTATATACATGGGGTACCGGTACAGAGTCAAAAGGGGGTACAGGTTAGTCAACGTAATTTGTACATGCAGGAAGGGGTAAAGTGACACTGCATAGATAATAAACAGCGTAGCAGCAGTGTAAAAACAAAGGGGGGGGGGGGGCAATGCAAATAGTGTCACACCCTGATCTGTTTCACGTCTTGAACTTGTCTCCACCCCTCACCAGGTGACTCCCATTTGTCCCCATTATCTCCTGTGTATTTATACCTGCGTTATACCTGATATCCCATTTTTTTGCGTTTCTATAGTTCCTGTTTTCCAGTCCTCCTGGGTTTGGCCATTCTGCCTGCCCTGACCCTGAGTCTGCCTGACGTTTTGTACCTTACTGACACTGCCCTGGATTAGTGACCTCTGACTGCCCTTGACCTGTCGTTTTCCAACCTCCTGTTTTGTAAATAAACTCAAACTGTCTGCATCTGGGTCTTATACTGAGTCCTGATAGTACAAACTGGCTATGACTGACCCACAGAGCCACCATTGGAAGACACAAGGAGTTACTTCAACCTTATGGAAGGATCCCAGACCTTGGTGGAACGCCATGACCGTACTGTCTGCGGACATTCTATTAGACAGCCAGCCACTATCGTAGTCTCCCTGCATCTCAGTAACTCCGCTGTCAGCAGCGCACCCCCACCCCAGCTTCCCGAGAACCTCGCTTACCTCCTCCTGAATGCTTAGCTGGAGATTCAGGGACCTGTTGAGTGTTTCTCTCCCAGTGCTCCCTCATCTTTGAGCTACAGCCCTCTTCATTCCCCTCGGATCACTCGAAGCTAAACTACCTTATAACACTGATGTCTGGGAATGGTCTCGCCTTGGCTATGGTGTGGGAGCAACAAGCCACCGTGTGTTTCAGTCTAGAGGAGTTCATTCCCATGGATGTCAGAGCGCTGGATGGGCGTATGATTGGCAGAGTCACCCACAACACGGTTCCGTCAGGCAACCACAGCAAGTTGATCCAGTTTCTACTTCTCCAATTGCCAATAGCCTGCCCCGGGAATTCTTTCTGCGGGCTTGGGGAAAGATCTGGACCTCTCCGTCGTTCCCACGGAATACCAGGACCGTGACATGTTGAACCAGTTTTGTTCGTCTACTTCAATTACATCCACGTTTTTTCGCTTTCGGCTCCTCCATTTTTATTTTTTTTATTTTTTATTTTACCTTTATTTAACTAGGCAAGTCAGTTAAGAACAAATTCTTATTTTCAATGACAGCCTAGGAACAGTGGGTTAACTGCCTGTTCAGGGGCAGAACGACAGATTTGTACCTTGTCAGCTCAGGGATTTGAACTTGCAACCTTCCGGTCACTAGTCCAACGCTCTAACCACTAGGTTACCCTGCCGCGGACAAGTACTCCTGCGTCTTCTGGAAAACAAATCCATTTAAGAATAATGTAACGTAACAAAATGTGCAAAAATTGAAAGGATCTGAATACTCTCCGAATGCACTGTACACACACACACATAAAAAACTGAGTGTATAAACATTATGAACACGTGCTCTTTCAATGACAGACTCACCAGGTGAATTCTAGTGAAAGCTATGATCCCTGCTGCTGGGTTTTACACGATCAGCAGTTTCATGTACATATCAAGAAGGGTCCACCACCCAAGACATCCAGCCAACTTGACACAACTGTGGGAAGCATTGGAGTCAACATGGGCCAGCATCCCTGTGGAAACCTTTTGACACCTTGTAGAGTCTATACTGAGATGAATTGAGGCTGTTCTGAGGGAAAAAGGGGTGGGATGCAACATTAGGAAGGTCTAATACAAAATTCAAAATACAAAAATTGTGATATTAAACATTACCCTCTATAGGGTAGGGGGCAGCATTTGGAATTTTGGATGAAAAGCATGCCCAAATTAAAAGGCCTGCTACCTGGGCCCAGAAGTTATGATATGCATATAACTGGTAGATTTGGATAGGAAACACTAAAGTTTCCAAAACTGTTAAAATATTGTCTGTTTATAACAGAACTGATTTAGCAGGTGAAAACCTGAGAAACATCCATTCAGGAAGTGTGTTTTTTGTTGGTTTTGTAGTTTTATATTCAATTCCATTACAGTATCCATTGACTTAGGACTCCATTTGCAGTTCCTATGCCTTCCACTAGATGGCAACAGTCTTTAGAAATCGTTTAAGGCTTGTATTCTTATAAATGAGGGTGTAAGACCAGTCTGAATGAGTGGATCCTAACGTGACGCAGAGTTTATTTCAGGCGCATGTGCATTTCTTGTTTACCTTTTATATTGACAACGTTATTGTCCGGTTGAAATATGATAGATCATTTAGGCTAAAAAAACAACCTAAGGATTGAATATAAACATCGTTTGACATGTTTCTATGAACTTTACGGATACAATTTGGATTTTTTTGTCTGATTGTTTTGACTGAGTTTGAGGATGGGGATTACTGAAGAAAACACGCTAACAAAATGGAGGTTTTTGGATATAAAGAGACTTCATCGAACAAAAGGAACCTTTATTGAGTAAATGAATGTCTTCTGATTGCCACCATATGAAGATCATAAAAGGTAAGGGATTAAATGAATCTCAATTTCTGAGTTTTGTAACGCTTCTGCTTGGCTGGTTACTGTTTGTAATAATTTGTTAACTGGGCTATGTTCTGGGCTAGGTATGTTCTGGGCTAGGTATGCTTTCGCCGAAAAGCATTTTATAAATATGACACTGTGGTTGGTTTAACAATAAGTTCATCTTTAACCTATGTAAAATATATGTATTGTTTTCTGAATTTTTATAATGAGCATTTCTGTAATTGAATTTGGCGCTCCACTTTTCTAATGAGAGACACCTTGTAGTTTTTCCAACTACTTGCAAATTTCTCAGAAAACAAGCCTGAAACACTTTTTAAAGACTGTTGACATCTAGTGGAAGGCATAGGAATTGCAATCTGGGTCCTCTCTATTTGTATTTCCCATAGGCTAGCACTGAAATGGCATCTGACCTCAAATAAAAAGATTTCCGGATGGATTTTCCTCAGGTTTTCTATCCAATATTACAATATTCATATCCTAGATTCTGGGCCTGAGTAACAGGCAGTTTACTTTGGTCACGTCAGTCATCTAAAATTCCGAACAAAAACCAGTCACCAAAAGAGAAAGACTACAGACTTAAAGATAAAGACTTTTGAGACAATTGAGAAAGTATTCATACCCAATGACCTAATTCCAATTTTTTTTGTGATACAGCCTGAATTAAATAATAATTACATAGATTGTTTCTCATCCATTTACACACAATAACCCATAATGACAAAGTGAAAACATTGACATTTTTGCAAACTTATTGAAAATGAAATACAGATATACAGTATATCATTGACTCATGCATTCACACCCCTGAGTCAATACTTTGTAGAAGCACCTTTGGCAGCAATTACAGCTGTCAGTCTTTCTAGGTAAGTCTAAGAGCTTTCCACACCTGAATTGTGCAACATTTGCCAATTTTTCTTTATTAAAAAATGTATTTAAGCTCTGTGAAATTGTTTGGTGATCATTGTGTACAACCATTTCCAGGTCTTGCCATAGATTTTCAATTAGCTTTAATAATGTTTCAATACTGTTTTACCCACTTTATGTACAATATAAACTGTACTCTAGTTATGGCTCATCCTGTGTAACTACTGCTGTACAGACGTTTTCTATTCACATACGGTTTTACACACACTATTTTATGCATATATTTATATTCCGGTCTCTGCACTTTGCTCATCCTTATATATTTTTGTTTCTTTTACGTTTATCTGGATTATGTGTGTATTGTTTTTGTACTTTTTATTTTATTGTATTACTGCACTTGTTACGGATACAGGTATCCTGTGTGTGTGTGTGTGTGTGTGTGTGATGCATCCTGTGTTCTTTTCTCTCCTTCTCCCCTCACAGGTGAAAATCATCACTTCCCAATCAGTCAACAATCAGAAGACATAACTCCTCCTGTTTCCTACCCAATCACAGTTCCTTTCCCTTGGTTTAAAAACCTTGTCAGTTGTTTGCTCTGGAGCTCAATCTCTCTGTAAATGCCATGTCTGTAGGTCTCTGTGTTTCATGCTCTTGTTGTGTATTAACCTCTCTTTGTTTGAGCACCTCCATAGCACTTTGTCATCACCTGTGAGTATTGTTTTCGTTATGGTGTTTGATTGCTGGTGGGAAAAGTGGAAACCAAGACAAGTCGCCCATGGGCATACACTACCCGTAGGTAGACTTTGTTAAATACACTAGTTAGAACTGGGTGGACCACCAACTGTATTTTTGGTTAGTTAGTTAGCTGTTTTTAAAGTAGGCTAGTTTAGTTTTTTTGAATACTTATTGTTTCTTTCATTGGGTCCAGCTCAGCCCCTTTTCCTGCTCCCCCCCCCCCCCCCCCCCCCATTACCGTGTGTTTTCAAATCAACCTTGAGTTTGACGGTAGATTTCAGTTGTCCTGGTTATTTCGTTCTCACTTTTACTTTGTCACAATTATAATTTGCATAAGTTATGTTACGGGTCTCATTACCATCCCCCCCCTAGACTGTCGGGCCAAAAGGGATCCGTAACAGCACTATTGGAGTTAGAAACATAAGCATTTCACTACACCTGTGATAACACCTGCAAATCTGTGCACACTACCTATAAACTTGATTTGATCTCATTTTGATGACCACAGCTAGGAATCCGAAGGGTGGTGACACACCAGGATGGTGTGCCACCAGTGGCATATCTGTTTTTGAAGAGGGAAAAGAAAATAACGGAACACTTGTGAAAGCAATGCATTTGTTTCTCACGGACAACGTTAAGAAAAGTTACAAGTTTATTCCCACCATAATATTGTATTTGTTCAGTGCAGTTATGTAGTAAAATGTCACAATTTTACTTCATAGTTCCATGTATAGTGCAATAATAGTGTTTAACATGATTGTTGAATGACTACCACATCTCTGTACCACACACTTACAGATAATTGTAAGGTCCCTCCGTCGAGTAGTGAATTTCAAACAGATTAAACCACAAAGACCAGGGAGGTTTTCCAATCCCTCTTAAAGAAGGGTACCTACTGGTATATGGGTAAAAATAAAATGTAAAAGTTGACATTGAATATCCCTTTGAGCATGGTGAAGTTATTAATTACACTTTAGATGCTGGATCAAAACACCCAGTCATTACAAAGATACAACCGCTCAGGGATTCCACCATGAGGCCAATGGTGACTTTTTAAATCAGTTAGAGTTTAAGGGTTGTGATAGGAGAAACGGAGGATGGATCAGTTAAAATAAGACAAAGCAATTCACTTTTTGTCCTGAATATAAAGAGCTATGTTTAGGGCAAGTCCATTACAACACATTATCGAATACCACTCTACACATTTTCAAGCATAGAGTAGTGGTGAATAAAAAAAGAAACGGAATAGAGCTTGGCACAGGCAAAGTCCTTGATGAAAACCTGTTTCAGTATGCTTTCCATCAGACACTGGGAGATTAATTCACCATTCAGCAGGATAATAACCTAAAACAAAATGCCAAATCTACACGAGTTGCTTACCAAGAAGACCGGGAATGTTCCTGATTGGCCAAGTTACAGTTTTGACTTAACTTAAGGCTAGGGGGCAGTATTTTGACGTCCAGATGAAAAGCATGCCCAACATAAACTTCCTGTTGCTCAGGCCCAGAAACTAGGATATGTATATAATTTGTAGCTTAGGATAGAAAACACTCTGACGTTTCCAAAACTGTTAAAATAATGTCTGAGTATAACAGAACTGATTTGGCAGGTGAAACCCCAAGGACAATCAATCCAAGGGAAAAACAATTGAGGTCATTGGATTTTCCAATTTTCTATGGGAAACCCAATTTATTAGGACCCAAATTGCAGTTCCTATGGCTTCCACTAGATGTCAACAGTCTTTAGAAATTGTTCAATGTTTTTCTTTTGAGAAATGAAGGAGTCCTATTCTTTCCATGTGTCACTCAGAAGGACTCTAGTCTTTTGGTGCTCGTGAACAGGAGCGTGCTCCGTGTTGTTTTTCTCCGGTATTGGAAACAGTTTATTCCGTCTTAAGCTCTATCGATTATTTACATTTTCGGGTACCCGAGGTTGGATTAGAAACGTTGTTTGAAATGTTTGGACCAAGTTTACAGGTAACTTAGATACTTTGTAGGCATGTTGGGTGAGTTGGAACCGGTGTATTTCTGAATCAAACGCGCCAAATATATTGACATTGACAAACGACCATTCATTGTGTAAATGAGATATTTGGGATTGCAAAAAGATGAAGATCTTCAAAGGTAAGCGAGTTATTTTATTGCTATATCTGACTTTCGTTATCTGTTTGGTTGGAAAATGTTTTGTAAGCAGAGCGCTGTCCTCAGATAACGTATGGTATGCTTTTGCCGTACAGCCTTTTTTAAATCTGACAAAATGGCTGGATTAGCAAGAAATGTATTTTAAATTATGTAAAACACTTGTATCGTCATGAATGGTTAATATTACTTAGATAGTTTGTTTGAATTTCGCGCTCTGCAATTTCTGGATGATGTCAAATCTATCCCGTTAACAGGATTTGAGCATTAAGGGGTCCCTAAGAGGTTGATTCTTATGGCTTAGATCCCGCAAACGGGATCGATATGACAGCCAGTGAAAGTGCAGGGTGCCAAATTCTAAACAGAAATCTCATAATTAAAATTCCTCACACATAAAAGTATTTTACACCATTTTAAGCACATCAAACGATCATGTTAGGTCTGCACCTAGTCACAGAAAAACACAATTTTTCCAGCCAAATAGAGGAGTCACAAAAAGCACAAATAGAGAGAAAATTAATCACTAACCTTTGATCATCATCAGATGACACTCATAGGACTTCATGTTACACAATACATGTATGTTCGATAAATTTCATATTTATATCCAAAAATCTCAGTTTACATTGGCGCGTTACGTTCAGTAATGTTTTGCTTCCAAAACATCCGGTGATTTTGCAGAGACACATTTACAGAAATACTCATCATAAATATTGATGAAAATACGTAAGTGTTTTGCATGGAAATTTAGATAACATTTCCTTAATGCAACCACTGTCAGATTTCAAAAAACCTTCAGACCGCTTCGCTCACGGAGTGCACAATGCACTTTTGGCCCGTGGAGTAGGGTTGATTTGATCGTTCTGGTCTGAACTTTGTTCATGGAATAGAAATAATATTATTCAAATTAATTAAGCAAATAGCAGTCAAGTTTGACACATCTACTCATTCCAGGATCTTTCAATATTTTTACAATTCTCAACATTGTAGAATAATAGTGAAGACATCACAACTATGAAATCAGTTAAGAACACATTCTTAATAACAAGGATAGCCTACTCCTTCCTCCCTGTCAGGGAATTGAATCCCAGTCCCCTGTCCGCACGACACAGGGATTCTTTAGCTAAATAGCCCAGTGTAATTGTTTTTATATATGTTTTGTACCTAAAGGGTTCCTCAAACTCATATAGCTAAATGATCCTTGGTATGACCTATTAAAACAATTTCGGCTTAGATTATTAAGGATTAACAGAGATGTTCAATCCGGTCCAAGTACGGGCCCTGGTTGGGCCACTCAAGGACATTCAGAGACTTGTCGCGAAGCCCTGGGTTGTTTTGGCTGTGTGCTTAGGATCGTTTTCCTGTTGGAAGATGAACCTTCACCTCAGTCTGAGGTCCTGAGTGCTCTGGAGCAGGTTTGCAACAAGGATCTCTCTGTACTTCTCTCTGTTCATCTTTCCCTCGATCCTGACTAGTCTCCAATCCCTGCACTTAAAAACATCCCCACAGCATGATGCTGCCACCACGCTTCACCGTAGGGATGGTGCCAGGTTTCCTCCAGATGTGACGCGTAGCATTCAGGTCAAAGAGTTCATCAGACCAGAGAATCTTGTTTCTCATGGTCTGAGAGTCCTTTTGGTGCCTTTTGGCAAACTCCAAGCATGCTGTAATGGGCCTTTTGCTGAGGAGTGGCTTCTGTCTGGCCACTCTACAATAAAGGCCTGATTGGTGGAGTGGACGCAGAGATAATTGTCCTTCTGGAAGGTTCTCCCATCTCCACAGACCGGTGATGATCAAGAGCTGACTTGAATTTAATCATGACTGAAGCTTAAAAGGGATAGTTGAATTAATTTGTATTAGTTGATTTAGATATAAGACTACACATTATCACATTGTAGAGCTTGTAATTGTATAGCTTCCCACCTTCCCCTATGAATCTTTTCTTCACTGCTTTTTCACATCCAAATATTATTTAGATGACAAAATGGAGCTCTGTCAGAGTGACCATTGGGTTCTTGAAAGAGTCTTGGTGGTTCCAAACTTCTTTCTTTTAAGAATGATTGAGGCCATTGTGCTCATGGTGACCTATAATGTTGCAGAATTTTATGAGGCTACCCTTCCCCAGATCTCTGCCTCTACACAATCCTGTGTCAGAGCTCTACGGACAATTCCTTCAACCTCATTGCTTGGTTTTTGCTCTGACATGCACTGTTAACTGAAGGACCTTGTGTGTGTCTTTCCAAATCATGTCCAATCAATTGGTAGAAACATCTGAAGAATGATCAATGGAAACATGATGCTACTGATCTCAATTTTGAGTCTCATATCAAGGGGTATGAATACTTATCCTCTACAGGATCCCCCCGGTTGAGCTAACGTAGGCGAATATGATTAGCATGAGGTTGTCAGTAACAAGAAAATATCCCAGTGCACAGACATATCTGATATTGGCAGAAAGCTTAAATTCTTGTTAATCTATATGCACTGTCCAATTTATAGTGGCTATTACAGTGAAATAATACCATGCTATTGTTTGAGGAGAGTGCACGGTTGTGAACTTGAAAATGTATTAATAAACCAATTAGGCACATTTGGGAGGTCTTGATACAACATTTTGATCAGAAATGTAATTGTTCATTGAATCAGTCTAAAACTTTGCACAAACACTGCTGCCATCTAGTGGCCAAAATCTAAATTGTGCCTAGATTCCTAAGTCATCTATTGGCCTTTCTCTTGCATTTCAAAGACGATGGAACAATATACAAATGAAGTTTTTTTTCTTTGTATTATCTTTTACCAGATCTAATGTATTAAATTCTACTACATTCATTTCACATTTCACAAACTTCAAATGGCATCAAGAATATGCATATCCTTGCTTCAGGTCCTGAGCAAAAATAGAAAAGATTGTAAGATTTTTTTATATTTTTTTTATACATTTTTGCATGCACATCCCCAAAATATTTTTACGGGTCCATTTTCAAAGGATAAAGCTAAAAACATGAACAATGTTATAGTTAAGAACACTATAACAATATGGAAGAAAATGTAACGTATTCTACAAGAACCAATATCGCTTTTTAAAATCACAACCCTGTGGAACAATCTTTGGATAGATTTTCAGAATTCACCAATAAATTGGTCCACATGGAAAACTAAAAGCATAGAAAACAAGTCCATTTTGGACTGAACAATGCAGATACAGTATTTTCAAATACATGCTTAAAACCTCGTTGGGATAGTTTGGGACGCTAGCGTCCCACCTCGCCAAGAGGCAGTGAAATTGTGGGGCGCCAAATTCAAAACAACAGAAATCTCATAATTAAAATTCCTCAACCATACAAGTATTTTACACCATTTTAAAGATCCACTTCTCGTTAATCCAACCACAGTGTCTGATTTCAAAAAGGCCCCATAGACACAGCATATTGGATAGGCAGTCACTTAAATGAAACTACAAACCTCAGATTTCCCACTTCCTGGTTGGATTTGTCTCAGGTTTTCACCTGCCATATGAGTTATGTTATACTCACAGACATCATTCAAACAGTTTTAGAAACTTCAGTGTTTTCTATCCAATACTACTAATATTGTGCATATATTAGCATCTGGGACAGAGTAGCAGGCAGTGTACAGTTTCGGATTGGTCTGCCGTGTAACATATTTTGGATATAAAGTGAACTGCTCGTTATGGTTTGATAATTCTTTCCACTGCAGTTTTTTTCCGAAGACAATGTTAGCCATGTGGAACTGCAAATGTGTTGCTACTGCTCTCAATAAAATTGCTGCCCTGAGCAATTTATCAGGTGCTTTCGACATAGGTCAGTGGGAAAAAGTTGTGATGGACTACTTTCAGGAAGGCGATCGTACCATTTTGACTCTTATGGCAGAGTTTCTTGACACAATAGGCCAAGTAAGCTGTACAAACAAACGGAAATGACACAGGATGTCTTATTTAATGAAAGAGGTTTGCCTGCTGTGAAGCGTTCATCAATGTATACGGGTAAGAGTCTAGTTACTGTTTCAGATATTTTATGCTTCTAATTTTGCCAGAAAGTTGTTTTCATTGCAAGTTAGAGCTTACTCTTAGCTAACCAACTGACGTTAGGTGGCTGGCTCGCTAGCTAACATTAGCATTAAGTGTAATCTAGTACTATATAGTTATATCATCTCAGAAAGCCGTTTGCATTGCTAGTTATAGCCTAATGTTAGCTAGTTAACTAGCTAACGTTAAACCTATTTGGTTAACTTAAACTAACTATGAGAATTGGGTTGTATTTCTAGTACTCTATGGATGGGGAAGATGGCTTATTGTTTAGCTAGCTAGATGCATGTCTAAACAAAATATTCCAATTCGCCAGATGATTACATGACCCATCAATATAGCCAGGTGTGTCTGAAGGTGATTACGGCTATCTATTGTATAATAATGCTAAAATATTTGTATCTGGAATTTGTCTTTCAGCATCAGTAGAACACACCGGACTCCCATCAATGCCTCCCATCAAAATAGAGCAGGCCCAAGCAAGAACAGGTTACACCTGAAGCATGAGTACTTGTAGCGTGTTGTGAACTTCATCAGCAACTATGCAGAGGATAATGCAATAGCATTACCAGGATGCCACCCAGGACACAAACACTTTGGTGGAAAGCTTTTGCCATCTCATGTGACAAAAGCAGCGTCTCTACAAGGAATCGATGACAACACCTGGTATGTAAAGAATAAACAACATGTTTTGATTATCTAATTTACCCCCAAAATGATTGGCACAACTTTTGGTGTTCTCACATTATTTCTGTATTTTCCAGAGGTACGTGTAGTCGGGCTGTCTTCCTTCAGGAATCTGTGGAGAAAATTGCTCCCCCACATCTCAAGCACTAAGCCCCGGACAGACCTGTACTGCCAGTGCCTGTTCACAAGCCACACCAATTTTGCCCCGACTGGTGCTTCGGCCTCATCAAGCAGCGCATCAGAAAGACCACAGTGAACATTTTGGCAGAGAATGCTTGTGTTGTGAAAGACCGCAATGTGATGAGTCACAATCCCACAGCTGGTTAGACTGGAGGATGTGTTGTCACCAAGGGGTGTTCGGACTCAGTCATGCCCATACAAAAACCGCTTGGACTGAACACAGCTAGACAAACAGTTCATTCCTGGGGGCGATCACTATCTGCTACTATTTCTTTTTTTTTAATCGTGCTGCTCAGCCACATTACAACTGGGTGTATGCATATAACTACCTCATCTATCACCAGTATCATTGATATTGTTGTTGTGTGTGTGTGTATGTATATATATATATATACTGCAAATTATTTTGTTCTTTCTCTACTGGCATTGACACTTGTTATTTTCTTTTTATATTGACACTATTGTAACTGTTTTCATGCGGTGAAAGAGAGTCGGACCAAAATGCAGCGTGTAGATTGCGATCCATGTTTAATGAACAAACGTAAACACGAATCAATACAAATACTACAAAAACAAAAGAACGTAACGAAAACCGAAACAGCCTAAACTAGTGTAAACTAACACAGAGACAGGAACAAGGACACTAAGGACAATCACCCACGAAACACACAAAGAATATGGCTGCCTAAATATGGTTCCCAATCAGAGACAACGATAATCACCTGACTCTGATTGAGAACCGCCTCAGGCAGCCATAGACTAACGCTAGACATCCCACAAAACCCCAAGACAAAAACACATCACAATAACCCATGTCACACCCTGGCCTGACCGAGTAAATGAAGAATAAACATAATATATTTCGACCAGGGCGTGACAACTATTTTTGAAATTGCTAGTATGCAACTAACCATTTTGCAGTACTATTTATACCTTCTGTAGAGACCCATCCACTTAGCAAGATTTTGTAGTCTCCACTTTTAACCAATGTAAAAAAAACACAATTTCAAATGTTGCTACATTAGACCGAACCAAGGCGGTCTTTCACATACAGTGACTTGCGAAAGTATTCACCCCCTTTGGCATTTTTCCTATTTTGTTGCCTTACAACCTGGAATTAAAATATACTTATTGGGGGTTTGTATCATTTGATTTACAAAACATGCCTACCAATTTGACGATGCAAAGTATTTTGCTTTGTAGAGCCACAAGTCAATGCTTTGTAGAGCCACTTTTTTGCAGCAATTACAGCTGCTTAGCACATCTAGCCACTTGGATTTTTGCCCATTCTTCAAGGCAAAATGATCCAGCTCCTTCAAGTTGGATGAGTTCTGGTGGTGTACAGCAATCTTTAAGTCGTACCACAGATTCTCAATTGGATTGAGGTCTGGGCTTTGACTAGGCCATTCCAAGACATTTCAATGTTTCCCCTTAAACCACTCAAGTGTTGCTTTAGCAGTATGCTTAGGGTCATTGTCTCGCTGGAAGGTGAGCCTCAGTCCCAGGCTCAAATCTCTGGAAGACTGAAACCGGTTTCGCTCAAGAAATTCCCTGTATTTAGCGCCATCCATCATTCCTTTGATTCTGACCAGTTACCCAGTCTCTGCCAATGAATAACATGGGATGGATGGTGTTTTCAGGGTGAAACAGGTGTTGGGTTTCGCCAGACATAGCGTTTTCTTTGTCTCATCTGACCAGAGTACCTTCTTTCATATGTTTGGTGAGTCTCCCACATGCCTTTTGGCAAACACCAAACATTTTTGCTTATTTGTTTCTTTAACTTTTTATGGCTGCAGGGGCAGTATTGAGTAGCTTGGATGAAAAGGTGTCCATTGTAAACGGTCAGCTCCTCAGTCTCAGTTGCTAATATATGCATATTATTATTAGTATTGGATAGAAAACACTGAAGTTTCTAAAACTTCCTACGCCTTCCACTAGATGTGCAACTGTCAATATAACTTTGTCTGATGACACTAATGTGATGGGGGGTCAAAAGAGACAGTAAATAGTCACCACTGCCATGAGTAGACCATGCTTTCACTATGCGTGTTCAGAAGGGAAGAACCTGCGTTCCACCGGTCATTTGAAGTCATTCTAATTCTCCGGTTGGAACGTTATTCAAGATAACAATATTCTAAAGATTGATATTCTTTCCATTTTTTTATTAATGGATTTATGTTGCTCCGTGGGATGTTAAAGTTTTGAATATTTTTTTAATAACCCAACCCTGATCTGTACTTCTCCACAACTTTGTCCCTGACCTGTTTTGAGAGCTCCTTGGTCTTCATGGTGCCACTTGCTTTGTGGTGCTCCTTGCTTAGTGGTGTTGCAGACTCTGGGGCCTTTAAGTACAGGTGTATACAGTTGAAGTTGGAAGTTTACATACACCTGAGCCAAATACATTTAAACTCAGTTTTTCACAATTCCTGACATTTAATCCTCTGTCTTAGGTCAGTTAGGATCACCGCTTTAATTTAAGAAAGTGAAATCTCAGAATAATAGTAGAGAGAATTATTTATTTCAGCTTTTATTTTTTTCATTTATTAACTTGGGTCAAACGTTTCGGGTATCCTTCCACAAGCTTCCCACAATACGTTGGGTGAATTTTGGCCCAGTCCTCCTGACAGAGCTGGTGTAACTGAGTCAGGTTTGTAGGCCTCCTTGCTCACACACGCTTATTCAGTTATGCCCACACATTTTCTATGGGATTGAGGTCAGACCTTTGTGATGGCCACTCCAATACCTTGACATTTTGCCACGACTTTGGAATTATGCTTGGGGTCATTGTTGGAAGACCCATTTGCGACCGAGCTTTCACTTCCTTGCTGATGTCTTGAGATGTTTCAATATATCCACATTATTTTACTTCTCACGATGCCATCTATTTTGCAAAGTGCACCAGTCCCTCCTGCAGTAAAGCAAACCTACAACATGACGCTGCCACCCCTGTGCTTCATGGTTGGGATGGTGCTCTTCGGCTTGGAAGCGTCCCCCTTTTTCCTCCAAACATAACGATCGTCATTGTGGAAAAACAGTTATATTTTTGTTTCATCAGACCAGAGGACATTTCTCCAAAAAGTAAGATTTTTGACCCCATGTGCAGTTGCAAACCGTACTTTGGCTTTTTTTATGGCAGTTTTGGAGCAGTGGCTTCTTCCTTGCTGAGCGACCTTTCAGGTTATGTTGATATAGGACTTGTTTTATTGTGGATAGAGATACTTTTGTACCTGATTCCTTCAGCATCTTCACCTCCCAATGATGTACCAGACTTGTGGAGGTCTACAATATTTTTTCTGAGGTCTTGGCTGATTTCATTTGATTTTCCCATTATGTCAAGCAAAGAGGCACTGAGTTTGAAGTTAGGCCTTGAAATACATCCACAGGTAAACCTCCAATTGACTCAAATGATGTCAATTAGCCTATCAGAAGCTTCTAAAGCCATGACATTTTCTGGAATTTTCCAAGCTGTGTAAAGGCACAGTCAACTTAGTGTATGTAAACTTCTGTGCAACTGGAATTGTGATACAGTGAATTACATGTGAAATAATCTGTCTGTTAACAATTGTAAAAATTACTTGTGTCATGCACAAAGTAGATGTCCTAACCGACTTGCAATATACTTTAATTTGTTAACAAGAAATTTGTGGAGTGGTTGAGAAATTAGATTTAATGACTCCAACCTAAGTGTATGTAAACTTCCATCTTCAACTGTATATTCTGAGATCATGTGACACTTAGATTGCACACAGGTGGACTTTATTTAACTAATTATGTGACTTCTGAAGGTAACTGGTTGCACCAGATCTTATTTAGGATCATCATAGCAAGGGGGGTGAATACATATGAATGCACCACTTATTTTCATTTCACTTCACCTATTGTGACTATTTTGTGTGTGTTCATTACATGAAATCCAAATAAAAATCTATTTAAATTACAGGTTGTAATGCAACAATATAGAAAAAAATGCCAAAGGGGATGAATGCTTTTGCAAGATACTGTATTATAGGTAAGACGAATAACACCTTGCAGAGAGCTTATCCACCTGATAATCTCTTCTGAAACAAATAAATCAACTATTGGAACTAAGACTTGAGTGAACGTTTGAGCATAACTAACAAAATTACAGTTAACTAAAATGTATGCTTAATTTTACAGAATTTATTATTCAAGAGAAAAAATCAAACTGCACAATGGCAGTCATGTCTTAAGTGAAAAAAATTTACTCAATAATCCATTCTTTCTTGGAATTCTATGAAGTCCAAAAGTTATGTGCAGAGTTAGAAAGTTGTCTGTCAGAAGTATTACAATGTAAACATACTTTTAATTTGTCTGTCTGCATATTTCAAGACATGGCATATGGGGTTGAAGTGAGGTACCCAATGGGCTTGACGATTATCTTCGCATCACTCTGCTTGAAACCATTTATACTAAAGACATGGAAATCAATAATTCCGCATTCATTAACACAATGGAAAAATTGAATGATTTATTATTGAAATAGCATGGTCGACAGAGAGAAACAAATTGGTAAGTATGTGTAAGATCATTTTTTTTAAATATACAAAATGGACTAACTCAGCATAATGACGCTGAAGCATTGAATTACCATTGTGAAACAGACGGGCATGATCAGTCTATTTCAAACTTTAATTGTTATTTGAGATCAACACTTGGAATAGGCCCATTCAAAGGTTGTTTAGGTAATATACAACACACATTAACATCACATGGCTTGCTGGGTTGACCAAATCCACAAAGTAATTCTAGGGCCTGCACTCTCCAACGCTCCCAACAAATACTCTTACTGGTAAGTGGCATTGTTTAGTTTGAAAGAGAGTCCTTTAATTGAAATGTTATCATTCACTAAATAGTAAAGGAATGTTTTGTAGCATTTGAGTGTGCAGGGCAAAGTTTATTATATTGAGACGGGCACCCATTTGAAATAGGTTTAATTGATTGAAAACACAAATATTGGCATAAAATGTTGACACGTAAACCGAGTGAGGACCCAAAATGTGGCTTTCCGTTGTTGGTTGATTTGGGACTTTGGATTCCAGAATGGATGAAGTCAACCAATGCACACCAGATCCACAAAGATGCCTCCGTACCTCACACTCCTAACTTTGCTCAATCCCCCTCAGGAGTAAAACCTCACTCATTTACTGTCTCCCGACAAGTGGAAAAGTTGCAGCAATACCAACATTTATGTTGGAGTGTTGTATTCTCCCCTTCAAACGTCTTGTTAATTGCGTATGCCACTCGTTTCAATCTCATACAGTATCTAGCGAGCGGGGGAATATGTCTCCATACCTCCGATATGTGGCTACCGAGTTTAGCTCAACCCAGCTCACTTGAAAGTCAAATGTTCCCCCTTTGCTTTTTCCACTTCAAGCGCAGCGTTGATGCTGAAACACTTAATCAGGCCTCCGCCACCGAGCATCAATCAGAGATAACAAGGCAGGAATATGGGTCATCCTCTATGCCGATCATCAAGTGTCACCTCATTCCCACTAATGAGGGGGACCCTACTGTGACTCCTGTTGTCGAGGCAATAGGTCCCTTGTTTCCCGCCATTTGTTGGAAGCCACATTGAGATGTAGAATGCAAGGGCATGTGGCAGGTTCTTCTGTCATGAGCCACTGTCAGACGAATCACAGAGAATCTCGAGTTAGTGTTGCTTTTGTTAATGACATGGTTTTGGGAACACTGTAGGTGAGAATACATTGGGTTTTCCTGAGAGAATAGTCCTCGGCTGCATCCCAACAGGCACCATATTCCCTACATAGTGCACTATATAGGAAATATGGTGCCATTTTGGACGTACCCATCGTCCTATTCTTGGTGCCACAATAAGGGCAACATGTACAGTAATCACTTGGGACAGATAATGTATGCATACCTAAAGTGTCAGACAACACTGCCTGTGACAAGATAAAGCCTATATATTTAGCTAATGTGCCTAAATCCACATATTATGGTCATTTGCATTGCTATAGAGTATTGTATCATATCCAATGAGGATGTACACAAGCTAATTAGATTTGGTGTGTGAATTGAATGATGTATTTCTTCCTCTTAAATATTCTTAAACCTGCAATCAGTATCCAGGGGTTGCTTGATAAGGATACATTGTAGAACAAACTCAACCGTAATTGGAATTGTTAAACATCGAAGGGAAACTATAAACAAACCACACATTTGACCTAGAACACACTGAATAGTTTGTATTTGACAACATTAGCTTCTCTCCAAAGATTTCTCGACAGGCTTTCTGTATTCAAATGTCAAGTAACTCCTTAGAGTTGCTCAGCCCACCTCATATAAAACAAGGTAAAACTATAAAATAACTATCTCATCTTATATACAGTATGTCACGTGATAACATATGGGTGACATTCATCTTTCGTTCTGAGGTGGAAGGAGTAGCCATTAAAGATGGAGGATTGCTCTTTGCCTTTATTTAACTAGGCAAGTCAGTTAAGAACAAATTCTTATTTATAATGACAGCCGGGGAACAGTGGGTTAACTGCCTTGTACAGGGGCAGAACAACAGATTGTTTACCATTTCAGCTGGGGGATTTGATCCAGCAACCTTTCGGTTATTGGCCCAACATTCCACCACTAGGATACCTGCCGCCCCCCCAAAGACTGGCCTGTGAGTCACATCCAACCCAACGTTTCAGGCCTGTCTCAGGTTGCTTGTTAAACAAACCTGGGGATTGGAGTGGGATTGACTTATGTGACCGTAATTGACAGTATCATACACTACCGGTCAAAGATTTTAGAACACCTACTCATTCAAGGGGTTTTCTTTATTTTTACTATTTTCTACATCGTAGAATAATAGTGAAGACATCACAACTATGAAATAACACATAATGAATCATGTAGTTAACAAACAAAGTGTTAAACAAATCAAAATATATATTAGATTTGAGGTTCTTCAAATAGCCACCATTGCTTTTCCTTCACTCTGGGTCAGTAGAGGATGCCTTCCTCACCATCTTAAATAAGCCTGCCCCATTCACGAAATGTAGAATCAGGAACAGATATAGCCCTTGGTTCTCTCCAGACCTGACTGCCCTTAAGCAACACAAAAACATCCTATGGCGTTCTGCATTAGCATCGAAGAGCCCCCGTGATATGTAACTTTTCAGGGAAGCTAGAAACTAATATACACAGGCAGGTAGAAAAGCCAAGGCTAGCTTTTTCAAGCTGAAATTTGCTTCCTGCAACAAACTCAAAAAAGTTCTGGGACACTGTGAAGTCCATGGAGAATAAGAACACCTCCTCCCAGCTGCCCACTGCACTGAAGATAGGAAACACTGTCACCACCGATAAATCCACTAGAATTGAGAATTTCAAAAAGCATTTTTCTATGGCTGGCCATGCTTTCCACCTGGCTACCTCTACCCCGGTCAACAGCACTGCACCCCCCACAGCTACTCGCCCAAGCCTTCCCCATTTATACTTCTCCCAAATCCAGTCAACTGATGTTCTGAAAGAGCTGCAAAATCTGGACCCAGACAAATCAACCAGCCTAGATAATCTGGACCCTTTCTTTCTAAAATTATCTGCCGAAATTGTTACTAGCCTGTTCAACCTCTTTCATATCAAGTGAGATTCCCAAAGATTGGTAAGCAGCTGCGGTCATCCCCCTCTTCAGACCTATATCTATCCTACCCTGCCTTTCTAAGGTCTTCGAAAGCCAAGTCAACAAACAGATTACCGACCATCTCAAATCCCACCATACCTTCTCCGCTATGCAATCTGGTTTCAGAGCTGGTCATGGGTGCATGTCAGCCAGGCTCAAGGTCCTAAACGATATCTTAACCGCCATTGATAAGAAACAATACTGTGCAGCCATATTCATTGACCTGGCCCAGGCTTTCGACTCTGTCAATCATCACATCCTCATCGGCAGACTGGACAGCCTTGGTTTCTCAAATGATTGCCTTGCCTGGTTCACCAACTACTTCTCTGATAGAGTTCAACATCATTACTCTGGACAGCTCTGACTTAGAATATGTGTACAACTACAAATACCTAGGTGTCTGGTTAGACTGTAAACTCTCCTTCCAGACTCACATCAAACATCTCCAATCCAAAGTTAAATCTAGAATTGGCTTCCTATTCCGCAACAAAGCATCCTTCACTCATGCTGCCAAACATACCCTTGTAAAACTGACCATCCTACCAATCCTCGACTTCGGCGATGTCATTTACAAAATAGCCTCCACTACCCTACTCAATAAATTGGATGCAGTCTATCACAGTGTCATCCGTTTTGTCACCAAAGCCCCATAAACTACCCACCACTGCGACCTGTACGCTCTCGTTGGCTGGCCCTCGCTTCATACTCGTCGCCAAACCCACTGGCTCCAGGTCATCTACAAGACCCTGCTAGGTAAACTCCCCCCTTATCTCAGCTTGCTGGTCACCATAGCAGCACCAACCTATAGCACGTGCTCCAGCAGATATATCTCTCTGGTCACGCCCAAAACCAATTCTTCCTTTGGCCTCCTCTCCTTCCTGTTCTCTGCTGCCAATGACTGGAACGAACTACAAAAATCTCTAATACTGGAAACACTTAACTCCCTCACTAGCGTTAAGCACCAGCTGTCAGAGCATCTCACAGATTACTGCACCTGTACATAGCCCGTCTATTATTTAGCCCAAACAACCTCTTCCCCTACTGTATTTATTTATTTTTCTCCTTTGCACCCCATTATTTCTATCTCTACTTTGCACATTCTTCCACTGCAAATCAACCATTCCAGTATTTTACTTGCTATATTGTATTTAATTCGCCACCATGGCCTTTTTTTGCCTTCACCTCCCTTCTCACCTCACTTGCTCACATTGTATATAGACTTATTTTCTACTGTATTATTGACTGTATGTTTTTTACTCCATGTGTAACAACAACTGTGTTGTTGTATGTGTCGAACTGCTTTGCTTTATCTTGGCCAGGTCGCAGTTGTAAATGAGAACTTGTTTTCAACTGTCCTACCTGGTTAAATAAAGGTGAAGTAAAAAATAGTTTTGATGTCTTCACTATTATTCTACAATGTAGTAAATAGTAAAAAAAAAGAAAAACCATTGAATGAGTAGGTGTTCTAAAACCTTTGACCAGTAGTGTACGTGGCAGTCTTAGGCCCTGTTGTTCCACCTTGCCTTCTGATCGGCTTCTTGGCTCTTTCACCATATTGCTTACACCCAGTGCTTCAAAACTTATAGATAAGTGTCTAGGGCTGTTTCTGGACGGGCCCTACTTGCTGTTTGTGGTCATTTCAAATGCCCTGTTTTGGAGAAGCAAATAGCCTGAGTGTTTCATAGCGTTGGCGCCAATGTAGTTAGCTACAGCTACCTAAGAAATAGGGGGAATTAGTTTACCAAATGATTCCAAATTATTGTTTTATTCACCTACCTACATATGCTTTGACTCCAATATAGAGTCATTTCCCAACTCTATCAATCTACATTTCATGTGAGAAGTAGGCATTAGTCTGTCCAAAAATAAAGGAAATTGACATGCGGACCACAATGCCTACTTCACCCATGCTCTACCAAGGTTTTCCAGCACACAGCTCTGACCTACTACAGTAGCTATATTTGTCCATTGTACTTCAAAAAATGTATAGGCAGGTTGCTTAGGATTCAAACCTTCTCAAACAGCCTAATTCATACTCTTAGAAGAGATGCTCCCACAATAGTGTGATTTGTACTGCATAAAAGGTAAAGTATTGGATTCTTCACACAGACATTTTCCTATTCCACTACCTTTACAAGCTACCTATTCCACTACCTTTTATTATATGGAAGAAAGCTTTGCTTATATACTTACAAGGCCATCAGGCTTGGGTGGGTGACTGAAAGACGAACTGCAAGGTACACACTCCAGTCCAGTTGGTGGCGGAAAGCACCTTAAACTGATTGCTAAACACCATATCAAGTCTGGAAGTTCCGCCTCCCAACAATTCATTGGTTCTCACAACAAACATACTTTTCCTAATTCCTGTAAACAAAAGCCAACATGGGTGCTTGAAAGATGGATGAGGAAAGATTTATCGCGGAAGTATTCACTTCTATATGACCCGTCTTCAAAAGGAAGGATCCAAATAAAAAAAATGCATTATGGAGAGATAATGCTAAGACCATGCACCGTTCAGGTAAAGTATAACAACTCAACAAACTAGCTAGCGTTAGCTGAATGTAAATGACATGTGTGCCGTATGCTTTTTTTTAATACAGAAATCCTCTGTAGCCAACAGTCATGTGAGATTTTTGTGTTGTTGAAAATTACTAGTATTTCCATTTTTCAAATGTTCATGTTTATTTTTTGTTCATTTTTGAAATAATGATGGAATTGTACAATAGTTTTAAAGTGTAGAATGAATACACAAAACAAATGAAGATGTCAATGTTGAACTTACTGCCCCATGTTGATAAACTAAACACACACACACACACACACACACAGTGCATCTAAATAGGCCTATATACAACCAATCAATTCTGCATTCCACAGAGGTGAAATAGTTAGTAAACTTTTCCCTGACAGAAACTGCCTCCTGACCTGCTCTGTTGGCCTGGATGGCTATGCTTCTCATGCCTTGCCTCATTCCTGCACCACCCTGCTGTCGCCACATCTCCACATCACAAGGCTTTGTGAGGAAGTTGTGGAGGATGCACCACTAGGGTATCAACCTGAAACCAATATTTCAACAGGGTCACTGCAAAATGCTGGCAAGAAAAGGCTATAAAAACACCGCCCCCAAAATAATATAATTGGTTCAGATTTTTTTTTAAATATTTGAACCTGCTTGTTGTGATCGAGTGTGTTGTTGGGGGACAAAATCAATTTGCGCACGCGCGTGGCCAGTTTGGGTTTCGTGTTAGAGACAGATCACAATTTACTGGGGGGAGGGGTGGTCCAAAATAGGGGATGGTTGTCAAACTTTTTTTTGCTCTGGGGACGGTTGTGTGGTTTTTTTTATTGGGCACAGAGGAGGGTTGTGGGTTTTGTTACTGGTTTGCATTCGCTATTTACAGGTTATCCTATATAATCTCTTCTATCCTAACCAAATTTCCTCATCTGCTTGCACGTGTCGCCCTTTAATCAATGTGTTTTGGTACTTCCCTTGTGCACTACGCTTTTCCTTGTGCTAACTTTTACTGTACCACAGGTCACTATAGTCTACTAGCCTAACTGTCTATCCTGCACTCTGTCCACCATTCATGGTGACAATAGTGGTAGTTGGAACATTTGTCCAGATCTGCAATAGGCTAACTAGCAATCTTACCACACATAAATGCATTCAAAGCTGCATCAATTGTAATATCAATCCACAAAAACAAATAGGAATAGCTGATAGGCAGTGGAGAGGTCAGGGGCATCATGAAAGAACAGTGAAGACATGACACGCAGCTCAAAAAGCTCCCTTATTGATCTTGTTTAGGGACAACACAATTATCCTACCTAGCCTACAACACTACATGCAATGAACAATTGCATTATTGTTTTCAATCGAGTACAACATTCTACTCTTGGCTGCAGTGAATATGGCATATAAATAACTGAACAGAAGCCCCTGTGATTTGAATGTTTCATTCCATTTGGATCAGTTGTGGGTCTACTCAACAGTTTCTAAGGTCTAGTAAGGCACAGTAGCAGGCCAGTCTGGCTGTATTTGTACTTCTGATACTGAATGCACTGTCTGTTGCAGATCATCATTCTCCCAAGTCGTCCTATAATAATGTAGCCACATATGCTCTCAGCGGGCCCAGTTATTCAGGAAAGCTTATAAACACATGCTCTGCATCCTCTCGAGTCCGCTCACTCTTAAAACCTAATGCTTCAATATAGCCTAAATATTTATAATTTAACTTTTAAAATGTATTATCTTTTATATATGGCATAAACACAACCAGCCACAGTTTTAATCTGATTAGGCTACTTCAAAAGTCTACTTTAGGCCTGTGCACATTCATCCAAAATATAATTTCAGCATCCTCGAAATGGCTTGACATTAACCAGGTTTCCATCCAACCCTTTTGTGCGAGTGAAATAGCCTGCATGTCCATAAGTTATGATGAATTTCACAGGGTAGAGAAAGTCCACCGAGATAAGGGTGATGCTCCTTTCAATAAATATTGAGGGTCTTATTCTGGTGAATGATGATCAATGCTTGGCTGTCATTTGACAAATAAAAATGATCTCACACTTTTATCCATAATAATCTCATCATGTAGTGGTCTACACCTGCACTGTATCTGCAAACTGTTGGCTAGTGTGCACGTGCCAACACCAGAGTGGGCACATTTGCTATAGCCTACCAATACACAAAACATTTCATGACAATACCGTTAGCGATAGAAACCCAATTAATTTGTATTTTATATTTGGTACATAGGAATTTAACCTCACAAGTCATTTTTATGTGCACTATATTTTATCTGCAACAAGTCAATTTGATGGATCACAACTCTGATGGGAAAATGTGCCAGGGTTTCCCTTAGCTGGTAGACCTAATTGCCGGCTTTTGGCCCCCCCAAAAAATATAAAACTGATAACAATATAATGCTTATCTTTATACAATACATCTATATCTGTATAGCTGACGCAGTAGCCATCTGACATAAAGAAATGCATGTTGGTGTTGTAGCATGCCACCAGCGTATCTCTATCTCTCTTTTTATCTCTCTGGTGCTAGGCCTAAGCTTTTTTTATTTATTGTTTATATGAACACCATACAGTCGACACCTAAGCCTATAGGCCTATACATGCATTGCCCTGATGCATTTGGTACTCAAATCTCCAACAACTGAACCATGAGGTGGAAAATTGTTGTTTTAGGAAAATAGCCAAAAAATAAATAAAAAAGAAGCTATAAAGATTTGAATATGCTCCACATTGAAACCCAAGGAATAGTGTTTTTGGAATTTGTTATAGGCTGTTAAGGACATGTAAATGTGGCTCATTTGGCCAATATCCCTTTTTTATTGATGGTGTTGGCTGTGTCAGGTTGGATCTGAATGGATGTTTGGTACATTTCTAAAATGTCAGGTAAATTAAAATCTTCACGGTTACGTTGTCCAGCGCCAAATTTTCTTGAAGGAAACTCTGAAAATGCGTATTTTAATTTTATTCAGATTTTTGAACATTCACATGAAAATCTATCTCCAATTGGATGGAAACCTAGCTATAGAAACCCTAAAGACTATGCAAGTGCCATAGTTCAGTGTAACTTTAAATATGCCTGCAAATCATGGTTCACCAGTAGCTCCAAGCATCTAAAGAATAGCCTAAAGCTACAGATCATCAAAACAAGCTTGAAATAATAGTGCTTAAACTCCCCCTCATTCTCTTCTGGAGGTTGAGAATTTTTTGTCTATCTCTGTAATGTGTCTGTATCTATGTAGCCTAATTGATTTTATTTATGTTTTTTTTTTTAAATAGGAACGACAATGGAAATAAGTCCCCGAATTTATTGTGCAATCCTGGTCACTAAAAAAGATCTTAGTTTATTTTTGCTTTTTTTTTTACTGAGAAAAATCTATCCAAAGTGTGCAGCTACATCTGTTACAAAACACCAAACAGCTTAATGACATTGGGAGATTGCCTAGCCAAGCCTTCGATACTGGGTAAACCTACAAGGTAGGGAATAGGGCTGTCCCCGTCCCCAAGAAATCTTGGTCGACAGAGAGTCGTCTCTTCGTTCGACCAATCAAATTTTCAAATGTGCATTTTTCCACATATATAAAAAAACTGTGTTTTAATAAAATCAACTATATGCACTGAGTTTGTCTGATCATTTAAGCACACTGTTTGATGAAGACACAAATGTCTCGAGGGAGCCCAATGGAAATTGATTTGGGCTGGGCTTGGACTTGTCGAGTTCTGTTACCGAAATCCCTCATTTGTTAGGAAAAACATTCCCTATTCCCTCAACCCTTGCTCTCTTTATGTGACCAATAGGGCCTAACCTATAGCATATCATAATCACATGAATAAATTGGTTATAACAAACTCCAACATGTGGCAGCATAATGGATGCAGAGGACGTGAAACAACAGGGGAATGTTTACTGCCTGCACAGGAGGGAAAGGGGAAGTCTGATGTGTGGAAGACATTTGACTTGGTCGTGGGAGCTTACAATACATAAAACATATTTGGACTGTTTGGAAGAGTGTAAATGACACTAAATAAATTATAAGTGTACTAGAGAGTCTGTTCTAACGAAAATAAAATTGTAAGGCCTTCATTACTGCAAAGACTAAAAGCAGTTGCATGCATTCATGTATGCAATTGCAGACATGTTATTTCACTGTATTTCACCATTTGTTATTTCATTTTAAAACAAAAATGCTTGATGGCATTTCAGATCATGAATGACTCAAATGCTGTGTGTTGACATAAAGCAATTAATGATTTATTTATTGACACAGTAGCTATTAGGCTATGTTGAAATAGGCCTACGTAGGCCTACGTTACGGTATTAAGACGGCTAAACAGGATGCAATCTTAGGCCGGCAGTGTGATGGTGGTTACACAAGGCTACTATACTAAGCCTAATAATGATCATGACATTACTTATTATTATAATGATGATCCTAATAATAACAATAGTAATAAAAACAAGAAAAATATCAAGAAGAATGAAGGTATAGGAGCTAGAGCTGTGTGTGTAGCCTATTATATGTGACAAACAGGTGCTGTTAGATTACAATAATACAATTCTGACCATTTGAAACAGTGTAAAAAACACTAAATATATGATAAAGAATACCAGAGAGCCTGTTCCAAAAAAAAAAATGGAAGGCCTTTATTACAGCATAGCAAAGATTAAAAACAGCCGAAATGGGGAAATTGTTATATCCAACATGTTGCAGGTGTGTGAGGCTTAGAGCTCACGGAATCGGTAGGCTATTAAATAAACTCTCAAACAGGCAGCATAAGCAGGATCTGTGTGATTTCTGTAAATATACACTGAGTATACAAACCATTAAGAACAACTGCTCTTTCCATGACAGATTGACCAGGTGAATCCAGCTGAAAGCTATGAATACCTTATTGGTGTCACTTGTTAAATCAACTTTAATCACTGTAGATGAAGAGGGGGAGACAGGTGAAATAATCACTTTTAAGGATCTATCACCTTTAAGCATTCCTCATGAAGCTGGTTGAGAGAATGCCAAGAGCGTGCAAAGGTGTCATCAAGGCAAAGGGTGGCTACTGAAGAATATCAAATATGAAATATATTTTGATTTGTTTAACACTTTTTTGGTTACTACATGATTCCATGTGTGTTCTTTCATAGTGTTGATGTCTTCACTATTATTCTACTACGTAGAAAATAGTAAAACGTTTGTCCAAACTTTTGACTGGTACTGAAAAAAATTATAAAAATTGCATCAAAATGTAGAAAATCAGATTCCCCCTAGCTGATCATTTTGACTCTTTTGTGACAATGTGAATTCCTTTGTGACAATGTAACCCTTTCCACAAGACTCATACAACTGCTGCAGTTGACGTTTTCCCCCATACATGTCAATCTACAGCAACCTGTAATAAAGGTTTATAAATAAAATCCTATGACTCACACTCCAATGCAATTGAGGTGCACAGCACAGTATTTCATAACTCTACAGTATGTGTCATTCAAACAGATGAGAATAAATCAACAGTGTTTTGTGCAGAACTGGATTAATTGTGGGAACAGTGAGGAGCTTTATTAAAGGGAAGGCAGGAAAAGTGTATTTGCCAGGGCTGTGGCAAAAGGGCACTTGCAAAAAGGACAAAGTGGATGTGGATGAAAAAGAGAAAACAAAGGAGGGAGAAAAGAGGCAGTAGGCCTCGCCATACCCCTGTTCGACTAGAGTGTGGGTGCATTAGCATTCTCAAAGCAGGCCCCTATGTCTTTCTTTCTAGCCTTTGTCAAGCTTCCTGTGCATAGTGAGCTGCAATCCTGATTTTCAATAAGTTGATGGGCGAAGCGCCGGGGAAGCTTTAGACGCACCAGAGTCACGATGCACCGACAAGTGGCTCTGCACATTTAAGTCCTATTACCCAGGTGACCTGCGCCAAACGAGTAGGAATAAACAAATGTGGCTTGATGTTTTCTCCTACGTGCCCAGGCATGTTGATTTGTTTCTTGCCTGTGTTCCCCTCATTGGTGTAATGTAGTGATGGGTCATTCACGAACAAACTCATCTTTTTGAACTACTCTTTTTGGTGAATGTCGGAAAACAAATCGCTTCAGAGAAAGAGCCGTGATGTCCTAATGTTGCTACTGATTTTTGAGCTAAAGACAGCAATTATCTTTAGATCATTTATAAAAACATTCTCTGAAGATCGTAATTCCTCACTGCAGGAGCAATTAATAGTAAGGAGAGAGCCTCATTCTGATTCACACCCATTCTTTGCAGTGTGTTTAATTATTTATTTATTTTTCTTTGCAAACAATCTAATAATTTGGTCAGTTAAAAATGTATTTTACCGTGCATGTCACAATCTGACATAATGGCAGTCAACATTTTAGGCTTTACATTAGCCATTAGCAATTTTTTCATGGTTTCAGGTACATTTTTAAGCACTACTGAACGAGGAGCCGTTTGGGAGCCAAATGAATGTCTCTTTTCACCGAAAGGACCCGGAATGCCCATCACTAGTGTAATATCTACTGTGAAAAACAGAATAGTTTGTATACGCCGTGTTTGCCTGTGAGCGTAGTGGCGTAGTCTCTATATTGCTAGTCTCTCTATATGCTCTAATCAAAGTGATGTTCACTGTTCTGTGAAGTCTTTTAGGTCAATGAAGTGTTGATGAGCAGCCTACTGATAAGATCTCACTTGATTGCGCTCCAAGAATAATCATCCTTGATGTGAAGTGCACTTTCAAGGCTTCAGTTATCCTGTTCCTTCTTGTGTTTTTGCCACAATATAACTTGTCCATACAGGTGTAGGATCTTAATGTAGATATAGGATCTCAAGGCCTTGCTACAACTGCATCCATTGTCTTAACGCCTTTAGCATGGAAATATTCCATCACATGAAAACGGGCAAAGCCATCAATATCCACAGCAGAACCACCTGCGGACTTAGCTATGTGGCAAAAAACTAAGCGGCAACCTATGGGCTGCATCATTGAACATAAGTCATCCATTCATAGAAACGATCAACAGTGTCCTGTCACCAAACACTTCACAGAATGTAATCACAACATTACAACACTCAAGTTCATTGCGATGGAGAAGGTTTGCATGCCCTGTAGGGGTGGGGACATTGATAATCTCCAACTAAAACATTAATGCTTCTGGATCCATTAACCGTACACTGTCTCCCCTGAGCTGAAGGGCTTAGTGAGTTACTCGATCACAGATGCTTTAAAACATTTCTTTATCTGTATTATGGCCATGTTTTGTTTTGATGTATTTTCATCAATATTGTCATGGGTGTATTGCTTAAAAAAGTACCCTATCTATAATCATGTTGACCTATGATTCTGTCTAAATGCATTGCCTAATATGTATACCTTCGTAAATATTGTATATAGAAAAATATTGTCAGCTGTGCCTCACTAATTGATTGCTACTGAATTGTCTAATTTAACCCCCTAGAGGCGATTGACAAACCGGTGGATCAATCTAAGTAACATAATAAAATAATCCCCATCAGAATCCGTCAGTTTAAGCTAGAGATATCTGTTTTGCATTGGAAGCATCTTAATCCACCGCATCCGCCGATGTTGCACTTTCACATCTGCGGTGAAAGGTGGAAGAGCAAGAGTGGTGTTTGTCAGGCCATAAGACACCCCGGAAATCAGCCTTCCCACAAAACCATCTGTAGTGTCCGAACGGTTTGACCTACAAATTATTACAGGAAGGGAAGACTGATGAAGATGATGGTTTTGCTTTACGACCCGCACAGATGTCACGGGATTTGTCTGTAGGTAACCAGTACCGGTAAAAAAAAAATAAGGGAGTATTAAGGTGGTTTTGTGCCTTCCCAAAAAAGGGCCTAAATATGTGTAAAAAATAATAATATTCAGTACCAGTACCCGTTTGGACACACCTACTTATTACAGGATTTTTCTTTATTTTTTTTTTTACAATTTTCTATGTTTTAGAATAATAGTGAAGACATAAAAACTATGACGGTGAACCTTTGCCACAGTCTGAGGTCCTGAGCTCTCTGGAGCAGGTTTTCATCAAGGAAATCTCTGTACTTTGCTCCTTTCATCTTTCCCTCGATCATGACAAGTCTCCTAGTCCATGCCGCTGAAAAAACATACCGTAGGGATATTGCCTGTTTTTCTCCAGACGTGACGCTTGGCATTCAGGCCAAAGAGTTCAATCTTGGTTTCATCAGACCAGAGAATCTTGTTTCTCATGGTCTGAGAGTCCTTTAGGTGACTGCCCAAACGGGCGGTCATGTGCCTTTTACTGAGGAGTGTATTCTGTCTGGCCACTCTACCATAAAGGTCTGATTGGTAGAGTGTTGCAGAGACGGTTGTCCTTCTGGAAGGCTCTCCCATCTCCACAGAGGAATTCTGGAGCTCTGTCATATCTACTACATACCATTATGTACAGTACCAGTCAAAAGTAAAAAATAAAAAAAACTCTGTATCAAACATGATCGTGAATTCAGTAGTCATCATAGTAAGTACTTAGCACCTAGTTTACAGTTGAACTTCAAGTTAAAAAAAAATCAAAGTAGACAAAATGCATTGCACTGTTCAATGTTTTTAATTTTTTTTTTTTTTTACTATTTTCTACATTGTAGAATAATAGTGAAGACATCAAAACTATGAAATTACACATATGGAATCATGTAAAAACCAAAAATGTGTTTTGCAAAAAAATGCAGCTTTGCACACTCTTGGCATTCTCTCAACCAGCTTGATGAGGTAGTCACCTGGAATGCATTTTAATTAACAGATGTGCCTTGTTAAAAGTTCCTTTGTGGAATTTCTTTCCTTCTTAATGTGTTTGAGCCAATCAGATGTGTTGTGACAAGGTAGGGTGTCACGCCCTGATCTGTTTCACCTGTCCTTGTGCTCGTCTCCACCCCCCTCCAAAAATAAATAAAAACCCTTTAATGAGAATGTGTGTCCAAACTTTTGACTGGTACTGTATGTTGGAGTGTTGCTTACTTGTTTAGCAGGTGTCACGACTTCTGCCGAAGTCGTTGCCTCTCCTTGTTCGGGCGGTGCTCGGCGTTCGACGTCACCGGTCTTCTAGCCATCATTGATCCTTTTTCATTTTCCATTGGTTTTGTCTTGTCTTCCCACACACCTGTTTTCAATCCCATTCATTACCTGTTGTGTATTTCACCCTCTGTTTCCCCTCATGTCTTTGTCAGAGATTGTTTTATTGTCAGTGTAGTGTGATTGTTGTATAGGTGCGCGTCGGGGTCCTCGTACCCATGTTTGTTTGTTTATGTACATTTAGTGTTATGGAGCATACTCCGTGAACTTTATTAAAAGACTCCATTTTACACTCCATTTGACTCTCTTGCGCCTGACTTCCCTGCCACCTACAGTGCCTTGCGAAAGTATTTGGCCCCCTTGAACTTTGCAAACTTTTTCCACATTTCAGGCTTCAAACATAAAGATATAAAACTGTATTTTTTTGTGAAGAATCAACAACAAGTGGGACACAATCATGAAGTGAAACGACATTTATTGGATATTTCAAACTTTTTTAACAAATCAAAAACTGAAAAATTGGGCGTGCAAAATTATTCAGCCCCTTTACTTTCAGTGCAGCAAACTCTCTCCAGAAGTTCAGTGAGGATCTCTGAATGATCCAATGTTGACCTAAATGACTAATGATGATAAATACAATCCACCTGTGTGTAATCAAGTCTCCGTATAAATGCACCTGCACTGTGATAGTCTCAGAGGTCCGTTAAAAGCGCAGAGAGCATCATGAAGAACAAGGAACACACCAGGCAGGTCCAATATACTGTTGTGAAGAAGTTTAAAGCCAGATTTGGATACAAAAAGATTTCCCAAGCTTGAAACATCCCAAGGAGCACTGTGCAAGCGATAATATTGAAATGGAAGGAGTATCAGACCACTGCAAATCTACCAAGACCTGGCCGTCCCTCTATACTTTCAGCTCATACAAGGAGAAGACTGATCAGAGATGCAGCCAAGAGGCCCATGATCACTCTGGATGAACTGCAGAGATCTACAGCTGAGGTGGGAGACTCTGTCCATAGGACAACAATCAGTCGTATATTGCACAAATCTGGCCTTTATGGAAGAGTGGCAAGAAGAAAGCCATTTCTTAAAGATATCCATAAAAAGTGTCATTTAAAGTTTGCCACAAGCCACCTGGGAGACACACCAAACATGTGGAAGAAGGTGCTCTGGTCAGATGAAACCAAAATTGAACTTTTTGGCAACAATGCAAAATGTTATGTTTGGCATAAAAGCAACACAGCTCATCACTCTGAACACACCATCCCCACTGTCAAACATGGTGGTGGCAGCATCATGGTTTGGGCCTGCTTTTCTTCAGCAGGGACAGGGAAGATGGTTAAAATTGATGGGAAGATGGATGGAGCCAAATACAGGACCATTCTGGAAGATAACCTGATGGAGTCTGCAAAAGACCTGAGACTGGGACGGAGATTTGTCTTCCAACAAGACAATGATCCAAAACATAAAGCAACATCTACAATGGAATGGTTCAAAAATAAACATATCCAGGTTTTAGAATGGCCAAGTCAAAGTACAGACCTGAATCCAATCGAGAATCTGTGGAAAGAACTGAAAACTGCTGTTCACAAATGCTCTCCATCCAACCTCACTGAGCTCGAGCTTTTTTGCAAGGAGGAATGGGAAGAAATGTCAGTCTCTCGATGTGCAAAACTGATAGAGACATACCCCAAGCGACTTACAGCTGTAATCGCAGCAAAAGGTGGCGCTACAAAATATTAACTTAAGGGGGCTGAATAATTTTGCAACCCCAATTTTTCAGTTTTTGATTTGTTAAAAAAGTTTGAAATATCCAATAAATGTAGTTCCACTTCATGATTGTGTCCCACTTGTTGTTGATTCTTCACAAAAAAATACAGTTTTATATCTTTATGTTTGAAGCCTGAAATGTGGCAAAAGTTCGCAAAGTTCAAGGGGGCCTGAATACTTTCGCAAGGCACTGTATTACACCTATGCATGACAGCAGGTACAAGGACTTGCACTATGTATAGAAAAAAAAAGGAATACACTGAATCACATTGATATAACTTTCTACATGGAATAATGACAGAATAATTTACAATCGGCTGGATGCATGCAGTACATACATTTGCATTTTACATTACAGCACAATGTTAATGTCCTATGTGCCATGTTTTTACCACTGAAAAGTGCTGCCCAGTTTTCTTAAATGTGTCATTGTTTCCTCTTCCCTGGGGAATAAAACATATAAATAACATGTACTATTTGAAATTACCATGTAAATCTTATAAAATTACAATAAAACACATTGAAATTATTTTTTGTCAAAGTAATATTGTAGTTATGTTTTTGCAGTTTTTTAATTCCTTTCATATTCAGGTGTCTGGTGTCTTACTACTTCGATTAATTTGCCTATAATGCAGCAGACATACTGTACATTTGTACAGATTGACCCCCTTTGACACCACCATGCCCTGGTCTACAAATCTACTCGCTTCGCATCACAGGATCCAAATAATCTCTCTCCCCTCTGAAGTGTTTCTACAAGAGACATGATTGACTCAATTTGGTAGGAAGTAAGTGACATAAGCACAACACCTAATGCATTTCGATCCAGTGTAACCCAACTCCTCGAGCAGACTTGAAAACTCTAAAGTGCTTATACTTCCACCAGTATCTTGAACACTCAAACGTGTCTACACATATACCTCTTCCATCCATCATTAGCGTCACAAAGAGTAAGCCAGTGATAAATCATGGTTTCCCTGTGATTATAGATAGGGATCGAATTAAAGAACCCTTAAGCTGCGATTTTTTTCATGGCCGGTTAGCCTTTGATCACAGTTTTGTTTGATGGAGATCCATCTCAGGGAAAGGGAAATAGTCAGGTGACACACGTTCTTCTTTGAAGAAGCAAGAAATCAATTTGGCTATATTTGTATAAACTTTATTCATCCATTTTTATACATTTTCCTGGAGTACACCGGTGTGTACTCGCTTTGATCTTTCCCCTGTAAGATCATGCAGTGTACACACACTGTCAATAGGGAAGCACAACAAGTCAAAGATGTATTCAGAATCTTTGCACACTGATCAAAGGATTCAGCCATATAGACTTGTGTGTTCTCATTAGCTGTCTACACAAATCTATACAGGAAATCTATTGGGGGATGCTTTGACAAGAGACAAATCTCCCAAAGGTTGTGACAAATTGATAACTGACAGAAGGGAGAGATATGTTTGCTCAGAGACATGTGCAGTTTGAAGAAGACTGGCTTTTACTAATGAGGTTACTTTTTATAACAAAGTCTTATTTACATTTCGGTATACTGTTGACATCCCAAAGTGGTTGAATGTTGAATCCATTCAAAGTAGGAGCAGAGCCATTTGACTAGTGGCAGCAGTCCCCGTGATCCACTGAAATAGAGTTGCAAGGGCTTTGTGGGATTATTAAGAACTGTAATTACAATATTAAATGCTGATTTAATTTCTACACAAGAGAAGAACCAGCTTCGGTAGACCTATAAACCCTTCATAAGGCCTACATAAAAGTACATTTATTTGTCATATAAATGGTGACAAAAGACTTGTACTGCAAATCACAAAGCAGCAGATGTAAAGACCTGTTATTTATAACATTTACTGTATCTCTAGCTTAAATTGACAGATTTTGAAGGGGACGTTTTACATTTTGTTACACTATATATACAAAGTATGTGGACACCCCTTTAAACTAGTGGATTTGGCTATTTCAGCTACACCTGTTGCCAACAGGTGTATATAATCGAGCACACATCCATGCAATCTCCATAGACAAACATCGGCAGTAGAATGGCCTTACTAAAGAGCTCAGTGACATTTAACGTGGCACAATAATAAACAACAAGTCAGTTAGTCAAATTTCTGCCCTGCTAGAGCTGCCCCAGTGAACTGTAAGTGCTGTTATTGTGATGTGGAAACGTCTAGGAGCAACAACGGCTCAGCCGCGATGTGGTAGGCCACACAAGCTCACAGAACGGGACCTCCTAAAGTGCGTAATGCGTAAAAGTCATCTGTCCTTGGTTGCAGAACCCCAAACTGCCTCAGGAAGTAACGTCAGCACAATAACTGTTTGTTGGGAGCTTCATGAAATGGGTTTTCATGGCCGAGCAACCGCACACAAGCCTAAGATCAACATGCGCAATGCCAAGCATCGCCTGGAGTGGTGTAAAGCTCACCACCATTGGACGAATCTGAGTTTGGCGGTTGCCAGGAGAACGCTACCTGCCTGAATGCGTAGTGCCAACTGTAAAGTTTGGTGGAGGATGAATAATTTTCTGGGACAGTTTTTCATGGTTTGTGCTAGGTCCCTTAGTTCCAGTGAAGGGAAATCTTAATAGTACAGCATACATTCTATACAATTCTGTGTTTCCAACTTTGTGGCAACAGTTTAGGGAAAGCCATTTCCTGTTTCAGCATGACAATACCCCTGTGCACAAAGCAAGGTCCATACAGAAATGGTTTGTCAAGTGGAAGAACTTGACTGGCCTGCACAGAGCCCTGACCTCAACCCCAACACTTTTAGGATGAATTGGAATGCTGACTGTGCGCTAGGCTTAATCGCCCAACATCGGTGCCCGACTTCACTAATGCTTGTGGCTGAATGGAAGCAAGTCCCCACAGCAATGTTCCAACATCTAGTGTGGAAAGCCTTCACAGAATAGGGGCGGCGGTTATAGCAGTAAAGGGGGGACCAACTCAATATTAATGCCCATGATTTTAGATTGAGATCTTCGACAACCAGGTGTCCACATAACATGTAGTGTAGAACTATCAATCAGTGATATTGTTCCGTCAGTCATTTTTCATTGCCATCATTGTTACGAAATGATCATAATACTGCAGTTTAGTGCTTTAACATGTTCTCAATTTATTTTAAAAGAGCAGCTTCTGCTAATTTGAAGGAAAGATTCACCCATTTTGAATGTTATGTAGTTTCCCGGGTTCATTTCATGTTTTCATGTCTATCTGAGCTATTGCCGTTCAAGCAGGTAGAAATACAGCCCGTAAGACGAGAGTTGCATCATGACACTTTTCTGCCTCCTTAATCTTGCATCATATGTTGTAGTGCCGTGTAAATTGATTTTTCTGTATAAAAATGTTATACAGTCACCCTTGATAAAGATGAGCAAAACAAGACTGTATAAAATAAATAATACAATTGCTGAGCTATATTAAAGGCTAAAAAAATGGAAAAGGTGATTATTTATTTTATACCAATTCAATTGCTCAGAGAAAGTATGAAAGAGTATTAGGGCCAATTGAATTACAAAAGAAAACGGTGTTGAGTGGTGGTAAATAAAATAACATGGCTAGTTAGCTTTTTTCTTCAACTTGTATTTATTTAGGGGAACCCATTGAGACCAGGGTCTCAATTACAATGGCACCCTAAGTACAACAATACACCAAATTCAAAATGATCAATACAATGTTTATTAACTACAAATTACAGAGTCAACACTACAGCATGAAACACCACATATACAATTATTTACAATCCAAACAGTTTCAATTCTCATTCAATTAATTCACCATTAACTTCTTGCGTCGAGCAATCCCGGATCCGGGATCCTATTTATAGCCTCAAGCTCATTAGCATAACGCAACGTTAACTATTCATGAAAATCGCAAATGAAATTAAATAAATATATTTGCTCTCAAGCTTAGACTTTTGTTAACAACACTGTCATCTCAGATTTTCAAAATATGCTTTTCAACCATAGCTAAACAAGCATTAGTGTAAGAGTATTGATAACTAGCATAGCTATAAGCCTAGAATTCAGCCAGCAACATTTTGAAAAAAACAAGAAAATCATTCAAATAAAATCATTTACCTTTGAAGAACTTCAGATGTTTTCAATGAGGAGACTCTCTGTTAGATAGCAAATGTTCAGTTTTTCAAAAAATATTATTTGTGTAGGACAAATCGCTCCGTTTTGTTCACGTTTGGCTATAAAAAAAACCTGTATCCAGTTATAGCCTCAAGCTCATTAGCATAACGTAACGTTAACTATTTTTGAAAATCGCAAATGAAATTAAATAAATATGCTATCTCTCAAGCTGAGCCTTTTCTTAACAACACTGTCATCTCAGATTTTCAAAATATGCTTTTCAACCATAGCAAAACAAGCATTTGTGTAAGAGTATTGATAGCTAGCGTAGCATTTAGCGTAGCATTTAGCGGGCAACATTTTCACAAAAACCAGAAAAGCATTCAAATAAAATAATTTACCTTTGAAGAACTTCGGATGTTTTCAATGAGGAGACTCTCAAGTTACATAGCAAATGTTCAGTTTTTTCTGAAAGATTCTTTGTGTAGGAGAAATCGCTCCGTCATTCAGTCATCAAAACGGCAAACTTTTTTCCAAATTAACTCCATAATATCGACTGAAACACGGCAAACGCTGTTTAGAATCAATCCTCAAGGTGTTTTTCACATATCTCTTCATTGATATATCGTTCGTGGAAGCCTGCTTTCTTCTCTGAATCCCATGGAAAAATACTTGCAGCTGAGGTTTGCGCACCAATTTCGGCGCAGGACACCGGGCGGACACCTGGTAAATGTGGTCTCTTATGGTCAATCTTCCAATGATATGCCTACAAATACGTCACAATGCTGCAGACACTTTGGGGAAACGATAGATCAGGCAGGCTCATTCCTTGCACATTCACAGCCATATAAGGAGACAATGAAAAACGGAGCCTCAAAAATCGTGCTCATTTCCTGTTTGAAGTTTCATCTTGGTTTCGCCTGTAGCATCAGTTCTGGGGCACTCACAGATCATATATTTGCAGTTTTGGAAACGTCAGAGTGTTCTCTTTCCAAAGCTGTCAATTATATGCATAGTCGAGCATCTTTTTGTGACAAAGTATTGGGAACAGTGGGTTAACTGCCTGTTCAGGGGCAGAACGACAGATTTTCACCTTGTCAGCTCAGGGGTTTGAACTCGCAACCTTCCGGTTACTAGTCCAACGCTCTAACCACCAGGCTACCCGAGGAAAAACAAAAGACACCTGAAGGGGGTGTTGTGATATTTGCGTTGTTTGCTCTATAACCTTTTAGTTTATACAGTGCACTGGGAAAGTATTCAGACCTTGTGACTTTTTCACATTTTGATACGTTACAGCCTTATTCTAAATTGAGAACGCAAAAATATGTTTTTATACATTTTTGCAAATCCTTTAAAAAACAACAACTCATATCACATTTACATACTTTTTCAGACCCTTTACTCAGTACTTTGTTGGCAGCTATTACATCCTCAAGTCTTCTTGGGTATGACGCTACCAGCTTGGCACACCTGTATTTGGGGACTTTCTCCCATTCTTCTCTGCAGATCCTCTCAAGCTCTGTCTGTTTGGGTGGGGAGCATCGCTGCTCTCTGCTGGGCCACTCAAGGACATTCAGAGACTTGTCCCGAAGCCACTCCTGCGTTGTCTTGGCTGTGTGCTTAGGGTTGTTGTTCTGTTGGAAGGTGAACCTTCGCCCCAGTCCGAGGTCCTGAGTGCTCTGGAGCAGGTTTTCATCAAGGATCTCTCTTTACTTTGCTCCGTTAATATTTCCCTCGATCCTGACAAGTCTCCCAGTCCCTGCTGCTGAAAAACATCCCCACAGCATGATTCTGCCACCACCATGTTTCACCGTAAGGATGATGCACAGTCTCCTCTAGACGTGACGCTTGGCATTCAGGCCAAAGAGTTCGATCTTGGTTATATCAGACCAGATAATCTTGTTTCTCATGAACTGAGAGTCCCTTAAGTTTCTATTGGCAAACTCTAAGTGGGCTGTCATGTGCCTTTCACTGAGGAGTGGCTTCTGTCTGGCCACTCTACCAAAAAGTCCTGATTGATGGAGTGGTGCAGAGATGGTTGGTTCTCCCATGTCCACAGAGGAACTCTGGAGCTCTTTCAGATTTACTTTCAGGTTCTTGGTCATTGAACTTAACACAGGTGGACTCCAATCAAGTTGTAGAAACATCTTAAGGATGATCAATGAGAAAAGGATGCATCTGAGCTCAGTTTCTAGTCTCATAGAAAATGGTCTGGATACTTATTTAAATAAGGTATTTCTGTTTTTTATAGATTTGCAAAAAATTCTATAAAACTGTTTTCGAATTGTCATTATGGAGTAATGTGTGTAGATTGATGAGGAAATGTTTTTATTTAATACATTTTAGAATAAGGCTGGAACGTAACAAAATTAGGAAAAAGGGAAGGTGTCTGAATAATTTATGAATGCACTGTATACCTTGCCAACATGATATATAGGCCTAAGGCCGAGACAAGAAGATACAGTGGCAGAATAAACTCAACCACACCTTATTTTCATCACAAAAGCTGAGAGCAACCTCTGTTCGGTGAAGTCCACAAAGCATAATGCATGTAACAAATTGTTACATGACCTACAGTATGGTCAAGCAAGTTAATCTTTCCAAAATGTTTAGACTACTTAAACAACTATTGGTATCAACGCACAAGGCGAGACCCAAATGCAGACACAGGAGGCAGAAGGTTGGAGTCTTACAATGTTTATTAATCCAGAAGGGGTAGGCAAGAGAATGGTCGTGGACAGGCAAAAATGTCAAAACCAGATCAGAGTCCAGGAGGTACAAAGTGGCAGGCAGGCAGAATGGTCAGGCAGTCGGGTACAAAGTCCAGAAACAGGCAAGGGTCAAACCTGGGAGGACTAGAAAAAGGAAACCGGAAAAACGCTGGTTGATTTGGAAACATACAAGACGAACTGGCACAGAGAGAGGAAACACAGGGATAAATACACTGGTACAGAGAGACAGGAAGCACAGGGATAAATACACTAGGAAAAACAAGTGACACCTGGAGGGGGTGGAGACAATCACAAGGACAGGTAAAACAGATCAGGGCGTGACAATTGGTTTAGAACCAGGGAGAGTTAACAAAAATCGCAAAGAAAACAGGAGCTACGGTGCCTCCACTATTCCAGCACCATTTAAACTTCAACATCATCAAATCATTGATGCTTAGTCTAATACAGTGACAACTAAAAGATACCAAAAACTATTTAGTCCAATCAACATGAGGTAAATATGATGTGGCTGTCCATGGTTCTGATTTATTCTAGCCTAACTTCCTTTCATGGGTAACGATGAGCCAGCTAGTTAACATTAGCCTACTACATCTAGCTACATATTTAACTTCCATCCTCTCAGGCTAGCATCACAATGTATATAATTATGGTTTGATCAGAATCGCCATTATAATCATTGGCCAGTACGGAAAATTAAGTAAAACCACACATCCAAATCCCTGTCTCCATCCATGGCTAATTAAGGAAAGGGACAATTTTAGCTTGCTAGCTGGTGGACAACAACACAACGAGATGCGACAATTCAAGTTTTCTTCTGCTAATTACGTTTAGCTTTTGATGTGAAATGATTGGTGGGAAGCTAAATCCAAACTGGCTTCCCTTGACAACTCAGTTTACCTCAACACTGATAAGCTATAATTTGAAAAACTTTTTTAATCAAATGCTAGTTGGCTTCTCCTGCATTCAATGCCACAGGGGTGGCAACAATGTCATACTCTTTTTGACCAGACAGCATCAGATAGATGGGCTTCAGAGTCAGAGGGGCTCTGTTTCGCTTTGCTCTAATGCTTTCTCCGGTGAGATACATTCAGCCTCTTGCAAATTTAAAGAAACTATTAAACACAGAAAGACAAAAGATAAATGTTTTTGTTTGTTTATTATTTTAAAAAATTATGGGAAGCATGGCTTCCCTTAGCATCAATGAATACATACCACACCACATCAATGAATACACACCATTGACTATGGGAGGGATGAGAGTTGAGGAGGAGTGGTGATACTTGACTAGGGGAGGGATGAGGGTTGAGGACGAGGGATAACACTTGACTAGTGCAGGGTTAACACTAGGAGAGTGTCATGTTGATTATTGCATGTATTATTTATTAAATTGAGAGTATATGACAACAGGATGAATAGTCATCTTTAACACCATTCATAATTAGTTATATAACATCTTATGGCGTTACTCATCACTATTTAAAAGTGCTTATGACATGTTATGACAAATGTTATAAAAGCTTTATGAACGGTAATAAAGTGTTAACAACATAATTTAATTAATACATTTGTCCATACTTGTCACTTCTGTAACAACGTTATATCTATGCTCCATGCATATTAAACTGTGTGTATCTGTGTGTGTGTGTGTGCATGCGTGTGTAGGTCATTCAGGCATATTGCTGCAGTCTGCTCTTTAGGAGGAGGAAGGGGGTGGAGAGACGGAGGACAGTGAGAAGCCACAACCCTTCCCTCAGCCAGAGCTCAGACTATCCCAGGCCCTTACAGACCTTAAGAGCCAGGTTTGGTCAGGAGAAGCCCATTACACTTATTTTATTTAACCTTTTATATTCATACAATTTTGGTTAACTGAGATTAAGATCTACTTTGCAAGAGAGAACCTTTCAAGGTATAGCAGCAGTTGTCAGTCACAAAAGTTACACATATACAGAACAAAGTGAAAACCCAAAACCTTATTTCCATTCACATAATGTCATTTTCTATGATTCATACTTACAGCACAGTACTTGATGGTGTGTTTGTTTGTGATATCCTTCCAAAGAAGGTCCATTTAAATGGGTCAACTTTATTTTACATACCTTTCAGTATATGTGTGGAATATTTTTTGTATTTAAAATGGCTCCGAAAAAAAAAAATATGCCATCCATAGCCTGCACTCACATAGTGAATGGAGGTTGGGTTTTCAATTCTCTGGTAACAGACATTCCCACAGTCAGCATGCCAATTGCATGCTCCCTTAAAACTTGAGACATATGTGGCATTCAAAACTGCAAATTTTAAAGTGTCCTTTTATTGTCCCCAGCTCAAGGTGATCATGCTGTTTAATGAGTTTGTTGATATGCCACACCAGTTGTCAGGTGGATGGATTATATTGGCAAAGGAGAAATGCTCACCAATAAGGATGTAAAACAAATACATTTTTGTGCGTGTGGATTTTCCCCCAGTTCATTAAATATGGGACCAACACTTCACATGCTGCATTTATATTTTTGTTAATTTAAATTTTTGTTCAGTTTAATATGTACACCTATGTAATAAATAATCATAATATTATAGAACCCAAACATTCAGGAACATTTGAATTTAAAGTATGTAAACGTAACATGATGAACAGGAAAGATATTAACTCTCGAGGGTGGCAAATAAAATATAGCTGAAATCCACACCTCCTGGAAATAACACAAAAAAAGACCCAGCTGTTTGGTCAACCCAGCATGAGAGTAAAAAATACCCAAATGATGGTTAAATGAACGAATGTTTGGGTAATTTCAACAACCCACCTTGTTGGGTTATTCACACCACCCAACTGTCTGGGTCAAAATAACCCAGCGTGTGTTCTGTCCAATATTTATCGAGCACTGGCTTACCAAATAACCTAAATTGGGTTGTTTTTAACACAGCATTTTTTGTGTGTGTGTCTATGGCCCTCTATGCAAGATATGTTTGTAACAGCATTTGGGATTTCTCCATCTTGGAAACAGGTATAAATTGAATAACAAAGCAAACCCTGAAACAATCAGATGTGAAAATACCCTATTCTATACAAAGTAATTGGAATAATTAAGTGTTTGCCCCTTGAAATTATAGTGTAAGTGGATTTCAGTGCTGCAGCTAGGCACTGTGATCAATGACACAGTGGGAGAGGGAGACAAAGGGAGGCACCTCTCTCTGTCTCCTGCTGTCCACATCGATCATGCATTGCATTGAAGGAAAGGGGAAGGAATAGAGAGCAAACCTCTTCATGAACTCAAAGCAAGGTGAGAACAGCTTCCATATCAGAACATGTCTCCTTCCAGGTTTAAAAACAACAAATAAACAGACCTTTTCACCTCCCTTAAAAACACAGAGCCCACTCACTTATGTAAGGGTTGTTAATGTTATAGTTTTTTCGTTAAATATGCACAACTTCTTTTCAGGTTTACATATGACCAAAAACGTACAATGCATTACACTTTTGTTACAATGCACATAAAGAATAGTTTAAAACATTAATGAATATTGCACATTTTTATTCTATAGCTTGTCCTACTAAAACTAGCCTCGTATGGAATAGTTATTTTATATTGCATTTGATAATGATGCATTGGTCATGTTGTGTTTGACACATGTGTTGAAAATACACCATATGTATGAGTGCCACACCTGCAAAAAGCATACAATAGAAGCATACTGTTGTCTACTGTATACTTTTTGCAGGGTGTGGCACTCCTACAGTTATAATTATTTGCGATTCAAATCGTTCTTGGTAATATTGTTTGGTACTAAACAAAGGCAAAATATTGCAACATCAGATGGCAGGCAACTCTCCAACAGCCACTGTAACTGCTTGAGCAAGCATTTTACACACACCAAATCCCCTTTGTTAAAACATCAACCTTAATCCTAAACAGCAAATTACAACATGCCACAATTGAAAACTAGCAATTCTTTTTGGTGTGTTATTTACTTAATCTTCCTAATGGGAAAGTGTCTTTACTCATGTAAATGTGTAGCTATGTTCTTGCCATGCAACTATTCCCTTCTCCCCTTCTGCCTTTTATGTGCGTAAACCATTGTGTTGGGTCTCGGGGACTCTCCGCGCTTGGACATGTGATTTTTTCCTGAGAAAAATAACAATTGAAATGCTGTAATTTTAGGCTGAAGCAACACTTTGGTTTATTGTGTTTCTCCATTTCATTCGTGGCCTACTTGGATGTGTCTAGCTCTAAATGATTCATTTAATTAAACAACAACTACAAACATGCAACGTTGTTATAGAGGACGCACGAATTAGGTAGGGAAATACACGCGGAAACTATAGCGCCACTGTAGCACTTGCAAAACCAACAGTAAGATGTGCATGCTGAGCTCCAACTAAGGCATTTTTCTAACACATTTGAGGGGAACTATACAAGTATGCTGTGAAGCTGTTGTCGCCTCTTGTCTTTATCGGTGTTACATTTTTCCCGAGGAGTCGTGAAAGGGAAGGATGCAGCTTTTTAGTTCGTTTTGCAGTTTGTCTATTGGAATAAGACATGATGCCCTGGAAACACATATGTATGTGTAAATAACGACGATGAGAATATAACATTTGATAGCACACTATGGATACGTATCTGGCTGTAAAGGTAAGGGTTGCGCCTTTTAATATATTATACCATTGTCGGAGATGATCATTCTCTTAAATATTGTTCAACAGATATAAGGGCACTGTAAAAAGAAAGACCGACAACGGAAAGGCTCTTGAATATGTTTTAGTAGTAAATATGTATTTTGTGGGTTTTACAGCCTCAGTTGATGATGCTGGATGGAAAACAATTAACATAGGCTCCATAGATAAACCCACTTGAGTGATAATGTGTGTGGGATTTATTGTATAAGGTTCACAACAAGTGTATTTTTATATTGCATTTTAGCTTCAACAATCACACAGCTATACAAGCTTCAAGTTGGAAGATGCACTTTATAGGTTAGAAATCGAATCGTCTCAGAGTAGGCTATTTATTTGACGACATGTAGAAATACAGCAACCTCCAACATTTAAGCATCGCCTTTTTGAGCAAAACAGAAATATATACCGATGTGATTTCACTACACAGGTTTACCAAAATGTAACTCAAGCCACGGTTAGTGAAAATTGTTTCGACATCTGGAACCTATATCATTTTCCAAGTTCTGCAGTGTGTTGGATGGTTTGAGGGGTTAATTCAACCACAGAAGGCAGCCATAGACTAAATGCGAAAGCATGCGAACATAAAGTGGCCTGTGTGTGTTTATAATGTGAAGATTTTGCACAGAGTGAAATCCGGGGTTCTAATTTTTATCACGTCGATCCTACATCATATGAAGTCTACATATATTTTGTGGCGAAGTGTGTTGTGCTTGCTTTCATCCGTGTTTGGGTAGGGACTGGTGTGTGTTGCTTTTCAAGGGGGTTACGTATGTGCACGCCCAATAACTAATGTGTGGGATTTTTAAACATGTCTCTCTAGCCTATTATTGTAGCCTATGTGATAATTGAAAGTATGACTCCACTATAAAGAACTTGACATCACAATAATTATAGCCATCTTTAATGACACTGATGAAAAAAACGTTGTGCATGTGTTTTTGGGGAGACCGGAAGAGGGAGAGAAAGTGTGCGTGTGTCTGTGCTATAAGAATTAGCTTTGTAAACCACTGGTGTAGATTAACAGTGAAATGGTTACTTCCCAACAATGCAGAGAGGAAAATTGAAAAATAGTATAAAACAATATCACGAAGACTAAATACACAATGAGTAACAATAACTTGGCTAAATACATGGGGTACAAGTACCTAGGAGTAAGATGCAAATTAGGTAGGTATGTAAATATGTGACGACCAGCTCCATTTGTCTTATGTAACAACATTTGAAATGGTGTTTTTTATAATGGATAAAAGTAGAGACAGAGCTAGAAAATAGCATATCATACTCTACAGTTGAGGAACAATGGGAAAGTAATTGTGCTTTGAAAGTTGATAAAATTGTAACCTCACTTTTGAGAAAATGCCCCTTGAATATTTTGGTACACCTACTGGAGATTTTGTCTTTGTCTACACCCATTCAGCATCGTTCTCTTAAGCCCTACCCCCACCATCTCTTTAAGGATTAACATGTGAGGCCATGTACTAAAAAACCAAAGCTTTCAAGACTAAAGGCTGGTTTATACTACGGTTGTGTTTTTAAATTCAATCTGGAGTGCAAGAGTGCGCTCTGGGCATTCCTAACCTCAGAGGGTTGTCAGATTGTCTTTTTGTAAATTCAGAGTGTTTCGCTTCTGGTGCATTCAGAGTGCACACTGGACACTGGTCAAGGTGTAGGCTAGCTACTTCCAGACACAAATGCGAGAACAGCTCACTCTGACCATTTTACTCACCCTAGCAGAGCTGGTCAGGCTGTTTTATGTTATCCAGCGCGTTAGTGACCGTAACTGTGCTGCTGGCAACAATTCAATTATGCTTTTATGCCAACATTACTGACACTGGCCATATTCAATGGGTGTTGAGCGTTTGTAAATTTGTCAGTTATTCTGCGCTCTGGTACACTCAGACGAGTGTGCTCTGAAATCGGAGTAGCTAGCCAGAGCAAATTTACGAAAGCACCCAAATGTCCATTGAGAGCAACTATACCACTTAGCCAAGCTCAGAATAACTGAAATAATCAAGTCAGTAAACGTTGGGTAGTTAGTGAGATAGCATTTAGATAATATACTGGCCGGTTTAATTTATTAGTAGCCAACTAACATTAGGTAGCTAACTAACATACCTGTACATACTGCTGTAATGATATGCTATGTGGTTCGTAAGGATAGCGTATAGCATACCTAACAAATTGTCAGCCAACATAACGTGTAAGGTAACTTATTTGAAAAGTCATTACTTTATTACATTCATCCACATTTTCTTAACATAAAGCCACGCCCATTTTCTGAAGAATTGCATTATGGGCCCTAAAAGCAAAGAAATAGTGTCCACTGCTTGTATGCTTCGTATTTTAGCGAATGTAGTACGACACCTGGGAACATTTGGCATACTAACTATATCCTTACTATGAGCAATAAGCATACTATATACTATAATATACATAATTTATGCCACAAATAGTACGGTTAGTGCGGTCAGTATGAGTATTCGAACATAGCTCTAGTTTCCTGAAACGAGTCACATATAGGTATGGGTAAAGTGACTAGGCAACAGAATATTTTAATAAACAGTAGCAGCAGTGTATGTCATGAGTCAAAATAGACATACATACATAAACTTCATGCTCCTTTTTTGATTGTAATTACATGTCAGGCTACTTGCATGATCCAAACAGCACTTGCACACAAATATAATTGTAACGTCTGAAAACTCTGAAGGAGGGGATCGACCTACATTTTATCAGGTTTTTTTTCTTTCTCATGTCAATCCCACAAAATAGGGATTAGATTGAACAGATATAACATTCTTATTCCAACATAAAGCAGAGTTAATATTTCAAGTGCTGGGTGTGGCATAGAATGAACAAAGACATTGGGCTCTCATGCCCACAATGAATACATGGTGAATATGCTAAGGCGCCTCGCGGGACAAACAGTACACTAGTTGAATCAACGTTGTTTCCCCATAATTTCAATTAAATAATTTTGAACCAACGTGGAATAGACAATAAATTGATGTCTGTGCCCAGTGGGGTGTCACTACACCACAAAGACACTTGCTGTTTTATGTATTGTGAAGGCTTTTCAAAAAACAAACAAGCCAAGAGATTTGATCAAACTGCCCCATTGTTTAGCTGCATGTGGCATTCTTCCATAAAAAAGTTTTTTTCTCTCTCTCTCTCTCTCTCTCTCTCTCTCTCTCTCTCTCTCACACACACACACACACACACACACACACACACACACAAACACACACACACACACGAGAGAGAGAGAAAGATCTTACAACATGTGAAGGGGAGCGATTTGTTTAAAATTCTGAGCACACACATTCTCAAAATGACACTCTAGACAAACAAACCTGCATTTTTACCATGTTATATTTAACTACTGCACAATGGGGATTGACTATTGCCTATGTGCACTGTTGTTGACCCTGATATGGATAAAACTACAGATATCCACTTTGCGTTACAAACCAGGCGATTCATTCCCAATACATGGTGTCTGCCAAGCGCTGACATCTGTACAGGAAATGGCCCTCAAGGGGTTAATGCTGAATGTGCACACTGCCAATCATTGAAAGAGTAATAGGTCTGGTATGACAAGCAAACACAATCAGTGGACACATCACATGGATGCTGGGTTGTGCTGAAATGTAGGCCAATGCTACTCCAGGGATATCTTGGATCTATGCAGGAGGAAACAACGGAAAGTTGTTTTTGTACATGGGAAATTATGAAGAGAAAGAAAGAAAGAGAGTTAGAGGGATACAGAGAGAGTGAAAGAGACAGACAAACAAACAAAGAGAGAAAGAAGGGGAATTATATTAAGAGAACAATTGAAGATGATTAAAGATGGATATGACAGGCCACATTCAACCGTGGTCATTTGCATACACTGTGTATACACCCTCAAAGATACAAGTCCTGTTATGTGTGTTTGTTTTGGTTATGACATAATGACAAGTGGTCCCTGATGGTGGTGAATGAAGGATAGGTAGAGTAGCATAAATGGATCCAAAGAGGGCATGAGGAGGTTGGGAATAGGAAGACATAGGGGGTGGGGAATCCTTCCAAATAACATTGACGTTTTTGTCTCACATGATATGTTGCATAATATGATACACTTAAAAAAATATACCCGGCACAGAAACAAACAACAATAGAATACAATTACTAATGGTGCACGCAACGTGTTTTGACAGGTGTTATCCTCAGGCAGTCTATAATATTCCAGATGATAACACAAGTTGAGGTGCACCTCAAGGGCCTGTTCTAACTAGGATTAAACAGGAACCCGGTTACTGAGATTTACCGATATTCCCCACCCAAAACCACTCCCTTTTCCCGGGATAAATCACTGCGAGAAACTAGAAAATTATAATAACTGATTTGTATCAACAGCATGACCTGAAATGGAACTGTTAAATGATATGCAATGTCTAAATCTGGCTTCTCTACGGTCTTCTCTGCTCTATGCAATATCAATCATCAACTCTCATGGTGGGGACAGACAGCCCATGTCAGTTTGGAGTGCAGTTCACAATGCATGTAGACCTACAGTTGAAGTAGGAAGTTTACATACACTTAGGTTGGAGTCATTAAAACTTGTTTTTCAATCACTCCACAAATTTCTTGTTAACAAACTAGAGTTATGGCATGACACAAGTAGTTTTTCCAACAATTGTTTACAGACAGAATATTTCACTTATAATTCACTGTATCACAATTCCAGTGGGTCAATAGTTGACATACAGTAAGTTGACTGTGCCTTTAAATATCTTGGAAAATTCCTCTAGGAAACAGACGCGTTCTGTCTCCTAGAGATGAACGTACTTTGCTGCGAAAAGTGCAAATCAATCCCAAAACAACAGCAAAGGACCTTAGACATAAAGGGACAGTTGGAGAGAACCGAGAAACTAATGAAAAAAGCAGAAACAGGAAAAATTCTGCTAGCTATGGAACTGCGTTTGAAAACTGAACAATTAAATGTAATTGCAAAAACTTGACGATGAACGAGCACAAACTCTTCAACAAAATCGTCTTCTACAGGAACAACTCGATTTAGCCAAAACTAAATATGACAATATCCACGCCAAGCTAGATAAATCTGACAAGTTATCTACAAACAGGAGCACTCAATTTGATAACATGCATGCAGTTGTGTTGAAGGTTAATCAAAGTAACACTGTTCTACTCTAAATGCCGCAGACCGAAGATGATCAGTTAATGAACACAATTACTAAGTTGGATGACAAATCAGCAGAACTCATTGAAGTTTCTGACCAAATGATTGATGAGAGAACACAGGTGATGAGGATGGAAATTTTGATTTCTAAGCAAGCAGAGGAAATCTCATCACTGAATCTCTTGTTCTGTACTCAAGACCTCTATCTGCAAACCATGACAGATAAGATTGAGACCAAAAGGATTAAGAGCAACACGTGTCCAAAATCCATACTTTAAGTACTCAAGTGGACTCTGCAATGCAGCGGAATACCACCCTTAGGTACAATCTGGTGGAAATCCAGAATGGTCACGCACTACAGCGTGACTACCCAACCAAGCAACTCGAAGGAGTGACTACCCAACCAAGCAACTCGAAGGAGTGAAGACGATAGAAGGTTTCAGACTTTGCCTCCCTCATGTGTCCCTCAGTCTTCTCCTCTTGGCCATTCGGCACTAAGTAATATGGTGCCTCTTCGCCAACAAAGCCAAAGCTTTGCTTCTCCTCTTGGCCTTTCAGCCCCAATTTCCCCACAGGATGAATCCAACCCTCTCCACACGCTTGGCGTGAAACGCCTTAACAAACTCGTCAAAAAAGTCCGCATTGGATGGCTACTCAAACGCTATGGGTTCTGACAGGGTTTAACTGTTGAAGTGAATGTAGAAAAGACACGTGACGAGGTTCATTCATAACAACAGCAACACGTGCTTAACTTCTTATGGTTGGGGGGCAGTATTGAGTAGCTTGGATGAATAAGTTGCCCAAAGTAAACGGCCTGCTCCTCAGTCTCAGTTGCTAATATATGCATATTATTATTAGTATTGGATAGAAAACACTCTAAAGTATCTAAAACTGTTTGAATGATGTCTGTGAGTATAACAGAACTCATATGGCAGGCAAAATCCTGAGGAGAAATCAAAACAGGAAGTGAGATATCTGAGCTTTGTATGTATTCACCAGAGTCCCCAATGAAATCCCCTTGACATATTAATGATGTTGCTTGCACTGCCTAGGGGTTTCACTAGATGTCAACCATCCATAGAAATTTGAATCAGACTTCTACGGTGTTGTGGGAGTGAATGAGAACAGAATCTATCAGGTGTCTGGCAGTCAGCCATTTTCTGATCACGCTTATTCCTTATGGTATCCACTTGCGTTCCATTGCTCATGAAGACACAAAGGAATACTCCGGTTGGAACTTTATTGAAGCTATATGTTAAAAACATCCGAATGATTGATTCTGTGCTTAGTTTGAAATGTTTCTTCGACCTGTAATATAACGTTTTGAAGTTTTTGTCTGATGTAACGCTGACAAGAATTAGCTTTTGGATATGTATACCAAACACGCTAACAAAAGAAGTTATTTGGACATAAATAACGGACATTATCGAACAAAACAAACATTTATTGTGGACCTGGGATTCCTGAAGTGCTTTGATGTAGATCATCAAAGGTAAGGGAATATTTATCATGTAATTTATTGTTTATGTTGACGCCATCATTGCGGCTATTGTGACGTTTATTTCTGAGCGCCGTCTGAGATTATTGCATGGGTTTCTTTTTCCGTAAAGTTTTTTGAAATCAGCGGTTACATTAACCTCTTGAAACTCCCCATCCCGGATCCGGGATCGTGACTAAAGCCTCAGGCTCATTAGCATAACGCAACGTTAACGATTTCTGAAAATCGCAAATAAAATTAAAATAATGCGTTTGCTCTCAAGCTTAGCCTTTTCTTAACAACACTGTCATCTCAGATTTTCAAAATATGCTTTTGAACCATAGAAATGGACTAATTTGTGTAAGAGTATGCAAAGCTAGCATAGCATTTTGTGTAGCATGTAGCACGCAACATTTTCACAAAAGCCAGATAACCAAATAAATAAAATCATTTACCTTTGAAGAGCTTCTGATGTTTTCAATGAGGAGACTCTCAGTCACATGCCAAATGCGCAGTGTTTCCTGAAAGCGTCTGTGTGTAGGAGAAATCGTTCCGTTTTCTACATTGCGCCTGGCTACTGAAACGAACCGAAAATGCAGTCACCTACAACGTAAAACGTTTTCCGGATTAACTACATAATATCGACCGAAACATGGCAAACGTTGTTTGGAATCAGTCCTCAAGGTGTTTTTTCACATATCTCTTCATTGACATGCAGTTCGTGGAAGCTTGCTTTCCTCTCTGTATTCCTTGGAAAAATACTGGCAGGTGACTTTTGCGCACCAATTTCGGCGCAGGACACCGGGCGGACACGTGGTAAATGTGGTCTCTTATGGTCAATCTTCCAATGATCTGCCTACAAATACGTCACAATGCTGCAGACACCTTGGGGAAACGACAGAGGGTTGATTCATTCCTCTTGCGTTCACAGCCATATAAGGAGATCATGACAAACAGAGCCTCAAAAATCCTTGTCATTTCCTGGATGCCATCTCATCTTGGTTTTGCCTGAAGCTCACGTTAAAGGGCATGCACAGAGAAGATCTTTGTATTTCTGGACACGTCAGAGTGTTTTCTTTCGAACAGTAGCAATTATATGCATAGTCGAGCATCTTTTTGTGACAAAATATCTTGTTTAAAACGGGAACGTTTTTCATCCAAAAATGAAATTGCGCCCCTAGAGTTCCAAGAAGTTAAAGGAGAGGTGTATCTATAATTCCATGTGTATATCATTCAACAGAAATACTCATCATAAATGAAGATAATAATAATAATAATAATAATAATAATACATGTATTGTGTAACATAAAGTCCTATGAGTGTCATCTAATGAAGATGATCAAAAGGTTAGTGATTCATTTTATCTCTATTAGTGGTTTTTGTGACTGGCTGGAAAATATTTTGCTGGATAAATGGCTGTGTTTGTGTTGCTTTTGCTGTAAAGCATATTTGAAATCGGACACTGTGGTGGGATTAACAACAAGATTCACTTTAAAATGGAATCAGATACTTGTATGTTTGAGGAATTTTAATTATGAGTTTTTCGATGTTTTGAAGTCGGCGCCCTTCACTTTCACTGGCTATTGTCATATTGCTCCTGTTAATGACTACGCTACTCTTGTCACAGTTTTGAAATTAGAATTCAGTGGTTATGCGACTCGCAAACTATTGCCAAACTATAGTTTTGACAAGTCGGTTAGGACATGTACTTTGTACATGAAAAGTAATTTTTCCAACAATTGTTTACAGAAGGATTATTTCACTTATAATTCACTGTATCACAATTCCAGAGGGTCAGAAGTTTACATACACGAAGTTGACTGTGCCTTTAAACAGCTGGGAAAATTCCAGAAAATGATGTCATGGCTTTAGAAGCTTCTGACATCGTTTGAGTCAATTGGAGGAGTGCCTGTGGATGTATTTAAAAAAAAGAAACAACTATTTTACCTTTATTTAACTAGGCAAGTCATTTAAGAACAAACTATTATTTTCAATCATGGCCTAGGAACAGTGGGTTAACTGCCTGTTTAGGGGCAGAACGACAGATTTGTATCTTGTCAGCTCGGTTACTAGTCCAATGCTCTATCCACTAGACTAACCTGCCGCTCCCATATGTATTTCAAGGCCTACCTTCAAACTTAGTGCGGTGGAAGAAATGGCAACAGTTTTACAGGTGCCCAACCAATTGTGCTATTATGTGGGTGGGGGGGGGGGGGGGGCTGTGTTATTTGTAACGTATGTTGTACATAATGTTTCTGCAACCGTATCTTATGGCAAAAAAGAGCTTCTGGAAATCAGGACAGCGATCACTCACCTCGGATTAGATCAATATTTTTTCGAGAACAGGGAGGGCACACAAGACATTCTCCAAACACCCCACAGGGCCGACATCCCCTTTGGTCTGTGCGTATTTATAAACGACAGCTTGTGCACAAAATCTAAGGAAGTCTCTCGATTTTGCCTGCCTGAAGTAGAGTATATTGTGACAAATTGCAGGCCACTCTACTTGCCTCGAGACATTTCAGCTATACTTTTTGTGGCTGTTTTTTTTACAACCACAGACAGATGCTGGCACTAGGCCGCACTCAGTCAGCTGTATAAGGAAATAAGTAAACAGGAAACCGCTCACCCAGAGGTGGCGCTCCTAGTGGCCGGAGACTTTAAAACTTCTTATGGCTAGGGGTTCCGCTAGCGGCACCCCTCGACAACATTCCGCTGAAAAGGCAGCGAGCGAAATTCAAAAATATTTTTTTGAATTATGTAACTTTCATACATTAACAATTGCAATACACCAAATGAAAGATACACTTCTTGTTAACCTCTTGAAACTCTGGATGTGCTATATCATTTTTGGATAAAAAGACGTGCCCGTTTTAAGCGCAATATTTTGTCACAAAAAGATGCTCGACTATGCATATAATTGATTGCTTTGGAAAGAAAGCACTCTGACGTTTGCAGAACTGCAAAGATATTCTCTGTGCGTGCCCTAGAACGTGAGCTACAGGCAAAATCAAGATGAAACGGCATCCAGGAAATCAGCAGGATTTTTGAGGCTCCGTTTTCCATTGTCTCCTTATATGGCTGTGAATGCGAGAGGAATGAGCCTGCCCTTTCTGTCGTTTCCCCAAGTTGTCTGCAGCATTGTGACGTATTTGTAGGCATATCATTGGAAGATTGACCATAAGAGACCACATTTACCAGGTGTCCGCCCGGTGTCCTGCACCGAAATTGGTGCGCAAACCTCCGCTGCAAGTATTTTTCCATGGAATTCAGAGAAGAAAGCAGGCTTCCACGAACGATATATCAATGAAGAGATATGTGAAAAAACACCTTGAGGATTGATTCCAAACAACGTTTGCCATGTTTCGGTCGATATTATGGAGTTAATTCGGAAAAAGTTTGACGTTGTTGGTGACTGAATTTTCGGTTCGTTTCGGTAGCCAAATGTGATGTACAAAACGGAGCGATTTCTCCTACACAAAGATTCTTTCAGGAAAAACTGAACATTTGCTATGTAACTGAGAGTCTCCTCATTGAAAACATCCGAAGCTCTTCAAAGGTAAATTATTTTATTTATTTGGTTATCTGGTTTTTGTGAAAATGTTGCGTGCTAAATGCTACTCAAAATGCTAAGCTAGCTTAGCATACTCTAACACAAATTAGTGATTTGCTATGGTTCAAAAGCATATTTTGAAAATCTGAGATGACAGTGTTGTTAAGAAAAGGCTAAGCTTGAGAGCAGGCGCATTATTTTCATTTTATTTGCGATTTTCAGAAATCGTTAACGTTACGTTATGCTAATGAGCTTGAGGCTATAACTGGATACAGGTTTTTTTCATAGCCAAACGTGAACAAAACGGAGCGATTTGTCCTACACAAATAATATTTTTTTTTAAAACTGAACATTTGCTATCTAACTGAGAGTCTCCTCATTGAAAACATCTGAAGTTCTTCAAAGGTAAATGATTTTATATGAATGATTTTCTTGTTTTTGTGAAAATGTTGCTGGCTGAATTCTAGGCTTATAGCTATGTTAGCAATCAATACTCTTACACAAATGCTTGTTTAGCTATGGTTGAAAAGCATATTTTGAAAATCTGAGATGACAGTGTTGTTAACAAAAGTCTAAGCTTGAGAGCAAATATATTTATTTCATTTCATTTGCGATTTTCATGAATAGTTAACGTTGCGTTATGCTAATGAGCTTGAGGCTATAAATAGAATCCCGGATCCGGGATTGCGCGACCCAAGAAGTTAATCTACCCATCGTGTCCAATTTCAAAAAGGCTTTAAAGCGAAAGCATAACATATGATTATGTTCGGTCAGAGCCTAGTCACAAAAACACACACAGCCATTTTTTTCCAGCCAAAGAGAGGAGTCACAAAAAGCAGAAATAGAGATAAAATTAATCACTAACCTTTGATGATCTTCATCAGATGACATTCGTTGGACATCATGTTACACAATACATGCATGTTTTGTTTGATAAAGTTCATATTTATATCCACAAATGTCAGTTTACATTGGCGCGTTACATTCAGTAATGTTTTGCTTCCAAAACATCCAGTGATTTTGCAGAGAACCATATTTACAAAAATACTCATAATAAACATTAATAAAATAAATAACAAGTGTTATTCACAGAATTAAAATATACTCCTTAATGCAACCGCTGTGTCAGATTTCAATATTTTTTTGCGGAAAAAGCAAACCATGCAATAATCTGAGTACGGTGCTCAGATAACAAATCATTATAAATATTCACTTACCTTTGATGAACTTCATCAGAATGCTGTCCCAGGAATCCCAGTTCCACAATAAATGTTTGATTTGTTCGATAAAGTTCATTTTTATGTCCAAATACCTTCTTTTTGTTCGCGCGTTCAGCCCAGTAATACAAATTCATGATGCGCCATCACTAGGAGCAGACGAAAAGTCAAAAAGTTCCGTTACACTCCGTAGTGACATGTCAAACGATGTATATAATCAAGCTTTAGGATGTTGTTAACATAAATCTTCAATAATGTTCCAACCGGAGAATTCCTTTGTCTTCAGAAATGCACCAGCTCGTGGCACTCTGCCAGACCACTGACTCAAAGAGCCCTCATTCCCCCCTCAGAGAAGAGAAGGACCCTGGGCTCAGCCTGGAGAATATCGCCGCCCCAAAGAAGAACTGGAGGCGGAGAGAGCTGAGAGGCGCTGGTATGAGGAGAAGCAACAGCGGCAGCAGGAGCAACAATATCTGGACTGCACAACTTGGGAGGAGATAGACAGGTGGGCGGTCGACCCAGGGAGAGTGCCAGAGCCCGCCTGGGATTCGATGGAGCAGTGTGCAGAGGGTTACGAGAGAATGAGGTTGGCGAAGCAAGCAGGGCAGCGCGGAAGGAAGCCCGAGAGTCAGCCCCAAAAATTTCTTGGGGGGGAGGGTCAGGGAGAGTGTGGCAGAGTCAGGAGTCAGACCTGAGCCAACTCTCCCTGTTAATCGTGAGGAGCCAAGGAGGAGACCAGAACCAGAGCCGGTGTTGGATCATGGAATTCGCCCGACGGAGCGTGTCGGGGATTTGATGGCACCTGGGTCAGCGCTCCATACTCGTCCTGAGGTGCGTGTTAGTCGGCTGGTTAAGATGGTGCCAGCCTCATGCACCAGGCCTCCTGTGCACCTTCCTAGCCTTACACGTCCTGTGCCAGTACTGCTCTCAAGATCTCCAGTACGCCTTCACGGTCTAGCCCATCCTATGCCACCTTCACACCAGCCCTCCGGTGGCAGCTCCCCGCACCAGGCTTCCTGTGCGTGTCCTCGGCCCAGTACCACCAGTGCTAGCACCACGCATCAGACCTACAGTGCGCCTCTCCTCTCCAGCGCTGCCGGAGCCTTTCTCCTCTCCTGCGCTGCCGGAGTCTCCCGCCTGTTCAGTGCTGCCGGAGCCTTTCTCCTCTAAAGCGCTTCCGGAGTCTCCCGCCTGTTCAGCGCAGCCAGAGCCTTCCTCCTCTCCTGCGCTGCTGGAGTCTCCCGCCTGTTTAGCGCAGCCAGAGATGCCAGCCTGCATGGAGCAGCCAGAGCTGTCAGTCTGCATAGAGCAGCTAGAGCTATCAGTCTGCATGGAGCAGCCAGAGATGTCAGTCTGCATGGAGCAGCCAGAGATGTCTGTCTGCATGGAGCAGCCAGAGCTGCCAGTCTGCATGGAGCAGCCAGAACTGTCAGTCTGCATGGAGCAGCCAGAGATGCCAGTCTGCATGGAGCAGCCAAAGCTGTCAGTCTGCAATGAGCTGCCAGTCTGCAAGGAGCTGCCAGTCTGCACGGAGCTGTCAGTCTGCATGGAGCAGCCAGAGCTGCCAGTCTGCAAGGAGCTGCCAGTCTGCAATGAGCTGCCAGTCTGCAAGGAGCTGCCAGTCTGCAAAGAGCTGTCAGTCTGCAAGGAGCTGCCAGAGCTGCCAGTCTGCATGGAGCAGCCAGAGCTGCCAGTCTGCAAGAAGCCGCCAGAGCTGCCAGTCTGCATGGAGCAGCCAGAGCCGCCAGTCAGCATGGAGCAGCCAGAGCTTCCAGTCAGCATGGAGCAGCCAGAGTCGTCAGTCTGCCAGGATCCGCCAGTCAGCCAGACTCTTCCAGATCCGCCAGTCAGCCAGACTCTTCCAGATCCGCCAGTCAGCCAGACTCTTCCAGATCCGCCAGTCAGCCAGACTCTTCCAGATCCGCCAGTCAGCCAGACTCTTCCAGATCTGCCAGTCAGCCAGACTCTTCCAGATCTGCCACATCCATCTACCTGCCTGAGCTTCTGCTCAGTGCTGGGCTTCCTCTCAGTGCTGGGCTTCCCCTCAGTCCCGGGCTTCCCCTCAGTCCCGAGCTACCCCTCAGTCCCGAGCTGCCCCTCGGTCCAGTGGGGTTCTGGGTGACTACTACTAGGCCATGGTTGGCGGCGAGGGTGGACTATCTTAGGACGCGAGGAGGAGGGACTAAGACATTGATAGAGTTGGGTCCACGTCCCGCGCCAGAGCCGTCACCATGGACAGACGCCCACCCGGACCCTTCCCTATTGTTTTGATGTGCGTCCGGGAGTCCGCACCTTAGGGGGGGGGGTTCTGTCACGCCCTGGTCGAAGTATATTGTGTTTGTCTGCATTTATTTGGTCAGGCCAGGGTGTGACATGGGTTTTTTGTGGTGTGTTTTGTCTTGGGGGTGTATAGCATAGTCTATGGCTGCCTGAGAGGGTTCTCAATCAGAGTCAGGTGATTATCGTTGTCTCTGATTTGGAACCATATTTAGGCAGCCATATTCTTTGAGTATTTTGTGGGTGATTGTTCCTGTCTCTGTGTTTGTTGTCACCAGATAGCCTGTATAGGTTTTCACGTTCCGTTTGTTGTTTTTGTATTGGTCATTTTCATCGTCATTGAACATGTCTCTAAAATACCACGCTGCATTTTGGTCCGCTTCTCTTCCACCAGACGAAAGCCGTTACAATAAGTTATATTCTTCAAGATACAATGGCTATACATAATGAATTTCAAAGTGCAAAAATGTATATAGCAATCTCAGTTTCTCCTTTAAACAACGCCATATGATGTCAACAGGGCCTTTTCTCAGCAAGTGGCACAAAGCCTCCACAAGGACCCTCCAATTTTGGTCTATTTTAGACTGTGCAAAACTTACTTATTATAAAGAAATTGATCATGTTCAGCTTCCCAGCATGGTACAAGCAATGTGCTGCTGAGGCCCATGCTAGACTGTAGAAAACTGTTCACCACTTCCACTGGCATCCACAGAGCCCTTTGCTTTGTCACAGTAAGACAGGCAGTATATCTCATTTCATGTTTCTCATCTGAAACCGTGAGAACCCTTGGGCAGTTCCCATCACCAAAAAATAAATGTAGAGCCTTCCAAGTGTGGCGTCAATTGACCTTTTGGGTGACTCTTCGCTGTCTTAACATAAACCCCCATGAATAACAAATGTGACTTCTCTCTATGGCGTGAAAACGTTCAGCCAGACAGTATTTTTAGTGCTTAGACTTTGAAAACCACTGAAAGTGACTCATTCCTTCTTCTTTTGGAGTGAGATTGTTTTCCGGTTGCACATGGACTCAACTAGATAAGCTACCGACCCTCTTTAGATTGTTCTTCACAGAGGAAAACATCCCCAGTGGAGCCTGAATGTTATCGCTCGGTGACGATACAAGGAGCTCTCCATTTTAGCTCTCTGGAGCAAGCCTGTTTTCAACACTAACCTTTGGGCCCCAGTGCACCTCTTTAGCAATGAAGGTGATAACTGGAAGAGTGACAATGTTTTCACACTGGATCATGACCTCTCTGGTTTTGAGACAGGATGCTGGCATTGTGTGTGTGTGTGTTTGTGAGTGATAGATCCAGGCTGTATCACATCCTGCCGTGATTGGGCGTCCCATAGGGCAGCGCATAATTTGCCCAGCTTCGTCCGGGTTTGGCCGGGGTAGGCCGACTGACTTGCCTAGTTAAATAAAGGTTAAATAAAAATAGATAGAGGGTGGATGAGAGATTGCGAGCAAGAGAGTGAGAGAGGGTAGAGGAGAGAGGGTGGAAGAGAGAGGGAGAAAGGTGATAGAGGTTAGAGAGAGAGAGGAGAGGGATAGGGTGGAGGAGAGAGAGCGAGAGTGGGTGGAGGAAAGAGAGAGAAGGTAGAGAGAGCAAGAGAGTGCGAGGGAGGAGGAGAGAGGACCTTCATATCTAATTTACAAATCACCTGAGAATATGTAGGTACAGGTGACAGAGAGACCCATAGGTAGGGAGAGGGGAAGCACACACACGTTAGTATGTAGCAGTCTAGGCAGTGCCATGCCAGTGATAGAACAGACCAGTATGTCAGTCTGACCATAGTGGATTTATCCATATCTCACTACACTGACACCATCTGATCTGTCCTCCTGACTCCCAACTAACTAATGGTTATTATTGTTCCCTATATGACGCCGTATGAATCAATAAGCCTATTATTAGTACTCATATTTACCACCTCAGAATATGGATTAGGCCTACTGCATGTAGGGCTGACCAGCAGTATATTATAATGCCGTTATAATACTTTGTAATCCAAGGCTTATTTTAAAGCTATAGTAATAGTTTTAGTAAGGTCTTATAATCAAGATGCATGGTAATATATGTGTTCTAGTAGAAAAGGAGTCTTTAGCAAAATTATTCTCGATAGTAAATTCATGGTACCACCCCAAAACATTTTTTATCCTTCAAATCAAATAGTTTTTTTACATGTGCTGAATACAACAGGTGTAGACTTGACCTTAAAATTGTTATTTATGAGCTCTTACCCAACAATGCAGAAAAAAGAGAAAAAAATGTAATACATTTCTACACGCAAAATGGAACTAGTAACACTTTAAAATAACGAGGCTACATAAAAGGAGAATTGGTACCGAGTCAATGTGCAGGGGTAAGAAATAGTTGAGGTAATATGTACACTGAACAAAAATAGAAACGCAACATGCAACAATTTAAAATATTTAAAAATTTACAGTTAGCATAAGGAAATCAGTCAACTGAAATGAATAAATTAAGCCCTAAATTATGGATTTCACAGGACTGGGAATACAGATATGCATCATCTGTTATTTTAATTTTTATTTATTTTATTTTACCTTTATTTAACCAGGTAGGCTAGTTGAGAACAAGTTCTCATTTGCAACTGCGACCTGGCCAAGATAAAGCATAGCAGTGTGAACAGACAACACAGAGTTACACATGGAGTAAACAATTAACAAGTCGATAACACAGTAGAAAAAAAGAGTCTATATAAGGCATGAGGAGGTAGGCAAAGGAGGTGGTAGGCAAATAATTACAATTTTGCAGATTAACACTCGAGTGATAAATGATCAGATGGTCATGTACAGGTAAAGATATTGGTTTTCAAAAAAGCAGAAAAGTAAATTAATATAAACAATATGGGGATGAGGTAGGTAAAATTGGGTGGGCTATTTTCCGATAGACTATGTACAGCTGCAGCGATCAGTTAGCTGCTCAGATAGCAGATGTTTGAAGTTGGTGAGGGAGATAAAAGTCTCCAACTTCAGCGATTTTTGCAATTCGTTCCAGTCACAGGCAGCAGAGAACTGGAACGTAAGGCGGCCAAATGAGGTGTTGGCTTTAGGGATGATCAATGAGATACACCTGCTGGAGCGAGTGCTACGGGTGGGTGTTGCCATCGTGACCAGTGAACTGAGATAAGGCGGAGCTTTACCTAGCATGGACTTGTAGATGACCTGGAGCCAGTGGGTCTGGCGACGAATATGTAGCGAGGGCCAGCCGAGTAGAGCATACAGGTTGCAGTGGTGGGTGGTATAAGGTGCTTTAGTAACAAAACGGATGGCACTGTGATAAACTGCATCCAGTTTGCTGAGTAGAGTGTTGGAAGCTATTTTGTAGATGACGTCGCCGAAGTCGAGGATCGGTAGGATAGTCAGTTTTACTAGGTCAAGTTTGGCGGCGTGAGTGAAGGAGGCTTTGTTGCGGAATAGAAAGCCGATACCTTAAAAAAAAGGTAAGGGCGTGGATCAGAAAACCAGTCAGTATCTAGTGTGACCACCATTTGCCTCATGCAGCACAACACATCTCCTTCGCATAGAGTTTTTCAGGCTGTTGATTTTGGCCTGTGCAATGTTGTCCCACTCATCTACAATGACGTTGAGAAGTTGCTGGATATTGGTGGGAACATGAAACACGCTGTCGTACACGTCGAGCCAGAACATCCCAAACATGCTCAATGGGTGACATGTCTGGTGAGTATGCAGGCTGAAGAACTGGGACATCTTCAGCTTCTAGGAATTGTGTACAGATCCTTGCGTCGCGGGGCAATGCATTATCATGCTGAAACATGAGTGGATGGCGGTGGATCAATGTCACAAAATGAGCCTCAGGATTTCGTCAAGGTATCTTTGTAATTGATAAAATGTAATTGTGTTTATTGTTCGTAGCTTATGCCTGCCCATACCATAACCCTAACTCTACCATGGGGCACTCTGTTCACAACGTTGAACTCAGTCTGCCATTTGCCCGATACAGTTGAAACCGGGATTCATCCGTGTAGAGCACACTTCTCCAGTGTGCCAGTGGCCATCAAAGGTGAGCATTTGCCCACTAAAGTTTTCACAGATGAATCCCGGTTACGATGCCAAACTGCAGTCAGGACAAGACCCTGCTGAGGATGATGAGCATGCAGATGAGCTTCCCTGAGATGTTTCTGACAGTTTGTGGGAAATTCTTCAGTTGTGCAAACCCACAGTTTTATCAGCTCTCCAGGTGTCTGGTCTCAGACGATCCCGCAGGTGTAGAAGCCAGATGTGGAGGTCTTGGGCTGGCGTGGTTACATATGGTCTGAGTTTGTGAGGCCGGTTGGACGTACTGCCTAATTCTCTAAAACGACATTAGAGCCGGCTTAGGTAGAGAAAGGTACATTCAATTTTCTGGCAACAACTCTGTTGGACATTCCTCCAGTCAGCATGCCAATTGCACGTGCCCTCAAACGTTGCAACATCTGTGGCATTGTGTTGTGTGAATAAACTGCACATTTAGAGTGGTCTTTTATTTTCCCTAGCACAAGGTGGAGCTGTGTAATGATCATGCTGTATAATCAGCTTCGTGATATGCCACACCTGTCAGGTGGATGGATTATCTTGGCAAAGGAGAAATGCTCACTACCAAGGATGAAAAGAAATGTGTGCACAACATTTGATAGAAATAAGCTTTTTGTGCATATGGAACATTTAAGGGATCTTTAATTTCAGCACATGAAACATGGGACCAACACTTTACATATTGTATTTTTATTTTTGTTCAGTATTCATGTAGGTAGGGGTAAAAGTGAAAAGGTAATGAGAGCAGCTCATCCCCAGTGATGTACTGGCCAAGCAGTTGCCACGCCAAACTTTTCCTCCCGAGGTGGAAGAGGCATTGTCATGTTCATTTCACAACTATGTTGGTGTGTTCGGACCATGATAGGTCCTTTAGTGATGTGGACACCAAGGAATGAGAAGCGCTCAAATCTCTGTTTCCTGTAGTTCACGATTAGCTCATTTGTTGGTGGTGATCCTGCCACCACACTGCCATGTCTCTGTCTTATCGTAGTCTGTGATCAGGCCTACCACCGCCAAGTCGTTGGCACACTTAATGATGGAGTTGGAGTTGTGAGCAGCCACACAGTCGTGGGTTAACAGGGAGTAAACCCCGTGTTGAGGGTCAGCATGACAGATGTGTTCTTGCCTACCCTGAACACCTCTGGTTGGCCCGTCAGGAAGTCCAGGATCCAGTTGCAGAGGGATGTGTTAAATCCCAGGGTTAGTGATGAGTTTGGAGGGCACTATGATGTTGAATGCTGAGCAGCATTATGAACAGCATTCTCATGAAGGTGTTCCTTTTGTACAGGTAGGAAGGGGCAGTGTGAAGTGCAATAAAGATTACGTCATCTGTGGATCTGTTGGGGCGGTATGCAACCTTTTTAATGTTAACCTGTTTAAAGGTCTTACTCACATCTACGGAGCACATGATCACACAGTCATCTGGAACAGCTGGTGCTCTAATGCATGGTTCAGTGTTGCTTTCCTCGAAGCGAGCGTAGAAGGTATTTAGCACTTCTGGTAGGCTCGCGTCACTGAACAACTAGCGGCTGAGTTTCCCTTTCTAATCCGTGATAGTTTCTAAGCTCTGCCACGTTCAATGAGCATCAGAGCTGGTGTATTAGGATTCAATCTTGGTCTGGGAGTGATGCTTTGCCTGCTTGATTGTTCATCGGAGGGCGTACTTCAAGGTAGAATGGACAGAATTACCTGTATTAATGCTCTTTTGTGGCAAACAAAATTGAAAGAAGATGAATGAAACTTGGGCTCTGTTATGTGGTTTGAGGCATATTAGCCCACTTACAAGGACGGGCTCATTTGGTGCATAGATAAAAGTGGGCCTAATTTGAGAGATAAGGGGCGTTCAACAATGGTTCTGGTGTGTGGGTGTGTGCGTGTGTACGTGCGCGTCCCTGGGTGTGGATGTGTGTGTGTTTGTGTGTGTGAGAGTGTTATAGTTAGCCTGCAACCCTTAGGCGCTAGACTTCTCACAAGTCTTTGGTATCTGATATCAGCAGCTTAAGTGAGTGTCTCAAACGTCCTGTATACATGACAGAGCTGGAGGGAAATACATGTGGGACAGGAGAAAGAGGACTGCCAGGATGAATTGCCATATGGTAGCCCTACCTTGTCTTCTGGACACTGTTTTCATTCCCAGCTGTTTCTAACAGGTTGTTCGTATCTCTGGTTTTGGTCCTTGGGGATGCAAATTTTAGTTAATTTTGCTGCAGACTAACCGACCCTCATTAACTGGTCAACAAATGGTAAACAGAAAATAAGTGACCAACAGAAAATACTATTCATGTACACAAGGAACAACATTTTGTTCATTAAGAGATTAATGGAATCATGCAACAATAGAAATACTATTGTCTTACAGTCAAAAGGCTATAGCCTATCAAACATTTGCCAAAATGCAATTCTGAAGAAACACTGTTCTAAACAGCACACCTAATGCAAGTGGTTTGATATTCTCTGTTGGAAACTTAGAAAGATGGTGAATCTCGAAGCAACAACTAGGATGGGTTGATAATATGACTAGGGTTGTGCCTTTGGCTTCTGGACAACGAAATAAAGTTAATATGGAAACCAATAGAACAGTAGAGAAATGGTTCATGGCATTATATAATAACTGCCTCTGTGTTTTTATGGTTGGATTTTTGAAGCGTTTGAAGTAAAATAAAATGTTCAGATTACAATCAATTATACTACAATGTGGTAGGTGACGTGCTGATAGCCTGCCTACCATTGACTATAGTCTATGCACTCGAATGGCGAATGGGAGGCGCGCTTGAATTAGAACCTAATAAAAATAGTAGGTATTTTTAACCGTGGCCATTAACACGTGATTGCATTTAGAATTATTATTTGTTGCGCAATGCGCAATGACTGGGCTTACAAACACACGTTTCACTCCAGTACCAGCTTTTTGAGGAGTTGTTCCCTCGCTGTCTAACTGACAGGTGAAAGGTTATTCCGTTCCGCAAACTAGGCTCTGTATTTGAGGTCGACCGATTATGATTTTTCAACGCCAATAACCGATACCGATTATTGGAGGACCAAAAAAATGCCGATGCCGATAAAAAAAAATGTATTTGTAATAATGAGAATTACAACAATGCTGAATGAACACTTATTTTAACTTAATATAATACATCAATAAAAATACATTTAACCTCAAATAAATAATGAAAATGTTAAATTTAGTTTAAATAATGCAAAAACAAAGTGTTGGAGAACAAAATAAAAGTGCAATATGTGCCATGTAAAAAAGCGTTTGAGTTCCTTGCTCAGAACATGAGAACATATGAAAGTTGGTGGGTCTTTTAAACGCCAACTTAAATATTTCAAGGTAAGAGGTTTTTAGGTTGTAGTTAATATCCTATTTATAGGACTATTTCTCTCTATACCATTTGTATTTCATATACCTTTGACTATTGGATGTTCTTATAGGCACTTTAGTATTGCCAGTGTAACAGTATAGCTTCCATCCCTTTCCTCGCCCCTACCTGGGCTTGAACCAGGAACACGTCGAAAACAGCCGCACTCGAAGCAGCGTTACCCATGCAGCGTAAGGGAAACAACCACTCTAAGTCTCAGAGCGAGTGACTTTTGAAACGCTATTAGCGCGCACCCCGCTAACTCGCTAGCCATTTCACATCAGTTACACCAGCCATTAGGCTAATAGGCTTGAAGTCATAAACAGTGCTGTGCTTGCGAAGACCTGCTGGCAAAACGCACTAAAGTGCTGTTTGAATTAATGCTTACGAGCCTGCTGCTGCCTACCATCGCTCAGTCAGACTGCTCTATCAAATATCAAATCATAGACTTAATTATAACATAATAACACACAGAAATACGAGCCTTTGGTCATTAATATGGTCGAATCTGGAAACTATCATTTAGAAAACAAAACGTTTATTATTTCAGTGAAATACGGAAACGTTCGGTATTTTATCTAACGGGTGGCATCCCTAAGTCTAAATATTCCTGTTACATTGTACAACCTTCAATGTTATGCCATAGTTCGCAATGAGCCAGGCTGCCCTAACTGTTGCATATACCCTGACTCTGCGTGCAATGAACGCAAGAGAAGTGACACAATTTCACCTGGTTAATATTGCCTGCTAACCTGGATTTATATTAGCTAAATATGCAGGTTTAAAAATATGTACTTCTGTGTATTGATTTTAAGAAAGGCATTGGTGTTTATGGTTAGATACAGTCGTGCAACAATTGTGCTTTTTTCACAAATGCGCTTTTGTTAAATCATCCCCCTGCGTTTCATCGATTATATGCAACGCAGGACACGCTAGATAAACTAGTAATATCCATGTGTAGTTAACTAGTGATTATGATTGATTGATTGTTTTTTATAAGATAAGTTAAATGCTAGCTAGCAACTTACCTTGGCTTCTTACTGCATTCGCGTAACAGGCAGGCTCCTCGTGGAGTGCAATGTAAGGCAGGTGGTTAGAGCGTTGGACTAATTAACCCTAAAGTTGCAAGATTGAATCCCTAGGTACAAATCTGTCGTTCTGCCCCTGAACAAGGCAGTTAACCCACCGTTCCTAGGCCGTCATTGAAAATAAGAATATGTTCTTAACTGACTTGTCTAGTTAAATAAAGGTGTAAAAAAATGAAAACTTGAAATCGGCCCTAATTAATCGGCCATGTCGATTAATCGGTCGACCTCTACTCTGTATGCTGTGCATGTGTGATAAAAAAGATTTGTCATTATCACTCTAACTATCTGTCTAACAACATCTATAATCAAAACACAGAGTGAGCTGCACAGGTGTAGCTGTTGTGACACAACCTGAAACATCTATCAATGTACAGTTGATTATGAATGCATATGGTTTCGAGGTAATGTCATTAACTTCTCCCAGGTGTTAATGAGATGCAGGAAATCAGTCGTCCCTACAGCCCTGCAGGACTAGTTGAGCACTGCCTTAAATTATTGGTGTTGGGTAGAAAAAGAAAATGAATCATCAGAGCAAGGTAGTTCAGCAGTTATGTATTTTATCATTATTCATAGTAAATACAACAAAAAAATAACTTGTGGAATGGATTGCCAAAGTTTTTGATTAATATCAGAAATCTGCACAGCTCTGTTTCATTGAACCTTCAAATGACATTCAACGGACTCCCAGTACTTCTGAGGTAGAAAGGGGGGTAACGTGAGAGCTTTGTGAAGTCGCTCGCTCCTGAATCCCGTAGAAGAAGGGAGCATTGATTTTCCCTTGGATAACAAGCCTGGACCGACTTTGATGCAGGCCAGAGTTTTGTTGCTTCCTCTCCCCAATGGTCACCCATCCCAATCTCGGGTTTCCACTCAAAATGCTAAGTGCCTTTACACAGGTCTTCAGGGAGACAAACCAACTTCCACTACTAACACCCAATTGGATGAGTTTTCACAGTCAAGTTGATTAGGAGTTTAAAAGTTCCGGACCGCAGCACTACTCCAGAATTGATTCAACCTGGTGTTTGTGAAAAAAGAGAGAAAAACTCAAACTGTTCAAGTCAAGTCAAACTTCACTTAGTGTGTTATCCCAAGGTCTCAATACACTTGGATAATGTCATATTCTGGGCCAATGCACTCAATAAGAGCTCAAAACACTCCCAATGCTTACAGTATAATAGGTTTTTGGTTAATCTGTGAAAATCCTGGCTCTGAGTGGGGTTTATAGACGTGCCTACCCCTCTGTCTAACCTTTGACTCTATTGAGCAAGTGGATTGAACCAAGATCTCATGCTGGCCTTGTTTGGGAAGGGAGGAGAAAGCAATGGAATAATGGCAAAGTTGATGTGTAGCCTACAGATAAGAAGAGCAGAGCTGTTGCATTTAAAAAAATCTATTTGTAACTTTCAACTCTCCCAGTACTTACAGTAATTGGTTTTTGATATTGAACCACCAGAAACATATTACTATGCTTACTAGGGCTGGGAATTGGCAGGGACCTCATGATTTTAATTTATCATGATACTTAGGTTACGATTCAATACATATTGGAATTCTATATGTATCATTATTCTATGTTTTGCGATTTGATACTGCAATTCGTTATTGCAAATCAATATTTTAAACATATTGTTTGCTACATAAGACTTACTCTGCAACTCAAATCTACTTGAAAAGTACTTGCAATCTGTCTAGATGATTCAAGGCTTTTTGTCAACTGACTACAGGGGATTGCTCTCCAACAGGTAGGAGACTGTCATCTATCTGTTTCCTGGTCTGCCCAACAGCGAATTCCTACACTGCAGGGATGGTGTTAGCAACCATAAATAGTTCAAATGCATGTGGATTGGGAATACATCCCCTGCTGGCGGCTCCTCAGTACTTAACATACAGTCATTCCACATAAATAAGGCCCAAGGCTCGATACCTGCTCTTATTCTTTGAAAACCTTGCTTTACTTTTTTCATTAGCACGAATCACAATATTCCTGGCTTCTAGTTTCTTTGGGAGGGGTTCTGTGTAGGCGATTCTGAAGCCAGGGACTTAGTTGGAGGTCTCGTATTCTTGTGGGGTGAATTTTGATCAAACTTTTTTTCTTTTTTTTCTTTTTTACAAAACTATGGTTTGGATAGAATCTACATATGAAGAGCTTCATTCCAAAATGCGGACTCCTTGTATAGTCCATGCCCCGACAAATTGAAGCTATTCTGAGGGGAAAAGGGTGCAACTCAATATTAGGAAGGTGTTCCTAATATTTGGTATAGTCCGTGTATAAAGTAGCTTTGCAAGGTTTTACACAGTCAAATGTGACAAATAATATAATTTTTTATAAAGAACATGATGCATTTGTGACATCAATATAAAAAATATATATCTATATTAAAAAATGTATCAATACAATAATATGAGATCTGTGCTCTGGTCAAAACTGCCCTACCAAGCAAAAAGGTAGTAACTGCTCATAGCCTGGAACTGAGAAAAATTGCTTCAACGTTTAATTGTCCAGCCAAATGAATTCTAGGGAGATCATTGAAGATGTAGTGATCTGTTGTCTTACTATGAGTAAATGTTTTATTTATGTTGACTCTGACATTTGACACGACCATTGACCCTTAAACAGCAGTTACTGCCTTCTTCCTTGCCATGATCTAGTGTTGTCCTGATACCAACATTTTACTAACAATACGATACCCGGATTTGATTTGATTTGATTTGAAGTATCATGATACCGAGTAGTATCACAATACCACAGGGGGGACATTCAGAGTGGCCTAGCATCCGGTTACCCCGGTCCCCAACACTTGTTCCCATTTTCTAAATGTTATGCACATGTGCCACACAAAAACCTGTCACTGATATTCACACTGCTACTCAATACAACACACATTCAATTTAACTTCACACTGTTCACTGTATAATAGAATACTGCATAGAAATGGCTGATTTTATCATATTTGCAAAGGCCTACTTGTGTTTTGGTTGGAGGAATGGGAGGAAGGAATATACATGCATAATGATCTGCATGTCATTGTGGCAGAATGGGGAAAACACTACATGACACCTTTACTCTTCAGATAACACACAGACACACACTCTCCCTCCCTCACACACATTTCTCTGTCTCCCTCATAAACACACACTCACCACCCTCTCCCACAAACACATACACACTGCTCATAACTTTAAAAACTTTAAAAAGGCACCAAACAGAGTGTAAGGAGCACCAGAAAGAGATACATTTTTGATAGTTTAGCCTTACATTAGGCCTATATGAATTCTACCTTTTGAGGCACATCTCATGACCAGCAGACCCATTATTCCTGTGCCAATCAAATTTGTCTATACCTACTGTCAAGTTAACAGGTTGTTAGATAGCTAGGTAACATGACGGAACAACATTGTTTGTTATCAAAACAATAATTAGCGTCTCGGGATTAGTTTAAAATGGCCCTCGTGACAAATCACGCAGGAAGGAAAAAGGTAATATGAGTCATATTTCTGGAAGTGTTTGAGCTACAGACAAGTCTGTTTCTTTGCTGTAAAGCTTCAAGCATAACTGTTGCAAAACTCTCTGACACTGCTGCATGACAGCAAACTTGCAAAGCCTATCAGACTGGCCTGTGCTCTTTGTTATACCAGTGATTAAATTACACTGCTCAAAAAAATAAAGGGAACAATTAAACAACACAATGTAACTCCAAGTCAATCACACTTCTGTGAAATCAAACTGTCCACGTAGGAAGCAACACTGATTGACAATAAATTTCACATGCTGTTGTGCAAATAGAATAGACAACAGGTGGAAATTATAGGCAATTAGCAAGACACCCCCATTAAAGGAGTGGTTCTGCAGGTGATAACCACAGACCACTTCTCAGTTCCTATGCTTCCTGGCTGATGTTTAGGTCACTTTTGAATGCTGGCGGTGCTTTCACTCTAGTGGTAGCATGAGACGGAGTCTACAACCCACACAAGTGGCTCAGGTAGTGCAAATCATCCAGGATGGAACATCAATGCGAGCTGTGGCAAGAAGGTTTGCTTTGTCTGTCAGCGTAGTGTCCAGAGAATGGAGGCGCTACCAGGAGACAGGCCAGTACATCAGGAGACGTGGAGGAGACCGTAGGAGGGCAACAACCCAGCAGCAGGACCACTACCTCCGCCTTTGTGCAAGGAGGAGCAGGAGGTGCACTGCCAGAGCCCTGCAAAATGACCTCCAGCAGGCCACAAATGTGCATGTGTCTGCTCAAATGGAAACAGACTCCATGAGGGTGGTATGAGGGCCCGACGTTCACAGTTGGGGGTTGTGCTTACAGCCCAACACCGTGCAGGACGTTTGGCATTTGCCAGAGAACACCAAGATTGGCAAATTCCATCACTGGCGCCCTGTGCTCTTCACAGATGAAAGCAGGTTCACACTGAGCACATGTGACAGACGTGACAGTCTGGAGACGCCGTGGAGAACGTTCTGCTGCCTGCAACATCCTCCAGCATGACTGGTTTGGCGGTGGGTCAGTCATGGTGTGGGGTGGCATTTCTTTGGGGGGCCGCACAACCCTCCATGTGCTCACCAGAGGTAGCCTGACTGCCATTAGGTACCGAGATGAGATCCTCAGACCCTTTGTGAGACCATATGCTGGTGTGGTTGGCCCTGTGTTCCTCCTAATGCAAGACAATGCTAGACCTCATGTGGCTGGAGTGTGTCAGCAGTTCCTGCAAGAGGGAGACCTGAATCCAATTGAGCACATCTGGGACATCATGTCTTTCTCCATCCACCAACGCCAAGTTGCACCGCAGACTGTCCAGGAGTTGGAGGATGCTTTTAGTCCAGGTCTGGGAGGAGATCCCTCAGGAGACCATCCGCCACCTCATCAGGAGCATGCCCAGGAGTTGTAGGGAGGTCATACAGGCACATGGAGGCCACACACACTACTGAGCCTTTTTGACTTGTTTTAAGGACATCAAAAGTTGGATCAGCCTGTAGTGTGGTTTTCCACTTTAATTTTGAGTGTGACTCCAAATCCAGACCTCGATGGGTTGATAAATTTGATTTCCATTGATACTTTTTGTGTGATTTTGTTGTCAGCACATTCAATTATGTAAAGAAAAAAGTATTTAATAAGAATATTTACTTCATTCAGATCTAGGATGTGTTATTTTAGTGTTCCCTTTATTTTTTGAGCATTGTATATCCATTTTGTGAAAAAGTACCCAAGTAAAAAGTGATAGTCACCCGGTAAAATACTCCTTCAGTAAAAATTTAAAGTATTTGGTTTTAAATATACGTAAGTATCAAAAGTAAATGTATTTGCAAAAATGTACTTCATGTGTCACGCCCTGGTCGAAATATATTATGTTTATTCATTTATTCGGTCAGGCCAGGGTGTGACATTGGTTATTGTGGTGTGTTTTTGTTTTGGGGTTTTGTGGGATGTCTAGCGTTAGTCTATGGCTGCCTGAGGCGGTTCTCAATCAGAGTCAGGTGATTATCGTTGTCTCTGATTGGGAACCATATTTAGGCAGCCATATTCTTTGTGTGTTTCGTGGGTGATTGTCCTTAGTGTCCTTGTTCCTGACACTGTGTTAGTTTACACTAGTATAGGCTGTTTCGGTTTTCGTTACATTCATTATGTTCTTTGTTTTGTAGTATTTGTATTGATTCGTGTTTACGTTTGTTGATTAAACATGGATCGCAATCTACACGCTGCATTTTGGTCCGACTCTCCTTCACCGCATGAAAACCGTTACATCATGAAGTTTTATGTTAAAAACATCCAAAGGATTGATTACATACTTAGGTTGGAATGTTTCTACGTGCTGTAACGGAACTTTTTGAACTTTTTGTCCGACGTTCGGCCCTACCTGAACGTGCTTTTGGATTTTTTTACCAAACGCCCCTACAAAAAAGATATTTGGACATAACTGATGGACATTATCGAACAATTCAAACATTTATGGTGGAACTGGGATTCCTGGGAGTGCATTCTGATGAAGATCATCAAAGGTAAGAGAATATTTAAAATGCTATTTCTGAGTAATGTTGACTACTCAGTATGGCGAGTATCTTTTTGGCTGCTTTGTTGTCTAAAATCTACACTCAGATTATTGCATGGTTTGCTTTCTCCGTAAAGTGTTTTTGAAATCTGACACAGCGGTTGCATTAAGGAGAAGTGTATCTAAAGTTCCATGCACAGTATAATAGTTGTATCTTTATCAATGTTTATTGTGAGTATTTCTGTATTGATGTGGCTCTCTGCAATATCACCGCACTTTTTAGAACTACCGAACGTAACGAGCCAATGTAAACTCAGATTTGTTGATATAAATATGAACTTCATCAAACAAAACATACATGTATTGTGTAACATGAAGTCCTATGAGTGTCATCTGATGAAAATCATCTAAGATTAGTTCATTCCTAATATAATCGTTTGTCGTGCTTTCGCTGTAAATCCTTTTTTAAATCAGACACTGTGGCTGGGTTAATGAGAATTGTATCTTTAAAATGGTGTAAAATACTTGTATGCTTGAGGAATTTTAATTATGAGATTTTTGTTGTTTTGAATTTGGCCCCCTGCACTTTCACTGGCTGTTTCACTGGCTGTTAAGTACTGCAGTGCATCTCCCCCTCATGGACTGCACCAGATTTGCCAGTTCTTGCTGTGAGATGTTAGCCCACTCTTCCACCATGGCACCTGCAAGTTCCCGGACATTTCTGGGGGGAATGGCCCTGGCCCTCACCCTCCGATCCAACAGATCCCAGACGTGAAGATCCGGGCCCTTCGCTGGCCATGGCAGAACACTGACATTCCTGTCTTGCAGGAAATCACGCACAGAATGAGCAGTATGGCTGGTGGTGTTGTCATGCTGGAGGTTCATGTCAGGATGAGCCTGCAGGAAGAGTACCACATGAGGTAGGATGATGTCTTCCCTGTAACGCACAGTGTTGAGATTGCCTGCAATGACAACAAACTCAGTCCGATGATGCTGTTACACACCCCCCCAGACCATGACGGACCCTCCACCTCCAAATCAATCCCGCTCCAGACAATAGACCTCGGTGTAACACACATGCCTTCCATAATAAATGCGAATCCGACCATCATCCCTGGTTACACAAATCTGTGACTCGTCAGTAAAGAGCACTTTTTGCAAGTCCTGTCTGGTCCAGTGACGTTGGGTTTGTGCTCATAGGCGACGTTGTTGCTGGTGATGTCTGGTGAGGACCTGACTTACACGCAGCCCAGCCTCTCAGCCTATTGCATACAGTCTGAGCACTGATGGAGGTATTGTGCGTGCGTTCCTGGTGTAACTCGGGCAGTTGTTGTTGCTGTGCTGTACCTGTCCGGCAGGTGTAATGTTTGGATATACCGATCCTATGTAGGTGTTGTAACACGTGGTCTGCCACTGCGAGGACGATCAGCTGTCCGTCATGTCTCCCTGTAGCGCTGTCTTAGGCATCTCACAGTACGGACATGGCAATTTATTGTCCTGGCCACATCTGCAGTCCTCATGCCTCCTTGCAGCATGAAAAAAACAACTTAAGTAGTACTTTAAAGTATTTTTACTTAACTGCTTTACACCACTGAATGATATACTATGTATTAACTTTTCTCGCTCTGCGCTCTGCTCCAATTTGTCACACACTGACCATAGTTTGCTTTGTATGCTCTATGTTTTGTTTGGTCAGGGTGTGATCTGAGTGGGCATTCTATGTTGGATGTCTTGTTTGTCTGTTTCTGTGGTTGGGCCTGATATGGTTCTCAATCAGAGGCAGGTGTTAGTCATTGTCTCTGATTGGGAGCAATATTTAGGTAGCCTGTTTTGTGTTGGGTTTTGTTTGTGATTGTTCCTGTCTTTGTGTTTGTTACACCAGATAGGGCTGTTTTCAGTTTGTCACGGTTCTTGTTTTTGTATATTGTTCTATTTTCATCTTTATCTTTATCAAAATAACCACGCTGCGTTTTAGTCCGCCTCTCCTTCAACAGAAGAAAGCGTGACACAATGTATCACATGTACAAATGTAACAGCAGAAGACTCATCAGGGTCTGCATCCCCCCCAATCCCCCTTCGCCATCATGACTATTATACAGTTTTTTTTAAACTGATGGAAGAATAGATGCACAGAAAGAGCAGATGGAGAGAAGCAGGTGAGTGATGGCTGGAAGGGGATGCAGCTGGTTGATTACAGCTGGCACATGTAATATGTGCATGAAAATGAAGTGGACGTTATTGGAATGGCGCTTAAAAGAGTAGTTGCTGTTGATTATTTTAACAGAATTTATAAACAATTTACTTTTTAAACATTTTATAACAGGCTGCAGCGGGTTATATCGATTGGTAGGGCCGAAAATCTTTGTAGTATTATATGAAACGGTACTACTCTATTCCAAAATGCTTGTCTCTACCCTCCCTCCAGGTGTTGCCCATCTTCCCCATTATCCCCTGTGTACTTATACCTATTTTCTGTTTGTCTGTTGCCCGTTTGTCTTGTCAGCTCCTTGTTTTTCCCAGACTCTTTTTTTCTTTCGCCCTCCTGGTTTTTTACCCTGTCCTGTCTCTGTACCCGCCTGCCTGACCGCTCTGCCTGCCTGACGACCGGTACCCTTGCTCCATCTCTGGATTATTGACCCCTGCCTGCCTTCACCTATTTCATGTCTGCCCCTTGGACTATTAAACCATTGTTTATTCAACGTGTCTGCATCTGGGTCCTACCTTGATTCCTGATAGTTATTATAAGTATGGTGACGTTTTGGTACCGCGATATTACCGCGGTACTGGCAATAGGGTGTCATTAGGGACACCTGCCCTGTCTATCATGGTGCGTTAAAAAACACAGGCAGTTGAGGCACTGATGTTTTATTCGTCACGTGGTTGCTGCTCTGAGGAGAGCTGTCCTCCGGCCCCAAATCCGCAGATTTACTCACACAAACTAGTTCAGGTAGTGTGTGTGTGTGTGTGGGGGGGGTACTGTATGAATGCATATGTGTGTTTGTGCCTGTCTGTCTGCATGTGTGTGTTAGTGTATTAGCCGGGGGAGAACAGATGCTGCGTTTGTTGTGTGCCCTCCATCTTGGAATGAAATGACAGGCTTGTCAGCAAAGAAGCAAGAGTTATTTTTATCCCCCTCACAAACCCAAAAGCCTCAAGGGTGATTGTACTTCAAAGTTCCATAAGTAGGTAGGTAGAGGGTTCAGTCTCTCAGCACAGGCAGCCTGTCACAACCATTACAGGCCATGCTTTCTCGTGATGTATGGGAACTGTTGCTGCTTTAAGCACATTTGATTTTATATACCATAAGATTTATTAGGGATAGAGTAACAGAATCCATGCCAACTTTCCCAATTTGAATCCACAAATTCACACAAACACCAAGGCTACATCTATCAGCTGGCAAGAGAAGAAAATATATATATATATATATTTTTAAATAATGTAAATGGCCTCGCATTTCCAATGTTTGGCATGTACATTTCTCAGAGACAAATAATAAATGCAGGCTAACTGTGATGCTGCTTTTTCATAGCTCTGTGTTTGTAAATGTTGGTGCTCAATTTCACTGGAGTTTATCCTTCAGGGGTTATAAGAAGCAATGCTTAATCAGACTATAACTTCATTTAGTTTCTCAAAGGGAGAATGAAAGATTAGGTATTCACAAACAATAGAAAACATTTTGAGAGCCGATACAGATGTCGGGAGGGTTGGTTTATTGGCAGCCTACTTTCCTCTCCCATTGCGCAGCTTAAGAGAAAGCATGATCTGATCCTTATTTAAATGCAAACTAAAATTGCAATATGCCTAAGTTAATTCAGAGCTGGAAATAGGTCACTTTTTTGGTCAATAAAAGGGATCCCATTGACACTTAGCTCTTTGAATTGAGCAACTGTTGATGTGTATAGTCAACGAAGCATATATTTACACTACCGGTTTTAGAACACCAGCTCATTCAAGGGTTTCTCTTTAAAGTTCTTTCACTTTTAATGTTCCGTATTGACTGGCCATGTCTTAAAGTAATGATGGACTGTCATTTCACTTTGCTTATTTGCGCTGTTCTTGCCATAATATGGACTTGGTCTTTTACCAAATAGGGCTGTCTTCTGTATACCACCCCTATCTTGTTACAACGCATCTGATTGGCTGAAATGCATTAACCTCTCTAGGGTAGGGGGAAGCATTCGGAATTTTGGATGAAAAGCATGCCTGAATGTAACGGCCTGCTCCTCGGGCCCAGAAGATATGATATGCATATAACTGGTAGATTTGGATAGAAAACACTCTAAAGTTTCCAAAAATAGTATAACAGAACTGATTTAGCAGGCAAAAACCTGAGAAAAATCCATTCAGGAAGTATTTTATTTTTTTGTAGTTTAATCCAAGATGGCGTAGCAGTGAAGACGTGTTTGTTTTGTCCTCGTGTACTTTTATATTTTTTCATATTTTTTTGTATATATATTTCAATCTCTTCTCAATTTTTTATTAGATTATACCTTCCGGTAACCTGCCTCACCCAATGTGATACGGAATCACTATTTTCAATTTTAGAACACATTCAAGAATCTCCAGAAGCTAACCAGCTAATTAGCTACAAGCTATTTAGTCATTGTTAGCCACTGCTAGCGGCTTTTACCTTCTGCTCAGATACCAGCCCTGTTTTTAGCATGGATAATACTCGCCTGTCTACCAATATTGCTTGTCTGCCAATATCGGACTGTCTCTCCACAACAATGCCGGATTCCTGCCGTAATCCCTGGACCACTACTTCTGATCTTCACAGCTAGCTTTCAGCTAGCTAGCTCACAGCTTACAGCTAGCTAGCTCGCAGCTAGCTAGCTCACAGCTAGCTTTCACTCACCATGGCACCTAGTACCGAAGCTATTCCCTGAGGCCCACCTCCCGGCCTACTCAGCTGTTCACCCGAACCCCACTCATACACGGCTAGAGCCCAAAACTTCACCGGATCCTTGCTGTAAACTCTGGACCTTGGCACCGGATCACCGCTGCTACCGATTGGATATAGTGGCTAACGCCACTGCCAGGAAGCTAGCACCAGTTAGCCGTGAGCCAGACACATCTCCCGGCAAGCAAACTAAATTCCGCAATACCTCTTTCGCCATCTGGCTTGGATTCACTGTCGACACGGCGCACCACCACGACTGATCTGCCTTCATCCAGCCTCCGTCGGAGCAGACGCTACTAACTTTAAATGCCGTGTCGCTAGCGTAGTGGCGGCTTCCCTGTTCCATCTACTGCTAACCCCTGGACACTATGATCACTTGGCTACATAGCTGATGCCTACTGGACTGTCCATTAATCACGCTACTCCATTCTGTTTATTTATTTTTATCTGTCGGCCCCAGCCACGAACTCAGGCTCTGTGTGTAGTTATTCCGACCCTCTCTGCCTAGTCATCGCCATTTTACCTGCTGTTGTTGTGATTACTGATTAGCTGTTGTCTCACCTGTTCACCTTGTTTTAGCTATCTCTCCCAATCAACACCTGTGATTACTTTATGCCTCGCTGTATGTCTCTCTCAAATGTCAATATGCCTTGTATACTGTTGTTCAAGTTAGTTATCATTGTTTTAGTTTACCATGGACCCCCTAGTTCAACTCTTCATACCTCTGATACCTCCTTTGTCCCACCTCCCAGACATGCGGTGACCTCACCCATTATGCCCTGAATATATTATGCCCTGAATATATTCTACCACGCCCAGAAATCTGGGCCTTTTATTCTTTGTCCCCAACGCTCTAGGCGACCAGTTTTGATAGCCTTTAACCGCACCCTCATTCTACTCTTCCTCTGTTCCGTGGGTGATGTGGAGGTAAACCCAGGCCCTGCATGTCCCCAGGCAAAATAGAACTGCCAAAGGGGGAGGAGTAATGTCATACTTTCCAGGTCCATACCCAAACAGTTTGAACTTCTATTTTTTTTTTAAATCTCCCCAGAAATAAGTTTCTCACTGTTGCCGCCTGCTACTGACCCCTCCTCAGCTCCCAGCTGTGCCCTGGACACCATTTGTGAATTGATCGCCCCCCATCTAGCTTCAGAGTTTGTTCTGTTAGGTGACCTAAACTGGGATATGCTTAACACCCCGGCAGTCCTACAATCTAAGCTAGATGCCATCAATCTCACACAAATCATCAAGGAACCCACCAGGTACAACCCTAAATCTGTAAACAAGGGCACCCTCATAGACGTTATCCTGACCAACTGGCCCTCCAAATACACCTCCGCTGTCTTCAATCAGGATCTCAGCGATCACTGCCTCATTGCCTGTATCCGCTACGGGTCCACAGTCAAACGACCACCCCGAATCACTGTCAAACACTCATGCCGTCAGTTGAGGATGCCTGGTCATTCTTTAAAAGTAACTTCCTCACCATCTTGGATAAGCATGCTCCGTTCAGAAAAATGCAGAACTAAGCACAGATATAGCCCTTGGTTCACTCCAGACCTGACTGCCCTCGACCAGCACAAAAACATTCTGTGGGGGACTGCAATAGCATCGAACAGTCCTCGCGATATGCAACTGTTCAGGGAAGTCAGGAACCAATACACGCAGTCAGTCAGGAAAGCAAAGGCCAGCTTTTTCAAGCATACATTTGCATCCTGTAGCTCTAACTTCAAAAAGTTCTGGGACACTGTAAAGTCCATGGAGAACAAGAACACCCTCTCCCAACTGCCCACTGCACTGAGGCTAGGTAACACGGTCACCACCGATAAATCATTGATAATCGAAAACTTCAACAAGGATTTCTCAACGGCTGGCCATGCCTTCCACATGGCTACTCCAACCTCGGCCAACAGCTCCAACCCCCCGCAGCTACTCGCCCAAGCCTCCTCAGCTTCTCCTTTACCCAAATCCAGATAGCAGATGGTCTGAAAGAGCTGCAAAACCTGGACCAGTACAAATCAGCTGGGCTTGACAATCTGGACCATCTATTTCTGAAACTATCCGCCACCATTGTCGCAACCCCTATTACCAGCTTGTTCAACCTCTCTTTCATATCATCTGAGATCCCCAAGGACTGGAAAGCTGCCGCGGTCATCCCCCTCTTCAAAGGGCGAGACACCCTGGACCCAAACTGTTACAGACCTATATCCATCCTGCCCTGCCTATCTAAGGTCTTCGAAAACCAAGTCAACAAACAGATCACTGACCATCTCAAATTCCACTGTACCTTCTCCGCTGTGCAATCTGGTTTCCGAGCCGGTCACGGGTGCACCTCAGCCACGCTAAAGGTACTAAACGATATCATAACCGCAATCGATAAAAGACAGTACTGTGCAGCCGTCTTCATCGACCTGGCCAAGGCTTTCAACTCTGTCAATCAGCATATTCTTAACGGCAGACTCAGTAGCCTTGGTTTTTCTAATGACTGCCTTGCATGGTTCTCCAACTACTTTGCAGACAGAGTTCAGTGTCAAATCGGAGGGCATGTTGTCCGGTCTTCTGGCAGTCGCTATGGGGTGCCACAGGGTTCAATTCTCGGGCCGACTCTTTTCTCTGTATATATCAATGTTGTTGCTCTTGCTGTGGGCAATTCCCTGATCCACCTCTACGCAGACGACACCATTATGTATACCTCAGGCCCTTCCTTGGACACTGTGCTATCTAACCTCCAAACGAGCTTCAACGCCATACAACACTCCTTCCGTGGCCTCCAACTGCTCTTAAACGCTAGAAAAACTAAATGCATGCTTTTCAACCGTTCGCTGCCTGCACCTGCACACCCGACTAGCATCACCACCCTGGATGGTTATGACCTAGAATATGTGGACATCTATAAGTACCTAGGTGTCTGGCTAGACTGTAAGCTCCTTCCAGACTCATATCAAACATCTCCAATCCAAAATCAGATCTAGAATCAGGTTTCTATTTTGCTATCCTACCGATCCTCGACTTCGGCAATATCATCTACAAAATGGCTTCCAATACTCTACTCAGAACTGGATGCAGTTTATCACAGTGCCATCCGCTTTTTTACTAAAGCACCTTATACCACCCATCACTGCGACCTGTATGCTCTAGTCGGCTGACCCTCGCTACATATTCGTCGCCAGACCCACTGGCTCCAGGTCATCTACAAGTCCATGCTAGGTGAAGCTCCACCTTATCTCAGTTCACTGGTCACGATGGCAACACCCACCCGTAGCACGCGCTCCAGCAGGTGTATCTCACTGATCATCCCTAAAGCCAACACCTCATTTGGCCGCCTTTCGTTCCAGTTCTCTGCTGCCTGTGACTGGAACGAATTGCAAAAATCTTTGAAGTTGGAGACTTATCTCCCTCAACAACTTTAAACATCTGCTATCTGAGCAGCTAACCGATCGCCGCAGCTGTATATAGTCCATTGGTAAATAGCCCACCCAATTATCAGTTCTGTTATACTCACAGACAATATTTTGACAGTTTTGGAAACTTTAGAGTTTTCTTTCATCTGACACTTATATGCATATTCTAGTTTCTGGGGCTGAGACATAGGCAGTTTCAAATGGGTATGTTTTTTAGCCAAAAACAAAAATACTGCCCCCCTACACGCAAAAGGTTAACACTTTTTTGGTTACTACATGATTCCATAGTTTTGATGTCTTCACTATTATTCTACAATGTAGAAAATAGTACAAATAAAGAAAAACCCTTGAATGAGTAAGTGCTCTAAAACCTTTGACTGGTAGTGTATATGCAGGTTTTTTTTACTGACAAAGGCTCAGGGCATAGAAGGGAATTTGCCTGAAAATGCATTCTCACATGAAAGCCCAACTCTGCTGACAGTGACTAAAAATACAAATAAGCAGTGCACTGGAGTGATGTCATTCACAAACTGTTAAGAGCGGTTGAGGTGGCGTTGACGTGACTGACTTCCTCTCTCACATCTGAACATACTTGCAGACGAGAGACAGATGGATAGAGAGCATGATTAAGCCTTGTTTTTTTTATTCTAACACGGTAAGTCATCAGGAGGTGAAATGCAAACCTGACCTTGGATCAGGGACTACTACATCTCTATCGGTACTTCAATGTAAAGCATCTCTTCAAATCAAAATCAAATCAAATCAAATGTTATTTGTCACATACACATGGTTAGCAGATGTTAATGCGAGTGTAGCGAAATGCTTGTGCTTCTAGTTCCGACAATGCAGTAATAACAAGTAATCTAACTAACAATTCCAAAACTACTGTCTTATACACACAAGTGTAAGGGGATAAAGAATATGTACAAAAGGATATATGAATGAGTGATGGTACAGAGCAGCATAGGCAAGATACAGTAGATGGTATCGAGTACAGTATATACATATGAGATGAGTATGTAAACAAAGTGGCATAGTTAAAGTGGCTAGTGATACATGTTACATAAAGATGGAGTAGATGATATAGAGTACAGTATATACATACATATGAGATGAATAATGTCGGGTATGTAAACATTCTATTAGGTAGCATTGTTTAAAGTGGCAAGTGATATATTTTACATCATTTCCCATCAATTCCCATTATTAAAGTGGCTGGAGTTGGGTCAGTGTGTTGGCAGCAGCCACTCATTGTTAAATGGTTGCTGTTTAACAGTCTGATGGCCTTGAGATCGAGAGACTGATAAACAGCTTCTGTCCCAGCTTTGATGCACGTGTACTGACCTCGCCTTCTGGATGATAGCGGGGTGAACAGGCAGTGGCTCGGGTGGTTGTTGTCCTTGATGATCTTTATGGCCTTCCTGTAACATCGGGTGGTGTAGGTGTCCTGGAGGGCAGGTAGTTTGCCCCCGGTGATGCATTGTGCAGACCTCACTACCCTCTGGAGAGCCTTACGGTTGTGGGCGGAGCAGTTGCCGTACCAGGCGGTGATACAGCCTGCCAGGATGCTCTCGATTGTGCATCTGTAGAAGTCTGTGAATGCTTTTGGTGACAAGCCGAATTTCTTCAGCCTCCTGAGGTTGAAGAGGCGCTGCTGCGCCTTCTTCACGATGCTGTCTGTGTGAGTGGACCAATTCAGTTTGTCTGTTATGTGTATGCCGAGGAACTTAAAACTTACTACCCTCTCCACTACTGTTCCATCGATGTGGATAGGGGGGTGTTCCCTCTGCTGTTTCCTGAAGTCCACAATCATCTCCTTAGTTTTGTTGACGTTGAGTGTGAGGTTATTTTCCTGACACCACACTCCGAGGGCCCTCACCTCCTCCCTGTAGGCCGTCTCGTCGTTGTTGGTAATCAAGCCTACCACTGGCTTTAATAATACTTCCTGTTGACCTGACCAAGTGACCTCTCACCTATGATCATGCTGTGCCCTCTGTCACCCAGTTCAGATGCTGGAGGGGTTCACCAACACAGCTGATATTACCTAGAGGATTTAGGGAAGGGGGAGAGGGATGAAGTGAGGAGAGATACTGTTGATGATGACTTGATCCGCTTTGTAGTGTTATAGCAAAAACGAAAATGTGCACAGGTGTTTGGAGCATTCCGATATGCCACAGCTGGTGAGGTGTCAGGTTTGCCTCTGTACTTAAAGGGTGATTATTCCAACACTTAGTGAAATGCTGCAGATCTGCACGCAGACGAGGTAGGAACACATATCCCACACAGAAAAGGTGGATAGAATTCGACAGGTCAAGGTATCCTTCTTCCTCCAAACTGTGCATGTGAGACAGGTTCCATGTACAAGAAGACAGGCAGGGAGGAAGAGACAAAAATAATACAGAACAATTTAAACTTCTTGTGACTCTCAAACCCGGATCCGGGAGCGTAATCATCGCATCAAACTAATTAGCATAACGCAGCGGACACATCTTCCTACAAAATCTTCATATTCATGAAAATCACAAATGAAATATATTGAGACACAGCTTAGCCTTTTGTTAATCACACTGTCATCTCAGATTTTAAAAATATGCTTTACAGCCAACGCTAGACAAGCATTTGTGTACGTTTCTCATGGCATAATGCTGTGCTAGGCTCTGCTGGCAGCAGGCAACATTTTCACGAAAATAAGAAAAGCAATCAAATTAAATCATTTACCTTTTGAAGAACTTCAGATGTTTTCACTCAGACTCCCAGTTAGATAGCAAATGTTCCTTTTTTCAAAAAATATTATTTTTGTAGGTGAAATAGCTCCCGTTTGTTCTTCACATTTGGCTGAGAAATCGACCGGAAAATGCGGTCACTACAACGCCAAACTTTTTTCCAAATTAGCTCCATAATATCGACAAACATGGCAAACGTTGTTTAGAATCAATCCTCGGTGTTTTTCACATATCTATTCGATAATATATCCGTCGGAACAATTGGTTTCTCATAAGAAGCGATTGGAAAAATGGCTACCTCAGTACTTTACGCAAGATTTTCTGCGGGAGCCATCATGTTACCACTTGCTCAATGTGGTCCCTTACGGCTATTCTTCAACATAAATGCGTAAAAAGATGTAACAATGCTGTAGACACCTTGGGGAATACGTAGAAAGCATAAGCTCATTCGTAGCCCATTCACAGCCATATAAGGAGTCATTGGCATGAAAGAGGTTTCAAAAAATGCGGCACTTCCTGATTGGATTTCTATCTGGGTTTCGCCTGTAACATCAGTTCTGTTGCACTCACAGACAATATCTTTGCAGTATTGGAAACTTCAGAGTGTTTTCTATCCAAAGCTGTCAATTATATGCATAGTCGAGTATCTTGTCGTGACAAAATATCCCGTTTAAAACGGGAACGTTTTTTATCCAAAAATTGAAATACTGCCCCCTAGTCGTAAAAGGTTAATTACCTCTGTTTATGGACACTTTTTCCAGCAATAAAGCTTCCACGGCCTGTTCCTTGGACAGTGAACATCTGGCAATTTGGACAGTGAACATCTGACATTTTTGACCCCTTGATCAGCTCGCACTCTGAAAGTAAAGAAAATAGATTTTTTTTGTAGATATGAAAACAATAACTGAGATGACCGTTAAATCTAAATGTCCTTTTCACGATACGTCAATACAGCACAGAAAGCTTAACACCAGACTGGTATTGTGGTTGTTCATTAGGTGATGGGAAATATGCTAAATGTATACAAAATAATATACTTACCTGTTGTATCTTGAAAAAAAACATTGGAGATAAAAGTGTAATGTTTAACCTGCTTCATTGTTTAAGTATTATCAGTTGAAGAACAACTCCAATTTCATACATTGAAAATGTTTCTAGGAATAAGTAAGAATAGATTTGATGGAGACATTATACATCTTAGTACCTCATCAATTTATGATTTGTATCAATGTGGACAAGAGACAGGGGTGCAGGAACAGAGTATTTTTGCAGAGCAATGCAACGAAGCTGGATCATTCTGGCAATGATACCTCCACCCACCATCTACACGCTGCAAAGACTCCCTAACTCTTCTCCATTGTACACGATGGCCCATTGCTCTGAGACTTCCTTTGACCATTCTAAAGCCTGCATGGGGCATCCTTGCCTTAATGGTGCTGACTTTCTGGTCTAACTCTTCATCTGACATATCAGAATAGCCTTCCCTGACAGACATAGTTCTTTCATCCTTTGGTAAAAAAGCTAACCATTACACTGTCATGAAATATGATTATATATCTACTCTGAAACAAATAGGACATGGCCTGCTAATGAGTTGGCATGAAATAAAGTGAGATTACTTCAAATGAACATGACGAGAACAGGTGTTTGTAGCTAAATGCTTTTGTTCAGCTTGAGAATGATAATTGCATGATTTATCATTCTACGGTAAGTATGTAAAATAGTACAATGTTATGATCCGACACTGAATCGTAGGAGCTAACTACCAGCTATGTAAAAGTTGGACAGAAGAACACCCAGTACTGCTTACCTGAAATGCCATCATCACACAGTCCTTCTTCGTAGGTGTCCGCTATGACTTCATTTATGTCGGAAAGAAAGGGTGAACATTATTGGTTGTAGCCAAACTGACACTCAAAAAATGGCCAAAATGGAGGATGGTTGATAGCAAAATTAAATTGGAGTTTTGTTTTCAAATACATTTTTTGTTCTCAAAATATTTTTGGGGAATAAAATAAAGTTTTGTGCTCTTCTACAAAATATTTGATTGCAAAAAAATGTTTTTACTTTGAAGCCTTGTAGTTGCTTTCAGAAATTATTTTTGACTTTTTTTAAATAAATGTTGCTCTCGACAAAAATACATCTATTTATTGTGAGTTGGGGAGGGGGGCTAATAGCTGAACAATAAAGAACTTTACTAAAGAATAGTCTAATAGTCGAGCTAGGTGTGAAAGGACGGGTGTTTATCACAGAGCAGATTTGCCTTAACGACCAAGGGGGAGTTAGAGCACTGATTATGCGTTTAAGTCACAATGCACTACTGTGTCTCTAACTGACAATGAATGGGCAATATAAACCTAATAATAATCTGATAATTGTGCATGATTTCAAATGAAACAAGCAGGGAGCAGATTTTGAACCCTCAACCTTCTTGCCCGAAGTCCGGAGTGCTATCAACAGTGCACTTAAAGCATGCTTAAGCCGCAGAGTATATAGAGCGCGTCATTGCGGTAGCTTGCTACTCAATGTAATGTAATAACCAAATAAGTTACCTTACACGTTATGTTGGCTGATAATTTGTTAGCTATGCTGTCATTACAAGCCACATAGCATATTATTACAACAGTATGTACCGGTATGTTAGCTATCTACCTAACGTTAGTAGTTATACATCAAACTTGACAGTACATTAACTATAGGCTAACTACCCAACGTTTATTGATTTGATTATTCCCGTCATTCTTAGCTTAGCTAAATGGTATAGTCATTGAGGGTTCTCAATGGACATTCGGGTGCTTTCGTAAATTCGCTCTGGCTATCTACTCCGATTTCAGAGCAGTCTCGTCTGAGTGTAGAGCGCAGAATAATTCATTTACGAACACCGGTTGAATATGGCCGGTGTCAGTAAACGTCGGCCCAAAAAAGCGTGATTAAATTGTTTCCAGCTGCACAATTACAGTCACCAACTCTCTGGTTAACATGAGAACTGCCTAACCAGCTCTGCTATGGTGAGTAAAATGGTCAGAGTGGTCTCATTTGTGTCTGGTAGTAGCTAGAAAGCTAGCCAACGTTAGTGTGGGTGCTTGACTGCCGTTGTAGGCCAGAACGATCAAATCAACCCTACTCCTTGGCCCGAAAGTGCAGTGTGTGCTCCGAGAGCGAAACGGTCTGAATTTTTTTCATGGAATAGAAATAATATTAATCAAATTAATTAAGCAAATACCAGTCAAAAGTTTGGACACCTATTCCAGGATTTTTCAATATTTTTACAATTTTCAACATTGTAGAATAATAGTGAAGACATCACAACTATGAAATCAGTTTTAAGAACCAATTCTTAATTAGAAGGATAGCCTACACCTTCCTCCCCGTCAGGGAATTGAATCCCGGTCCCCTGTCCACACAACACAGGGATTTTAGCTAAATAGCCCAGTACTGTACTGCCGACGTCACATTGTACAGTGCTATATTTTCAATTACATTCTAACAGAAACCCAGAGTGTTTTTCGTTTTTCATGGAATAGAAAAACCATAATATTAATCAAATGAATTAAGCAAGTACCAGTCAAGTTTGGACAACTCATTCCAGGATTTTTCTATATTTTTTACCATTTTCAACATTGTAGAATAATAGTGAAGACATCACAACTATGAAATAACACATATGGAATCAGTTAAGAACTAATTCTTATTTGCAAAGACAGCCTACGCATTCCTCCCCCTCTGAGAATTGAAGCCCGGTCTCCCACGTGCCCTCCCCATCTCTGTTAACTTCTTATGGCTGGGGGGTAGTATTGACTAGCTTGGATGAATAAGGTGCCCAGAGTAAACTGCCTGCTACTCAGGCCCAGAAGCTAAGATATGCATACAAGTGAAAGCTCCACAAACGATTATGGAAAGGACAAAATGCAATAATCTGAGTACGGTGCTCAGACATAAAAACAAGCCATACAGATACCCACCATGCTGTGGAGTCAACAGAAGTCAAATATAGCATTATAAATATTAACTTACCTTTGATCTTCATCAGAATGCACTCCCAGGAATCGCAGTTCCACAATAAATGCTTGTTTTGTTTCGATAATGTCCATCATTTTTGTCCATTTATGTCCAATAGCTTCTTTTGTTAGGGTGTTTGGTAAACAGATCCAAAGCGAGATCTGGTCCATTTGGACGAAACGTTCAAAAACATTTAACATTAACATTTAAGTCATTTAGCAGACGCTCTTATCCAGAGCGACTTACAAATTGGTGAATTCACCTTCTGACATCCAGTGGAACAGCCACTTTACAATAGTGCATCTAAATCATTTAAGGGGGGGGGTGAGAAGGATTACTTATCCTATCCTAGGTATTCCTTGAAGAGGTGGGGTTTCAGGTGTCTCCGGAAGGTGGTGATTGACTCCGCTGTCCTGGCGTCGTGAGGGAGTTTGTTCCACCATTGGGGGGCCAGAGCAGCGAGCAGTTTTGACTGGGCTGAGCGGGAACTGTACTTCCTCAGTGGTAGGGAGACGAGCAGGCCAGAGGTGGATGAACGCAGTGCCCTTGTTTGGGTGTAGGGCCTGATCAGAGCCTGGAGGTACTGCGGTGCCGTTCCCCTCACAGCTCCGTAGGCAAGCACCAAAAGTTATATTACAGGTCGAAGAAACTTGTCAAACTAAGTATAGAATCAATCTTTAGGATGTTTTTATCATAAAAGTTCAATATGTACAAACCGGAGAATTCCATTGTCTGTAGAAGAGCAATGGATTGAGGGCTACCTCTCAAGTGAAAGTGCGTGACTGAGAACGAGGCTGTAGGCAGTCGCCTTAGTCAAACAGCTCACATCTGGCCCCCCTACACATGAGAAGCCTGAAACAATGTTCTAAAGATGGTGGACATCTATTGGAAGCCTTAGGAAGTGCAAAATAACCCATATCCCACTGTGTATTCGATAGGGGTGAGTTCAAAAACTTACAAACCTCAGGTTTTTGCCTGACATATGAGTTCTCTTATACTCACAGACATTATTCGAACAGTTTTAGAAACTTCAGTGTTTTCTTTCCAATACTAATAATAATATGCATATATTAGAATCTGGGACTGAGTAGGAGGCAGTTCACTCTGGGCACGCTATTCATCCAAAAGTGAAAATGCTGCTCCCTATCCCAAACAAGTTAACCAGACCTCGAAACCCGCACAGGCCAGTTTGTGTTCTTAACTGTTTTCTTTGTTGTGGTTTTTCTCTAGATAATTCAATGCAGTATCCCCCAAATCTGCATGCCTGGGTGTTATTGCCATCTCTTTCTGCCATTCATCCATAGTCATGCCCCTGAAAAGATCAAAAGAAATGTTCCACTCATCCATTTTAGTTTTTGCAAAAAAGTATCGATTTAGCCAGTCAACTGGAAAAAAAACGTTTTGTATGTTGCTATGACAACCAGCTCAATTTGCTGTGTGTCTCAGACACATTGACTCTATGTGGGACGGTGGAGATCGCAATTCAATATTGAAAGAGAGACAGACAGCAAGGTTTATACAAATCTCTGCTGTTGAAAACCAAATGCTAGTCTAAAAGAAATGGGAGATTATGTCTAGATGCTTTTTATGGTGGAGATCAAGTTTAGAAATTGCCTGGCAGGGTTGATGAGACAGTGATTTGCACAGTGAAATGGAACAGGGTAAATAGGCATTTAAAAGTCATAGATTTAGCAAATGGTAATTTATGGAATAGACACTGGCAAGAATGTGCTTTTAACCAATCAGCTTTCAGGATTAGACCCACCTGTTGTGCAAATGGGACAAAACATGTGAAAGTGTAAGTTGAGCAGAAGCACTGACAAAAGTGCCCAAGACGGTGAGCTCGAGTTCTTCATGCAGCTCCTTATCTTGTAAAAAAAAAGCCTTTGTGGATTTAAAGATTCTTACTTCCCTCAGAGCGGACACTAAACTAAAGTCGTATCTCAAGGGGGTACTCAGAACTTCAACTTTATTAAAATATAGTTACAAGCTGTCAAGAATGGACTTGAAAAGCATAAGGCAACTATTCACACTGAAATTGAAAAATACAACTGTCTCCGACATAGAACAAGGGCTGTCAACGTCTTTGGATGATGTCATTACTCTACAAACCTCTGTAGAGGAGTTCGAAACGGATATGGCTAGCCTTAGGGATCAATACGTACATCTGGAAAGACGTATGAGGAGGTTCAATATCAGGATTATGGGAGTCGCGGGAGACCCGGGCTTGAGTTCTACCACATCAGTCTCCAAGCTACTGAAGGAGGCCCTCAAAATGGATCTCTCACATCGGAGTCTGCAATCAAGAAAACCAGACAGAAAACCTTGCGTTATTGAGGCTAAACTACACTACTACCAGGACTGTGTTAAGTTTGGCCCACTTCGATTCAACAGAGCGCCAATCTCTATTTTAGCAAACTATTTCCCCAGCTCTGCCTGTGACCAAGCTGCTTTTAACGACATGAAGAGCCTGCTCTGGTTCCAAATGGCACTGAGAAATTGTTCCAAAACCCAGAAAAGGCGTTGGCCTTTGTAAAGGCAAGGCTAATGGACAAATGTGTTTATCAGACTCCGTCTCTCTGGTTTAGATAAACCAGTACCGTTGGTCAATGTTTTACTAGATGCTTTAAGTTCATGTTTCCGGTGAGTGAATTATCCCTTTGTTTTTTTTACCATGATGACTTTGTACCCGCCTGCCTGACCATTCTGCCTGCCTGCCACTTTAAACCTCCTGGACTCTGATCTGGTTTTGACCTTTTTGCCTGTCCATGACCATTCTCTTGCCTACACCTTTGGATTAATAAACATTGTATAACTTCAACCATCTGCCTTCTGTGTCTGCATTTGGGTCTCGCCTTGTGCCTTGATAGGTTCATCCCTTAACAGTTGCAGCGTACTGCAGCACAGCTTGCGTGGTGCCACAGAATTCTATGGCACGTTATTTAAGTGACAACCACTGGTACCATTAATGCTAGTTAGTGCTAGTTTGACCACCAGAGGGCATCTTTGAGAAGCATTTGATAGCCTTCAATTGTGGCTGTACTAGGGAATTTAAAACCTTTTTTTGTATAAACATAGTATATAGGACTGATTTTAAGAATTTTTTGATTAATTTTATGGTATTTCTATTCCAAGAGAACTAAAAACCCTCTAGGTTTCCGTAAGGATGGAAAATATGTCGCTGTACAATGTGACGGTTAGGGGATGAATACTTTTGCAAGGCACTGTACTTATGTATATGTTATATCTCAGTTTTTTCCATGTGATTGTGCGGTACTGTGTGTAGATATGAGAACAACAAAACAATCTAATCCATTTTAGAATAACACTGTAACGTAACAAAACGTGGAAAAAGTCCAGGAGTCTGAATACTTTCCAAATGTACAGTATGTCTTTCTATTCTACTGTATTTAGTCAATGCCACACTAACATTGCTCGTCCTAATATGTATATATTTCTTAATTCCATTCTTTTACTTTTAGATTTGTGTATGGTTTTGAATTGTAAGAAACTACTGCACTGTTGGAACTAGGAACACAAGCATTTTGTTACACACGCAATAACATCTGCTCAATATGTGTATGTGACCAATAAAATTAGATTTGATTAAATTTTTAAAAATATCTTTATATATTACCTACTGCTGTTGTGCCCTTGAACAAGGTACTTTACCCTTAATTAAGTGCCTATGAGCTGCGCCCAGCCTTTGATGTGTTGGTCACAGTGACAGAATATTTGTACAAATAACCAATAAAGCAAGTATGGTAAAATGGCCAGACTGTCTATGGTAGCTTTGCGTGTAATATATCGATTCCCAAAGTGGCTGCATGGCTTTAAAAGTTTCCATTATTGGTTATCAATGACAATGTGGAAGATGTAAATGCTGTTTTACACAGGGTCAATGAAAGTCCGTGTTTTGTCCCCCAAAAAGCCATATCCCCACTCTGAAAAAGGTTGAGTTTTACTTACCTTCAAACTTTGGAATCAGAGACCAGATTCTACTCATTCAGCATATCTTTACAAAGCTGTCCATTCATTGGCCTTGACATCTGCATTTAAGTCCAGAAATAAAGAAATTTTATTAACAAAGCTAGCTAGCTAGTTAAACTAACTTGGCTAAATCAAATGTAAGGTTAACTCTAACATTAGCAAATTTACATCATTTGCATCCCATCCTCCAACTTCACAAACTGCCACTGTCAGAAACCATTGAAAATCAATACAGTAATGCTAGCTACCTCAACCAATCACCATGAAAGCATGAAATAAGCCTGCCAAATAGCTTGGTTAAATTTACCCAGATGGAGAATCTGGCTATGGTGACTTAGCTAGCCAGCTAACGTTGCCTATTGTTCAATCCAGAGGAAGTGTCCCAACTTAGCTAGCTGAGATAGTTAGCTAGCTACCGTTACAGATACTGACATAGTTAACTAGCTGGCTACCCAAACGTAGACAAAAACATACATTTAGCTAATATTCTACTACAATACTAGCATTGCGAGCATGATTGCTAGCTAGCTAAAGTTACCGCAGCCAGAGATTTTAGCACAGAAAATGCCTAGCTAGCTACCTAATCATGATAGGATAAACTATTTAACCTGAATGGCCATCAAATTCCTAATTCGTAACATTTGTTACTTATGGTTTTCAGTCAGCCAAAACACCCTTAGTGTGTTGAAATAACGTTAGCCGTTTTCCACTCGTCAGTCACCCAGTCACACCAGAACTAGAATAATGTATTCTGGTGGACTTTACGCACTGGAGGCAGGAGAATTAACCCACTAGCTAGGTAACATATCTATAGCCCATCCTTAATAACCCAGCCCCAACAACCTAACATTTCTGTATTTACAGCCTGCAACCCAGCAATTGGGTGATCCAAACAAACCACTTTGGTGCACACATATTTTTCTGTCCTCAGTTTAATTGAAGGACTTTTTCTGTAGGTTTGCCTTGTAACTGATTGCTTCTAGAAAGAGAAGAGGAACAACACATGCTCAAGATGAGCTAGCTACTAGTTTAAAGCAACAAAATATCTAATTGTTACAAATAATGAATGTATGCATTTACTTACCTTATCAATCTTTAAGACAATACACTCATTTATCACTCAATAAAAGTGTTAGGAGTGAGTGCAAAATATTTCCAGGGTGTTGATGCATCCTCCTCCCAATACAGCCTCATCCAACATCATAGGTAGGAGGAGGGTATCCATCTGCAAAAGTGACATTTTGCTTTGATCAACTCACTCAGTAATCCGAATGCAGAAGGCGCGTGCACTAATTCCAGAACAAGATGTTTTTAAAAAGTACAAAAGTTACTAGACACATGCCAAACGATCCTCCAGTTGTTTTTGTCATAAATTATCAATATTTCAACCGGACAAAAGCTTAGTCAATAGGAAAGGAGAAACAAGAAAGGCGCATTCACGATCAGGGCGCATGGCTGATGAATGGAAATTTCCACTGGCCACTGATTGAAAGTGCTGTATCTCCCTCATTTTTCAGAGTAAAAGCCTGAAACAATGCCTAAATACTGGTTACATGTAGAGGAAGGCACATAGCTCGTGAACTGGGTCCAAAGTCTTTGTATGGTGGATAGGCTTTCAATGGAAAAACAGCATTTGAAAATAGTAGTACTTCCTGGTTGAATTTTTGTCTGTTTTTTTTAACCTTTATTTAACTAGGCAAGTCAGTTTAGAACAAACCCTTATTTTCAATGATGGCCTAGGAACAGTGCTGTTCAGGGGCAGAATGACAGATTTGTACCTTGTCAGCTCGGGGGTTTTGAACTTGCAACCTTCCGGTTACTAGACCAACGCTCTAACTACTAGGCTACCCTGCCAACCACATATCAGTTTTGTTATACTCACAGACATCACTACATTAGGGCCTGGTCAAAAGTAGTACACTATATAGGGAATAGAGTGCCATTTGGGACGCATCCACAGTGATGGGTTTGTTCAGTCTCTGTGTATACAACAAGTGTTGCCATAACTAAGGGCTTTGTGGCGCCTGGAACCATGCAATTTAAGCAAGCTCTCCCTAGCCACTGTAGAAAGTATGCCTCTTTAATTATTCCCTAAAGTGGAACTGAGAAAGGAAATTGACTGCTGCTCAAAATCCTCCTAGGCAGAGTTGCAAAGAAAAAGCCACATCTCAGATTGGCCAATAAAAAAGAAAAGATTAAGATGGGCAAAAGAACATAGACACTGGACAGAGGAACTCTGCCTAGAAGGCCAGCATTCCGTAGTTGCCTCTTCATTGACGTTGAGACTGGTGTTTTGCGGGTACTATTTAGTGAAGCTGCCAGTTGAGGACTAGACACTAATGTACTTGTCCTCTGGCTCAGTTGTGCACCGGGGCCTCCCACTCCTATTTCTTTTCTGGTTAGAGACAGTTTGTACGAGATCTTCAGTTTCTTGTCAGTTTATTGCATGGAATAGCCTTCAATTCTCAGAACAAGAATAGACTGACGAGTTTCAAATGAAAGGTGTTTGTTTCTGGCCATTTTGAGCCTGTAATTGAACCCAGAAATGCTGATGCTCCAGATCTCAACTAGTCTGAATAAGGCCAGTTTTATTGAATCTTTATCAGGACAACAGTTTTCAGCTGTGCTAACATAATTGTAAAAGGGTTTCTAATGATCAATTAGCCTTTGAAAATGATAAACTTGGGTTAGCTAACACAACCTGCCATTGGAACACAGGAGTGATGGTTGCTGATAATGGGCCTCTGTACGCCTATGTAGATATTCCATTAGAAATCAGCCGTTTCCAGCTACAATAGTAATTTACAACATTTACAATGTCTACACTGTATTTCTGATCAATTTGATCTTATTTTAAATTGACAATTTTTAAAATTTTCTTTCAAAAACAAGGACATTTCTGCAGAAGAAAATTGATCTGGTAAAAGGCCTGCACTTGGATGTTTCAATTAAAAAATGGAAACGTTATTGTAGAGACACAAGTAACAATGGCCTATGATTAAGGGTTAGGCTGTAGTGGGCTCTCACCATCATCATTATTCACATCATTCCAATTATATAGTCACAATTATCAGCTTTGTTATTGCCAAAAGTTCTACAGCTGCACCATCGCTGCCTGGTATGGCAACTGTTCGGCCTGCGACCGCAAGGCACTACAGAGGGTAGTGCGTACGGCCCAGTACATCACTGGGGCCAAGCTTCCTGCCATCCAGGACCTCTATACCAGGCGGTGTCAGAGGAAGGCCCTAAACAGAGGAAGGCCCCTTCACTGCAGCCGAGGTGAGTAAAACATTTAAACGTTTTAACCCTCGCAAGGCTGCAGGCCCAGACGGCAACCCCAGCCACGCCCTCAGAGCATGCGCAGACCAGCTGGCTGGTGTGTTTACGGACATATTCAATCAATCCCTATACCAGTCTGCTGTTCCCACATGCTTCAAGAGGGCCACCATTGTTCCTGTTCCCAAGAAAGCTAAGGTAACTGAGCTAAACGACTACCGCCCCGTAGCACTCACTTCCGTCATCATGAAGTGCTCTGAGAGACTAGTCAAGGACCATATCACCTCCACCCTACCTGACACACTAGACCCACTCCAATTTGCTTACCGCTCAAATAGGTCCACAGACGATGCAATCTCAACCACACTGCACACTGCCCTAACCCATCTGGACAAGAGGAATACCTATGTGAGAATGCTGTTCATCGACTACAGCTCGGCATTCAACACCATAGTACCCTCCAAGCTTGTCATCAAGCTCGAGACCCTGGGTCTCGACCCCGCCCTGTGCAACTGGGTACTGGACTTCCTGACGGGCCGCCCCCAGGTGGTGAGGGTAGGTAACATCTCCTCCCCGCTGATCCTCAACCCTGGGGCCCCACAAGGGTGCGTTCTGAGCCCTCTCCTGTACTCCCTGTTCACCCACGACTGCGTGGCCACGCACGCCTCCAACTCAATCATCAAGTTTGCGGACGACACAACAGTGGTAGGCTTGATTACCAACAACGACGAGACGGCCTACAGGGAGGAGGTGAGGGCCCTCGGAGTGTGGTGTCAGGAAAATAACCTCACACTCAACGTCAACAAAACTAAGGAGATGATTGTGGACTTCAGGAAACAGCAGAGGGAACACCCCCTATCCACATCGATGGAACAGTAGTGGAGAGAATAGCAAGTTTTAAGTTCCTCGGCATACACATCACAGACAAACTGAATTGGTCCACTCACACAGACAGCATCGTGAAGAAGGTGCAGCAGCGCCTCTTCAACCTCAGGACGCTGAAAAAATTTGGCTTGTCACCAAAAGCACTCACAAACTTCTACAGATGCACAATCGAGAGCATCCTGGCAGGCTGTATCACCGCCTGGTATGGCCACTGCTCCGCCCTCAACCGTAAGGCTCTCCAGAGGGTAGTGAGGTCTGCACAACGCATCACCGGGGGCAAACTACCTGCCCTCCAGGACACCTACACCACCCGATGTTACAGGAAGGCCATAAAGATCATCAAGGACATCAACCACCCGAGCCACTGCCTGTTCACCCCGCTATCATCCAGAAGGCGAGGTCAGTACAGGTGCATCAAAGCTGGGACCGAGAGACTGAAAAACAGCTTCTATCTCAAGGCCATCAGACTGTTAAACAGCAACCACTAACATTGAGTGGCTGCTGCCAACACACTGACTCAACTCCAGCCACTTTAATAATGGGAATTGATGGGAAATGATGTAAAATATATCACTAGCCACTTTAAACAATGCTACCTAATATAATGTTTACATACCCTACATTATTCATCTCATATGTATACGTATATACTGTACTCTATATCATCTACTGCATCTTTATGTAATACATGTATCAATAGCCACTTTAACTATGCCACTTTGTTTACATACTCATCTCATATGTATATACTGTACTCGATACCATCTACTGTATCTTGCCTATGCTGCTCTGTACCATCACTCATTCATATATCTTTATGTACATATTCTTTATCCCCTTACACTTGTGTGTATAAGACAGTAGTTTTGGAATTGTTAGTTAGATTACTTGTTGGTTATTACTGCATTGTCGGAACTAGAAGCACAAGCATTTCGCTACACTCGCATTAACATCTGCTAACCATGTGTATGTGACAAATAAAATTTGATTTGATTTTGACATTGTCAGACTCCAGCCACCCTAGTCATAGACTGTTTACTTATCACATGTTTCTTAAAACTGCACTGTTCGTTAAGGGCTTGTAAGTAAGCATTTCACTGTATTCGGCGCATGTGACAAATACAATTTGATTTGACAACAGTGAGCAGGCTTTCTGAGTGAGGAGAGACACACATGGGTAGGCCTACCATCTGTAAAAATTCGGACCACAGAAATCCAATATTTGTTAGATGTCTGCCATCTACCCTACATTTCAAGTCTAATAAGTCCATTTAATATATGAAAATGTTTCCAAATCCATTTGGCTTGTTTCCTTTAGTCTCATTATGACACAAAGTATATTTTAAAAAAACGTAATACTATATTTTGAGTTGACTGTATAGACTATTATACTAAATATCTATCCATGGTTAAACGTTAAGGCAAGGACATTTTTTAAAACTATTTTGATACTCACTTCATGTCTTTATATTATGAATGAGAATGTAGTCCATATTGTTTTGAAATCATTATTTGTCCAGCTCTCCTATTTGTTTCGAGATTCACAAGAATATAACATTGTAATGTTGTAAAATGCTGCCCTACCATGTCTGGACACTCAAATTCAAATAATTTCCACCTCTCATCACTCCCATTGTCCCCCCCCCCCCCCCCCACACAAGTACAAGTAATACACAGCGTTGTATGAGATGTTCAGTTTCTTGGCAATTGCTCACATGGAATAGCCTTCATTTCTCAGAACCAGAATGGACTGATGAGTTTCAGAAAAATGTTCCTTGTTTCTGTCCATTTTGAGCCTGTAATCGCACCCAGAAATGCTGATGCTCCAGATCTCAACTAGTTTAAATAAGGCCAGTTTTATTGCTTATTTAATCAGAACAACAGTTTTCAACTGTGCTAACATAATTGCAAAAGGGTTTTGAAATTATCAATTCGTCTTTGAAAATGATAAACTTGGGTTAGCTAACACAACGTGCCATTGCAACACAGGAGTGATGGTTGCCTCTGTAAGCCTATGTAGATATTCCATTAAAAATCTGCCATTTCCAGCTACAATAGCCATTAACAATGTCTACACACTATTTCTGATCAATTTTATGTTATTTTTATGGACTTTTTAGCATAGAGCAATTTCTCAAGGAAGAATTTAGGTAGGACTGTCTGGAGTGGTCCGAGTGGGGAGGGGAAAACTGAAAATTAACTGTTATTGGCAGCGATGTTTGGAACTCTTTTTCTTATTGATCAATTAACTAATTAACTCCATCACACCAAAACAGGCAAACTTTTTTTCAAACAGCTCTTACACTAAAAGTGCATTATCATCATTTTCACAATTTCACAGCATTATTCCAACATCATAGTGTTTAAATATGTATGAAACAGTAAAATCACATAGTTGACTGCACTGGTCGTTTACATTTTTTTGTCTTTAAAATAAACATTTAACATCTAATAGTCAGATAATAGTGTAAACTGGAAATGTTCTGGTGTTTTGCGGTGGAAAGCTGAACGGGTCGAGAATAACAAGTCAACCCTGTTACCCATAGATAGACAGGCTAGAAATTATTTCACAATTTTTTATTGTTGTTGTGTGTAGCTTGCATTCAATTGCCACACCATGTTGGTCACAACAAGCTTCCATTTCCCCTGTCACAAGATTTGTGGGTTACAGTCAACCTGTTACGGCCAACCCTGTTACTTTATTCGAAACTTAATAAGCACTTACTAAAGTATTTTTATTTATTTAAGGAGAAGTATATATCTAATTCTGTGCATAACACTTGTATCTTATATTGAAGTTTATGATGACTATTTCTTTAAATTGATGTGGCTCTCTGCAAAATCAGCGGATGTTTTGGAAGCAAAATTTAATTTGCCATGTTGAATCCACACTGAGTTTCGGGGTGAATCCAGAAGAAGAAACTTGCGTCACTCCTGCAGTTGACCAATCACCAACGGAGGGGAGTAGACTTCAGCTACTGAACTTTGTGTGCATGAACAGCCCAAAAAAAACTTGCCGAAGACCAAAACGTTGTCATAATATATGCACAAACTGTTCCAAACTGTTTCGGATGGGAAGCATCTGGACACCTTAACACTACCATCATCTATGTATCTCATTAGGTAAAAATCAAACAGTCATGAAAATCATCATCTTTTGCTCTACTACTACAATTGCGTTCTCTAATCAGGCCATGATATCCTAATCTCACAGTACCAATGTTATGAAAACATCAGAGATAATCCCACAACATCAGGAAGTCACACACTGTGTTTCACACATCCGTGTCCTTGGTCTTACTCCTGAAGTCAGTACTATGAATATTCAAGACTCTAGTGACCCTCCATTTTGCACAAACAGATACTGGCAGAATAATGTGTTTTAAATAAAGGGAACATGCTGACATTCATAACCATATTTATTCAATCACATAGATGCTACTGAATGTAATATACTCTCAGTTACAAGCATACCTACATACGTGTTGAATATTCTCCCGGTATTTTAGAAATGTTCTATCTTGAGAATAAATAACTTTTCTCCCGGGTAACCCGGCATTTCCCTCGAAACCCAGAAATGTCATTCAAAGGCATTATATAGCATATACATACGCCTGGATTTGATTAGAGCTTTGATCAGCATGAACATTCAAACCTGATGCTACCTGAGCCTGATGAGCCATATATTAAATATATTTTGGGTTTTACATTAACAACATTTAATGAGCCTAAACCCAAAAAAGCCCAAATGATTGTGCAATTATCCAATACATAAATGATATAGACTACTGCACATTATGCATGACAGAAAAACAGAAAAGCTCATAGATGTAGCTAGCTACAGTATATGGTCTCTTGGGTAAATAAATTAAACTAGCTCCGGTAGGCTAATATTTTTGAGCGTGAACTGTACTACTGTAATGTATTATGCTGAATGATATAGATTGGAATTATGCACATTGTTCAAACTATGATAATGCAGAAGAGAACATGTGATTCTGGTGCAGCACACGCGCCCTACAAAGTTACAAGCAGAGACTATCAAATGTTTATTTTGAAATATAATAGGACATATTTGTGTAATTAGTAGACTGACCAATAGCCTACCTTTCATAGTATTTCACATAATGTTAGTCTACCTCTTTCTCTCTCCGTTGTTGCTTCATTCCTTCCATCATTTTCAACAGTTAAATGAAATACGTTTCATTGTCCTTATCTTCATCATTCTAATGACATCCTTGAATAATATAGAACTAGATGCAGAAGGCTTTCACTTCTCTTCACGAAGATTGAATGGCTATGGTTCTGAATAAATACTGTAACTGCTATAGCATTCCGCCATTGTGCGTTTTCTCTTCTTAAAAACTACCCTTGAGTTCTATTGACTGCTGTATGTATCATTCAACATAATCTATTGGTTTAATAAATGCAAAAATAAATATATCCAGCAAGCTATTCTAGTCCAGCTTTTCCCGCATGGAACTCCAAGAGCTAAGGAGCATTTTTTAAGGAGATGCCAGCGGAGCGTAGGAGCTTGAGTTTTGCGCTAGAGATAGAAGGGTGTTATGCATAACCCATCATTAATTACCTAAATATAAGGCGAATGCTGCATTTATTGTATTACCTGAAAGAGGTATGCTAGGACAACTATATAGGGCTATATATTTGAGAGAGAAAAACTGCGAGAGAGTGCCTGTGCATGCACTGATTTAAAGCAACAGTATTCTAGTGATTGGCTTGTTTTAAAACACTGAAGCCAGAATTAAAATATACAAATCTTCATAATTAAAAAAAGGTATTCCCTGAAAGCCAGATACAGATGGGTAAATTAGACTCATTTGGTCTTTATATTACTGTAGCATAGGCTATGCTGCAGCAAATGTAATCCTACTTGTCATGAGAAAAAAAGTTACCATGAGGAGATACTGTAGGTGTACATGCACTGTGAACTTCACTCCATAATGAGATAGGCTGTCTGTCCCCACCCTGAACATTGACTCTTCATGCAGAGGATGTTGAGAAAACAGATGACATTGTATACATTTTAACAGTTCCATTTCAAGCCATGCTGTTCATATAAATAATGTATAATTTACCGATTTCTTTCATCACATTCCCAGTGGGTCAGAAGTTTAAATACACCCAATTAGTATTTGGTAGTATTGCCTTTACATTGTTTAAGTTGGGTCAAATGTTTCGGGTAGCCACCCACAAGCTTCCCACAATAAGTTGGGTTAATTTTGGCCTATTCCTCCTGACAGAGCTGGTGTAACTAAGTCAGGTTTGTAGGCCAACTTTGGAAGTGTGCTTGGGGTCATTGTCCATTTGGAAGAACCATTTGCGACCAAGCTTTAACTTCCTGAATGATGTCTTGAGATGTTGCTTCAATATAATTTCTACCTCATGATGCAATCTATTTTGTGAAGTGCACCAGTCCCTCCTGCAGCAATACACCCCAACAACATGATGCTGCCACCCCCGTGCTTCACGGTTGGGATGGTGTTCTTCGGCTTGCAAGCCTCCCCCTTTTTCCTCCAAACATAACAATGGTCATTATGGCCAAACACCAAATTCATCCACAGGAACAGCTCCAATTTACTCAAATGACGTCAATTAGCCTCTCAGAAGTTTCTAAAGCCATGACTTCATTTTCTGGAATTTTCCAAGCTGTTTAAAGGCACAGTCAACTTAGTGTATGAAAATGTCTGACCCACTGAAATTGTGTTACAGTGAATTATAAGTGATATAATCGTTCCACAGGTGCATGTTCATTAATTGTTTATGGTTCATTGAACAAGCATGGGAAACAGTGTTTCAACCCTTTACAATGAAGATCTGTGAAGATTTTTTGGATTATTACAAATTATCTTTGAAAGACAGGATCCTGAAAAAGGGATGTTTCTTTTTTTTGCTGAGTTTACAATACTTTTAGTCCTAGATATGTTCAGGACTAGTTTTACTACCCACCCATTCTAAAACTGACTACAAGTCTTTTTTTAGGGTTGCAGTGATTTCACCAGCTGTGGCCGCTGACATGTTTATGTTGCCCCCCCCAGCACTCAGATATTATTTACAAACAAAACATATAATGGCAGACTGAAGAAAGCTGTGCAGAATGTCTCGAGATAAAAAACACAATATTCAATATCTTTATGTTTGACTAAATATTAGCACTTCACTCCACATAGTCTTGTGCAATAACCTTCAATCTGGATAAAAACACAATCCAAATTATAATGCTAGAGACATTTCTTGACCAATATCACCAATACAATCAACAGACAAACATGTCGGAGAGTAAGCATGGAAAACCAATCCCCAAAAGAAAATGAGACATACGATTTATGATTTTCACCACTGGTAATGCTAAGTGTAGAAACTGACTTGCTAAAGTTAATAAATGATAAACTGGGCATACTTGAACTTGTCAGTAAAGATATAAATGAGTTGAAGGTGAGAGAATACTGATGAAAAGCTACAACAAGGGCAAAGGAAACAAACAGTTAATAAAAAACTCACATTTTATTTATTTGTCACGTGCTGAATACAACAGGTGTAGGTAGTCCTTATCATGAAATGCTTACTTACAGTACAAGCCCTTAACCATCAATGCAGTTAAAGAAATATTGTTCCTAAAAAAGTAGAAAAAAAGAATCAAATGACAAAGTAACAAGAAATGTACTTAACAATAACGAGGCTATATACAGGGGGTGTGTGCGGGGTACAGGTTAGTCGAGGCAATTTGTTAAGTGACTATGCATAGATAATAAACAGCAGTGGAAAAACAAAGGGGGGGTCATTGTAAATTGTCCAGGTGGCCATTTGATTAGTTGTTCAGCAGTCTTATGGCTTGGGGTTAGAAGCTGTTAAGGAACCTTTTTGTCCTAGACTTGGCACTCTGGTAGCAGAGAGAACAGTCTATAACTTGTGTGACTGGAGTCTGACATTTTTTCTGGGGTCGTACGCACTACACTCTGTAGCGCCTAATGGTCAAATGCCAAGCAGTTGCCATACCAGGCGGTGATGCAACTGGTTAGGATGCTCTTGATGGATCTGGGGATCCATGCCAGTCCCCTGAAGGGGAAAATTTGTTGTTGTGCCCGCTTCACAACTTTCTTGGTGTGTTTGGACCATGATAGTTTGTTGGTGATGTGGACACCAAGGAACTTGAATCTCACAACCCGCTCCACTTCAGTCCCGTCGATGTTAATGGGGGCCTGTTTGGCCCTCCTTTTCCTATAGTCCACCATCACCACACTGCCAGGTCTCTCACCTCCTCCCTATAGGCTGTCTCATCGTTGTCAGTGATCAGGCCTACCACTGTTGTGTCATCAGCAAACTTAATAATGGTGTTGGAGTTGTGCTTGGCCACACAGTCGTGGGTGAACAGGGAGTACAGGAGGGGACTAAGCACGCACCCCTGAGCGGCCCCATTGTTGAGGATCAGTGTGGCAGATGTATTGTTGCCTGCCCTTACCACGTGGGGGCAGCCCGTCAGGAAGTCCAGGATCCAGGTCCAGAAGGAGGTGTTTAGTCCCAGGGTCCTTAGCTTAGTGATAAGTTTTGTGGGCACTATGGACATTATAAAGAGCTTAAAAATAACATGTTTCTGAGAAGCTTTACTTGAAATAGAGACTTAGGTATATGAGAGCAAATCTGGAAATTACTAGTATCTAAGAAAATTAGGAAGATAATCCTGAAGGTTCGTTTTTTCTTAAACTCTACAGATCCCAGGTGATACCGTCAACAAAATGAAACACACATTTTTACAGAGAGGACAGAGAAATGAGCGCCCAATCGTTGCCAAACTTGCATTCTTTACAGATAAAACAATGGTTAAAAGCCTTGGCTAAAGACTCGCTGACACGAAAATAGGCATGAATGACCAGTTCCCGAAGGAAATTACAGAACAGTGTAAAGTTCTGTACCCACTCTCCAAGGTGAGTAATTTTAAAAAGGAAACGTGTAGCTCTCATAGTCAATAAACTTTAAATTGATAACCAACTGTTCCGAGACATCAATACTACTCCATGGCTATTCTAAATATTTCAAAGTTCCCATAGAAGAGTCAAATAATGAAACACCCAATACTAACCATGGTGGTTATTGTAATGGAAAAAAAATGAAAAACAACACATTTCTTTATAAAGAAATGAACTACAAATACACTATACTGTTCAAGATAGGGAGTGTTGTAAAATAATGAGTATTCAACTCTCTATTTATAGTATTTATAAATACATAAAACAGCACTAGAAGAAAGGATGATTAATGAAATACATCTTCAAATATAAAGAAATGGAAAAACAAAAGTACTCAAAATCCTGAAATTAGGTAGGAATCAACATGGTAGAGATAACAACACAGCAAATAGAGGACATAGTATGTGGGTATGTGTGGGTGTGTGTTTTTGCGCTATGAAAACTGTGGAGTTAAATGAGTGAAAAAGGAAAATGGTTGCAAATGCCAGAGCGTGTGTGTGTGTCTGCGAGGAGTTGTGACAGAGAGAGCTAACCATTTTGTGGAGGTATGGGATATACATTTTAAAATACATTATAAATATATTCATTTATTGTCCAATCATGATGGAACCGTGCACAAACCTATACCCTAGACACCCACCTGAGCAACCCATACACTAAGAAGAAGTCCTTATCTGTTTTATAGGCCTACTGAAAGTGGCATATATGCATCCAAGACAAAGATAAATGCAGTCAGAGACCCTCTAACCCTCTAACCCTCTAGCACCGCCCCTTCAATATTCTGAGCCTGCCTGGCAGGGTTTGTCTTGCAAAGTCGAAGCTCCCGGATGGGTGAGCATAATATGCAAGGAATTTCTCATAGCTGCTAATGAGAACCTTGACCACCTTGTACCTAGCCGGTGCGAATTTCAGTGGGGTACCCCCACCCAGGTAGTGGCAGTGCTGGCAACACTAGCTGCAGTAACCCATGGGGTAGGGGATGGGGGGTCATACTCATTCAGAGAGGGGGCATATTACTGTGGCCCTGGTGGCACAAAATCAAACGTCTACCTGCACAGAGATGTATGTCTAAGGGGAAGTGGGTGTATCTGAGCTCCTACAGCTTAGGACATGAGTTAATCAAATCTCAGAATTCTTCCAAAATGTTGTATTCCCACATCAAGTCTTTTCTTGAGTTGGGCTCGGTTGAAAGAAAAACTGTTGAATATCTGAGCTTGTGGTTGTTTGTGGGGGAAGGGAAGGCTGGGGAGTGTGTGTGTGTGTGTGTGTGTGTGTGTGTGTGTGTGTGTGTGTGTGTGTGTGTGTGTGTGTGTGTGTGTGTCCCACATCTGCTGAATGGTGTAATGTTAAGGACAACACAGTACCAGTCAAGTTTGGACACACCTACTCATTCAAGGGTTATTTATTTATTTGATTATTTTCTACATTGTAGACTAATAGTCAAGCCATTAAAACTATGAAATACAGAATCATGTAGTAATCAAAAACAAAGTGTTAAACAAATGAAAATATATTTTATATTCTTCAATGTAGCCTTGATGACAGCTTTGTACACTCTTGGCATTCTCTCAACCAGCTTCATAAGGAATGCTTTTTCAACAGTCTTGAAGGAGTTCTCACATATGCTGAGCACTTGTTGGCTGCTTTTCCTTCACTCTGTGGTCCAACTCATCCAAAACCATCTCAATTGGGTTGAGGTTGGGGTGATTGTGGAGGCCAGGTCATCTAATGCAGCAGTCCATCACTATCCTTCTTGGTCAAATAGCCCTTACACAGCCTGGAGGTGTGTTGGGTAATTGTTCTGTTGAAAAACAAATTATAGTGGCACTAGGTGCAAACCAGATGGGATGGCATATCGCTGCAGAATGCTGTGGTAGACATGCTGGTTAAGTGTACCTTGAATTCTAAATAAATTAGACAGTGTCACCAGCAAAGCACCCCCACACCATCACACCTCCTCCTCCATCTTCACATTGGGAACCACACATGCAGAGATCAAACGTTCACCTACTCTGTGTCTCACAAAGACACGGTTGTTGGAACCAAAAATCTCACATTTGGACTCATCAGACCAAAGGACAGATTTCGCCTGTCTAGTGTCCTTTGCTCATGTTTCTTGTCCCAAGCAAGTCTCCTCTTCTTATTGGTGTCCTTTAGTAGTGTTTTCTTTGCAGCAATTCAACTATAAAGGCTCTGTTCATGCCTCCTCTGAACAGTTGATGTTGAGATGTGCCTGTTGCTTGAACTCTGAAGCATTGATTTGGGCTGCAATCTGAGGTGCAGTTGTTCTAATGAACTTATCCTCTGCAGCAGAGGCAACTCTGGGTCTTCCTTTCCTCTGGCAGTCCTCATGAGAGCCAGTTTCATCATGACGATTGATGGTTTTTGCGACTGCACTTGAAGAAACTTTCAAAGTTCTTGACATTTTCCGGATTGAATGTCTTAAGGCATTCAGTTGTACAACTGACTAGATATCCCCCTTACCCGAATGTAGAAAATAGTAAGAATAATGAAAAACCCTTGAATGAGTAAGTGTGTCCAAACCGTTGACTGGTAGTGTAATGTAATATGTCTGTCTGTCTGTCTGTCTGTCTGTCTGTCTGTCTGTCTGTCTGTCTGTCTGTCTGTCTGTCTGTCTGTCTGTCTGTCTGTCTGTCTGTCTGTCTGTCTCATGTATGTGTTTTTTTAACCTATAATTTAATTAGACAAGTCAGTTAAGAACACATTTTTTATTTTTCAATGATGGCCAGACCCTCCACTAACCCGAACAACGCTGTGCCAATTGTGCGCCAGCCTATGGGACTCCCGATCACGGCAGGTTGTGATGCAGTCCGGGATTGAACGAGGGTCTGTAGCAATGCGTCTAGCACTGATTTGCAGACAATGACCAGCAAGGTTAGGGTCAGCTCCATTCGTTACAGACTAAAAGAATAGGACATTGACTGTTGAAGTTCACATAATTACAAATAATAATAAGAACGTAGTATGCTCATGAATTAAAACAGTAACGGTCAAGAAGTCGGTGATGCTTTCTCATGTCTTTCCCTGGTCTTGAAAGTCTGTTGGATTCCAGTCTGTTGCATGCATGCAATAATTTAAATCTGATCACAGGCCGCTGACAGGCATAACAGAAAAAAATACATTAACCTCTTGAAACTCTAGGGGCGCAATTTCATTTTTGGATGAAAAACGTTCCCGTTTTAAACAAGATATTTTGTCACAAAAAGATGCTCGACTATGCATATAATTGATAGCTTTGGAAAGAAAACACTCTGAATTTTCCAGAACTGCAAAGATATTCTCTGTGGGTGCCCTAGAACGGGAGCTACAGGCAAAACCAAGATGAAACGGCAACCAGGAAACCAACAGGATTTTTGAGGCTCCATTTTCCATTGTCTCCTTATATGGCTGTGAATGCGAGAGGAATGAGCCTGCCCTTTCTGTCGTTTCCCCAAGGTGTCTGCAGCATTGTGACGTATTTGTAGGCATATCATATGGAAGATTGACCATAAGAGACTACATTTTCCAGATGTCCGCCCGGTGTCCTCCGTCGAAATTGGTGCATCTTTTTCAGCTGCTGGTATTTTTCCATGCGATTCTGAGGGGAAAGCAGGCTTCCACGAACTGCATATCAATGAAGAGATATGTGAAAAAACACCTTGAGGATAGATTCCAAACAACGTGTGCCATGTTTCGGTCGATATTATGGAGTTAATTCGGAAAAAGTTTGACGTTTTGGTGACTGAATTTTCAGTTCATTTCGGTAGCCAAATGTGATGTACAAAACGGAGCGATTTCTCCTACACAAAGATTCTTTCAGGAAAAACTGAACATTTGCTATGTAACTGAGAGTCTCCTCATTGAAAACATCCGAAGCTCTTCAAAGGTAAATGATTTTATTTATTTGGTTATCGGGTTTTTGTGAAAATGTTGCGTGCTAAATGCTACTCAAAATGCTAAGCTAGCTTAGCATACTCTTACACAAATTAGTGATTTGCTATGGTTGTCAGGATTTGGCCAGGGTTGTTCCGGTTTTTGGTCACTAGATGCCCCCATTGTGCTTTTTGACCTTTTGCTTTCCCTTGATCCCCATTATTATTTGCACCTGTGCCTCGTTTCCCCTGATTGTATTTAAACCCTTAGTTTCCCTCAGTTCTTTGCTCTGTGTTTGTATGTTAGCACCCAGCCCTAGTATTCTGTGTACTCTTGTTGATCCCGGTGGACGCTCTTGTGGAATTCTGTTTTTTGTTCTTGTTTATTTATTTTTGAGTATCTTTTGAGGCTTTTTATGCTTTACCTACCACCTTGTGGATTTACCTTTTTGTCTTGGAGGATTACCTTGTGGATTACCTTGTTCTTGTTGAATTCCTTTTGAGGTTGTAGAGTTACATGTTTTCCTGAAGGACTTCAATTTTTACTTTATTAAATACACCGTCTCAAGTACTGCTGTGTCTGCCTCATCTTCTGGGTTCTGCTGACTCTTCGTGGCTCAGTTGGTTAATTGACTGTTTCTCACTCCGGAGACCCGGGTTCGTAACCGGGTCCTGACAGAAACACAGAGCCAAAAAATGAACCCAGAGGCAGCCAGTTCCCAGGACCTTGTTGCCATGCTGTCCCACCACCAGGAGACTGTCCAAACAGCCGCCCTGGTTCAGCAAGAGGCCTTAATGGCTAGACATTCTCATCTTCTGTCGGAGATGCTGACTTCCATAAAGCAGATATCTGATCGACTTACCCCGGCAACAGTTCCCGTCCCAGTACCTCAGATTCATGTACCCATGGCAGTTAACCCCCTGGCTGAACCTCGTCTTCCACCTCCCCAACGGTTCTCAGGTGATCCAAGTGCTTGTAAAGGGTTTCTCACCCAATGTTCTCTCTCCTTCGAGCTGCAACCTTCGTCTTTTCCCACCGACCGGTCTAAGATCGCATATATCATCACCCTGCTGTCAGAAAAAGCCCTGGCCTGGGCTACTGCTGTGTGGGATGCCCATAGTTCCTGCTGTGCCAGCTACTCTGCCTTTGCTGAGGAATTCAAACGGGTGTTTCAAGGCCCAAGCAGTGGTCCTGACTCAGCCAAACAGCTCCTGACTCTCCACCAAGGTCGGCGCAGCGTGACGGACTATGCCATCCAGTTCCGCACGGTGGCAGCAGCGAGTGGCTGGAACAACGAGGCGCTCACGGTGTGCTTTCTGAAAGGCCTTTCTGACACTATCCAAGATGAACTGGCCACTCGGGAACCACCGGACAATCTCGAGTCCCTGATCAAGTTGGCCTCGCGCATTGACCAGCGTCTGAGAGAGAGAGAACTCAACCGTAGACCTCTAGCCCCTATCAGTCCCAGCTCCGAGTCCCCACCTTTATCCTCGCTGGCTCCACCAGAACCCATGCAGATTGGACGCATCTCCCAGGCTGAGAGAGACCGCCGGATGAGGGAGCGACGCTGTCTATATTGCGGCAAACCGGGCCATTTCCGTTCCACGTGTCCCGGGCTCCAGGGAAACGCTCTGTCCCGTACAGACCGAGAGGAACTGTAACGGGAAACATAACCTCCTCCCATCCGTCCAACTCCCGTCTGCTCATTCCAGTCACCCTTTGCTGGGACAACCACAAGCTTCACCTTCAAGCCTTGGTAGACTCTGGAGCCGCAGCTAACTTCATGGATGGTGTCTGGGCGAAGGAAAATGGCGTTCCCTCTGAACCTCTAAGTTACCCCATGAGGGTTACTACATTGGATGGAAGCCCTTTGGGATCTGGACTTGTCACTCATGTCACTACCTCCTTGCGACTTTCAGTTTCACAACACCAGGAATTGATGAACTTTCATTTGATCTCCTGTTCCGAGTTCCCTCTCGTCCTTGGATACCCCTGGCTTCACAGCCATAACCCTCACATCGACTGGTCTGTGGGCACTATCAAGCAGTGGGGTCCTACGTGCCAAGCTACTTGTATTTTCCCGAATTCCCCGAGTTCTACTCCCGAGTCTTTAGAATCCATCGACCTGACCCGAGTTCCCGAGTGTTACCATGACCTCAAGCTGGTGTTTAGCAAACAGAGGGCCACCATGCTACCACCCCATAGACCTTATTATTGCCCCATCGACCTGTTTCCGGGCACTTTTCCCCCCAGGGGTCGGATCTTTTCCCTATCTCCACCCGAACGAGCTGCTATGGATACCTACATCAAGGACGCTCTGGAAGCAGGCCTCATGCGTCCATCCACCTCCCCGGCGGGAGCAGGGTTTTTCTTTGTGGCCAAGAAAGACGGTGGATTAAGTCCCTGCATCGACTACCGGGGACTCAATGCCATAACCGTCCGTAACTGTTACCCGCTACCCCTTATGGCCACAGCCTTCGAGCTGCTCCAGGAAGCAGTTGTTTTCACTAAGCTTGACCTGCGGAACGCATACCATCTTGTGCGGATCAGACCTGGTGACGAGTGGAAGACCGCTTTCAACACGCCTACTGGTCACTATGAATACTTGGTGATGCCCTTCGGCCTGACCAACGCCCTAAGCGCTCATAAACAATGTGCTTAGGGATATGCTTAACATATTTGTTTTCGTTTACTTGGATGAGATCCTCATCTTTTCGAGCTCCCTTCAAGAACACACAAAGCATGTCAGACAAGTACTCAAACGCCTCCTAGACAGCCATCTGTACGTTAAGCCGGAAAAATGTGAATTCCATTCATCCCGAGTACAATTTCTGGGATTTGTAGTGGAACCCGGTCGAGTCCAAATGGACCCCAGGAAGGTAGGGGCGGTAGCGGATTGGCCCTCTCCCAAATCCATTAAGGAAGTTCAGCGTTTCCTGGGCTTCACAAACTTTTACCGCAAGTTCATCAAGAACTTCAGCTTGGTGGCAGCCCCTCTCTCAGCTTTAACCAAGGGTGGCAATGCAAGGTTTTTGTGGGGAAGAGAAGCTGAGACGGCCTTCCAAGGACTCAAGCAGCGCGTCCTCTCTGCTCCCATCCTGATTCTACCAACTACGGATGAACCGTTTGTGGTGGAGGTAGACGCATCAGAGGTTGGTGTTGGAGCTGTCCTGTCTCAGAGGGGTGAAGACAAGAAGCTTCATCCGTGCGCTTTCTTCTCACACCGGCTTACCCCGGCTGAGAGGAACTACGATGTGGGGGATCGTGAACTCCTAGCGGTTAAGATGGCATTGAAGGAATGGAGACACTGGCTCGAGGGGGCTTCTCACCCGTTTCAAGTGCTTACGGACCACAAAAATCTGGAGTATATCCAGCAGGCGAAGCGGTTGAACTCTAGACAAGCTAGATGGTCTCTCTTCTTCAGTTGATTCTATCGGCCCGGGTCGAAGAATCTCAAACCGGATGCCCTGTCCCGAGTCTACGCTCCTGCCATTCGAGATGACACGGACATGCCTGTCCTTCCTGCTGCTAAGATCGTCGCTCCGATCTCGTGGCAAGTTGAGGATACCGTGAGACGAGCTCAAGCTATCGAACAGGACCCGAAAGGAGGTCCTACCAATCGGTTGTTTGTCCCCAAGGCAGTGAGGACTCAGGTCCTTCTGTGGGGGCACTCCTCTCGCCTCACCTGTCACCCGGGCGTAGGTCGCACCTTGGAGTTTATCCAGCGTAAGTTCTGGTGGCCTACCATAAGAGAAGACGTTGCCACTTTCGTCAATGCCTGCCCCGTGTGCTGCCAGGGCAAATCTTCTCACCTCCGCCCTCAAGGACTCCTTCACCCTTTACCTGTTCCCCACAGACCCTGGTCCCATATCTCATTGGACTTTATTACTGGCCTTCCTCCATCCCATGGCAATACTACAATCCTAGTCATTATCGACAGGTTTTCAAAGGCGGCCAGGTTCGTCCCTCTGACTAAGTTACCTTCTGCCAAGGAAACGGCTGAGTTGGTAATTAATCATGTGTTTCGAGTCTTCGGCATTCCTCAAGATATGGTTTCTGACAGAGGTCCCCAGTTCGCCTCAAGGTTTTGGAAGGCCTTCTGCCAACTCATGGGAGCTTCTGCCAGTCTATCTTCAGGGTACCATCCGGAGTCCAACGGCCAAACCACCCTCCGATGTATGACTCGTAACAACCCGTCCACATGGTCGTCCTTTATTGTTTGGGCCGAATACGCGCACAACACCTTGCGCTCCTCCTCCACTGGTATGTCCCCGCACGAGTGTCAGTTTGGCTATGCCCCTCCATTGTTCCCGGACCAGGAGGCAGAAGTCAGAGTGCCTTCAGCCTTGAAGTTCGTCAGACGCTGTCGGCTTATGTGGAGGAAGAGCCGTCTTAATCTTATGCGTTCCTCACAGAGGTACCAACAACAAGCCAACAGACGTCGCCGTCCCGGGCCTACCCTGCGCCCCGGCCAGAGAGTCTGGCTCTCCACAAGAGACTTACCACTACGGGTGGAGTCTCGCAAGCTGTCCCAAAGATACATCGGTCCCTTTAAGGTTGCCAGGAGAGTTAACCCAGTTTCTTATCGCCTACACTTACCCAGATCCCTTAAGATTAATCCCACGTTTCACATTTCCTTATTAAAACCTGTTGTTTTTTCTCCCCTTGTCCCGGCAGACAGACCTCCCCTTTCCGCCTCGTGTTATTGGAGGCCAGCCGGCTTATACCGTCCATCGGATACTGGATTCCCGCCGGGTGCAGCGGTCCTGGCAGTATCTGGTGGACTGGGAAGGCTACGGTCCCGAGGAGCGCTCCTGGGTTCCTGCCAAAGACCTACTGGACCCTGACCTCATTCGTCAGTTCAGGGCCCTCCACCCCGAGAGAGCTGGTTTCTCATTCCGGAGACCCGGGTTCGTAACCGGGTCCTGACAATGGTTCAAAAGCATATTTTGAAAATCTGAGATGACAGTGTTAAGAAAAGGCTAAGCTTGAAAGCAGGCGCATTATTTTCATTTTATTTGCGATTTTCAGAAATCGTTAACGTTGCGTTATGCTATTGAGCCTGAGGCTTTATTCACGATCCCGGATCCGGGATGGGGAGTATCAAGAGGTTTTAAGCTATCTTCTGCAAGTGTGGGGGATGTGTCATGAGAGATTGCCTGGAGAGCATAGAAGAGTAGAAAGCTCGATGCCATCAGTTATGTCGCCTGAGCTAAATACCTGAAACCAGAACACCTCCAATGGAGGATTATAAAGCGTACTGTATATCCATAAAGAGCCATATCCATATCACCCATAATCCCCTGCGAGACTGGCAATCTGACTCGTGCTGGCAATTGACCTGAGCTGTGATGCTATCTGATGTGTGTGCTTTCAAGGAAAAGACACAGATGCCCCATACTGGTTGCCTGGATTTGTGTGATGAGGCAGTGGTCAAATATAGCAAATTGATTTTCTGGTTTTCTATCTACTGTTTGTGTCTGTATATGTATCTAGTATAACATAGGCTAACTAAAAACCTTGAAAACCCACAATGCCCCACCGCCCTGACACATTTCGTTATTCCCACCTCAGCTCGAACGAGCTGAGAAGTTGGCGGTGTGTCTCATCCTTTACCGTGTAGCCTCTGACTTATTCCCCTTTCCAAGCTGAGAAACGTTCCTCAGAATAGTGGAGAACTCGTGCCACCCAGAGGAATAGCTGTTCCCAGGCAGACATAAAGCAGCACAGCCATGCTAAATTCACAGCCTCCTTTCTAATGGAGCCACACAGCATCATTGGGAAAAGGAAAGAAGAACACTGAAATAAATGAGGCAGGAGGACAGGCAATGGCCCGTAAAATAAGAGCAAAATAAACACTGCTCAGAGATTCAACGAAAGCGACGAGCTAATGTGTTTATTTGTTTATATGTGCCCAATCGAACAAGAAAGGTAGGGTGGGTTGGCGGATGTATTTCTAGTCCTGAAAGCATGAAAAAGACAGGCAGTCATCCTGAAGACGAAGGGCAAAAGATCAAACATGCATAAGTCTGTGATGTCTTGAGGTGTCTTTTCATGGGGAGGTTTTAAACAGTGGATGGAGATCCCTCCTTTTCTTTTATACACGTTGCACCTCTTTCGGGTCTGGGTTCATCAAAGCTCTTACAGGAAGCCATATGTAAGGTTTGATGACCAGCGACAGATTTAGACTTTTTAGAGTTTTGTATTTTTGGGGTATTTTACCCCCTTTTTCTCCCCAATTTCAAAACAAGCAATGTAGCAAATCATTGTGCCATCCAAACCGCGGTGAAATATCTTTTAAATAACCAGCAATATTATAGTATTGTAAAAATCAGATAACATGCTATCTTCACCCATTCCAGTCACTATGGGTGTCCATCAAGGATCCACCCTAGGCCCCACCATCTCCATTTAGACAAATAACGTTTCACAAAATGTTAATGAGTACTTCATACACCCCTTTGCCAATGACACCATTCTCTATACATCTGGGCCCTCAAACCCTGTGCTAACAAGCCTCCAATCAACCTTCACTCACATCAAGCATACCTTCCTCAACCTGCACCACCTTCCCCAACACAAACAAAACGCTATGCTTTTCTACAGGAAAAATCACATAGACGTTCCCCTTAACATCTACTTAATAGATGGGTCTGCCCTGGAATTTGTCAGTGCATACAAATTCCTGGGATTCTGGCTGGACATGCCACTATCATTCCACACACAAAAACAATCAATAATCTTCAAGGAAAGGTCAAATCCAGAATAGGCTTTCTTTACACACTCTGTTAACTTCTTGAAACTCCCCATGCCGGATCCAGGATCGTGACTAAAGCCTCAGGCTCATTAGCATAACGCAACGTTAACGATTTCTGAAAATCGCAAATAAAATGAAAATCATGCGTCTGCTCTCAAGCTTAGACTTTTCTTAACAACACTGTCATCTCAGATTTTCAAAATATGCTTTTTAACCATAGAAATTGACTAATTTGTGTAAGAGTATGCAAAGCTAGCATAGCATTTTGAGTAGCATTTAGCACGCAACATTTTCACAAAAACCAGATAACCAAATAAATAAAATCATTTACCTTTGAAGAGCTTCTGATGTTTTCAATGAGGAGACTCTCAGTTACATACCAAATGCGCAGTTTTTCCTGAAAGCGTCTGTGTGTAGGAGAAATCGTTCCGTTTTCTACATTGCGTCTGGCTACCGAAACGAACCGAAAATTCAGTCACCTACAACGTAAAACTTTTTCCGGATTAACTACATAATATCGACCGAAACATGGCAAACGTTGTTTGGAATCAATCCTCAAGGTGTTTTTTCACATATCTCTTCATTGATATGCAGTTCGTGGAAGCTTGCTTTCCTCTCTGTATCCCATGGAAAAATACTGGCAGGTGACTTTGCGCACCAATTTCGGCGCAGGACACCGGGCGGACACCTGGTAAATGTGGTCTCTTATGGTCAATCTTCCAATGATCTGCCTACAAATACGTCACAATGCTGCAGACACCTTGGGGAAATGACAGAAAGGGCAGGCTCATTCCTCTCGCATTCACAGCCATATAAGGAGACAATGGAAAACAGAGCCTCAAAAATCCTGCTCATTTCCTGGATGCCGTCTCATCTTGGTTTTGCCTGAAGCTCACGTTCTAGGGCACGCACAGAAAATATCTTGGTAGTTCTGGACACGTCAGAGTGTTTTCTTTCGAAAGCTATCAATTATATGCATAGTCGAGCATCTTTTTGTGACAAAATATCTTGTTTAAAACGGGAACGTTTTTCATCCAAAAATGAAATAGCGCCCCCAGAGCATCAACAGGTTAACTTCATGCGACGAGCAATCCCGGATCCGGGATCCTATTTATAGCCTCAAGCTCATTAGCATAACATAACGTTAACTATTCATAAAAATCGCAAATGAAATTAAATAAATATGCTAGCTCTCAAGCTTAGCCTTTTCTTAACACTGTCATCTCAGATTTTCAAAATATGCTTTTCAACCATAGCAAAACAAGCATTTGTGTAAGAGTATTGATAACTAGCGTAGCATTTAGCGTAGCATTTAGCGGGCAACATTTTCACAAAAAACAGAAGCATTCAAATAAAATCATTTACCTTTGAAGAACTTCGGATGTTTTCAATGAGGAGACTCTCAGTTAGATAGAAAATGTTCAGTTTTTCCTGAAAGATTCTTTGTGTAGGAGAAATCGCTCCGTTTTGTACATCACGTTTGGCTACCAAAAAACCCCGAAAATTCAGTCACCAAAACGCCAAACTTTTTTCCAAATTAACTCCATAATATCGACTGAAACATGGCAAACGTTGTTTAGAATCAATCCTCAAGGTGTTTTTCACATATCTCTTCATTGATATATCGTTCGTGGAAGTCTGCTTTCTCCTCTCAATCATATGGAAAAATACTTGGAGCTGAAGTTTACGCACCAATTTCGACGCAGGACACCGGGCGGACACCTGGTAAATGTGGTCTCTTATGGTCAATCTTCCAATGATATGCCTACAAATACTTCACAATGCTGCAGACACCTTGGGGAAACGGCAGAAATTGTAGGCTCTCTCCTTGCGCATTCACAGCCATATAAGGAGACATTGGAAAACAGCGCTTCAAAAATGTTGCTAATTTCCTGTTTGAAGTTTCATCTTGGTTTTGCCTGTAGCATCAGTTCTGTGGCACTCACAGATTTGATCTTTGCAGTTTTGGAAACATCAGTGTTTTCTTTCCAAAGCTGTCAATTATATGCATAGTCGAGCATCTTTTCGTGACAAAATATCTTGTTTAAAACGGGAACGTTTTTTTTATCCAAAAATGAAATACTGCCCCTAGAGTTCCAAGAGGTTAAACACTTCCTGGTCTAAATGACACTACTCCACATCCTGGATTATGGGGATGCCATCTACAGGACGGCCCCAAAGTCCAAAAACGTCTATCGTGTCTGAACGGTTTGACCTACTAACTATTATGACCCCTATATGGAAAGGGGAGACTCACAAACATGGTGGTCTTTGTTTTGCACAAGTGTTAGGGGATGGTTCCATCGATGTGCCAACTTCTGTTTGTATCATTCAAACAGTTTGGGCTACAAACTAATGTAAACCAACAAGTGTCACGGAACTCATCTGAAGGTAACCGGTACTGTTTTTTTTAAATGAATGGAAGTATGAAGGTAGTTTAATTAACACAAAAAGGTTAAAAAATAAAATACAAATCCTGAGCTTTCTTATATCTCCTAGATATAGGACAGACACTTCAAAATCTTGTTTCTTAGGAATTTTTTTTGACTGTCTTTTTTTGCCATTTATGAATGTGTTATTCAGTGTGTTTCTCTGGGCTTTAGTAGTAAATCAGCCATAGTATGACAATCTTAAAACAATTCCATATGTCAGCTTAGAGTGTATATTGTTTGTATGTACAGTACAAGTCAAAAGTTTGGACACAAATACTCATTGAAGGGTTTTTCTTCATTGTTCCTATTTTCTACCATGTAGAATAATAGTGAAGACATCAACACTATGAAATAACACACATGGAATCATGTAGTAACCCCAAAAAAGTGTAAAAGAAATCAAAATATATTTTATATTCTTCAAAGTAGCCACCCTTTACCTTGATGACAGCTTTGCACATTCTCTTAAACAGCTTAACCTGGAATGCTTTCCCAACAGTATTGGAGGAGTTCCCACAGATGCTGAGCACTTGTTGGCTGCTTTTCCTTCACTCTGCAGTCCAACTCATCCCAAACCATCTCATCTCATCTCATGAGAGACAATTTCACTGTAGCGCTTAATGGTTTTTGCAACTGCACTTGAAGAAATGTTTGAAGTTCTTGAAATTTCCGTATTGACTGACCTTCATGTCTTAAAGTGGACTTTAATCTATCTTTTCTTCGCCATAAAATGAACTTGGTATTTTACCTAATGTCCAGTCTCTTGACAACAAGGTTGATGAAATCCGAGCAAGGATAGCATTCCAGAGGGACATCAGAGACTGTAACGTTCTTTGCTTCACGGAAACATGGCTCACTGGAGAGATGCTATCGAAGTCGGTGCAGCCAGCTGGTTTCTCCACGCATCGCGCCGACAGAAACAAACATCTTTCTGGTAAGAAGAGGGGCGGGGGCGTATGGCTAACGAGATGTGGTGTGATCACAGAAACATACAGGATCTCAAATCCTTCTGTTCACCTGATTTAGAATTCATCACAATCAAATGTCGACCACATTATCTACCAAGATAATTCTCTTCGATTATAATCACAGGCATATATATTCCCCCCCAAGCAGACACATCGATGGCTCTGAACGAACTTTATTTGACTCTTTGCAAACTGGAATCCATACATCCTGAGGCTGCATTCATTGTAGCTGGGGATATTAACAAGGCTAATCTGAAAACAAGGCTCCCTAAATTGTATCAGCATATCAGGGCTGGCAAAACCTTGGATCATTGTTATTCTAACTTCCGCAACGCATATAAGACCCTGCCCCGCCCTCCTTTCGGAAAAGCTGACCACGACTCCATTTTGTCGATCCCTGCCTACAGACAGAAACTAAAACAAGAAGTTCCCACGCTGGTCCGTCCAACGCTGGTCCGACCAATCTGATTCCACACTCCAAGACTGCTTCCATCACGTGGACTGGGATATGTTTCATATTGCGTCAGACAACAACATTGACGAATACGCTGTTTCGGTGTGCGAGTTCATTAGAACGTGCGTTGAAGATGTCGTTCTGATAGCAACGATTAAAACATTCCCAAACCAGAAACCGTGGATTGATGGCAGCATTCGCGTGAAACTGAAAGCGTGAATCACTCCTTTTAATCAGGGCAAGGTGACTGGAAACATGACCGAATACAAACAGTGCAGCTATTCCCTCCGCAAGGCAATCAAACAAGCTAAGCGTCAGTATAAAGACAAAGTAGAATCTCAATTCAACGGCTCAGACACAAGAGGTATGTGGCAGGGTCTACAGTCAATCACGGATTACAAAAAGAAAACCAGCCCAGTCACGGACCAGGATGTCTTGCTCCCAGGCAGACTAAATAACTTTTTTGCCCGCTTTGAGGACAATACAGTGCCACTGACATGGCCTGCAACGAAAACATGCAGACTCTCCTTCACTGCAGCCGAGGTGAGTAAAACATTTAAACATGTTAACCCTCGCAAGGCTGCAGGCCCAGATGGCATCCCCAGCCGCGCCCTCAGAGCATGCGCAGACCCGCTGGCTGGTGTGTTTACGGACATATTCAATGAATCCCTATCTCAGTCTGCTGTTCCCACATGCTTCAAGAGGGCCACCATTGTTCCTGTTCCCAAGAAAGCTAAGGTAACTGAGCTAAACAACTACCGCCCCGTAGCACGCACTTCCGTCATCATGAAGTGCTTTGAGAGACTAGTCAAGGACCATATCACCTCCACCCTACCTGACACCCTAGACCCACTCCAATTTTCTTAGCGCCCAAATAGGTCCACAGACGATGCAATCTCAACCACACTGCACACTGCCCTAACCCATCTGGACAAGAGGAATACCCATGTGAGAATGCTGTTCATCGACTACAGCTCGGCATTTAACACCATAGTACCCTCCAAGCTCGTCATCAAGCTGTGAAATTAAATGACCGAGCCCTGTGCAACTGGGTACTGGACTTCCTGACGGGCCGCCCCCAGGTGGTGAGGATAGGCAACAACATCTCCACCCCGCTGATCCTCAACACTGGGGCCCCACAAGGATGCGTTCTGAGGCCTCTCCTGTACTCTCTGTTCACCCACGAGTGCGTGGCCACGCACGCCTCCAACTCAATCATCAAGTTTGCGGACGACACAACAGTGGTAGGCTTGATTACCAACAACGACGAGACGGCCTACAGAGAGGAGGTGAGGGCCCTCGGAGTGTGGTGTCAGGAAAATAACCTCACACAACGTCAACAAAACTAAGGAGATGATTGTGGACTTTAGGAAACAGCAGAGGGAACACCCCCCTATCCACATCGATGGAACAGTAGTGGAGAGGGTAGTAAGTTTTAAGTTCCTCGGCATACACATCCCAGACAAACTGAATTGGTCCACCCACACAGACAGCATCGTGAAGAAGGCGCAGCAGCGCCTCTTCAACCTCAGGAGGCTGAAGAAATTCGGCTTGTCACCAAAAGCACTCACAAACTTCTACAGATGCACAATCGAGAGTATCCTGGCGGGCTGTATCACCACCTGGTATGGCAACTGCTCTGCCCACAACCGTAAGACTCTCCAGAGGGTAGTGAGGTCTGCACAACGCATCACCTGGGGCAAACTACCTGCCCTCCAGGACACCTACACCACCCGATGTTACAGGAAGGCCATTAAGATCATCAAGGACAACAACCACCCGAGCCACTGCCTGTTCACCCCGCTATCATCCAGAAGGCGAGGTCAGTACAGGTGCATCAAAGCTGGGACCGAGAGACTGAAAAACAGCTTCTATCTCAAGGCCATCAGACTGTTAAACAGCAACCACTAACATTGAGTGGCTGCTGCCAACACACTGACTCAACTCCAGCCACTTTAATAATGGGAATTGATGGGAAATGATGTAAAATATATCACTAGCCACTTTAAACAATGCTACCTAATATAATGTTTACATACCCTACATTATTCATCTCATATGTATACGTATATACTGTACTCTATATCATCTACTGCATCTTTATGTAATACATGTATCAATAGCCACTTTAACTATGCCACTTTGTTTACATACTCATCTCATATGTATATACTGTACTCGATACCATCTACTGTATCTTGCCTATGCTGCTCTGTACCATCACTCATTCATATATCTTTATGTACATATTCTTTATCCCCTTACACTTGTGTGTATAAGACAGTAGTTTTGGAATTGTTAGTTAGATTACTTGTTGGTTATTACTGCATTGTCGGAACTAGAAGCACAAGCATTTCGCTACACTCGCATTAACATCTGCTAACCATGTGTATGTGACAAATAACATTTGATTTGATTTAATAGGTCTCTCTTCTGCATACCACCCCTACCTTGTCAGAACACAACTGATTGGCTCAAACACATTAACCTCTCTAGGCAACCCGACGCGCTTGCATCCCACCTTGCCAACAATAAATGCAAATGCGCTACACCAAATGCTAATAGCACTCGTTAAAACTCAAACGTTCATTAAAATTCACATACAGGGTAGTCAATTCAAGCTACACTCGTGAATCTAGCCAACGAGTCAGATTTGTAAAATGCTTTTCGGCGAAAGCATGAATAGCTATTATCGGATAGCAGGCAACACGCCAAAATACCAGAAGGGACGTAAACAAAGGAATTAGCGTAGCCGGCGCTACACAAAATGCAGATATAAAATATAAAACATTCATTACCTTTGACGAGATTCTTTGTTGGCACTCCTATATGTCCCATAAACATCACTATTGGGTCTTTTTTCCGATTAAATCGGTCCATATATACCCTAAATATATATTATATCGATCTATGTAAAGTGTGATCCAGGAAAAAAAACAGCGTTTTGAAACGCAACGTCATTTTTTAAAATTAAAAAAGTCGACGATAAACTTTCACAAAACACTTCGAAATACTTTTGTAATCCAACTTTAGGTATTAGTAAACGTTAACAATCTATCAAATTGATCACGGGGCGATGTGTATTCAATAGCTCCACGTCTTAAACTCATGGTCGAAATTTTCTCCTCCAAAACATCCTGTCGGAGACCGGAAGGAATGGGCTCTCTCTTACTCGTTTGACCAAGAAACAAAGCCCAGGCAATTGACAAGACTGGCGACATCGTGTGGAAGCTGTAGGACTTTCAATCTCAGCCCTATGTAATTTGGTTTCCCATTAACAATACATGCAAGTGGCGCATTGATACTTTTTTCCAGTTTTCAGTGATCAGTTTTTCTTGCGCTTTTCGATGAAACACAGGCTCTGTTATAGTCACAGCCGTGATTTAACCAGTTTTAGAAACGTCAGAGTGTTTTCTATGCAAACATACTAATCATATGCATATACTATATTCCTGGCATGAGTAGCAGGACGCTGAAATGTTGCGCGATTTTTAACAGAATGTTCGAAAAAGTAGGTGGTAGTAGGTTTTAAGGAAATAAATAATTTCACAAATGAACCTTTGACAAGGCACACCTGTTAACTTCATATGGCTGCAACGGGCAGTATTGAGTAGCTTGGATGAAAATATGCTTATTGTAAACGGCCAGCTCCTTAGTCTCAGTTGCTAATATATGCATATTATTGTTAGTATTGCATAGAACACACTATAAAGTTTCCAAAACTGTCAAAATATTGTCTGTGAGAATAACAGAACTGATATTGCAGGCGAAACCCTGAGGAAAATCAAAACAGGAAGTGGCTTCTATTTTGAAAACTCCATGTTCCATTGCCTCCCTTTGCTGGATTTAAAGGGATATGAACCAGATTCCTTTTCCTATCGCTTTCTCAAGGTGTCAACAGTCCTCAGACATAGTTTCAGGCTTTTATTTTGAAAAATGAGCCAGAACGATAACATCGCGTCAAGTGGTCACATGAGTTTTGCTTGCGCAACAGAATTTGGACAGCAATTGTTTTCCCCTCTCCTACTGTGAAAGACATTTGCGGTTGATATATTATCGATTATATATTTTAAAAACAACCTGAGGATTGATTATAAAAAACTTTGACATGTTTCTGTGGACATTATGAAAACAATTTGGAATTTTTGTCTGCGTTGTCGTGACCACTCTTTCCTGTGGATTTCTGAACATAACGCGACAAACAAACGTAGGTATTTTGGATATAAAAATCATCTTTATGGAACAAACGGAACATTTGTTGTGTAACTGGGAGTGTCTTGAGTGAAAACATCCGAAGATCATCAAAGGTAAACAATTAAAACTGAACACTGCAATAACCAAAAACAACACAGAGAGAGAGTGAATGAAACATAACAGTTCTGTAAGGTGAAGATACTTAAAACAGAAAACAACTACCCACCAACACAGGTGGGAACAGGCTAACTAAGTATGGTTGTCAATCAGAGACAACGATAGACAGCTGCCTCTGATTGGGAACCATATCAGGCCAAACACAGTATTACAAAAGAACAAAAACATAGAATGCCCACCCCAACTCACGCCCTGACCAAAAAAAAAAAATAGCGACATGAAAAAGGAACTAAGGTCAGGATGTGACACTGAGATTATTCTTTCGAGTCAAGTACATTTGTTCAGACCTCATTTGTTCCTTGATTAGCACCATTCATTCTCGCTGTTGAAAATTCTAATTTTATATAATCTACCGGTGAATTGGGAGAAAGTGAGATGATTGCCTTCTAAGAGCTAAAATTTTTGCTGCAGTGCTGCCTACCAGCAGTAATTGATGTGAAGCATTGAATATTTACATTCATGCATAATTAACCTGTTACATCTATGGGGGCGCTATTTCATTTTTGGATAAAAAGGCATGCCCGTTTTAAGCGCAATATTTAGTCACAAAAAGATGCTTGACTATGCATATAATTGATAGCTTTGGAAAGAAAACACTCTGACGTTTCCAGAACTGCAAAGATATTGTCTGTGAGTGCCCCAGAACAGATGCTACAGGCAAAACCAAGATGAAACTTCAACCCGGAAATGAGTAGGATTTTTGAGGCTCTGTTTTTCATTGTCTCCTTATATGGCTGTTAATGCGCAAGGAATGAGCCTGCCCGATCTATCATTTCCCCAAGGTGTCTGCAGCATTGTGACGTATTTGTAAGCATATCATTGGAAGATTGACCATAAGAGACTACATTTGCCAGGTGTCCGCCCGATGTCCTCCGTCGAAATTGGTGCGTCATCTTCAACTGCACGTCTTTTTCCAAGCGATTCACCGGAGAAAGGAGACTACCACGAACGATATATCAATGAAGAGATATGTGAAAAACACATTGAGGATTGATTCTAAACAGCGTTTGTCGTGTTTCAGTCGATATTATGGAGTTAAATTGGAAAACAGTTAGCCGTTTTGATGACTGAATTTTCGTTTTTTTTTTTGGTACCCAAACGTGATATACAAAACGGAGCGATTTCTCCTACACAAAGAATCTTTCAGGAAAAACTGAACATTTGCTATGTAACTGAGAGTCTCCTCATTGAAAACATCCGAAGTTCTTCAAAGGTAAATGATTTTATTTGAATCCTTTTCTGGTTTTTGTGCAAATGTTGCCCGCTAAATGCTATGCTAAATGCTACGCTAGCTATCAATACTCTTACACAAATGCTTGTTTTGCTACGGTTCAAAAGCATATTTTGAAAATCTGAGATGACAGTGTTGTTAAGAAAAGGCTAAGCTTGAGAGCTTGCACATTCATTTAATTTCATTTGTGATTTTCATAAATAGTTAACGTTACGTTATGCTAATGAGCTTGAGGCTATAACTGGATACAGGTTTTTTTCATAGCCAAACGTGAACAAAACGGAGCGATTTGTCCTACACAAATAATATTTTTTTGAAAAACTGAGCATTTGCTATCTAACTGAGAGTCTCCTCATTGAAAACATCTGAAGTTCTTCAAAGGTAAATGATTTTATTTGAATGATTTTCTTGTTTTTGTGAAAATGTTGCTGGCTGAATTCTAGGCTTATAGCTATGCTAGCTATCAACACTCTTACACAAATGCTTGTTTAGCTATGGTTGAAAAACATATTTTGAAAATCTGAGATGACAGTGTTGTTAATTAAATTATAAATAGGCAACATCCAGCTGATTGTCAAGTCTATAAGATGGTTATCGAGGATAGCTAGGCTGACATTACTTCTCCTTTGCTAACTAACTAGCCAACACTCAATCACATCAAGCAGCTGAAATGACAGCAAACTACGTCCATTTTTATTTGTTTTACCTTTGCTTCTATTGCCAATTAGTTGGATATATTAATTCTAATGATCCTTATAAATGAATTCTCCTGGACCAGAGAAGCCGTCAGCCTCAGGATTGCAAAAAAACCTTCAACAGGTCAACTTGTCACATAGTGAGGCTCATTAACTTCCACTGTACCAAACAAAATGCTAGGCAATAAGCATGGGAAATAATGTCGAGATTTTCCTGGGGAGATTGAGTTTATGAATGCTGGGCTGCGGGACAGTGGACGCACATTGATACTTGGAATGTACAGTAATTATGGCATTTTGCATTATTGAATAACTAACGGTTATCAACCAATCAGCATCCAGAATCCAAAAGGTACTGTTTTATAATGACATCAAATACAATTTTATTTGTCACATGCTTCGCAAACATCCAAACGTACCATTTCATAATGACATCAAATAACATTTTATTTTTCACATGGTGAACAACAAAAGTTGTGGACTAACAGTGAAATGCTTACTTACGGGCCCTTCCCAACAACGCATAAAGAAAGAAATAGAAAAGTAAAACACTTAACAATACAAATACAATGATTAACAATAACGTGGCTATATAAAAGAGGTAGCAATATAGAGTCTACACTACATGCTTGTCGAATTGTCATTCCAAAATAATTGGCATTAATATGGAGTTAGTCCCCTCTTTGCTGGTATAAAAGCCTCCACTCTTCTGGGAGGGCTTTCCACTATATGTCGTAACATTGCTTCAAGAGCAGTAGTGAGGTCAGGCACAGATGTTGGGCGATTAGGTCTGGCTCGCAGTCGGTGTTCCAATTCATCCAAAAGCTGTTGGATGGGGTTGAGGTCAGGGCTCTGTGCAAGCCAGTCAAGTTCTTCCAGACCGATCTCAACAAACTATCTGTATGGACCTCATACTATCTGTATGCACAGGGGAGTTGTCAAGCTGAAACATGAAAGAGCTTCCCAAAACTGTTGCCACAAAGTTGGAAGCACAGGATATGTCATTGTATGCTATAGCATTAAGATTACCCTTCACTGGAACTAGGGGGCATCAACCAAACCCAGATGTGTCCGTCAGAATGCCAAATGGTGAAGTGTGATTCATCATTCCCGAGAACACGTTTCCACTGTTCCAGAGTCCACTGGCGGCGAGTATTAAACCACTCCAGCCGATGCTTGGCATTGCGCATGGTGATCATAGGCTTGGGTGCAGCTGCTCGACCATGGAAGCCCATTTCACGTCGAATAGTTCTCATGCTGACGTCGCTTCCAGAGGCAGTTTGGAACTCGGTAGTGAGTGTTGCAAGCGATTTTTAAGCACTACACGCTTCAGCACTCGGCAGTCCCATTCTGTGAGCTTGTGCGGCCTACCACTTTGCGGCCGAGCCGGTTACTCCTAAACGTTTCCACTTCACAATAACAGCACTTACAGTTGACCGGGGCAGCTCTAGCAGGGCAGAGATTTTACGACCTGACTTGTTGGAAAGGTGGCAACCTATGACGGTGCCACGTTGAAGGTCACTGAGCTCTTCAGTAAGGCCATTCCACTGCCAATGTTTGTCTATGGAGATTGCATGGCCATGTGCTCGATTTTAGACACCTGTCAGCAACGGGTGTGGTGGCTGAAATAGCAGAATCCACTAATTTGAATGGGTGTCTACATACTTTTGAATGCATAGTATATATCAGTATAGTGCCTCTTTCCAATGCCTCACAGCCCCTCAAAATAAATGTAATTATTATAGTTATCTTTTTTTTAAACCGTTTCGCAATGCAATTGAAATTGTTCATGTTCTCTCTGTCACCATCTTGCAGGTGAAAGGATGAGCCAATGAGGCAGAATAGCGCTTCATCACTGGCCAGGGAGAGAAGCCACCTTGCAGCACTCATCCTAGGGAGGATAAAGGGAGACTTGATTGTTTGTTGCCATCAGGGAGACGACGACAAGGTCAGTACACACTAACGAAGCAAAAAAATACAGACTTTGTTATCCAATTGCCATGATGGGGACGAAGTTTTGTGATTGCTGGTGGCTGGATACAGCTTAGATGCTGGAGGTGTAGTGCTCCACACGTGTGCTTCGGCATATGCAGTTGCCTGGTTCATGATAAGATGAAAGCCTGCTGTGATTCTCCATATCCTCTTTAGAAAAACAATATTGCCTTCCCACCCTCTCTTCATCTTTCCCTTCTGCCTCAAGATGATCAATCATAATCAGCTAACTAAGTGAAAGCAATATAGCGTCATATCATTTATCACTTATTATAGGATAGGGATGGATTTAATTTAATTGTCATTAAATGTCCAGGAAAGGGTTAAATCCTGCTGCAGGAGGCAGCGCGTTTGCGGCGGATTCTGCAGTCAAAGTTCCAGCAAGGTTAAGTCCACACCCAGCAGGAAGTATTTGGATTTTAATTGCTTCCCCATAGATTGCCGCCACCGCACAGAGAAACTAGGTTAATTGCGTAAGATGAGAAAGCCACTGGTGACCTTGATTAATCATTGCCAAACACAGTTACTGCAGCGAGCCGCTGCCACATTCACTGTGTTTGCAGGTTATTCTGTCACTGACAAATAATGCTTGAGTAAGGGAAGACAGAATTAATGTGATACTGGGTTTGATTTTTAGGGGCTACTTTGCTCAACCACAAAATATTGAATTAGCTTGTATTTTGCGTGCTAGTAGTGAATGACTGAGGACACAACATTTGAGCACCAAGTTTCAAATAGAGGCCATTCAGAGAGTGGAGTAAATGCTGGTGCAGATAAGTATAAATAAAATAGATTGCAATTGTATTTATCTATCTGTTACTGCTACTCTGCTCCGAACACCACCAGAGTGATGTGATAAACGTGGACAACATTTTAACTACCAACATTAAAGGTTTCCAGGTTTAAACTGCTGTTTAATATATATATATATACATTTTTTCTCTCAGTGAACTGGACTATGATTACTTCCCCCGAGGGCCGATGCAATGGTGATAGCGTTTCACAGAATATCTTGCCAAATTACATTGCTCAGTGAGAATAATGACACCTGTTTTAGAGGTGAAATCCTGGGGCAATTTGAAGGACTACCGGGGCAAGGCAAGGACATGGTCAAATTATCTGTTTCATGACAGAAGTGTGGAATTATTTGGTTGTGTTACGTTCATTGATGGAAGAATCGGACCAAGGTGCAGTGTGGTAGGCGAACATCTTACTTTTATTAAAATGAACACCGAAAAACAACAAATTACGAACGAACGCAAAGTTCTGCAGGCTACACAGCAACTATATAAAATAAAGGTCCCACAAACTAAGGTGGGAAAAAGGCTGCCTAAGTATGATCCCCAATCAGAGACAACGATAGACAGCCTCTGATTGGGAACCATACAAGGCCAAACAAAGAAATAGGAAAACTAGATTGCCCACCCTAGTCACACCCTGACCTAACCAAAATAGAGAATTAAAAGGATCTCTAAGTTCAGGGCGTGACAGGTTGAATACATTTGGAGGTGAGCCATGCAGCTTAAATGGGGGTTTAGTTTACAGTACACTCTTAAGGGCTAGGCTACGGGCTAGAGAAGGACAACTTCCGGTGAAATTGTAGAGTGCGCAATTAAAATAAATAATCAGAAAAATTATGGGTATAAAACATATTGGTACATACACTGTATATCGGTTGAAAGCTTAAATTCTTGTTAATCTAACTGCACTGTCCGATTTACAGTAGCTATTACAGCGAAAACATGCCTTGCAATTGTTTTAGGATGGCGTCCCACAAAATGTTTTTCCACTGATTTGTCATCCAAAGGGTCCCAGCTATAACATGTTTTGTTCGTTTTGTTAGATCAAATCCTTCTTTATATCCCAAAAAGTCTGTTTAGTTGGGACCATCAATTTGAGTAATCCACTCGTTCAACGTGTAGAGAAAAGAATCTGAAAACCTACCCCTAAACTGTTTCAACAATTCAAAATACATTTCTGATTACTCATCAGATAAAATGTAATCAAACTATAAATGTCTTACTACATTCTGTATGTTCAATAGGATACAGATTTTAGCAGGTGTGTCCTGTCTTCATGGCATGCGCAAACACTAATTTCCAAGACTGTGTCCCTGTACTAAAACTGATATTTCTTATTCGTTTTTGAAGTTACAAGCCTGAAACCTTGAACATAACTTCTTCGATATAGGGGGCGCTCTTTTAATTTTTGGATAGAAAAACACCCATTTTAAACAAGATATTTTGTCACGAAAAGATGCTTGACTATGCATATCATTGACAGCTTTGGAAAGAAAACACTCTGACGTTTCCAAAACTGCAAAGATATTATCTGTGAGTGCCACAGAACTGATGCTACAGGCGAAACCAAGATGAAATGTCAAACAGGAAATGGCCCAGATTCTGAAGGCACTGTGTTCCAATGTCTCCTTATATGGCTGTGAATGCGTCAGGAATGAGCCTACACTTTCTGTCGTTTCCCCAAGGTGTCTGCAGTATTGTGACGTATTTGTAGGCATTGGAAGATTGACCATAAGAGACTACATTTACCAGGTGTCCGCTTGGTGTCCTTCGTCTAAATTATTGCATAATCTCCAGCTGCGTGCAGTTTCCATTTTCTTCAGAGGAGAAACACAACTGCCACAAATGATTTATCATCGAATAGATATGTGAAAAACACCTTGAGGATTGATTCTAAACAACGTTTGCCATGTTTCTGTCGATATTATGGAGTTAATTTGGAAAAAAGTTTGGCGTTGTAATGACTGAATTTTTATGCTAGCTATCAATACCTCTTACACAAATGCTTGTGTAGCGATGGTTGAAAAGCATATTTTGAAAATCTGAGATGACAGTGTTGTTAACAAAAGGCTAAGCTTGTGAGTGAATATATTTCTTTCATTTCATTTGCGATTTTCATGAATAGTTAACGTTGCGTTATGCTAATGAGCTGGAGGCTATGATTACGCTCCCGGATACGGGATTGCTCGACGCTAGAGGATAAAGGGGCCTTGCCCTTTTTTATTTCACCTTTATTCAACCAGGTAAGCTAGTTGAGAACAAGTTCTCATTTACAACTGCGACCTGGCCAAGATAAAGCAAAGCAGTGCGACACAAACAACAGAGTTACCCATGGAAAAATCAGCATTCAGTCAATAAAACAATAGAAAAAAAGAAAGTGTATATACAGTGTGTGCAAATGGCGTGAGGAGGTAAGGCAATAAATAGGCCATAGTAGCGAAGTAATGACAATTTAGCAGATTAACACTGGAGTGATAGATGAGCAGATGATGTGCAAGTAGTGATACTGGTGTGCAAAAGAGCAGAAAAGTAAATAAAAACAATATGGGGATGAGGTAGGTAGATTGGGTGGTCTATTTACAGATGGACTATGTACAGCTGCAGCGATTGGTTAGCTGAAGTTATAAAAAGTTAGTGAGGGAAATGTAAGTCTCCAGCTCCAGCGATTTTTTTTTTTTTTTGCAATTTGTTCCAGTCATTGACAGCAGGGAACTGAAAGGAAAGGCGGCCAAAGGAGGTGTTGGCTTTGGGGATGGCCAGTAATATATACCTGGAGTGCATGCTCCAGCAGAAGTTTACAAAAAAAGGGTTCCAAGATGGTTCTTCGGCTGTCCCCATAAACCTTTTTGGTTCCAGGTAGAACCCTCTGTGGGAGGGGGTTCTACTAGCTAACAAATGGAATTTTTGTAAGATGGTCATACCATGGATCATTTAACTATTTTATTGAAATTTTGGACCCCTGTAGGTATATTATACTGAACAATAAACTGCCACCAATGTCCAAAATTGTTGCATGTTGGGTTTATATTTTTGTTCAGTCCTTGTTTTTTAAAGAAAAGCACATTTTTTTGTCCATTGGTAATGTTGTAAATTACTATTGTAGCTGGAAATGGCAGATTTGTTATGGAATATCTACATAGGCGTACCGAGGCCCAACTTACAGCTTCATTAAATATTACCGGCAAAACACCAGTCTCAACGTCAACAGTGAGAGGCGACTCCGGGATGCTTGCCTTCTAGGCAGAGTTGCAAAGAAAAATCCATAGCAAAGAAAAAGCCGATAAAAAGAAAACACACCTACTCATTTACGGGTTTTTCTTTATTTTTATTATTTTCTACATTGTAGAATAATAGTCAAGACATTAAAATTATGAAATAACACATATGGAATCATTCAGATTTTTTTAATCAAATCAAAACATATTTTTTATTTTATATTCATCAAAGTAGCCACCCTTTCCCTTGACAGCTTTGCACACACTTGGTATTCTCTCAACCAGCTTCACCTGGAATGTTTTTCCAGCAGTCTTGAAGGAGTTCTCACATATGCTGAGCGCTTGTTGGCTGCTTTTCCTTCACTCTGCGGTCCATCTCATCCCAAATTGTCTCAATTGGGTTGAGGTTGGGTGATTGTGGAGGCCAGGTCATCTGATGCAGCACTCCATCACTCTCCTTCTTTGTCAAGTAGCCCTTACACAGCCTGGAGGTATGTTGGGTCATTGTCCTGTTGAAAAACAAATGATAGTCCCACTTAGCGCAAACCAGATGGGATGTACAATGATGTGGTATCCATTCTGGTTACGTGTGCCTTGAATTCTAAATAAATCACAGACAGTGTCACCAGCAGAGCACCCCCACACCATCACACCTCCTCCTCCCTGCTTCATGGTGGGAACCACTTATGCAGAGATCATCCGTTCACCTACTCTGCGTCTCACAAAGACACGGTGGTTGGAACCAAAAATCGCAAATTTGGACTCATCAGACCAAAGGACAGATTTCCTGTCCATTGCTGATATTTCTTGACCTTAGCAATTATCTTCTTTTTGGTGTCCTTTAGTAGTGGTTTCTTTGCAGCAATTTGACCATGAAGGCCTGATTCAGTCAGTTTCCTCTGAACAGTTGATGTTGAGATGTGTCTGTTACTTGAACTCTGTGAAGCATTTATTTAGGCTGCAATTTCTGAGGCTGGTAACTCTTATTAAGTGATCCTCTGCATCAGAGGTAACTCTTGGTCCTCATGAGAGCCAGTTTCAGTAGCACTTGATGGTTTATGGGACTGCACTTGTAGAAACTTTCAAAGTTCTAGAAATGTTCCGTATTCACTGACATTCATGTCTTTAATGATGGACCTCCGTTTCTCTTTTCTTATTTGAACTGTTCTCACCATACTATGGACTTGGTCTTTTAGCAAATATCTTCTCTATACCACCCCTGCCTTGTCACAACACAACTGATTGGCTCTAACACATTAAGAAGGAAAGAAATTCCACAAATTGACTTTTAACAAGGCACACCTGTTAATTGAAATGCAGTCCAGGTGACTACCTCAGGAATCTGGTTGAGAGAATGCCAAGAGTGTGCAAAGCTGTCATCAACGCAAAGGGTGTCTACTTTGAAGAATCTCAAATATGAAATATTTTTTGTTTTAATGTCTTCACTCTTATTTTACAATGTAGAAAATAGTAAAAAATTAAGTAAAAACAATTGAATGAGTATGTGTGTCCAAACCTTTGACTGGTACTCTACATATTTAACCCATTTTTATAATTTCCATACTTCCATTTGTTTTTTTTAACCAGTCCCAGGTTACCTTCAGACGATTCCCGTTACACTTGTGTGGATCGTAAAAGCAAAACGGAGAACATTATTGTGGCATCATATTCATTTATAGCCAATACCGTTTGGATGCTACAGATGTTTTCGTGAAAAGACAGATTTTTGGATGTCTCCTGGTCTGACAAACAGTGCTCTAGCTTTCCACCGCAGATGCGGAAGGCGGATGCGGGAGATTGAGACGCAGCATGTACAAAAAAACATATCAGTTGCTTAAACATACACTTTTGTTGGGGATTGTTTTATTATTTATTATTACGGGTGCATTAGTTGACTCTTGAGGACTAATGTTGAATTGCCCATATCTCCTTGCAAGGTTGCAGATGTCCTATTGTCTCAAACTAATTAATTTGCATGGCTTCTTTTTAATTCAAGATTCGAATAAAAGTAAGTTGACCAGTCTTGAGGACTACTTGCTATATCTGCAAGTGAATATATACATGCACAGTGTCTAAATTAAACACAACAGAAACTACATACCATAGCATATGCTTTTAAGTGGATTGTTTCCCACCTTATAAATGAATATCAAAACGTTTATGTATGTGAATATTGATGAATGTACCCAAACATGGAGACATATCATGATACTTCATGCACATATTCATAATAAATGCATGGGGAGATGGCAGTACCGCAACCATGCTGCTGTTACAAATCATCAGTGGATATAAATAATGTAACAAGTCAATAATTTAGATAAGTTTTATTCGAGCAGCAACCCATAGAGAAAATGGGTATTGTGTGTGCTATATTTATACCTACATAACAGGGTCCCTGGCCCAGATCCATAATGCATCCTTGATTTTGGAGAAGTAGTGCAAAAATAGCTGAAGACAATGAGTAAAATACATAGAAATAAAACAATGGAAGAAATACACATTCCTCCATAATAATAGTACTGGTTTTTACTTTACTGTGTGGTAGATAAATTACTAGGTATTTGGAAAGAAATGGCATGGGAATTACATTGTAATAACATATAGATAACATGTTTGTTTCTTAATGATTCATTCAAACTATCAGCAGTATATTTTTTACTATTTCATCGTCTTCTTCAATGGCAGGTTTTTGGCATACAATATTCTCAGGCAATAGTTTGGGTGCTGGTGTGCTGGGATTCACTAAAGGTTATCACTGTCCAAGTTGACGACAAATACAACTTGAGATCTTTCAGCTCCCCCTCTTGTAGAAGCTGGCATCAATTGTACAGTGCTGGTCTACCATTAACTGACAGATTTACTTCACCGTGAATGTCTGTTCCCGCTCTCATTCTCACTTCCCGAACCCTGACTGTCAAGAAAGTAGCTAATTGGGTGTATGATGATATCAATGGAAATAGTGACAACAGAGAGAGGAGGAATACTAAAAAGATGTAGACCTACTCACTCTCTATGAACAATAAATATTCACATGCAGGCACAGAGAGATACTCTGCACACTGACAACAGAAAAATGGTGCTACTGAGGTCCTTATGTGATATCCTGATGATGGAACTGCTGTGCGCCATCACCATCAATCTTTGGGGTGCCATAACCTCATGGGAAATCATTAGTAGTTTGAGTTCCATTGCACATGAAGCTAGTGCTGTTTAAATGGCATAGTTCTCCCTTCATTGGAGTTGTCACGAATCGGACAGAACAGGGTATTGGAAAGCTTTTACCCATACAATCATGCCAGATCAGCGATCAAGTTGAGGAAGGATTTTTAAGGTATTAGGAGGGGTGCGGCATATAGCTGATGGGCCCAACTAAAGCAGAGTTGGCGAGAACATGAGAGCACACTTCTCAGTGATTTGTTCTGGGTTGGGTAGGAGCCAGCTACCTGTGCAACCAATCCTTCTGGATGTTTATGAACTTGCCTCCCAACTGTCATTGAGGGAGATACAGATTTACAATGGCCTCATCAGTACTGAAGCTATGTTTTATCTATCCCCCTGGGGTACCTGCTTGGCCCTCTGATCACCTGTCTTTCATGTGTTCACTTACTTGCATCATCACCTCCATATATTATCAGAGTTGTTGGATGGAGGCACTGATGAGTTATGAAGAGACATTAGCTAATGCCTTGGTCCAATGTTGTATGTGTAGACACATGGTTAACAATATCATTTTTCATGATTTAGACGGTCTTCTTTTTTTATGTGGTGTGGGCAGCAGGGGAATATTGTCAAACAGACCTAATGCAGTGTCATCAGAGAGAACAGTTGCGTCATACATTATCAACACTCTTGTGAAGCCTCTAACTCTGGAAAACCTGTGGGTCCTGGTTAACATTTCAACATAACCTACATTGTACCTTTTTGTCTCAGACCATCTATCATAGACTATCCTAATGCTCCAAATCTGATTCACTGTGATTGATATGCTGTACAGTATTCATGAGGGAAAGAGAGTAGAGTAGAATATTTATCATTGGCTAAATATATAGCAAAATCATGAAATGTGACGATCATCAAAACATTTCATTTTCCAAAGTAACAGCTCATCAACCTTTGTTTTTCCCCTATGTGGACTCGACTCATTTGTCTGCTGTCTGCTGACTCATTTAAAATTTGGAAAAAGGGAAGAATCCTTGGTGAGGTTAATTTCATAGCAGAGGAATATTGAGAAAGATAGGTGCTGAAAGGGTGACACCATTTACCACTGACACCCCAAGTTGAATATCACTGCGGATAGCAGCTCATAATTGCAATTCGGGTCACGGAGGAAATCATCCTTTGTACATCCTATCAAACTTGGCAAAAGAGAGCAAAAATGAGATCCCAAGGTCTGGCTGTTACCCAACACTATAGAGTTCCAGAAAGTTTACTTGAAGTGAAATGTGAGAGAAAGATTTTGAATAATTTTTCCCTGGATAGCATAAGCTTTATTCAGTGTTTATATGTTAATAAGGTCAAATTTGATTAATTGAAAGTTACTAGAAATTAATTTATATTGCTGGGATAGGTATACCAGACTTTCAGAATTACTTTGAAGTTTTTATTTTCTGTAGCATGTTGTTGACCTTTTTTTAATTTGTTTGACACTGTGAATTCCCGCTAGAATCTAGACCATGTATTCCTTATTAGGATTCCCATTAGTTGATGCCTTAGCAACCACGTGTCTTCCTGGATATACAGTGCCTTGCAAAAGTATTCGGCCCCCTTGAACTTTGCGACCTTTTGCCACATTTCAGGTTTCAAACATAAAGATATAAAACTGTATTTTTTTGTGAAGAATCAACAACAAGTGGGACACAATCATGAAGTGGAACGACATTTATTGGATATTTCAAACTTTTTTAACAAATCAAAAACTGAAAAATTGGGCGTGCAAAATTATTCAGCCCCTTTACTTTCAGTGCAGAAAACTCTCTCCAGAAGTTCAGTGAGGATCTCTGAATGATCCAATGTTGACCTAAATGACTAATGATGATAAATACAATCCACCTGTGTGTAATCAAGTCTCCGTATAAATGCACCTGCACTGTGATAGTCTCAGAGGTCCGTTAAAAGTGCAGAGAGCATCATGAAGAACAAGGAACACACCAGGCAGGTCCAATATACTGTTGTGAAGAAGTTTAAAGCCCGATTTGGATACAAAAAGATTTCCCAAGCTTTAAACATCCCAAGGAGCACTGTGCAAGCGATAATATTGAAATGGAAGGAGTATCAGACCACTGCTACCAAGACCTACCTGGCCGTCCCTCTAAACTTTCAGCTCATACAAGGAGAAGACTGATCAGAGATGCAGCCAAGAGGCCCATGATCACTCTGGATGAACTGCAGAGATCTACAGCTGAGGTGGGAGACTCTGTCCATAGGACAACAATCAGTTGTATATTGCACAAATCTGGCCTTTATGGAAGAGTGGCAAGAAGAAAGCCATTTCTTAAAGATATCCATAAAAAGTGTCGTTTAAAGTTTGCCACAAGCCACCTGGGAGACACACCAAACATGTGGAAGAAGGTGCTCTGGTCAGATGAAACCAAAATTGAACTTTTTGGCCACAATGCAAAACGTCTTTTTGGCATAAAAGCAACACAGTCCATCATCCTGAACACACCATACCCACTGTCAAACATGGTGGTGGCAGCATCATGGTTTGGGCCTGCTTTTCTTCAGCAGGGACAGGGAAGATGGTAAAAATTGATGGGAAGATGGATGGAGCCAAATACAGGACCATTCTGGAAGAAAACCTGATGTAGTCTGCAAAAGACCTGAGACTGGGACGGAGATTTGTCTTCCAACAAGACAATGATCCAAAACATGAAGCAAAATCTACAATGGAATGGTTCAAAAATAAACATATCCAGGTGTTAGAATGGCCAAGTCAAAGTCCAGACCTGAATCCAATCGAGAATCTGTGGAAAGAACTGAAAACTGCTGTTCACAAATGCTCTCCATCCAACCTCACTGAGCTCGAGCTGTTTTGCAAGGAGGAATGGGAAAAAATTTCTGTCTCTCGATGTGCAAAACTGATAGAGTGGCCTGACCAACTAATTAACTGTGTTAGTGTTCACCAGTCAGGCTGTAATAGGTTTCACGTTCCGTTTTGTTGTTTTGTATTTATTCGTTATTTCATGTATAGTTTCGTTATTTGTTTTCACTAATAAACATGAGTAACAAACACGCTGCATTTCGGTCCGACTCTCTTTCGACAAACGAAGAACGTCGTTACATATATATCTGTTTATTATACCTCAGCAGCACAATATTGTGTAGAGCTTTGGCAAAGTGGGTGATGTTATATCCCCCCTTCAGCCCAAACGGTGGCGCAGGGAAAGCAAAAATATTCTTAAAAATATTTAACCTCCACACATTAACAAGTCCAATAGCTTAAATGAAAGATAAACACCTTGTTCATCTACCCAGCATGTCAGAATTTTAAAATGTTTTACAGCGAAAACATAGCACATATTTATGTTAAACCACCACTAGGAAAGCATACAATATGTAGCCACATTGCTATGCAAGATAGCACAATCACAAACGCAGGATTAAAAGAAAAATAGTTCGCTAACCTTTTGAATATCTTCATCAGATGACAGTAATAGCACATGTTACACAGTACATTTATGTTTTTTTCAATAATATGCAATTTATATCCATAAATCTCCGTTTACATTGAGCCATGTTCAAAAAATGCAGCAGAAATGTCCGGAGAAATTATAAATAGCTCCGGCAGCTAACGCCAGATAACAGCAATAAACATCATAAACTTTGACTAAATATACATGTTCTACATATATTTAGAAAGATACACTTCTTCTTAATGCAAACGCTGTGTTACAGTTATTTTTAACGTTACAGAATTCGTTCACTATTCAATAATCTGAGACGGCGCTCAGGCATTAGCATTATTTCTCTACAATGTTGGATTCGACAAAAATACAATTTTATAACATAAATATTCCCTTACCTTTGATGGTCTTCCACAAGAATGTCGTGGAAGGAGTTATACTTACCTAATATAACGTTTGGTTGCTGTTGGTGTGTCTTTGTATTAGCAAACGCTAACATCTTCAGGTTAATTACCCCAAAAAGGACGTCTGATCACGAAAATTGCGCATCAAAACTTCAAATTTACATATTATATGTCGACTAAACTGGTCAAACTAAGTGCAGAATCAAGCTTTAGGATGTTTTTAACGTACAAAACAATTGGCGATTAAATCAAACATAACGAACTCTCCTCAAGCAAGCTGGAAAAAAAAGACCCTTTTCACAGAGCGCGCACCTGAAAACTCGTGACACCTCAGTATTTTGCCCACCAAGCAGTCAAAGCTCGTGCTATTTTCTCCGTTCCATGTCTCATTGAAAGACGAGAGCGCGCTGAAGAAATAGAAACTGTTCCCAGATCCGTAGCTGGTTGGGAAGGGTGGGGGCGATGACGTCAAAGTTGGAGCAACTTTCTTAGGAGAGAGAGAGTTTGGGAGAATGGCTGCCCTGTGTGTTCTGTTTTACATACAGACAAAATTCGAACGGTTTTAGAAGCTTTAGAGTGTTTTCTATTCAATAATAATTATTATATGCATATTTTAGCAATTTTTGACTGTTTGTTTTTAGTTTACTTTGGGCACACAATTCATCCAAAGGGGGCAGTATTGTCCCGAGCCTCAACAGGTTTTAAGTCAATAAGTATTCCACCCCTTTGTTATGGCCAGTGATGAAAAAAGTACCCAATTGTCATACTTGAGTAAAAGTAAAGATACCTTAATAGAAAATTACTAAAGTAAAAGTAAAACTCACCCAGTAAAATACTACTTGAGTATTTGGTTTTAAATTGACTTAAGTATCAAAAGTAAATGAAGACATTTTTTCAACATTTCAAAAAATATGTTGTTCATTTTTAATTTACTTAATTTAAATTTAATTGAATTCCCAGGGAGACAGTCCAACACTCAGACATAATTTACAAATTAAGCATTTGTGTTAAGTGAGTTCACCAGATCAGAGGCAGTAGGGATGGTCAGGGTTGTTCTCTTGTGTGTAAATTGGACCATTTGGACCATTTTACATCCAAAATGTAACACGTTCTTTTGGGTGTCAGGGAATAAGTATGGAGTAAAAAGTACATGCTTGTCTTTAGGAATATAGTGAAGTAAATGTAAAGGTTGTCAAATCGTAATGTACAGATACCACAAAAAACTACTTAAAACCTCTTGGGGATAGGGGGCAGAATTTTCACTTTTGGATAAATAGAGTGCCCAATTTCAACTTCCTGCTACTCATGCCAAGAATATACGATATGCATATTATTCATAGATTTGGATAGAAAACACTCTGAAGTTTCTAAAACTGTTTGAATCATGTCTGTGAGTATAACAGAACTTATGTAGCAGGCAAAACCCCGAGGACTAACTGTTCAGATTTTTTTTCCCCCTCTCTGTTGAATATATTGTCTTTACCATTGGATATTTAATAGGAACCCATTTTCAGTTCCTACCGCTTCCACACGATGTCGCCAGTTTTTGGAATATGGTTGAAGTTATTCCTTTGTGCATTGAGGAAGTAGGCCAACTCGGAACTGGGGACTCATTTGTGAGTTGCACAAGACGTGAACAGCAGTGCTGGTTTGGTTTGGTTCCTGTGTTGAATACAGATTGCCCCGTCTATAATTTGATCGATTATTAACGTTTATAAATACCTAACGTTGTATTGCAAAAGTAGTTTGAAATATTTTGGCAAAGTTTATAGGCAACTTTTGAAATATTTTGTAGTGATGTTGTGTTTTGGTAAGTTGTTTTTTTCTGGATCAAACGTGCTTTATAAATGGACATTTTCGATATATATGGACGGAATCGAACAAAATAACTAATTGTGATGTTTATGGGGACATATTGGAGAGCCAACAAAAGAAGCTTGTCAAAGGTAATGCATATTTTATATTTTATTTCAGCGTTTTGTGTAGCGCCTGCCACGCTAGCTCCTTTGTTTACTGCTGGTGCAGGTGGTGCAGGCTATCAGATAATAGCTTCTTACGCTAGCGTCTCCCCTATCCATATTAAGTAGTAGTTTTAAGTATTTTTACTTAAGTACTTTACACCACTGGTTATGGCAAGCCTAAATAAGTACACATTTGCTTATCAAATCACATAATACTTTGCATGGACTCACTCTGTGTGCAATAATAGTGTTTAACAGTGATTGTTGAATGAATTCCTCATCTCTTTACCCCATACATACAATTATGTCCAATGTCCCATAGGTTGAACAGTGAATTTCAAACACAGATCAACCACAAAGACCAGGGAGGTTTTCCAATGCCCCGCAAAGAAGAGCACCTATCGGTAGATGTTTTTTTTAAAGCTGACATTGAATATCCCTTATAGCATGGTGTATTGGATGGTGTCATTGCAAAGATACAGGCGTCCTTCATAACTCAGTTGCCGGAGAGGAAGGAAACCGCTCAGGGATTTCACCATGAGGCCAATGGTAACTTTAAAACAGTTACAGAGTTTAACGGCTGTGATAGGAGAAGGCTGAGGATGGATCAACAACATTGTAGTTACAGTGGTTCTTCCTTTAAAAGTTGTGTCGTACTGCAGCACAGCTTGTGCGCTGCCGCAAAATTCTATGGCAAGTTATTTAATAACAAGTCCAATACCTCAAATGAAAGATAAACACCTTGTTCATCTACCCAGCGTGTTAGATTTTTTAAATGTTTTACGGTGAAAACACAACATATATTTATGTTAGACCACCACCACACCAAAGAAAAAACATAGCCATTTTTTCCAGCAAAAGATACAAATCACAAAAGCAGGATAAAAAAAATCAATCACTAACCTCTTGAAAATCTTCATCAGATGACAGTCATATGATATGTTACACAGTACATTTATGTTTTGTTTGATAATATGCATTTTATATCCATAGATCTCAGTTTACATTGACTCCATGTTCAAAATATCCGGAGGAATTATAGAAAGCTACGGCAGATAACAGAAATACTCATCATAAACTTTGACTAAAGATACATGTTCTACATATAATTAAAGATACACTGGTTCTTAAAACCTGTTACGGCTGCGATACCTGTACAGGCATCAAAATCAGCAAAATTCCAGAGCACCAACTAATAGTACTCCATACAACTCAAACTTTCATTAAAATTCACATCCAGGGTACTTAAATCCAGCCACACTCGTTGTGAATATAACTAACATGTCAGATTTGTAAAATGCTTTTCAGTGAAAGCATGACAAGCAATTATCTGATAGCATACAGCTCCCTGACACACAGAAACGGGACGTAAACAAAGAAATTAGCGTAGCCGGCGCTACCCAAAACGCAGAAATAAAATATAAAACATTCATTACCTTTGACGAGATTCTTTGTTGGCATTCCTATATGTCCCATAAACATCACAATTGGGTCTTTTTTCGATTAAATCGGTCCATATATACCCAAAATGTCCATTTATGAACACCGTGAAGTCCATGGAAAAAGTCACTTTTCCCAACGCAACGTAATTTTTAAAAATTCATAAAGTTGCCTGTAAACTTTGACAAAACACTTCAACCTACTTCTGTAATCAAAGTTTAGGTATTAGTAAACGTTAATAAACGATCAAACTGATCATGGAGCGATCTGTATTCAATAGCTATAAGTTTTGAAAATGAAGTCCATTTGGAGAACGACAGGTTTCCTGGGTGCGCAGTTGAAGAAATGGCGTCGTTGTCAGTGATCTGACCAAGGATAAAGGGACCTGGAAAACAGTACACTGGCGACATCGTGCGGAATCTGTAGGAAATGCAAGCTCGGTCCCATCATTTTTGGCAAGCCATAGACAAAACATATACAGGCGGATTGATTTTTTCTCCTTCAAAAAAGTGACCAGGTTTTCTGGCGATTTTGACCACGGAACTCGTTCTGTTATAGTCACAGACACCATTGAACCAGTTCTAGAAACTTCAGAGTGTTTTCTATGCACAAATACTAATCATATGCATATACTATATTCCTGGCATGAGTAGCAGGACGTTGAAATGTTGCGCGATTTTTTACAAAAAGCTGCGAAAATTCGCATCATCCTTAGGAGGTTTTAATGCAACCGCTGTGTCACATTTTTTTTACGTTACGGAAAAAGCCTAACATTGCAATAATCTGAGACGGCGCTCAGACGTAACAATATTTCTCCGCCATGTTGGAGTCAACAGAAATACAAAATTACAACATAAATATTCCCTTACCTTTGATGATCTTTCATCAGAGTGCAAGGAGTCCTAGTTCAACAATAAATTGTTTTGTTTCATAATGTTCAATTCTAGTGTCCAAGTAGCAGCATTTGCTATCACTTTCAGCTCACATGGCCAAAAAATGACTTCTGGTCCAGGATAACTTTTGCATCAAAACTTACAAAAGACATATTACAGGTCGAGGAAACTGGTCAAACTAAGTGCAGAATCAATCTTCAGGATGTTATAATCATATATATCCAATAGCATTCCAACCGGATCATTAGTTTTCATCTGGGGCTGATTGGAACAGCCGTAGCAATCAAAGACAAACACGCCACAACAAAATGGCAATCTTTTGCGACACCTACTACTTTCCTTCCCATTAGGTCAAAGTTCACAGCAAATGCTCCATTACACTTTACACTGAATGAGGACATCTAGTGGAAGACATAGGAAGTGTTTCCAGATCCATAACTTGTTGGGAAGGGAGGGGGCGATGACGTCAAAGTTGCCCCAAAACTTGTTTGGAAGATTGCCTGCCCTGTGACTTCTGTTATACTCACAGAAATAATTCAAACAGATTTAGAAACTTCAGAGTGTTTTCTATCCACTATTAATAATAATATGCATATATTAGCAATTTAGGACAGATTTTGATGCAGTTCACTATGGGCACGCAATTCATCCAAAGTGGAAATACTACACCCTATCTCAAATATTAATTAAGTGTCAGACATTGTTGCCATTAATGGTAGTTTGTGCTAGTTTGTCGACCAGAGTGCATCTTTGAGAAGCTAAATTATTGAAATGACATGGAGCTGTAGGCCTAAGAGTCAAAGGGAGACTTGAATATAACAGACTATATGGGATTGAGTTTTAGCTTAATTCATTTGATGAATATTATATACAGTTGGGTTTCCGTTAGGAAAATATGGCACTGTACAATATGTCTCTATTCCAAGAAAAACTACAATGCATTTGTTACTGTAGCTGTTTTAGTGTAACTTACTTATTGGCATAAAGGCCTACTTAAATATACAGTACACCAATCAATCAATCATTAATTTGTGCATGTCCTCACACAGCATACAAATCATCCATGTCTTTAAGTACAGTCAAGGATTTTAGTTAGAAAAACTAAATAACAATATTAGAATCACGGCTAAAGCGATTTAATTAAGGATTTCAGTTAGGAGTAGGCCTAGGCTACTAAGTGACTGCGAGTGAAAAGAAAAATAATCCTTACATTTATAAAGACCAGTCCCTATGCTCTGCCATTCAGTGATATTTATTCCATAGTAGTGACATGCCTCACAAACATCCATTAATACTGTACATTTAAAGTCCCTAAACTCGGCAGGAGTCTATTGTCCTGCTGACAGTCCAATAAGGGTGTAAGGCATCTAGCCCATCAAGGACACATTGTTTGCAGAGTTCACAAACATGAGGTGGAGTTCCAGAGCTCACAGGTGTGCCTGGCATGGATTGTGACTCCATCTTCTTCCTCGCACTCTTCAACGCATCATTCTCTGCCTCTGTTCCCCCCCTAAGGTGCGGACTCCCGGACGCACATCAAAACAATAGGGAGGGTCCGGGTGGGCGTCTGTCCATGGTGGCGGCTCCGGCTCCGGCGCGGGACGTGGAACCCACTCTATAAATGTCTTAGTCCCCCCTCCTCGCGTCCTAGGATAGTCCACCCTCGCCGCCGACCATGGCCGAGTAGTCCTCACCCGGAACCCCACTAGACTGAGGGGCAGCTCGGAACTGAGGGGCAGCTCGGGACTGAAGGGCAGCTCGGGACTGAGGGGAACCTCGGGACAGGGGCAGCTCGGGACTGAGGGGCAGCTCGGGACTGAGGGGCAGCTCGGGACTGAGAGGAAGCCCAGGACTGAGAGGAAGCCCAGGACTGAGAGGAAGCCCAGCACTGAGAGAAAGCTCAGCCAGGTAGTTCAATCCGCCTCCAGTTCTTCCTTGGGACGGCGATATTCTCCAGGCTGAACCCAGGGTCCTTTACCGTCCAGTTCGTCCTCCCATGTCCATTCCTTCTTGTGCTGCACCTTGGGGCGGCTACACTCCCCTGGTTTAGCCCAGGGTCCTCTCCCGTCGAGGATTTCCTCCCAAGTCCAGAAAGTTTTGTTACTCTGCTCCTGCTGCGGCTGTTGCCTGTTACCACGCCAGTAGGTCCTGTTGTGGTGGGTGATTCTGTAACGACGTTCTTCTGTTGAAGGAGGAGCGGACCAAAATGCAGCGTGGTGGTTACTCATGTTTAATGATGGAAAATGACTTGACATGAAAATACTGAAATGTACAAAAACAACAGACGGAAACGTGAAAAAAACTATACAGCCTATCTAGTGAAACTAAACATAGAGACAGGAACAATCACCCACGAAACACTCAAAGAATATGGCTGCCTAAATATGGTTCCCAATCAGAGACAACGATAATCACCTGACTCTGATTGAGAACCGCCTCAGGCAGCCATAGAATATGCTATACACCCCACAAAACCCCAAGACGAAACACACCACAAATAACCCATGTCACACCCTGGCCTGACCCAATAAATGAAGATAAACATAATATATTTTGACCAGGGCGTGACACCATGCTCTGTCATTCAGTTATATTTATTCCCTATTGTCCTGCTGATAGTTGAAATAAACATCTGCATTTTGAAAGAGTATTTTTATCATTTTTTAACGAAAGCATAAAGATGTTGATGAACAAATACTGTACAGTATATGCTTGATCTGACATTTTGTGGTTGCATGAGGTTTGGAGTTAGAAATGTAAAACTTTACAGTACTTAATAAATTGTAAGTTGGGGGAATTTTTTTCACACCTTACCTAGTCAAGCTTTTCGACTATCCTTTTGTAAAGGTATGAAGAGTCTATTGTCCTTGTAATGGTTCTCGTCTGGTGAAGGAGAAGCGGACCAAAATGCAGCGTGGTATTTTTGATACATGTTTAATGACGACGATTGAGAACCGCCTCAGGCAGCCATAGACTGTGCTAGACACCCCCAAGACAAAACACACCACAAAAAACCCATGTCACACCCTGGCCTGACCAAATAAATGCAGACAAACACAATATACTTCGACCAGGGCGTGACAGTCCTGCTAATAGCCCACCATGAAAACGTTGTTTGCAGAATTCACAGCCTGCTACGCTTCTGAAGAACAAAATGCTGTCCATCACTACTGTAAATAAAAAGACAGCATAGCATCTACAGTGGTACAAATATATATATATTTTTTCATAACGGACATAAATAATTAAAAAATATATACTAACAAATGGTTGCCATGGTGAATAATCCGATAATAATTGGTGCGACACGGCTTTCAGAACTGGCGTCTTCTAAATTAAAATACTTGCCGATCAATAAAATGTCCCTGTAGATCTAATTAAAGTTAGAGGATTGGAGGATTCAAAATTAATATCTAGGGGACATTTTTTGTTAGGACAAATCTGGTCTGTGATATTGATTTAGAAATGTAAAACCATACAGTGAATATCTAAGGGGCTTTTATATAATTATAATGCAGGGTTAATAATCGTTGGATTACAGATCGGCTCTCGGAACTCATTAAGAGGCGGCTTCTGTCTTCAATATAATCCTTAGTAAGAAGGTGAACCCCATGGGTTTTAGGTCTGCAGTAGGTTATAATAATCCATGCCTTATAGGGAATGTTAAAAGTCCAAATGTTATTGGAGGAGTTAGAATTTTGACTGTCAGAAGTATTTAAATCAACTAATGTCAGCCTTTAAATGCTTTATTATCCAAATGGTTAAAGGCGACAGAATGTAAAAATTGGTGCAGTTTGAGGCCATGAGGCGGAGAGTGATGCAGGTGCTGGAGATAAATTAGTACCAAAAATGAATAATGAAAAATAAAGCAACAACCATCTAATTATTAATTATGAATAGGAATAATTTTGTTGACATTCTTCATTTTATCCAAAATGTCATAAATAATTGAACGCACACAACATAAGCAGATTAACTTGGTCAAAACATTTCTTTATTAAAGACTATCAGAAAGAATGTTGGTACTATTTTGATCCAAAGCCATGAATAAGTGAGTCACTCAGCTTTATGCTGACAAATCCTCGCTGGACTCTTTCATTCCGTTTCTTCTTCACATCAGCAAAGAATGACTCTGTGTTTCAGATACTCACTTCATATAGAGGGGCTATAAATATTTCACACTGTGTGTCACGCCCTGGTAGTAGTGTATTGTGTTTGTCTTTATTTATTTAGTCAAGCCGGGGTGTGACATGGGTTTATTGTGGTGTGTTTTGTCTTGGGGTGTTGTTAGGTGTTGGGTGTGTGGCTTAGTGGGGGTATCTAGCTTAGTCTATGGCTGTCTTGAGTGGTTCTCAATCAGAGGCAGGTGTTTATCGTTGTCTCTGATTGGGAACCATATTTAGGCAGCCATATTCTTTTGAGTGTTTCGTGGGTGATTGTTCCTGTCTCTGTGTTTGTAGTCACCAAATAGGCTGTATAGGTTTTCACGTTCCGTTTGTTGTTTTTTGTATAGTTCGTTTTCATCGTCATTAAACATGTCTCAAAAATACCACGCTGCATTTTTGTCCACTTCTCTTCCACCAGACGAAAGCCGTTACACTGTGGTAAATAAAGCCAGTTTGTTATTTAGAATGATTTATTTTTGTTTTTAGAGGGAGAGAAACCAATAGCCCATCGTGCCTATTTTTAGAATATCGTCAGTCCACATGTCAGGTGTAATTCCCCCATTGTATTTACCCAAGTTCTCTCTTAACTCCAGAACCTCCGACAGTTTTTTTTGTTTTTGCCTGATGCAGGAGTCTAGTGCCAGAGAAGAGAGTCTCCAACAGAAAACACCTCCATTAATTTTCGAAAAGATAGTCAATTTGTGCCACGGTTTAGACTACCGATGGATCAGTGTTCTAACTCCCCCTTGTGATAGTGTGGTGAAATGACAGAATGCCACCATCTACAACTAACGGTCGTGGCTTGAAACCTTTAAAGGAACAACCACTGTTCTTCATTACTGAGACTGTAAATAGAAGGAAGCCTGTCCAGAAATATTTTTTCTCTCTCCAAAGAACACATCCTTTTTGCAACAAGGCACTAAAGTAATACTGCAAAAAAATGTGGCAAAGCGTTAAGTTTGGGGCAAATCCAATACAACACATTACTGAGTACCACTCTCCATATTTTCACTCATAGTGGTGGCTGCATCATGTTATGTTATGCTTATAACCGTTAAGGACTGGGGAGTTTTTCAGGATAAAAATAAATGTAATGGAGCTAAGCACAGGACAAGTCCTAGAGGAAAACTTTGTTCAGTCTGTTTTCCACCAGACACTGGGCGATTAATTCACCTTTCTGCAGGACAATAACCTAAACACAAGGCCAAATCTATACTAGAGTTGCTTACCTAGAAGACATAGTGTCACGCCCTGACCTTAGATATCTCTGTTTTTCTATATATTTTGGTTAGGTCAGGGTGTGACTAGGGTGGGTACTCTAGTTTTTGTATGTCTATGGTTTGTGTATGTCTAGGGGGTTTTGTATGTCTATGTTGGCCTGACTGGCTGTTTTTCGTGTTCTCTGATTGGGGATCATATTTAGGTAGCATTTTCCTAATTTTTGTTTTGGGATCTTGTCTATGTTTAGTTGTCTGTCAGCACTAGTTGTATAGCTTCATGTTTCGTTCGTTGATTTTATTGTTTTTGTTCAGTGTTCATTCATTAAAAGAGAATGTACGCATAACACGCTGCACCTTAGTCCATTCCATACGACGATCGTGACACAGAGTGTGGCCGGTGTTACAGTTTTGACTTAAATCTGCTTAAAAATCCATGGCAAGACCTGACAATTGTTATCTAGCAATGACAAACAATTAATTTGACAGCTTGAAGAAATTAGAAAAGAATAACGGACAAGTGTTGCACAATCCAGATGTGGAAAGTTCTTAGTGGCTTACCCAGAATGACTCACAGCTGTAATCGCTGCCAAATGTTCTTCTACAAACTATTGACCCAAGGTTGTGAATACTTATGTAAATGAGATATTAGCAACAATTTTATATAAACATATTTTCACTTTTTCATTATGGGTTGTAACGGTTTTCTTTTCTCGAAGGAGAGGAGGACCAAAATGCAGCGTGGCTATATAGATTCATGTTTAATGAAAAAGGAACACGAACAGTACAAAAACAATAAAACGTAACGAGAAAACCTAAACAGCCTATACTGGTGCAAACTAACACAGAGACAGGAACAATCACCCACCAACACACAGTGAAACCCAGGCTACCTAAGTATGATTCTCAATCAGAGACAATTAATGACACCTGCCTCTGATTGAGAACTATACTAGGCCGAAACATAGAAATACCCAAATCATAGAAAAACAAACATAGACTGCCCACCCCAACTCACACCCTGACCATACTACATAATGACAAAACAAAGGAAATAAAGGTCAGAACGTGACATGGGTATTGTGTGTAGATAGGTGAGATTACATCTTTTTTTTAAATTCAGGCTGTAAAACAACAAAATCTGGAATAAGTCAAGGGGTATGAATACTTTCTGAAAGCATTCTATCAAGACTATTGCATTTATTGATTATGTTTATGTCTCTCACCATGTTGTGTTAACATAATCTTGTGTTTGTGGTTTAACATGAAGCAAACAAGGCTTTGCATTAATCTCCTAGGTACCTGCTTGCTGCAGGGTATTAAAATGTGATCAATAAGTAGACAGTATCAAGTCATTTTAAAGTATATACTGCAGCTAAGATCCTCTATATTCTCCAGAGGGTAAACTAGGTATCAGAGCTTCTTGAGTTTGTTTGTAGCCTGAGAGAGTTCAGAAAGGTAGAGGAACGTCCTGGAGCTGTTGCTTCGATCGATTCGATTTCTCAGCCGCAAGTGTGAGCAGAGGGAGCAGAAACCAAGCCGCTATTGCCACACAATAAAATCAAATCAAATGTTATTTGTCACATACATGTGTTTAGCAGATGTTATTGTGGGTGTAGTGAAATACTTGTGTTTCTAGCTTCAACAGTACAGTAATATCTAACAAGTAATATGTAACAATTTCACAACAATACACACAAATCTAAAGTATATGAATGAATTTAAGAACATTTAAATATTTGGACAAGCAATGTCAGAGCGGCATAGACTAAGATACAGTAGAATAGGATAGGATGCAGTATACAGTGCCTTGCGAAAGTATTTGGCCCCTGTCACGCTTTTGGTCTTAGTATTTTGTGTTTTAGTTTATTAGTTAGTCAGACCAGGGTGTGACATGGGGTTATTATGTATTGTATTTTCGTATTGGGGTTTGTAGTGTTTGGGATTGTAGTTGATTAGGGGTGTGTGTGTGTTAAATAGGTTGGCTGCCTGAGGCGGTTCTCAATCAGAGTCAGGTGATTCTCGTTGTCGCTGATTGGGAACCGTATTTAGGTAGCCTGGTTTCGCTTTGTATTTCGTGGGTGATTGTTCCTGTCTCTGTGTAGTTTGCACCAGTCAGGCTGTATTAGGTTTCGTTCTGTTTGTTGTTTTTGTATTTATTTAGTTATTCGTGTATAGTTCGTTCGTTTGTCTTCATTAATAAACATGAGTAACTTACACGCTGCATTTCGGTCCGACTCTCCTTCAACTAAAGAAGAACGACGTTACAGCCCCCTTGAACTTTGCGACCTTTTGCCACATTTCAGGCTTTAAACATAAAGATATAAAACTGTATTATTTTGTGAAGAATCAACAACAAGTGGGACACAATCATGAAGTGGAACGACATTTATTGGATATTTCAAACTTTTTTAACAAATCAAAAACTGAAAAATTGGGCGTGCAAAATTATTCAGCCCCCTTAAGTTAATACTTTGTAGCGCCACCTTTTGCTGCGATTACAGCTGTAAGTTGCTTGGGGTATGTCTCTATCAGTTTTGCACATCGAGAGACTGAATTCTTTTCCCATTCCTCCTTGCAAAACAGCTCGAGCTCAGTGAGGTTGGATGGAGAGCATTTGTGAACAGCAGTTTTCAGTTCTTTCCACAGATTCTCGATTGGATTCAGGTCTGGACTTTGACTTGGCCATTCTAACACCTGGATATGTTTATTTTTTAACCATTCCATTGTAGATGTTGCTTTATGTTTTGGATCATTGTCATGTTGGAAGACAAATCTCCGTCCCAGTTTCAGGTCTTTTGCAGACTCCATCAGGTTTTCTTCCAGAATGGTCCTGTATTTGAATCCATCCATCTTCCCATCAATTTTATCCATCTTCCCTGTCCCTGCTGAAGAAAAGCAGGCCCAAACCATGATGCTGCCACCACCATGTTTGACAGTGGGGATGGTGTGTTCAGAGTGATGAGCTGTGTTGCTTTTACGCCAAACATAACGTTTTGCATTGTTGCCAAAAAGTTCAATTTTGGTTTCATCTGACCAGAGCACCTTCTTCCACATGTTTGGTGTGTCTCCCAGGTGGCTTGTGGCAAACTTTAAACGACACGTTTTATGGATATCTTTAAGAAATGGCTTTCTTCTTGCCACTCTTCCATAAAGGCCAGATTTGTGCAATATACGACTGATTGTTGTCCTATGGACAGAGTCTCCCACCTCAGCTGTAGATCTCTGCAGTTCATCCAGAGTGATCATGGGCCTCTTGGCTGCATCTCTGATCAGTCTTCTCCTTGTATGAGCTGAAAGTTTAGAGGGACGGCCAGGTCTTGGTAGATTTGCAGTGGTCTGATACTCCTTCCCTTTCAATATTATCGCTTGCACAGTGCTCCTTGGGATGTTTAAAGCTTGGGAAATCTTTTTGTATCCAAATCCGGCTTTAAACTTCTTCACAACAGTATCTCGGACCTGCCTGGTGTGTTCCTTGTTCTTCATGATGCTCTCTGCGCTTTTAACGGACCTCTGAGACTATCACAGTGCAGGTGCATTTATACGGAGACTTGATTACACACAGGTGGATTGTATTTATCATCATTAGTCATTTAGGTCAACATTGGATCATTCAGAGATCCTCACTGAACTTCTGGAGAGAGTTTGCTGCACTGAAAGTAAAGGGGCTGAATAATTTTGCACGCCTAATTTTTCAGTTTTTGATTTGTTAAAAAAGTTTGAAATATCCAATAAATGTCGTTCCACTTCATGATTGTGTCCCACTTGTTGTTGATTCTTCACAAAAAAATACAGTTTTATATCTTTATGTTTGAAACCTGAAATGTGGCAAAAGGTCGCAAAGTTCAAGTGGGCCGAATACTTTCGCAAGGCACTGTATACATATGAAATGAGTAATGCAAAATAAACATTATTAAAGTGACTAGTGTTCCATTATTAAAGTGGCCAGTGATTTCAAGTCTATGTATATAGTGCAGCAGCCTATAATGTGCTGGTGATGGCTATTTAACAGTCTGATGGCCTTGGGATAGAAGCTATCTCTCAGTCTCAGCTTTGATGCACCTGTACTGACCTCGCCTTCTGGATGATAGTGGCGTAAACAGGCAGCTGCTCGGGTGGTTTGTTGTCCTTGATTAACTTTTTGGCCTTCCTGTGACATTGGGTGCTGTAGGTATACTAGAGGGCAGGTAGTTTCCCCCAGGTGATGCTCTGGGCAGACCGCACCACCCTCTGGAGAGCTCTGCGACTGTGGGCGGTGCAGTTGCCATACCAGGTGGTGATACAGCCTGACACGATGCTCTCAATTGTGCATATGTAAAAGCTTTTGAGGGTTTTAGGAGCCAAGCCAAATTTCTTCAGCCTCCTGAGGTTGAAGAGGTGCTGTTGCGCCTTCTTCACCACACTGTCTGTGTGGGTGGACCATTTCAGTTTGTATGTGATGTGTACGCCAAGGAACTTAAAACATTCCACCTTCTCCACTACTGTCCCATTGATGTGGATAGGGGGGTGCTCCCTCTACTGCTTCCTGAAGTCCACTATCATCTCCTTTGTTTAGTTGACATTGAGTGAGAGATTATTTTCCTGATACCACACTCCGCGTGCCCTCACCTCCTCCCTTTAGGCCATCTCGTCGTTGTTGGTATTCGCTGTCGTCTCGTCTGCAAACTTATTGATTGAGTTGGAAGCGTATATGGCCACGCCGTCATGGGTGAACAGGGAGTACAGGAGAGGACTGAGAATGTACCCTTGTCGGGCCCCAGTGTTGAGGATCAGCTGGGTGGAGATGTTGTTTCCTATCTTCACCACCTAGTTAGAGCCTAATGTTTGGCATTGTTGGCACAAATTGTTTGGCATTGTTGGCACAGATTCACAAATATTGTTTCGAAATATGTAAGTCCAATACAGCTAATGAATACAGCTAATGAAAGATAAACATCTTGTTAATCTACCCTTCGTGTCCTATTTAAAAAATGCTTTACAGCTAAAGCACAACATATGATTATGTTAGGTCAGAGCCAAGTCGAAAAAACACATCCATCCAAGATAGGAATCACAAAAAGCAGAAATATACATACAATTAATCACTAACCTTTGATGATCTTCATCAGATGACACTTATAGCATATCATGTTACACAATACATGCATGTTTTGTTCGATAATGTGCATATTCATATCCAAAAATCTCAGTTTACATTGGCGCCTTCCGTGCAGTAATGTTTTGATTCCAAAACATTCGGTGATTTTGCAGAAATCACCGTGCAGTGCCACTTTAAGAGCGCATGAGCAGTAAGGAAGGAGGAAATAAAGAGAGCTCGTTCAGCTCTTTGGGGAGGGGCTCTTGGCTGGCGCGACAGTTTGATTGTGTGTGCTGTGCTGCAGAAGTTTTGTTTGTTTTCAGAGTTTGTAGTTTATAAAGTATTTAACTCAATCATCGGTGTGATCGCTTTAGATCGTGGTTGTTTTTGTTTGGGACCGCGCCCGTTATGGATCGCATGGATTAGTAGCAACATTGTTGCGAAGCTTTAACATACAAACCAACAAACCATCGGACAGTGAGACCGTACACCGGCAGGCCTGAAGACCACAGCTAAGATTTCTCTTTTTTTCTCTCTTTCTCTTCCTTCTCGTTCCAGTGCTTTACCCTGCAACAGACTCTCTATTTTTCAAATGCACTTCCCATTGAAGTTCATTAGAGCTGGACTATTATTGCCCTTCCAGAAGAATTTTGATGGACATTTTAGTTAAAAGGGAGGTTGCTTGCAAGTTGTGTATTGTTACGTGAACTGTATTGAGGTGAGGTGTACTAATGACATGTGGCCGAGAAGACTGTGGACATTTTTAAGACCTTTGTTGTGTCGATGAACACCCCCCACATTCATACCCTCTCCACTCATCCACTAGAAAATAATACAGATTATTGCAAATCCTCTGTTGATGACTGGGTTCGTTCTTGTATGAAGTTGCTGTTTAATTGCTCTGCCATTATTAGTATTATTGTATGAGGTATTCTTGTTGGGGTTACCCCTGTGCTGTGATGTGGGTTGTATATGGTGTGTATTCTCTTTTCTCTCCACTGGCTATCTGGTAAACAGGCTACACTCTAGGCAGTCTCTTCTGCTGATGTGTGTGGGTCTGGTAGTGGTACTCTCTCTATTCTACTCTTTTCCTTTCGGCATGATTAATACCTGCCTGGCGCCCGAACAAAATCTTTCTTTAACCCTCTCTAATAAATACCTCTACAAAGTGTTATTCACAGAATTAAAGAGACTCCTTAATCAGATTTCACAAAAACTTTACGGAATAAGCATAATCTGAGAACGGCGCTCAGAACCCAAAATGTCCAGAGGAATATCCACCATTTTGGAATCAACAAGGTTAGAAATAACACCATAAATATTTGATTTGATGATCCTCATCAGAAGGCACTCCCAGTAATCCCAGTTCGACAATAAATGTGACAATAAATTTGTTCCATAAAGTTCCGTCATTTATGTCCAAATAGCCACTTGTTGTTAGCGTGTTCAGCCCAGTAATCCATCTTCATGAGGCACAGGCACTTCATCCAGACAAAAACTTGAAAAGTTCCATTACAGTCCTTTATAAACATGTCAAACGATGTATTTAATCAATCTTACGGATGTTTTTAACGTAAAACATCAATAATGTTCCAACTGGAGAATTACTTTGTCTTCAGAAAAGCACTGGAACGAGAGGTAACTCTCATGCTAACCACAAGTTCTGACTGAGCTCAATCGTCATGAAAGTGATACAGTGATGACTTTTTGTGTCACGCCTTGGTCATTGTATTTTGTGTTTTCATTATATATTTGGTTAGACCAGGGTGTGACATGGGTTATTGTGTTGTATTTTCGTATTGGGGTTTTGTAGTGTTTGGGATTGTAGCTGATTAGGGGTGTGTGTGTTTAATAGGTTTGGCTGCCTGAGGCGGTTCTCAGAGTCAGTTGATTCTCGTTGTCTCTGATTGGGAACCGTATTTAGGTAACCTGGGTTTCGCTTTACATTTCGTGGGTGATTGTTCCTGTCTCTGTGTAGTGTGCACCAGTCAGGCTGTAATAGGTTTCACTTTCCGTTTGTTGTTTTGTATTATTTAGTTGTTCATGTATAGTTCGTTCGTTTTGTCTTCTCTAAATAAACATGAGTAACCTACACGCTGCATTTCGGTCCGACTCTCTTTCAACTAAAGAAGAACGTCGTTACAGAATCACCCACCACACTCGGACCGAGCAGCGTGTTAACAGGCAGGTGCAGCCCAAAGAGGAGCCGCGCATTAAGGATTTCTGGACATGGGAGGAAATCCTTGACGGAAGAGGACCCTGGGCTAAACCAGAGGAGTGTAGCCGCCCAAAGGTGCAGCAGGCGAAGAGGAAACAGGAGCTGGAAGGAAAAGGACCCTGGGCTCAGCCTGGTGAATATCGCCGCCCTAAGGAGGAATTAGAAGTGGCTGAAGCGGAGAGGCGCTGGTATGAGGAGGCAGCAAGGCGACGTGGATGGAAACAGGAGCAGCCCACAATGGAATACAGTATGGATATAACGACGTGGGAAGAAATAGACAGGTGGGCGGCCGACCCAGAGAGAGTGCCGGTGCCCGCCTGGGATTCGCTGGAGCAGTGCGAAGAGGGCTATAGAAGAATGGAGTCGAAAAGAAAGTCACGGCGGCGCAGAGCGAAACCCGAAAAGCAGCCCCAAAAATGTATTGGGGGGGGCTATCAGGGGGAGTGGCTGAGTCAGAAGACAGACCTGAGTCAACTCTCCCTGTTTATTGTGAAGAGCCAAGGAGGAGGTCAGAACCAGTGTTGGAGGTGAGTGAAGCAGAGACTGTGAAGGAGTTAATGGGGAAATTGGAGGAGAGTTTAATGAGGGAGTTGCTAGTTTGGTGCTTTAGGTATAATATTCGAACGACGGAGCGTGTCGGGGATTTAATGGCACCTGGGTCAGCACTCCATACTAGTCCTGAGGTGCGTGTTAGTAGGCTGGTGGAAAGTGTGCCAGCCTCACGCACTAAGCCTCCTGTGTACCTACCTAGCCTTGCACGTCCTGTGCCAGTCCTGCATTCAGGCTCTCCAGTACACCTTCACGGTCCAGTCCATCCTGTGCCACCTTCACACACCAGTCCTCCGGTAGTAGCTTCCCGCACCAAGTTTCCTGTGCCTGTCCTTTATCCAGTACCACCTCCACACCCCAGCCCTCCAGTAGCAGCTCCCTGCACTAGGCTTCCTGTGCGTGTCCTCGGCCCAATACCACCAGTGCCAGCACCACGCATCAGGCCTTCAGTGCGCCTCGCCTGTTCAGCGCAGCCAGCGCTTTCTCCCTCTCCTGCGCTGTCGGAGTCTCCCGCCTGTTCAGCGGTTCTAGAGCCTTCCTCCTCTACATCGCTGTCGGAGCCTCCTGCCTGTATAGAGCAGCCTGAGCTGCCAGTCTACATGGAGCAGCCAGAGCTGTCAGTCTGCATAAAGCAGCCAGAGCTACCAGTCTGCATGGAGTTGCCAGTCTGCATGGAGTTGCCAGTCTGCATGGAGTTGCCAGTCTGCATGGAGTTGCCAGTCTGCAAGGAGCTGCCAGTCTACAAGGAGCTGCCAGTCTGCAAGGAGCTGCCAGTCTGCAAGGAGCCGCCAGAGCTGTCAATCTGCATGGAGCAGCCAGAGCTGCCAGTCAGCATGGAGCAGCCAGAGCCGACAGTCTCCATGAAGCCGCCAGAGCTGTCAGTCAGTATGGAGCAGCCAGAGCCGCCAGTCAGCATGGATCTGCCAGTCAGCCAGGATCCGCCAGTCAGCCAGGATCTGCCAGTCAGCCAGGATCCGCCAGTCGGCCAGGATCTGCCAGTCAGCCAGGATCTGCCAGTCAGCCAGGATCCGCCAGTCAGCCAGGATCCGCCAGTCAGCCAGGATCCGCCAGTCAGCCAGGATCTGCCAGTCAGCCAGGATCCGCCAGTCAGCCAGGATCTGCCGGATTCAACTGCTTGTCTGGGCTTTTTCTCAGTGCTGGGCTTTTTCTCAGTACTGGGCTTTTTCTCAGTGCTGGGCTTCTCAGTACCGGGCTTCCCCTCAGTACCGGGCTTCCCCTCAGTCCCGAGCTGCCCCTCAGTCCCGAGCTGCCCCTCAGTCCCGAGCTGCCTCAGTCCCGAGCTGCCCCTCAGTCACGAGCTGCTCCTCTGTTATGTAGGGTTCTGGGTGAGGACTATTCGGCCATGGTCGGCGGTTAGGGTGGATTATCCATGGACGCGAAGGGGAGGAACAATGACATTTATGAAGTGGGGTCCACGACCGGAGCCGGAACTGCCACCATGGACAGATGCCCACCCGGACCCTCCCTATGGTTTTGAGGTGCGTTCGGGAGTCCGCACCTTAGGGGGGGGGGGGTTCTGTCACGCCTTGGTCATTGTATTTTGTGTTTTCGTTATATATTTGGTTAGACCAGGGTGTGACATGGGTTATTGTATTGTATTTTCGTATTGGGGTTTTGTAGTGTTTGGGATTGTAGCTAATTAGGGGTGTGTGTGTTTAATAGGTTTGGCTGCCTGAGGCGTTTCTCAATCAGAGTCAGGTGATTCTCGTTGTCTCTGATTGGGAACCGTATTTAGGTAGCCTGGGTTTCGCTTTACATTTCGTGGGTGATTGTTCCTGTCTCTGTGTAGTGTGCACCAGTCAGGCTGTAATAGGTTTCACGTTCCGTTTGTTGTTTTGTATTATTTAGTTGTTCATGTATAGTTCGTTCGTTTTGTCTTCTCTAAATAAACATGAGTAACCTACACGCTGCATTTCGGTCCAACTCTCTTTCAACTAAAGAAGAACGTCGTTACATTTTGTCTCTTTCAATCAAACTTTGAGAAAAAATCAGTAGCGCCCGCAATGTGTTTTGTGTGGGGAAGTGCTTAGTAATAAGTCTCTCAAAACAAACAAATTAATAAAATGACACATCCAGGCACAACATGACTGTAAACCCAGGGAGTTCTTTCAGAACAGAGCAGGAGGAAGCGATGTCCTGCCTGGCAAAAATCAGTAGATGTTCTGCTCCAGTTTGGCACCACATACCTATGCAAGTCAGGGTTATCAAGTACATAAACCGTGTCAATGCTGAGCATGACGTCAGTGTTACACTGCCAAAAACTGAGCCCAGAATAGACATGCTTGTTGAAAACTTCAACCAGCCACACACCTCTCATTAGGACCGTGTGTATGTGTGTGTTTTCTGGTCTACATTTGTGTGATGTGATCAATCCATTTATTACAGTTCAGAATTAAAATGCTTTATTGTATTTTAACAGCAACAATTCCAAACTAGACAGGTATATAAGGGTGTTTTTAAATGGGGAAAAATAAACATGAATATATATTTATGGGAATTTCCTTTTTTTATATTTTTTTATATTGCATTATTTTTTGGCATAATGGCAATGGAATGTACCGATATTTACGTATAGTTGCATATTTTCCTAAGCTTGGGTCCCAGGAAAACACAATTTCTAATTTGGGTCCCAGGCTGAAAAGGTTTAAGAACCCCTGCCCTATCAGATTGTGCCGCTGTACCCAGGGAAATAAGTCTTTATATTCCACACAGTGTTTTCACAAAGACAGCATAATTATAAACCTGGAGACGAAGAACTTCAGCAAAACCGCCTTGAAGTGTTAATTCTTTCTCTTCAATTGTGTACAATACACTGTCACTCTTATCTACTCTGCTGGCTGGCTCAGTCACTGGCCTGTGAAGGTGTTTCAGGGAGAACGCAAGGGGAGTGTTGAGGGAGGCTTCCCCAGTGCTTGTGTTCTGACAGGACTTCTTTGCTTCAGGTAGCCATTTTCTGATCCGAAGCCAATTACTTGGAGTACAAGCGGATTAGCTGAGCCGCGATTCACATGCACAAACACACACATGATACTTCGATGTCATTAAGTGGACAATCTGTAATTCCCATAGAGCCTTTTGACATTACGTTTTGTATATTGAGCTTGTATATTCTCTACACTACATGTTTGTAAGTTAAATGCTATTGGAGCTGTGTTTTTCAAAGGTACCACTTAATACCAAGGTGGAAATGGATTTATTAAAATGAGCACTGTTCCCTTTTAATTCATGCAGTGTGGCAAAACCCCAAATATTTTTCATCATCAGGTCGAACAGTAGCCAATCGAGTTGACTTCATGCACATTGCTTTGGTAGCAGACACACTTTTATCATGACTGCTTGGGCCCATGCCACTAGGGCTTTGCTTGGAGTGCCTGGCAGCCTAGTGGAGACTGAAATGGGTTTTTAAGTCTGCAAGCTAGCCCAGAAAATACAGTGCTCTCATGGCCATATATTTTAATCTGAAACCAGACATCCCTGAAGGCTTCGTACACCACTGACTTGAGATCTACTGCATGCAACTAAGGATGTCCTAAATTGGGCACGGCAAAGGTATGTTATGTAACTCAGTTCATACATTTCAATTTTAAAACTTCATAATGCACCCCATTTTCAAAACTTTTCGAAAGATAACAGAGAGAAGCTTCAAAGTGAGAGAGGTTACAGTGAACTCAAAAGATGGCGTGGCCTTTTGAAATGTCATCCTTTGTCATCTCTGAAGACTGACCTTCCAGCACAGAAGAACAATGGTGAGTTGATAAGTTACAATAGACCCTGTACTAGGAGAGGAATACTCTCGTAATAGTAGGCAGAGGTGAAATCTAACGCTGCACCTTGTCAGGCTGGTGCATGAAAAGCTGTTTAAATGTAAAAAGGTGTAACTCATTGTGTAATCCTCTCATAGTCTATGGATTGTTCTACTCTGGTGTCTCTCTGTGTGATTAGAATGAGCAAACTACAGAGCAACCACAAACCCATTTGATTTGGGGTATTACTCCTTTATTTGCATATGCTCATCAGTCTCAATCAACAGTCACAGTTGTATAGGCTAATGTCATACATTGGGCTCGTTTTAACATTTTAGGATGTTTTGTTGCACAGAAATCCACAGTGCTTCGGATGACTGGCTGCTGTATAGGCTAACGTCATATATTGGTCTTGTTTTAGAATTGTATTGAAAATGCATTAGAGCCCATATTAGAACCTAAACCAGGATGACAGAAAAGACAATATAAAATCAATTTCAGATTAGGTTTATAATCTTTACTCATGTGTCCTTTCTGCTTTAAACACAGATGATAGAATCATCGGCAGGTGTTTAATTAGGTTATTTTGTGGAATAGGATCCCAAATCACATCATTACAGGGCTCCATTGTTTTCTGTTTAAAACGTTTTCCATTTTCAGTGCATAAATTCTCATGTTTTATGGGACTACGGGGCTCAACTCCCTCAGTCAATTATATGGCTTCCTAATATTTATTGTATGCAAATAAAACTATAAATACACCAAATTCATAATGTCGGTGAAATGTACAATAATCCCCATTATTCTAACAGTCACACACTCATTCACTCTTCCTCTTTTTAGGTCCAACACACCACACACATACACACACCTCCCTCTCTGTTCTCATGCACACACACTGACTATTCTCTATTCTCACAAGATGCCTGCAGAACTGCTTGATACTGGGTAAAGCACCATTATGATGATTAGGTGGAGTGAGTTTGAGGCTGGGTAGCGAATTCTAACTTGAAACACAGCAGGTTTCTCTCCCACACATATTAATTATGCATCAACCCCCATTCACTCAACCAATGCTATAGCTCTGAGTACAGGTAAACAGTGCAATGCTAAACATAGTAGACAACCACAGTTTGACCATCCCCGTGGCGAACGCACTGTGCTGTAGAAACAATTGTTGGCATTAAAAAACTGACAGAGTGATGCGCAATGGTGTGAAAGGACATCAACATTGTTACAGATTAATTATATATTATGTAGCCTTCTGTACAGAGGTGTATACTACGAAGCAATCGAGATCGACTCAGGGTTTTCTAAAGCTTCGGTTAGCTTCCCATTCCAGCGGGGCATCATTCTGTTGGCAGGTCAGTGCCTCATTTACATTTGTGCTAAAATCAAAATGAAAGAAAAGTTACAGTCTCTTGCAAATTCAGCAGGCTGTCGTGTGAAATAGACTTTAGATGTGCCGTCTTTATTGTATTACTTCGGTGTGCTTTGGTGTGGTTATCAATGCACAATCACCTTTTTTACCACTCCTGTCGAGTGTCATACAAATGTCATACAAATGTTTTGCTGTGTGCATTTTTCGTTACTAAATGTGTAATATTTGAAAATTGTTTTTGTTATACAGAAAAACACATTTGATTAATTATATATTTAATCATTTGTCTTCTTCAAATGAAGTAGATGATGACGCAATCTTTGCGAGAGGGAAGGAATCTGATTTCATTGGTCCTCAACTCAGACACTTTTTTCACGATACATGAGCAGTTTAGCCCTGAACGATTTGTTGCCATAGAAATTTACCTGGCTAAAAGGTGAGCCACTTTTGTGGTACTGGTTATCCCAAGTTGAACTACGAGTTGACCAAAGTTACCTTGCTAACTTCTTAATACATTCGTAGTATAGGGCTCAAGATAATGCCAGATTAGATTATACTGTATGCACTGTGTTTGCAGATCTGATGTGTATAGTTCAGAAATATATGACCTTTTAGTGTAATGCTCTGGACCCCATGTTGTTTAATGGATAACAGGAACATTTAAAGTGCACTCTTCAGTCTCTCTTTCTGCCCACAGTGAGCCCCTCATTACACTCAGAGATGGGTGATTATTGACAGATGCAACTGCCACTGAGTTATTTGAATTCTGTGGATAAAACCATCAACGATTAGAGGGTGGTTACCACAGAATTTTAATTTGCATGTTCCTTTTGTTACTTTCTAAGAAAAAATACACGTTTCAAAGTTCTACCTCTTCATCCACAGTTTAGGGCCCTATAAAATCCATGATGCAGATAAAGAAAGAATCACGTAATCCAGACATTAAAACGGAATTCAACAATATACATTTTTGGTCAAACTTAGTACAAGATTAATTAAATGTTTTGAATTAATTAAAAAATGTATTGATTCGCAAAAGTTCAAGTGATTTATATTTCTTGTGACTCACTTTGTATAGCCAATTCGGAATGCTAATGAAAACAGTCTTAAGAGTACACTGAAAGGCGTCCCCAAAAACCTTCTAAATTAAATGTTAACTCCAAAGTAGGCAGAATGATATCATGATTATTGGTATCATTCGGGTGGGCATTTGTTTTGCAAACTCCATCATCACAGGTGCAGTAAACATTGCTAGCCAAACACATTCCTCTCTCACTAGGTGCACACTTAAATGATAGTATTACACACAAAAAAGTATTTTGGTGTGATTTATGCATTGACCTGAACTCTATAAATAATTTGAATTTTGACAGTGAACATTTTGGAAAATACAAAGAAATACAACATTTAAGAAGCAGTTGAATACCTAACTGGTCCGTTAACTATTGGCTTGCTCCCTCCCTCCCTCCCTCCCTCCCTCCCTCCCTCCCTCCCTCCCTCCCTCCCTCCCTCCCTCCCTCCCTCCCTCCCTCCCTCCCTCCCTCCCTCCCTCCCAACCACATGTACAGCATATGCGTCTATATTGTGCACACACATAGCCCTCTCATAAGGCCAATGCTTCGATACCTCGGTACACCAGACTGCCTGTGTGGAGCTTTCTCTTACATCAGCCCCGACACCATAAGGTGACTTGTGGGAGAGGCTGCTTTGAAGACGTCACCCATTTGCATTCAAAGGGACGGGTTGGGCCAAACCGACTGATGCTCAGATCAAAACTTCACCAACAGCAGGGCAGGGGGACGTGCGGCCCATTTTCATGACCCACAAGTTTTTGAGAAACCTAATTTGCACCCATAATGCCACATGTAAATCCCCTCTGATATAATACCATAAGATATTCACCAACCTGTCATGTCATTATGGCGACTGTGTTTGCATAAAGAAATTGGATCTTTTTAGAAGGCTACTTACTTCCCGTACTTTGCTGATTTTTTTATTCAGGTGAAATGTACAGAGCCAGCGCAAGGGCATGGGAAAGACAAAGTCAACAAAAGCTGATATTGCTGCCGTTTAATTGATTTCGTACTTTCAATACTGTCGCAATCTTTCTGATGCAGTTTGGCTAATGATGAATATGCACTCAATGCAAGGGCAGAACAAAGACAAAGTAAACAAAACTGTTCATTATAGTTTCATTGATTTCATGCTTATTTTATGATATAGAATCGGCTGCTACTTAGCTACAATCCATGCTCGCATCAGCCAAGTGAACATGACTCAGCGCTTGGCTGCAGAGTTTCCCCAACCTGCTAAACATGATGGATTTGTTTTTGCTGTTAATTGTCTGGTTGTCTGGTTAATTGCCTGCAATGTGTCATATGGATGACATAGACATGAAATTGTAAAAACTGTGGTTTAACTTTTACAGCTCCGCGTCTGTTTGGTAGCAAACAATGCCCAGCCTTGAACAAGGCACTGAGCTGACTTTGGGCTATAGAGCGATATTCCGTGGAATTCTTGGTGGCATTCACTTGAGGTGTTGTGCCACAATGGCTTCATGACACAGTAATTTGTCTGACACTGCATAGCATGTCATGGCTGTTTAAAACTCAATATTTTCTCAGCATTATCCCAATACAATGTAAAACGTCCCTGGTGAGGCATCTGAAGAGAAAGAAATGTCACTCTGCAATAATTATTATTAGAAAAAGAAATTGGGAGGTGGGGTAGTTCAGCTTTGTTATTGAAGATACACTACATATACAAACGTATATGGACACCCCTTCAAATTAGAGGATTCTGGCTATTTCAGCCACATCCGTTGCTGACAGGTTTATAAAATCGAGCACACAGCCATGCAGTCTCCATAGAGAAACATTGGCAGTAGAATGGCCTTACTGAGGAGCTCTGTGACTTTCAGCGTGCAACCTTCATAGGATGCCACCTTTCCAACAAGTCAGTTTGTCAAATTTCTGGCCTGCTAGAGCTACTGTAAGTGCTGTTATTGTGAAGCGGAAACGTTTAGGAGCAACAGCGGCTCAGTCGCAAAGTGGCCACACAAGCTCACAGAACGTGACCACCGAGTGGTCTGTCCTCGATTGCAACACTCAATACCTAGTTCCAAACTGCCTCTGGAATCATACAGCATACAAATACATTCTAGACAATTACGTGCCTCCAACTTTGTGGCAACAGTTTGGGGAAGGCCCTTTTCTGTTTCAGCATGACAATGCCTCTGTGCACAAAGTGAGGTCCATACAGAAAAGGTTTTTCAAGTTCGGTGTCAAAGAATTTTACTGGCTTGCACAGAGCCCTGACCTTAATTTTTCGGATGAATTGGATGCTCTTGTGGCTGAATAGAATCAAGTCCCCGAAACCAATGTTCCAATATCTAGTGGAAAGCCTTCCCAGAAGAGCGGATACTGTTATAGCAGCAAAGTGTGGGACCAACTCCATATTAATGCCCGTGGTTTTGGAATGAGATGTTCGACAAGCAGGTGTCCAATTACATTTGGTCATGTAGTGTCGGTGTTGGCTTCTATCAGTGTAATTGTCTGCATTTCTTCCAATCACCCATATATATATATATATATATATATATATATATATTTAAACCTTCTTTATTATTTCCCCCTAACCCTACCAACCCTTCCCTAACTTTCGTCCTTGGCGCCCGGGGGCGTCATACTGCCTTTTACCATCATTACGCGTATCAGCGCTCATTGCACTCACCTGGATTCTTTCACTTTGTTGATTGCCCCTTATATTCTCTTCCTAAGTTTGTTCCCCTTGTCAGCATTGATGTCGTTATTTTTCCCTTGTGCAGATGCTGTCCGGGTTCTGTTTCCGGTCTGTTAAATGTTCACTCCCTGTACATGCTTCTCGTCTCTCAACGTTTGTCCTTACAAACCTAATGGACAACAATACTTAGGCTTCCACTTTCAACATATACTGTAAAATACTACATACATTTTGCAGACAGTGTATTTTATATAATTATTATTATTTATTTTTTTGTCCCAGCCTTCAGCTACCCTCAACCCTTCCTATCTATCTCTGAAGACCATCCAGTTTTGATTTCTAGCTGCCAAATATTTTTCCACTGTGCTGTGATGTTTCACATTCTCATAGTTTCTACTGTAAATGAAAGAAACACTTTTGCTAAGATAATTATTCTATTGATATATTGACTATTGATATATTGACTATCAAATCACCCAGCAGTGCTATTTGCAGAGTTAGCTCCAAGTAAATGTTAATTTTTTTTTGCCCTTCAGTCAAAAACCAGCTACATAAGGGTAGCACCAAAACAAGTGATCTAATAATTCTGTCTATTTGCAGCAAAATCTGCAGAACTGGGATTGTTGCAGTGCTCATATATATTTTGTTCTATTGGTTGCAAGAATTGTGTATGTTAATTTAAATAGATTTTTTTTAATCCAGCATTTGTGTATTGGTTCATGAACCGTGGTCCATGGAATCGTTACATCGAAAATCTCCTCTCAACTATTTTTGATTTGATTTAATTTACTAGGATCCCCATTAGCTGATGCAAAGGAAACCTGTATGGCCTGGCTGTACTTTTTTTGGTCTTTAAATTAAACTGGTATACTTTTTTATTTATCACAATTTTCATAAGCCAATTGTGGTCTTTATTGCAGGGCCAACAGACAAGTTCCTTCTTCTCTTTCCACTTGCCTCCATTTTTGCAGTAATGCTGCAAATTGTTGTAATTTTGGATAGAGCAGATATTTCCATATATTTTTATTAACTGCATGTGTGACATAACTCCACCAGTCCTATTTATGATCTAATTTACAAAAATCTTTATTTTTTTAAATACACGTTTTTTTTTCAATTAGTATATTTGAGTTTAACCATAATATTTGTTTTAATATTTGTTCTCTTTTCTGGGGGACTAAACAAAAATTTCAACCATCTTTCTATTTTTTCTGTTTTAGAAATAGCGATATTTTGGAGATTATTTCATTTTAAGCTGAAAGTGAGGTTGTAATCTGAATGAATGGAAAATACCATTCATTAACTCTTGAAACTCCCCATCCCGGATCCGGGATCGTGACTAAAGCCTCAGGCTCTTTAGCATAACGCAACGTTAACGATTTCTGAAAATCGCAAATAAAATGAAAATAATGCGCCTACTCTCAAGCTTAGCCTTTTCTTAACAACACTGTCATCTCAAATTTTCTAAATATGCTTTTGAACCATAGCAATTCACAAATTTGTGTAAGAGTATGCTAAGCTAGTTTAGCATTTTGAGTAGCATTTAGCACGCAACATTTTCACAAAAACCAGATAACCAAATAAATAAAATCATTTACCTTTGAAGAGCTTCGGATGTTTTCAATGAGGAGACTCTCAGTTACATAGCAAATGTGCAGTTTTTCCTGAAAGCTTCTTTGTGTAGGAGAAATCGCTCCGTTTTGTACATCACATTTGGCTACCGAAACGAACCGAAAATTCAGTCACCTACAACGTCAAACTTTTTCCGAATTAACTCCATAATATCGACCGAAACATGGCAAACGTTGTTTGGAATCAATCCTCAAGGTGTTTTTTCACATATCTCTTCATTGATATATCGTTCGTGGAAGCCTGCATTCTTCTCTGAATTCTGTGGAAAAATACTTGCAGCTGACTTTTGCGCACCAATTTCGGCGCAGGACACCGGGCGGACACCTGGTAAATGTGGTCTCTTATGGTCAATCTTCCAACGATATGCCTACAAATACGTCACAATGCTGCAGACACCTTGGGGAAACGACAGAAAGGGCTGACTCACTCCTCTCGCATTCACAGCCATATAAGGATACTATGGAAAACTGAGCCTCAAAAATCCTGCTCATTTCCTGGATGCCGTTTCATCTTGGTTTTGCCTGTAGCTCACGTTCCAGGGCACGCACAGAAAATATCTTTGCAGTTCTGGAAACGTCAGAGTGTTTTCTTTCCAAAGCTACCAATGATATGCATAGTCGAGCATCTTTTTGTGACAAAATATTGCGCTTAAAACGGGCACGTCTTTTTATCCAAAAATGATATAGCGCCCCTAGAGTTTCAACAGGTTAACATGGGATGAGTCATTCTTACAAATGTAATTTTGTCTGGGCTATGACTGAAACATTTATCAAGTTGATTTTTCCACAAATAGACAGGTGCTGTCCTTTCCATTGTAGAAAATTCTTATCTAATTTGGCTGACTTTCTATTAAAATGTACTATTGTGAGATAATTTCTTTCTTTCGGGATATGAATACCGAGTACATCCACTTCACCGTCAGACAATTTATATTTATATTTATTTATATTTATATTTTTTAGAGTTTCAATACGTAATATGATGCAATTACCATTATTCGGTTTTAATCCAGAGAGGTTAGAACAATTATCTATATCCTCTATGAGGCTGTGCAGGGATCCAAATTGCAGATTTAATAGAAAACATGAATAGTCAGCGTAAAATGACACTTAATTTTAAGCCCTAGATTTCAAGCCCGTTGATATTATTGTTGGATCTGATTTTAATACTTAACATTTCGATGGCCATAATAAATATGGCGATAATGGACAGCTTTGTTTTACTCCTCTTGAAAATGTAATACTTTCTGAGAAGTACCCATTATTTACTATTTTATACCTGGAGTAACTATACAAAACTTTAACCCATTGTATAAGAGATGCTTCACCATAGGGATGGTGCCAGGTCTCCTCCAGACGACGTGACGCTTAGTATTCACGCCAAAGAGTTCAATTTTGGTTTCATCAGTCCAGGCAATCTTCTTTCTCATTGTCTGTTAGGTGCCTTTTGGAAAACTCCAAGTGGGCTGTTATGTGCCTTTTACTGAGGAGTGGCTTCCGTCTGGCCGGGAGAACCTTCTGGAAGATTCTTCCATCTCCACAGAGGAACTCTAGAGCTCTGTTAGAGATACCATCAGGTTCTTGGTCACTTCCCTGAGCAAGGACCTTCTCCCCCGATTGCTCAGTTTGGCCGGGCTGCCAGCTCTAGGAAGAGTCTTAGTGGTTCCATACATCTTAGTTCCATACACATTGATCTGATATGGGTACTCCCTGTATACAGTGCCTTCGGAAAGTATTCAGACCCCTTGACTTTTTCCACATCTTTTTCCACACAATCCTCAACAATCTACACACAATACCCCACAATGACAAAGCGAAAACAGGTTTTTAGAAATTTTACCAAATGTATAAAACCATTGGAAACAGAAATACCTTATTTACATAAGTATTCAGACCCTTTGCTATGAGACTTGAAATTGAGCTCAGGTGCATCCTGCTTCCATTGATCATCCTTGAGATGTTTCTACAACTTGATTGGAGTCCACCTGTGGTAAATTCAATTGATTGGACAATATTTGGAAAGGCATACACCTGTCTATAAAAGCTCCCACAGTTGACAGTGCATGTCAGAGCAAAAACAAGCCATGAGGTTGAAGGAATTGTCCGTAGAGATCCGAGACAGGTATGTGACGATGCACAGATCTTCGGAAGGGTACCAAAACATTTCCGCAGCATTGAAGGTCCCCAAGAACACAGTGGCCTCCATCATTCTTAAATGGAAGACTTTTGGAACCACCAAGGCTCTTCCTAGAGCTGGCCACCTGGCAAAACTGAGCAATCGGGGGAGAAGGGCCTTGGTCAGGGAGGTGACCAAGATCCCGATGGTCACTCTGACAGAGGTCTAGAGTTCCTATGTGGAGATGGGAGAACCTTGAAGAAGGAAAACCATCTCTTTAGCAGTCCACCAATCAGGCATTTATGGTAGAGTGGCCAGATGGAAGCCAATCCCCAGTAAAAGGCACATGGCAGCCCGCTTGGAGTTTGCCAATAGGAACTTAAGGTACTCTCAGTTCATGAGAAACAAGATTCTCTGGTCTAATGAAACCAAGATTGAACTCTTTGGCCTAAATGCCAAGCTGGAGGAAACCTGGCTCCATCCCAACGGTGAAGCATGGTGGTGGCAGCATCATGCTGTGGGGGTGTTTTTCAGCGGCAGTGACTGGGAGACTAGGCAGAATCGAGGAAAAGATGGATGTTGCAAAGTACAGAGAGATCCGTGATGAAAACCTGCTCCAGGGGGCTTAGGACCTCAGACTGATGTGAAGGTTCACCTTCCAACAGGACATCGACCCTAAGCACACAACCAAGACAACGTAGGAGTGGCTTCGGACACGTCTCTGAATGATCTTGAGTGGCCCAGGCAGACCCCGGACTTGAACCCGATCGAACATCTCTGGAGAGACCTGGAAATTGCTGTGCATCAATGCTCCCCACCCAACCTGACAGAGCTTGAGAGGATCTGCAGAGAAGAATTGGAGAAACTCTCCGAAAATACAGGTGTGCCAAGCTTGTAGCGTCATACCCAAGAAGACTCGAGGCTGTAATTACTGCCAAAGGTGCTTCAGCAAAGTATTGAGTAAACGGTGTGAATACTTATGTAACTGTGATATTTCTGGGTTAGTGCGTAGATTGATGAGGGAAAAAAACTATTTCATCCATTTTAGAAGAAGGTTGTAACTTTAAAAAAATTGGAAAAAGTCACGGCACTGGCACAAATATATCTTGATTAGATACGTGTTCAACCCCCTGAGTCAATACATATTAGAATCACCTTTGGTAGTGATTACAGATTAGAGTCCGTATGGGTAAGTCTCTAAGAGCTTTCAACACCTTGATTTTGTGAAACATTTGCCTATTATTATTTTCAAAATTCTTCAAGCTCTGTCAAATTGGTTGTTGATTATTGCTAGACAACCATTTTCAGGTCTTGCCATAGATTTTCAAGCATATTTAAGTTAAAACCGTAACTCGGCCGCTCATGAACATTCACTCTCTTCTTCGTAAGCAACTCCAGAGTAGATTTGGCCTTGTGTTTTAGGTTATAGTCTTGCTGAAAGGTGAATTCATTTCCCAGTGTCTTGTGGAAAGCAGACTGAAACAGGTTTTCCTCTAGGATTTTGCCTGTGCTTAGCTCCATTCTGTTTATTTTTTATCCTGGAAAACCACCCAGTCCTTGATGAATAGAAGCATACCCATAACATGATGCAGCCACCAGTATGCTTGAAAATATGGAGAGTGGTACTCAGTAATGAGTTGTATTGGATTTGCTCCAAACATGACACTTTGTATTCAGAAAAAAAAATTGCTTTGTCATATTTTTTGCACTATTACTTTAGTGCCTTGTTGCAAACAGGCTTTATTCTTTCACTCTGTAAATTAGGTTAGATTTGTGGAGTAACTAAAATTTTGTTGATCCATCCTAAGTTGTCTTCTATCACAGCCATTAGCTCTGTAACTATTTTAAAGTCACCATTGACCTCATCGTTAAATCCTTTGCGAGTCCTTCCTCTCCGGCAACTGAGTTAGGAAGGACGCCTATGTCTATGTAGTGACTTGGTGTAATGATACAGCTTAATGTATTTTTGTTGAGGTACAGCACAGAGAGCACCTCGCACACTCAGCTTTGTTGCGATACATTGAGTTTCCTTGCAGGCCTATTTGGCTGGGAAACTGTGAAGCCAGCTGTATAGCCTATTTCTGTTCATGGGTCTTTTATTAATGAATGTGAAAACAATGTGTCTGTTTGCTTATTTTCATTAAATCATGCATAACTGTTCTTTTATATGGCGTAAAGTAAATATGTTCATATGGACAGAATAGTATGTGTAGGCTATTGCATACTTGATCAGTTATGAAAATAAAACATTTAATGCGGAAAAAATGGATCTGGTCTAAGGCCGACCATTGGACGTTTCAAATAAAAAGACACATACACGTAACTATGGAAATGGAAACATTGTGATTTTAGAGACACAAAGTAAGAATAAACTATGATTAAAGGGTTAGGCTATAATTCATATCATTCCAATTCAATCAAGTCACAATAGTTAGCTTTGGTATTGAATGTTTATATAAAATGTCTGCCTTTTCCCCTACATTGTAACAGTCTAATTAGTCAATTTAATATAAGAAAACATCACAAAATTAATTTGGCCAATGTCATTTCATCTAGTCTCATTTATGACATTTTTTGGCGATTTTAAAAGAACAGAATATCATATTTTGAGTTGACTGATTATACTACTATACTATATACAGTGGGGCAAAAAAAGTATTTAGTCAGCCACCAATTGTGCAAGTTGTCCCACTTAAAAAGATGAGAGGCCTGTAATTTTCATCATAGATACACTTCAACTATGACAGACAAAATGAGATTTTTTATTTACATGCAAATTATGGTGTAAAATAAGTATTTGGTCAATAACAAAAGTTTATCTCAATACTTTGTTATATACCATTTGTTGGCAATGACAGAGGTCAAACGTTTTCTGTAAGTTTTCACAAGGTTTTCACACACTGTTGCTGATATTCTGGCCCATTCCTCCATGCAGATCTCCTCTAGAGCAGTGATGTTTTGGGGCTGTTGCTGGGCAACACGGACTTTCAACTCCCTCCAAAGATTTTCTATGGGGTTGAGATCTGGAGACTGGCTAGGACTCTCCAGGACCTTGAAATGCTTCTTACGAAGCCACTCCTTCGTTGCCCGGGCGGTGTGTTTGGGATCATTGTCATGCTGAAAGACCCAGCCACGTTTTATGTTCAATGCCCTTGCTGATGGAAGGAGGTTTTCACTCAAAATCTCACGATACATGGCCCCGTTCATTCTTTCCTTTACACGTATCAGTCGTCCTGGTCCCTTTTCAGAAAAACAGCCCCAAAGCATGATGTTTCCACCCCCATGCTTCACAGTAGGTATGGTGTTCTTTGAATGCAACTCAGCATTCTTTGTCCTCCAAACACGATGAGTTGAGTTTTTACCAAAAAGTTATATTTTGGTTTCATCTGACCATATGACATTCTCCCAAACTTCTTCTGTATCATCCAAATGCTCTCTAACAAACTTCAGACAGGCCTGGGATTAAGCAGGGGGACACATCTGGCACTGCAGGATTTGAGTCCCTGGCGGTGTAGTGTGTTACTGATGGTAGGCTTTGTTACTTTGGTCCCAGCCATCTGCAGGTTATTCACTAGGTCCCCCCGTGTGGTTCTGGGATTTTTGCTCACCGTTCTTGTGATCATTTTGATCCCATGGGGTGAGATCTTGCGTGGAGCCCCAGATCGAGGGAGATTATCAGTGGTCTTGTATGTCTTCCATTTCCTAATAATTGCTCTCTCAGTTGATTTCTTCAAACCAAGCTGCTTACTTATTGCAGATTCAGTCTTCCCAGCCTGGTGCAGGTCTACAATTTTGTTTCTGGTGTCCTTTGACAGCTCTTTGGTCTTGGCCATAGTAAAGTTTGGAGTGTGGCTGTTTGAGGTTGTGGACAGGTGTCTTTTATACTGATAACAAGTTCAAACAGGTGCCATTAATACAGGTAACGAGTGGAGCACAGAGGAGCCTCTTAAAGAGGAAGTTACAGGTCCGTGAGAGCCAGAAATCTTGCTTGTTTGTAGGTGACCAACTACTTATTTTCCACCATCATTTGCAAATAAATTCATAAAAAATCCTACAATGTGATTTTCTGGATTTTTTTCTCATTTTGTCTGTCATAGTTGAAGTGTACCTATGATGAAGATTACAGGCCTCTCTCATCTTTTTAAGTGGGAGAACTTGCACAATTGGTGGCTGACTAAATACTTTTTTGCCCCACTGTATCTATCAAAGATCTATCAACTTCAAGGAATGTGTATGTTGTTACTCGCCTCATGTCTTTATAATATGAATGAGAATGTAGTCGATTTTGTTTTGAAATTAGTATTTGTCCATCTCTCCCATTTGTTCCCATTTTCAATAGAAAAAAATGTACATGACAGATTCACAAGACTATATAATTGTAATGTTCACACTGGTGAAGCCATTGAATGAAATTAATTACAAGGAAATAAAGCTTTAAAAATGCTATAAACCTACATTGTAACCCTGTATAGATTGGACTATCCTTTTCATAACAAATCAAAACCTTTTTTTTTAATAATTGCGTGCTATTCCCTTTATTTTCAGAATCAGTTGATGGTTGTCAGAACAGGGGTCAAGTTCATTGTCTAATTTCACAGATAAATGGTTATTATATTGATAGGCAAACAAATGTGCCATTAATACAAGGAACGAAAAGTGTTTTATGTCACACGATTTGACAGGTAAAGTTATATTACAATGTATTAAAATGTTACATTCCCATGACGGCCAAAAGACGGTTCTAGTTTTAGGAGGTCATACTTAACCTTCTCAGACATGATTTCCAAATATCATTAATGGTCGCCCCCAGCGTGAGTTGTTATATGCACGTGATGTCAGAATGCACTCACTGTTCAAAAATGTGATTGTTACGCAACAGAACAGTTAACACGCGCTGCTTGCTAATTATCTATAGGCTATATTTCAAGTTGTCAATTTCAAGATATTTTAGGTGTGTTCTGCCTCTTCATTAATTCACACAGACGTAGCACATTTCAGTGTTACGGATAATTTATGTTTGAGGCATTAGTGAGCTGGACAAACTTCCCTCTTTGAAAGGAGCCCTTCCCACTTTTTTTCCACACACCAAGTATGCAGACATTTGCACAGTTTTTCACAAACTGGGACATTTTCTGGCCTCAATTGTTGTTTTCCTTACAAATATTAACTATGTGTGCATTCCTACCAAAGCAATTGCCTTATTTTCTGTATATTGTGATGTCGTTTCTACTGTAGCATGAGCTATACAGAGGCTTGCGAAAGTTTTCACCCCCTTGGCATTTTTCCTATTTTGTTGCCTTACAACCTTGAATTAAATTTGTTTTTTGGGGGGGTTTGTTCATTTGATTACACAACATGCCTAGCACTTTGAAGATGCAAAATATGTTTATTGTGAAACAAACAAGAAATAAGACAAAAAAGCTGAAAACTTGAGCGTGCATAACAATTCACCCCTCAAAATCAATACTTTGTTGAGCCACCTTTCTCAGCAATTATAGCTGCAAGTCTCTTGGGGCATGTCTCTATAAGCTTGGCACATCTAGCCACTGGGATTTTTTCGCCCATTCTTCAAGGCAAAACTGCTCCAGCTCCTTCAAGTTGGATGGGTTCCGTTGGTGTACAGCAATCTTTAAGTCATACCACAGATTCTCAATTCGATTGAGGTCTGGGCTTTGACTAGGCCATTTCAAAACATTTAAATGTTTCCCCTTAACCTCTTACATCTATGGGGGCGCTATTTCATTTTTGGATGAAAAACGTTCCCGTTTTAAACAAGATATTTTGTCACAAAAAGATGCTCGACTATGCATATAATTGCTACCGTTCGAAAGAAAACACTCTGACGTGTCTAGAAATACAAAGATCTTCTCTGTGCGTGCCCTATAACGTGAGCTTCAGGCAAAACCAAGATGAGATGGCATCCAGGAAATGACAAGGATTTTTGAGGCTCTGTTTTCCATGATCTCCTTATATGGCTGTGAACGCGAGAGGAGTAAGTCTGCCCTTTCTGTCGTTTCCCCAAGGTGTCTGCAGCATTGTGACGTATTTGTAGGCAGATCATTGGAAGATTGACCATAAGAGACCACATTTACCACGTGTCCGCCCGGTGTCCTGCGCCGAAATTGGTGCGCAAAAGTCACCTGCCAGTATTTTTCCATACGATACAGAGAGTAAAGCAAGCTTCCACGAACTGCATGTCAATGAAGAGATATGTGAAAAAACACCTTGAGGACTGATTCCAAACAACGTTTGCCATGTTTCGGTCGATATTATGTAGTTAATCCGGAAAAAGTTTTACGTTGTAGGTGACTGCATTTTCGGTTCGTTTCGGTAGCCAGACGCAATGTAGAAAACGGAACGATTTCTCCTACACACAGACGCTTTCAGGAAACACTGCGCATTTGGTATGTGACTGAGAGTCTCCTCATTGAAAACATCAGAAGCTCTTCAAAGGTAAATGATTTTATTTATTTGGTTATCTGGTTTTTGTGAAAATGTTGCGTGCTACACAAAATGCTATGCTAGCTTTGCATACTCTTACACAAATTAGTCAATTTCTATGGTTCAAAAGCATATTTTGAAAATCTGAGATGACAGTGTTGTTAAGAAAAGGCTAAGCTTGAGAGCAAACGCATTATTTTAATTTTATTTGCGATTTTCAGAAATCGTTAACGTTGCGTTATGCTAATGAGCCTGAGGCTTTAGTCACGATCCCGGATCCGGGATGGGGAGTTTCAAGAAGTTAAACCATTCGAGTGTTGCTTTAGCTGTATGCTTAGGGTCTTTGTCCTGCTGGAAGGTGAATCCCTGTCCCAGTCTCAAATCTCTGGAAGACCGAAACAGGTTTCTCTCAAGAATGTTCCTGTATTTAGCTCCATCCATCATTCCTTCAATTTTGACCAGTTTCCCTGTCCCTGCCAATGAAAAACATCCCCACAGCTTGATGCTGCCACCACCATGCTTCACTGTGGGGATGATATTCTCGGGGTGAAGGGAGGTGTTGGGTTTTTGCCAGATAGTGTTTTCCTTGATGGCCAAAAAGCTACATTTTTGTCTCATCTGACCAGAGTACCTTCTTCCATATGTTTGGCGAGCCTCCCACATCTTTTATGCAAACACCAAACGTTTTTGCTTATTTTTCTTCTGGACACTCTTCCTTAAATCCCAGCTCTGTGGAGTACAAGACTTAAAGCGGTCCTATGGACAGATAATCCAATCTCCGCTGTGGAGCTTTGCATCTCCTTGCACCTCGTTATCTTTTGTCTCTTTGTTCCCTCTCTGATTAATGCCCTCCTTGCCTGGTCCGTGAGTTTGGGTTGGCGGCCCTCTCTTGGCAGGTTTGTTGTGGTGCGATATTCTTTCCATTTTTTAAATATTGGAGTTAATGGTGCTCTGTTGGGATGTTCAAAGTTTCTGATATTTTTTTTATAACCCATACCTGATCTGTACTTCTCCACAACTTTGTCCCTGACTTGTTTGGAGAGCTCCTTGGTCTTCATAGTGCCGCTAGCTTGGTGGTGCCCCTTGCTTACTGGTGTTGCGGATTCTGGGGCCTTTCAGAATAGGTGTATATATACTGGGATCATGTGACACTTAGATTGCACATTTATTTAACATAATTATGTGAATTCTGAAGTTAATTGGTTGCACCAGATCTTATTTATGTGCTTCACAGCAAAGGGTGGCAAATACATATGCACTCACCACTTTTCCATTTTTTTATTTTTATTCTTTGAAACAAGTTATTATTTTAATTTAAATTAACTAATTTGGGCTATTTTGTTAATGTCTATTACATGACTTTCAAATAAAAATCTATTTCAATTACAGGTTGAGTGGTTTCCTGTTTGCTTATTTATTTCCTTATTTCCTTATACAGCTGACTGAGTGCGGTCTTAGTGCCTGCATTTGTCTGTGGTGGTAAATAAACAGCCATGAAAAGTATAGCTGAAATGTCTCTAGGTAGTGTGGCCTACTCTACTTCAGGCGAGCAAAATGTAGAAACTTCCTTAGATTTTGCGCACCAGCTGTTGTTTACAGGGCCGCTTATGCCGCTAGCTGAATATCCATGTCGTCATTCAGCAACGATTCCGTGAAACATAGAATGTTTTTGATGTCCCGTTGGTAGTATATTCGTGATCGTACCTCGTCTAATTTATTGTCCAATGAATGCGTGTTGGCGAGTAGTATTGACGGTAACAGCAGCTTTCCCATTTCTTCAGGTGCCATTTTATTCAAACCTCTCTGAATTACAGACAAATAATGATACTTATTGGATCACAAAAAAATACATATTTTACATTACCATGTAGTTTCCCAATAAAATGGTCTGATGGTGATTTGGATATACTCGATATACATATCCCAAAATAAATAAATGATCTCACTCCAATACAATTTAATAGAAAGAGCAAAAATAGATAAGATCTTGCTACCATGGAAAGGAAAATACCTTTCTATTTGTGGAACAATCACCATGATTTACTCTGTAGTCTCACCTGAGCTACGCCTGTATGGGAACAGCACCCAGACATATGCGTTAGTATGGAGGGGTTCGTGGGAGAGTTGAAGAAGGTATTAATCCAGCTTTGGCAGGACTCCTGCAGTGTGGCCAACTATGTGGTGGACTTCCCCGCATTGGCAGCGGAGAGTGCCTGGAACCAGGATGCACTGTTCGATATGTTCCTGCACGGAGGAAGTCTCGGAGGAGGTCAAGGACAAGCTTGCTGCTCGGGAGTTACCTACGGATCTCGATTCTCTCATTGCTTTTCGCTCACAAGTCTAGGGATTCCACTTTGCCTCCGAGTCATCCCGGAAATCCCCGGCGATCCCATTGCCAAGAGAACCCAAGGCTTCCCGACCTTCCCCAAGAGTGCGCAAAGACGGCTGAGTCACCGCTTCCCGAGCCTATGCAACCAGGTAGAGCTGGGCTATCACCAGCGAATATGCAATACAGGATCTAGATGAAGTCTTGTTTGTTTTGAGGGACTCTTGGTAATTTTGTGGCCTTTAACGAATTCAGACTCACTGGTAGGAGAGAGTAATTTGGTGGGCCATATGGAGACCTTTCCTGCTTCCCTTGCTCGCACCCGGACCTCTCAACCATTCCCGCGGTGTACCAGGACCTTTGGGAGGTGTTCAACAAGGCCTGGGCTACTTTGCTTCTGCCGTACCGACCATATGACTGCAGGATTGACCTTCTCCTTAGCACTCCGCCCTGGGGACGACTGTACTCGAGACCGTAGACCAAGGCTATGGACACCTACATTGGGGACTACCTAGCAGCAGGATTTAAACGTCCTTCGTCCTCTTCCGCCGGCGCAGGTTTCTTCTTCGTGGAGAAGAAAGGCAACACCCTGTGCATGTGCATCAACTGCTGGGGACACAATGACATAATGGTGAAGAACCGCTACCCGCTACCACTCATCTCCTCGGCCTTTGAGCCACTCCAGGGGGCTCAAAGATCCAAGCTGGATCTACGGAACGCCTACCGCCTGGTGTGGGAATGGGAGAGGGATGAGTGGAAGACCGCCTTCAACACAGCCAGCGGCCACTACGAGTGTTTGGTCATGCCATTTGGCCTAACCAACGACCCTGCTCTATTCCAAATCAAATCAAATTTTATTTGTTACATACACATGGTTAGCAGATGTTAATGCAAGTGTAGTGAAATGTTTATGCTTCTAGTTCTCACCATGCAGTAATATTTAACAAGTAATCTAACCTAAATATTTCACAACAACTACCATATACACACAATTGTAAATGAATGAATAAGAATATGTACATAGAAATATATGAATGAGTGGTGGCCGAACGACATAGGCAAGATGCAGTAGATGGTATTGAGTACAGTATATACATCTGAGATGAGTAATGTAGGGAATGTAAACATTATATGAAGTGGCATTGTTTAATAAAGTGGCTAGTGATAAATTGATTACATCAACTTTTCCATTATTAAAGTGACTAGAGTTGAGTCAGCATGTTTGCAGCAGCCACTCAATGTTAGTAATGGCTGTTTAACAGTCTGATGGCCTTGAGATAGAAGCTGACTTTCAGTCTCTCGGTCCCCGCTTTGATGCACCTGTACTGACCTCGCCTTCTGGATGATAGCGGGGTGAACAGGCAGTGGCTCGGGTGGTTGTTGTCCTTGATCTTTTAAGCCTTCCTGTGACATCGGGTGGTGTAGGTGTAAATATAAAAAGATGTAAATATATCACTAGCCACTTTAACCTCTTGAAACTCTAGGGGCGCTATATCATTTTTGGATAAAAAGACGTGACCGTTTTAAGCGCAATATTTTGTCACAAAAAGATGCTCAACTATGCATATAATTGGTAGCTTTGGAACGAAAACACTCTGACGTTTCCAGAACTGCAAAGATATTTTCTGTGCGTGCCCTAGAACGTGAGCTTCAGGCAAAACCAAGATGAGACGGCATCCAGGAAATGAGCAGGATTTTTGAGGCTCTGTTTTCCATTGTCTCCTTATATGGCTGTGAATGCGAGAGGGGTAATTCTGCCCTTTCTGTCGTTTCCCCAAGGTGTCTGCAGCATTGTGACGTATTTGCAGGCATATCATTGGAAGATTGACCATAAGAGACCACATTTACCAGGTGTCCGCCCGGTGTCCTGCGCCGAAATTGGTGCGCAAAAGTCAGCTGCAAGTATTTTTCCACAGAATTCAGAGAAGAATGCAGGCTTCCACGAACGATATATCAATGAAGAGATATGTGGAAAAAACACCTTGAGGATTGATTCCAAACAACGTTTGCCATGTTTCGGTCGATATTATGGAGTTAATTCGGAAAAAGTTTGACATTGTAGGTGACTGAATTTTCGGTTCGTTTCGGTAGCCAAATGTGATGTACAAAACGGAGCGATTTCTCCTACACACAGACGCTTTCAGGAAAAACTGCGCATTTGGTATGTAACTGAGAGTCTCCTCATTGAAAACATCCGAAGCTCTTCAAAGGTAAATGATTTTATTTATTTGGTTATCTGGTTTATGTGAAAATGTTGCGTGCTAAATGCTACTCAAAATGCTAAGCTAGCTTAGCATACTCTTACACAAATTAGTGAATTGCTATGGTTCAAAAGCATATTTTGAAAATCTGAGATGACAGTGTTGTTAAGAAAAGGCTAAGCGTGAGAGTAGTCGCATTATTTTCAGAAATCGTTAACGTTGCGTTATGCTAATGAGCCTGAGGCTTTAGTCACGATCCCGGATCCGGGATGGGGAGTTTCAAGAAGATAAACAATGCTACCTTATATAATGTTACTTACCCTACATTATTCATCTCATATGCATACGTATATACTGTACTCTATATCATCGACTGCATCCTTAAGTAATACATGTATCACTAGCCACTTTAACTATGCCACTTTGTTTGCATACTCATCTCATATGTATATACTGTACTCGATACCATCTACTGTATCTAGCCTATGCTGCTCTGTACCATCACTCATTCATATATCCTTATATACATATTCTTTATCCCCTTACACTGTGTATAAGACAGTAGTTTAGGAATTGTTAGTTAGATTACTTGTTGGTTATTGCTGCATTGTCGGAACTAGAGGCACAAGCATTTCGCTACACTCGCATTAACATCTGCTAACCATGTATATGTGACAAATAAAATTTGATTTGATTTTGATTTGATTTGAACAGCATTCTTACATAGGTATTGCTCTTGTCCAGATGGGTTAGGGCAGTGTGATTGCGATTTCGTCATCTGTGGACCTATTGGGGCGGTAAGCAAATTGGAATGGGTGTCAGGTAGGGTGGAGGTGATATGGTCCTTTACTAGTTACTCAAAGCACTTCATGATGATGGAAGTGAGTGCTACTGGGCGGTAGACATTTAGCTCAGTTACCCTGTTAAGACTCGGGACAATACTGCCCCCTTTGGAAGAATTGCTTGCCCATAGTAAACAGAAGAAAAATCTGTCCAAAATTGCTAATATGTGCATTTAATCATTATTGTTGAATAGAAAATACGATAAAGCTTCTAAAACCGTTTGAATTATGTCTGTAACTCACAGGGCAGCCAATCTCCCAAACTATTTCTCTCATCAGGAAAGTTGGGCCAACTTTGACGTCATCGCCCCCACCCTTCCCAACCAGCTATGGATCTGGGATCAGTTTCTGTGTCTTCCGCGAGATATCTTCTTCCAATAGAGCTTGTCATTGTGCAATTCCCGCGAGCTTTGACCTTTTGGCAGGCAAAATACTAGGTGTCGCGAGAAAATAGATGCGCTGGCGCGAATGGTACACAGTCATTCCTTCGTTCCAGATTGTCTGAGAGGAGTTGCTTTTGTCCGGTCGAATCGGCAATTGTTTTGTACGTTAATAACATCCTAAAGCTTGATTCGACATATAATATGTAAGTTTTGATGTGCAACTGTGCGGAACCAGAAGTCATTTTGGGTGCATTTCAGCTGAAGCTGTTAGCATATGCTAATACAAAGACACACAACTTGAAACCAAACGATGTATTGGGTAAGTACGACTCCTTCCACTACATTCTGATCGAAGACCATCAAAGGTAAGGGAATATTTATGTTGTAATTTTGTATTTCTGTTGACTCCAACATAGCGGGAAAATATTGCTTACGTCTGAGCGCCGCCTCAGATTATTGCCTAGTGAACAAATTCTGTAACGTTAAAAATAAATGTAACATAGCGGTTGCATTAAGAAGCAGTGTATCTTTCTAACTATATGTAGAACATGTATATTTAGTCAAAGTTTATGATGTGTATTGCTCTTATCTGGCGTTATCTGGCGGAGCTATCTATAAATTCTCCGGACATTTTTTTGCATTTTTTGAACATGGCATCAATGTAAACGGAGATTTATGGATATAAATTGCATATTATTGAAAAAAACATAAATGTACTGTGTAACATGTCCTATTACTGTCATCTGATGAAGATTTTCAAAAGGTTAGTGAATTATTTTTCTTTTAATCCTGCGTTTGTGATTGCATCTTTTGTTCTACAAAATGGCTGCATATCGTCTGTGTCTTTGTGGTGGTTTGACATAAATATTTTAGAAATCTGACTCGCTGGGTAGATGAACAAGGTGTTTATCTTTCATTTGAGCTATTGGACTTGTTAATGTGTGGAGGTTAAATATTTCTAAGAATATTTTTGCATTCCATGCGCCACTGTTCCCCTGAACGGGGGAGGTGGCGTTCTTGGGAACAGGAACAATGGTGACCCTCTTTGTGGGAACAGCAGACTTGGATAAGGATTGATTGAATATGTCCTTAAACACACCAGCCAGCTGGTCTGCTCATGCTCTGAGTACGTGGCTGGGGATGCCATCTGGTCCTGCAGCCCTGCGAGGGTTAGCATGTTTAAATGTTTTTTCACGTTGGTTGCAGTGAAGGAGAGCCTGCAGGTTTTGGTAGCGGGCCGTGTCAGTGGCACTGTATTGTCCTCAAAGCGAGCAAATAAGTTGTTTAGTTTGCCTGGGAGCAAGACATCGTGGTCCGCGACGAGGCTGGTTTTTCTTTTGTAGTCCGTGATTGACTGTAGACCCTGCCACATACCTCTTGTATCTGAGCCATTGAATTGCGACTCTACTTTGTCTCTATACTGACGCTTAGCTTGTTTGATTGCCTTGCTGAGGGCATAGCTACACAGTTTGTATTTGGTCATGTTTCCGGTCACCTTGCCCTGATTAAAAGCAGTGGTTGGTTGGTTGGGGAATGTTTTGATAGACGCTGTGGGTACAACATCACCGATGCACTTGCTAATAAACTCGCTCACCGAAACAGCGTATTCATCAATGTTGTTGTTCGACGCTATGTGGAACATATCCCAGTCCATGTGATCGAATCAATCTTGAAGCATGGAATCCGATTGGTCGGACCAGCGTTGAACAGACCTGAGCACGGGTAATTCCTGTTTTAGTTTCTGTCTATAGGCTTTTGAGCAACAAAATGGAGTTGTGATCAGCTTTTCCAAAAGGAGGGTGGGGGAGGGCCTTATATGCATTGCGGAAGTTAGAATAACAATGATCCGGGGTTTTGCCAACTCGGGTTTCGCAATCGATATGTTGATAAAATATAGGGAGCCTTGTTTTCAGATTAGCTTTGTTAAAATCCCCAGCTACAATAAATGCTGCCTCAAGATATGTGGTTTCCAGTTTACATAGAGTCAAATGAAGTTCATTCAGGGCCGTCGATGTGTCTGCTTGGGGGGGAATATACACGACTGTGATTATGATCGAAAATAATTCTCTTGGTAGATAATGTGATCTACGTTTGATTGTGAGGAATTCTAAGTCAGGTGAACAAAAGGACTTGAGTTCCTGTATGTTTCTATGATCACACCACGTCTCGTTAATCATAAGGCATACTCCCCCGCCCTTCTTCTTACCAGAGAGATGCTTGTTTCTGTCAGTGTGATACGTGAAGAAACCAGGCTCTGGTGAATGATGTTCTCCACGACATGTTGAATCGGTTCGTCTTTGTCTACATTGATGACATCGTCATCTTCTCCCGCTCCTCCAAAGGATATTTGCTCCTCATCCGACAGGTTCTTCAATGCCTCCTGGAGAACCATCTGTTTGTTAAGGCAGGGAAGTGCAAGTTCCATCGCTCCACCATCCCCTTTCTGGGGTACATCATCTCCGCTGGGCGTGTCCAGATGGATCCCGAGAAGGTTAGAGCGGTGGTGGATTGGCCCCAGCCTTCGTCCAGGGTGGAGCTGCAACGTTTCCTGGTGTTCGCCAACTTCTAGCACCGCTTCATCCGGGGTTACATCACCTTGGCTTCTCCCCTGTTAGCACTCACCTCTCTCAAGGTTCCGTTCACGTGGTCCCCTGCTGCGGAACGGGCATCCCGGGACCTCAAACACCAGTTCACCACTGCTCCCATCCTGGTTCATCCTGACCCTACCCATCAGTTTGTGGTGGAGACCGATGCATCGGATGTATGAGTGGGGGCAGTCCTGTCCCAGCATTCTGCCCTGGACCTGAAGCTACATTCTGAGCCTTCTTTTCCCATCACCTCAACATCACGAATAGAAACTACGATGTGGAAAATCGTGAGCTTCTCGCAGTGAAGATGGCATTGGTGGAAAGGAGGCACTGGCTGGAAGGGGCAGAACACCCTTTCATCTTATGGACCGACCACAAAAATCTGGAGTATCTCCGCATCGCCAAACGCCTCAACTCCTGGCAAGCTAGATGGGCCCTGCTGTTCAGATGGTTCAACTTCTCCCTCTCATATCGGCCGAGTTCCAAGAATGTCAACCCAGGTGCAGTGTCTCGTCATTATAGCCCCAAGGCTATTACCCTTGAGCCCGAGACCATCCTTCCCACCTCAAGCCTGGTGACGGCACTGGGGTATAGGGAGACAGGTCCGGGAGGCACAGCGGTCCCAGAAATAACCCCTGTTTGTGACTGACACGGTCTGCTCCGCAGTCGTCGAGTGGGCCCACTCCTCTAGACTGGCCTGCCACCCTGGCTCCCACCAGACCCTGGCTTTTGTGCGACGACGCTTTTGGTGGCCCACCATGGTCCCTGATGTCTCCACATTCGTCGCCCGCTTGCAAAGTTGTGTGCACAAAACAAGACTCCTCCAACCTGGTCTCCTCCAACCTTTGCTTGTCCCTCTCCGTCCCTGGTCCCACATCTCCCTGGACTTTGTCACAGGTCTTCCCCATCTGATGGCAACACCTCCATCCTGACTGTGGTGGATCGGTTTTCCAAGGCCGCCCACTTCATTCCTCTCCACAAACTACCCTCTACCAAGGAGATGACCCAGCACATGGTGCAGCACGTCTTCCGGATCCATAGACTGCCGGTCAACATGGTCTCTGATTGGGGCCCTCATTTCTCGTCTCTGTTCTGGAAGACATTCTGCACCCTCATTGGGTCGTCGGCAAGCCTGTCTTCTGGACTCCAACCCCCAGTGCAATGGCTAGTCGGAGCGAGCCAACCAGGATCTGGAGATTACTCTTCGCTGCCTTGTCTCCGCCAACCCTACCACCTGTAGTCAGCAACTGGCATAGGTTCAGTACGCCCGCAACACCCTTTCTTGCTCTGTCAATACTCACCCTCCGCCCATCCCCGAGCAAGAGGAGGAAGTTAGCAATCCCTCTGCCCAGATGTTCATCCGCCGTTGTCGCCGTACATGGAAGAGAGCCTGGGCCACTCTGTTGAAGACCACATCCAGGTGTAGGTGACAAGCCGATCGCCACCGGACCCCTGCTCCACGCTATCGGCTCGGGCAGAGGGTATGGCCCTCCACCCGGGACCTGCCCCTCCAGGTGGAGTCCCGTAAACTTTCCCCCCATTTCATTGGCCAATTTGCCATCTCTAGAGTCATTAGCCCCACTGCTGTTCATCTTCTGTTACCTTGTACCCTCGTATTCACCCTACTTTCCATGTGTCTAGGATTAAGCCCATGTCTCACAGCCCTTTGTCTTCTGTCTCCAGGCCCAACCCTCCTCCCTGTGTCATTGATGGCCATCCGGCCTACACTGTGAGACGCCTCGACCACGGGGCAGGGGTTTCCAGTACCTGGTTGACTGGGATGGTTATGGCCAGGAGGAGAGGTGCTGGGTCCGCTGTAGAGACATCCTGGACCCGGCCCTCATCAACAACATTCGCTGCCGACACCCCAGTCAACCAGGTATTCTGCCCAGGTTACACCTGTCCTTGTGATAGTCTCCACCCCCCTACAGGTGTTTCCCTGTGTATTTATACCTGTGTTCTCTGTTTGTCTGTTGCTAGTTCGTCTTGTTTGTCAAGTCAACCAGCATTTTTGCATTGGCTCCTGCTTTTCCCCAGTCTCTCTTTTCTCATCATCCTGGTTTTGACTCTTGCCTGTCCTGACTCTGAGCCCGCCTGCCTGACCACTGTTCCTGTCCCTGAGCCTGCCTGCCGTTCTGTACCTTTGCCCCACCCACTTTATCCTGATAATCAGGGTGTGACAGGTACTGTCCATATGTAGCTTGTTTTTGTCACAGGTCCGTGAATAGCTGAAGAATTGCAATATTTTCCTGGAGATTATCCTGCAGATAGCATTACCGGGCGATCTGAAAAGTCATAGTCAATCTATCAATAATATAACAATACTTTTAGCAACAAAAAAAATTATATTTACAATCTGTAGAAACAATGAGAATAGAAGGTTCGGAACTTTTGTGAAACATCACAGAAATGTTGAAAAATATATGGCAAATTGAAATCCAATATGGATGGTGTTAAGAGGAAGATGGGAGGAGTTGAATGGAGCTGAAGGTTGGGACTAATATCAACTAAAAACAGAAGGATAACTAACGTAAAACTGTGCCCGTAAAACAAATATAGTTTGAGAACTTTTTTGAAAGACTACAGTTTGCAAGATATGGCAAATAGAAATCAAACTGGATTGACATCAGATATACATTGGAGAGGTTAAGGGTAGTGTAACGAGTGTGCTGAGAGTCAGGAAGCAAGAAAGAACACAATCAACGTACCACCTTGAAAACAGAGTCAATAACACCTGAGGGAAGATAATAATGCAGTTGATGGAATCCAGGTGAGTGTCATGAGGCGCAAGTGCGTGAGACGATGTTGACAGGGGTGCGGGATAATCAGCAGCCTGATGACCTAGAGGGAGTATACATGAAAGGTGACCCACTGGGAATGTGATGAAAGTAATAAAAGCTGAAATAAATAATTCTCTCTACTATTATTCTGACATTTCACATTCTTAAAATAAAGTGGTGATCCTAACTGACCTAAGACAGGGACTTAGGATGAAATGTCAGGAATTGTGAAAAGCTGAGTTTATATGTATTTGGCTAAGGTGTATGTAAACTTCTGACTTCAATTGTACGTACAGTGCCTTGCGAAAGTATTCGGCCCCCTTGAACTTTGCGACCTTTTGCCACATTTCAGGCTTCAAACACAAAGATATAAAACTGTATTTTTTTTGTGAAGAATCAACAACAAGTGGGACAAAATCATGAAGTGGAACGACATTTATTGGATATTTCAAACTTTTTTAACAAATCAAAAACTGAAAAATTGGGCGTGCAAAATTATTCAGCCCCTTTACTTTCAGTGCAGCGAACTCTCTCCAGAAGTTCAGTGAGGATCTCTGACTGATCCAATGTTGACCTAAACGACTAATGATGATAAATGCAATCCACCTGTGTGTAATCAAGTCTCCGTATAAATGCACCTGCACTGTGATAGTCTCAGAGGTCCGTTAAAAGCGCAAAGAGCATCATGAAGAACAAGGAACACACCAGGCAGGTCCGAGATACTGTTGTGAAGAAGTTTAAAGCCGGATTTGGATACAAAAAGTTTTCCCAAGCTTTAAACATCCCAAGGAGCACTGTGCAAGCGATAATATTGAAATGGAAGGAGTATCAGACCACTGCAAATCTACCAAGACCTGGCCGTCCTCTCTAAACTTTCAGCTCATACAAGGAGAAGACTGATCAGAGATGCAGCCAAGAGGCCCATGATCACTCTGGATGAACTGCAGAGATCTACAGCTGAGGTGGGAGACTCTGTCCATAGGACAACAATCAGTCGTATATTGCACAAATCTGGCCTTTATTGAAGAGTGGCAAGAAGAAAGCCATTTCTTAAAGATATCCATAAAAAGTGTTGTTTAAAGTTTGCCACAAGCCACCTGGGAGACACACCAAACATGTGGAAGAAGGTGCTCTGGTCAGATGAAACCAAAATTGAACTTTTTGGCAACAATGCAAAATGTTATGTTTGGCGTAAAAGCAACACAGCTCATCACCCTTACACACCATCCCCACTGTCAAACATGGTGGTGGCAGCATCATGGTTTGGGCCTGCTTTTCTTCAGCAGGGACAGGGAAGATGGTTAAAATTGATGGGAAGGTGGATGGAGCCAAATACAGGACCATTCTGGAAGAAAACCTGATGGAGTCTGCAAAAGACCTGAGACTGGGACAGAGATTTGTTTTCCAACAAGACAATGATCCAAAACATGAAGCAAAATCTACAATGGAATGGTTCAAAGCTAAACATATCCAGGTGTTAGAATGGCCAAGTCAAAGTCCAGACCTGAATCCAATCGAGAATCTGTGGAAAGAACTGAAAACTGCTGTTCACAAATGCTCTCCATCCAACCTCACTGAGCTCGAGCTGTTTTGCAAGGAGGAATGGGAAAAAAATTCAGTCTCTCGATGTGCAAAACTGATAGAGACATACTCCAAGCGACTTACAGCTGTAATTGCAGCAAAAGGTGGCGCTACAAAGTATTAACTTAAGGGGGCTGAATAATTTTGCACGCCCAATTTTTCAGTTTTTGATTTGTTAAAAAAGTTTGAAATATCCAATAAATGTTGTTCCACTTCATGATTGTGTCCCACTTGTTGTTGATTCTTCACAAAAAAAATACAGTTTTATATCTTTATGTTTGAAGCCTGAAATGTGGCAAAAGGTCGCAAAAGTTCAATGGGGCCGAATACTTTCGCAAGGCACTGTATGTATGTATGTGTATATATAGGGAATTGGAAATTATGCATACACTTTTTTTTTAACCTTTATTGAATTTACATTGATGGAAGCTACAATCTCTCTGTAATATTAAAGCTGATCTACCCCCCAAATGTAAAAAACAATACAAATAAATATGTTTTCCGACCCCTTGACTTTTACTACATTTTGTTTAATCACAGCTTTAATCTGGGGTTGGATGGGGAGCGTTATTGCACAGCTATTTTCACATCTCTCCAGAGATGTTTGATCTGGTTCAAGTCCAGGCTCTGGCTTCGCCACTCAAGGACATTCAGAGACTTGTCCCGAAGTCACTCCTGCGTTGTCTTGGCCGTGTGCTTAGGGTTGTTGTTCTGTTGGTGAAAAAAGGTGAAACTTTGCCCCAGTCTGGAGGTCCTGAGCACTCTGGAGAAGGTTTTTATCACACACACAAACACACAAATGCACAGATGCCTCTCTATAATATATTTCATTTCATATATCTGAGTGCCAAAAATCATACTTGAATGTAATGACAATTTCTCTGGATGATGACTGCAATCAGACGTATCGAACGGCACTTGCTCACATATCACATCACAGACATTCCGTTGAGAAATTGCTTTCCCCACTCTCAAATACAGTATCTCTAATCGGAGGAGGAGATGAAGCATGTCCCTTTGCATTTTTTTCCTGGTGTTTTAAACGTTTCCTAATACGTTGTTTCTCACCCTATTTGGTGTGTAGTGACAACTCTCGTTGCCATTTCCAGCATCATCAGAGAAAGTAAACGTGCCCTGGGAACATATTTTTTCTTCCCTGTTCCGTTTTCTTTCCTTCTTAATCTTTCACTCTTGGCCAAGATACTCCAAGATTTGTTTGATCGATCCCTGTATGCCTAGACTTAATTGGAAGGCACATTAGTAACACAAATGTGTATCTAGGCACTCCATTGCAGCTGAAAGATGCTCGTCTCATACATTTTATTATACCCTGGAACATCAAGTGACAGGATAAGCCAAGTTTGAACGATTCAGATGATCCAGCATGTCTATGGATACGAAAGTTGTGGAGATTAGACGGTGTATCGGAAATATGCAAATAAGATGATATTTGCTATTTTTAAGTCACACAGCTTGGGTTTACCCACCAAAGGAAGGGAGTATGAACTCTGATGTAATGCTCGGGGCTTCTCAAAGGGAGGATTAACACCAACGTCTGACAAAGAATTCAACTGCTGGAGCAGAAGGGGTTTTAAGTGATAAACACTTCCTGTCAACATATCCCTCCTTCCCTTCCTCCCTCCACCCTTCTTACTGGATCGAGCACACTCACCTTGTTCGCTGAAGGTGTAAACCGGGTAATGGTTATGTTTTGGCTTTGCATTGTAGGTTGAATTCCCGTCGTGTTGCGCCAATGCATTACAAATGCATGAATGGAATCCGTGACAAAAATGCACTCCAAAATCATATTCTTATCTATTGTAACTGATTTACCTGTGCCTGTTTGGGGTATCCAAATAGTTTTTATTAACTGTGACTGCAGTAAATATGTAGCATCCCGAGGCATTCATAAATATTGGGACAACAATGTTATTTTCTTATTGATAGCATCAAATGCTAAGCTAAGTCTTGAGCTACAGTGGTGAGGATGAAGTCCCCTCAGTGTAGGAACAGTATGGCCTTGGAGGGGAAGCTGGGCTTTTTACGAGATGACACATCATCTTACTCTGCCTCCTCAGTCTTGCTTTGTTTGTTTGTCCACAACCTATGAATTATTATTTATTTTTTTTACAGATTGTTCTGTTTTCTAATGTAAAGCACAATCGTACAAAGCTACCAGTTGTGCATGTCATAATAGTAGAGTAAATTACAAATAATGGAGCGAACAATAATGGGTAGAGATGTATTCCTAAGAGTCATTCCAGTGTAAAATCTTTATAACATACAGAAAGACTCCAGAATTCAAATTTTGGCTAAAACATATATTTTTCATAAAACAGGAGTGCATACGCACCAAACTGAAAGCGCAAACTACCGCATTCAACCATGCCTGGAAATATGGCCAAATATAAATAGTGTAGTTATTCCCTCTGCAAGGCAATCAAACAAGCAAAATGTCGGTTTAGGGACTAGCTGCGTCCTCAGAACATGTACAGACCAGCTGGCTGTTTACGGACATATTCAATCGCTCCCTATCCCAGTCTGCTGTCCCCACATGCTTCAAGATGGCCACCATTCTTCCTGTATCCAAGGCAAAGATAACTGAACTTCATGACTATTGCCTCGTTAGCACTCATTTCTGTCATCATGAAGTGCTTTGAGAGACTAGTCAAGAATCATATCACCTCCAACTTACCTACCACCCACTTCAGTTTGCATACCGCCCCAATAGGTCCACAGACGACCCAATCGCCATCACACTGCACACGGCCCTATCCCATCTGGAAAAGAGGAATACCTATGTAAGAATGCTGTTCATTGACTACAGCTCAGCTTTCAACCCCAAAGTGCCATCCGAGCTCTTCATTAAGCTTGAGGCCCTGGGTCTTGTTAGGGTTCGTTTCCTCGTTTCCTTATCAATCAGTTACTCATTGGTGAAATTAGCATTATGACAATATCTTTAATTAAATCATTCAAAAACCTTTATTAATGCAATTGCAGACATTGACAAACGGGAACATAGCACGAATCAAACAAAATGTCTCCAGTTGTTTTATTAAACCCCAAGTCACACCCTGGTGATGTCACTGCTTACGTCATCATCTTCTACTCCTGGGACCAGAACCATGCCTACAAAGCTGTACAAACAGGGCCTTTATTGTTAGCTAAAAACTTAGCAGTAAATGTCCCCTCCACCCAAAGTTGATTAATTGTGGAATGTTTGCCTAGTTTTATCTCCTTCACTCCCCTGCAGAGTTCTGTCAAAGTCACACATTTCGAAAAGGGCCTCTTTATAATGAGAGAGAGAACTAAAATACAACTGTAGAACAATACTAAACTTCTACAATTAATATATATATATATATTGTTAATCCGTAGTCTAAAACCCTATAAATGTAAGGAGGGAGGGGTCTTATAACATAAGCATAATCAATTATTCTAATATATAAAACATTTGTACAGCCCCAAATCATGATTCCCTAGGTGAATCCTGACAGTCTCAACCCCGCCCTGTGCAATTGGGTCCTGGACTTTCTGACGGGCCGACCCCAGGTGGTGAACATAGGAAACAACATCTCCACTTCCCTGATCCTCAACACTGTGGCCCCACAAGGGAGCATGCTCAGCCCCCTCCTGTACTCCTTTTTTCACCCATGACTGCGTTGCCATGCACGCCTCCAACTCAATCATCAAGTTTGCTGACGACACAACAGTAGTGGGCTTGATTAACATCAACAACGAGACAGCCTACAGGGAAGAGGTGAGGGCACTCGGAGTGTGGTATCAGGAAAACAACCTCTCACTCAATGTCAACAAAACAAAGGAGATGATCGTGGACTTAAGGAAACAGCAGAGGGAGCACCCCCCTATCCACATCGAGGGAACAGTTGTGGAGAAGGTGGACAGTTTTAAATTCCTTTGCGTACACATCACAGACAAACTGAAATGGTCCACCCGCACAGACAGCATGGTGAAGAAGGCGCAACAGTTCCACTTCAACCTCAGGAGACTGAAGAAATGTGGCTTGTCACCTAAAACCCTGACAAACTTTTACAGATGCACAATTGAGAGCATCCTGTCGGGCTGTATCACCGCCTGGTACGGCAAATGCAATGCCCTCAACCTCAAAGCTCTCCAGAGGGTGGTGCATCACCGAGGGCAAACTACCTCCCCTCCAGGACACCTACAGCACCCGATCTCAGAGGAAGACCAAAAAGGACAACAACCACCCGAGCCATTGCCTGTTCACCCCACTACCATCCGGAAGGCGAGGTCAGTACAGGGGCGTCAAAAGTTGGGACCGAGAGACCAAAAAAACAGCTTCTATCTCAAGGGCATCTAACAGCCATCATTAACAGAGAGAGGCTGCTGCCTATATACAGACTCAAATCATTGGCCGCTTTAATAAATGGAACACTAGTCACTTTAAATAATGCCACTTTAATGTTTACATATCTTACATTACTCATCTCATATGTTTATACCATCTATTGCATCTTGTCTATGCCGCTCGGGCCATCGCTCATCCATATATTTATATTAACATATTCTAATTCCATCCCTTTAGATTTGTGTGTATTAGGTAGTTGTTGTGGAATTGTTAGATTACTTGTTCGATATTACTGCACTGTCGGAACTAGAAGCAGAAGCATTTTGCTACACTTGCATTAACATCTGCTAACCATGTGTATGTGACAAATACAATTTGATTTGATTTGGACCAGAGCAGGGTTGTTGGTTAGGCCAAATGGCCTGACGAAATACTCGTAGCTGCCGCTGGCCGTGTTGAACGCGGCCTTCCACTCATCCCTCTCCCGTTCCCATACCAGGCGGTAGGCGTTCCATAGATCCAGCTTGGATCTTTGAGCCCCCTGGAGTGGCTCAAAGGCCGAGGAGATGAGTGGTAGCGGGTAGCGGTTCTTCACCATTATGTCATTGTGTCCCCAGCAGTTGATGCACGTGCACATGGTCTTGCCCTTCTTCTCCACGAAAAAGAAACCTGTGCCGGCAGAAGAGGATGAAGGACGTGTAAACCCTGCAGCTAGGGAGTCCCCAATGTAGGTGACCATAGCCTTGGTCTACGGTCTCGAGTACAGTCGTCCCCAGGGCGGAGTGCTAAGGAGAAGGTCAATCCTGCAGTCATATGTTTGGTACGGCAGAAGCAAAGTAGCCCAGGCCTTGATGAACACCTCCCAAAGGTCCTGGTACTCCGCGGGAATGGCGGAGAGGTCCGGGACACCTTCCGAGTCCCCAGCAGGAAAATGTCCTGGGGCAGGTTGCGCTGACTTCAGACACTGGGCGTGGCAGAACGGACTCCAGCCCATGATGGCACCAGTAGACCAGTTAATGAGGGGATTGTGTCATTGGAGCCAGGAGAATCGCAATACCATGGGAATCTGAGGAGACTTGTTGAGCAGGAATTGAATAGTCTCGCTGTGATTCCCTGACCAATACCATTTGATTTGATTTGAGAGTAGTGAATGTAAACTTACCCCTCTACCGGACTTAAAACATAGAATTTATTACTGGTGCTTACGGTAATACGTATTCAACCACTCATCTGAAAAATGACTCCGACGTTGCATTTTGCAATGCATCCAATCTCAATAACACCATGCAGGCCACGCTATTCCATTCAAATTGACTGGGCCAAATCCAAAACTAATGCGGTGTCACGCCAGAGTCCGTGGTCTTTGGGAAGAGATAGTGCTGCTCAATACTCCCCTGACACAGGCTTTCGTTATAAGATCATCACGTTTCAGCACAGCAGGATTAATAAGGACTCCAGGCAGCATTTTTTTATTCCCAATGGCTTTATAATGGCGTCCTTTCTTGCCGTCCACTGGCAGTGCCTCTATCTTTCTTTGTGACACATGAACCAGGAAAGAGCAGAGTCAGCACTGCATGGGTCAGTGGATGGAGGAAAGCATCCGCCATTGTGAGCGGTCTACTTATTCCCTTGACACGGCTAAGCCGCTAGCTGGTGTTAGTTAACGACCGATCACTATAGGGCTGTGTTGAACATCACAGCAGGTGATGTCATTTCATGTATAGGGTGGACTACTTCACACAGACACTCCATTTGAATGGGGATTAGTTTGCAGAAGTGTTTTGAAAGTTCTATTATGCTTCAAAGCACATTATGATCATTTTTATAATGAGTGTTTATCTGTATAGAATTGTCTCCTCAAGGCAGGGGTGTCAAAATCATTCCATGGTGAGCCGAGTGTCGATGGCGCACTCGGCCCTCTGTGGAAGGAGTTTGACACCTGTGCCTCAGGGGATAAATTAAGTTCTTGAGCAGATCTGAGTCCAAATAGGGTATATTTATTTTTTGCAAATACTTAAGTGGCACTTAATTGAGATTGTTGCAATGGAACCAATGGAATAGTCCCAAAAGGTTAAACCCTGTCCTTCTGGCACTCCAGGCAGACTCAATCAAATGGTGATATAAGTCATTGTCCTTCACATCAACATACAACCACTAGAAACGTTTCTGTAGGACTAACATTGACAGAATAGTTTAAAAGCCCAGATATTATACTCCAAACACATACCCAGCAATTCCACTCTCGCTGAATGAAGTGCATTACTACCTGGTAAAGGGACACTGAAGTATTTCACAGCCCAGCTCTGTGAAGTGCACGGCCATAAGATAAGTGGGCATGAAGGGAAACCACAAGGAGCGAGTAATGACAACGTGTGCGGATTCGATAAGCCCATACCAGCGGACACTTGAGCTACCCTTGTGAAACGTGTGATTAGACATCTCGTCGGGAGGCTGCCGTGTGCAAGGTGGTCGTAAGGAGGACTGGATGTCATTGAGACCCATCAGGCCCCCCGTCTGATGTCTCATCCCTGCTAAAGTTTAAGACGTTGTAATGCATGTAGAGGGGCAGCATGTGGAAAGTAAACTGTTATACCCACCACCACTGAGGATGAGCTGTGTGTCTTTGTGGAGATTGTTTTGGTGTATGTGTAGTGCGGCGCGATTAACAGAAATGTTGGGTATTTTTGATACTAATTCACTGACTTTGGTTTGTTTTATTTTCTTTTGTGAGCTCGATGTGCAGTTTCTGAAGAGATACAAAATATCAAGCCTTGACTGTATGATGTAGTAATGAGTCATTGTTTCCAACATACCAATATTCTACCTAATTACTATTTTCTGAGCGAAACAAACTACAATAACCATATAGCATTGAGTGCCAGTCTGTGTGGAGCAGACATGGATACTGAGAGAAGATAGAAATACGTTTTTTTGGGGGGGGGAGTGTTCAGACCCCTTGACATTTTTCACATTTTGTTACATTGCAGCCTTATTCTAAAATGAATTTTGTTACATTGCAGCCTTATTCTAAGATGAATTTTTCCCCCTCATCAATCTACACACAATACCCCATAATAACAAAGCAAAAACAGTTTGTTAGAATTTTTTCCAAAATTATAATAATGGAATATCACATTTATATAAGCATTCAGACCCTTTATGCAGTACTTTATTGAAGCACCTTTGGCAGCGATTATAGCCTTGAGTCTTCTTGGGTATGACGTTGTCCTGTTGGAAGGTGAACCTTAGCCCCAGTCTGAGGTTCTGAGTGCTTTGTAGCAGGTTTTCATCAAGGATCTCTCTGTACTTTGCTCCATTCATCTTTCCCTTGATCCTGACTAGTCTCTCAGTCCCAGCCACACAAAAACATCCCGGCAGCATGATGCTGCCACAACCATGCTTCACCGAATCTTTGTTTCATCAGACCAGAGAATATTGTTTCTCATGGTCAGAGTCCTTTAGGTGCCTTTTGGCATACTCCAAGCGGGCTGTCATGTGCCTTTTACTGAGGAATGGTTTCTGTCTGCCCACTCTACCATAAAGGCCTTCTGGAAGGTTCTCCCATCTCCACAGAGAAAGTTCTCCCATCTCCACAGAGGAACTCTGTGGCTTAGTTTTTTGACATGCACCGTCAACTGTGGGGCCTTATATAGACAGGTCTGTGCCTTTCCAAATCAATATAATTGACCATAGGTTGACTCCAATCAAATTATAGAAACGTCACAAGGATGATCAATGGAACCAGGTATCAAGTTTTAGGTATGACCCAGATGCAGAAGAAGAAAAGTGTATTTCTAGTACATGGGAAGGCAAACTACAGGTCAATTGCAGGCACAGGTCAATAATCGAGAGAGGGTGCAAAAGGTCCAGAATGGCAAGCAGTCTCAGGGTCAAGGCAGGCATAGGTCAATAATCCAGTAAAGTGGGACAGGTTATAGAAGGGTCAGGGCAGGCAGAACGGTCAAAACTGGGAAGGACTAGAAAACAGGAGCAAAAACAGACAGGAGCAGGGGAACAAACGCTGGTAGATTTCACGAAACAAAACAAACTGGCAAAAGACCAACACAGAACACAGGTATAAATACACAGGGGATAATGGGGAAGATGGGTGACACCTGGAGGGGGGTGCAGACAAGCACAAAGACAGGTGAAACGGATCAGGGTGACACCATGATGCACCTGAGCTCAATTTCGAGTCTCATTGCACAGGTTCTGAAGGTATTTCTGTTTTTAAATGTTTTAAATAAATTTGCAAACATTTCTAAAAACCTGTTTTGGCTTTGTCATTATGGGTATTGTGTGTAGATAAATGATATCATTTTTTTTATTTAATCCATAACGTAACATAGCTGTAACGAGGGGTCTGAATACTTTCCGAATGCAAGTGATTGATAGTTTGTATTCAGCAGTCATGAAAGTAGGACTAATGTACTTTGAAGAACTACTAAAATAGTGATTTTGTCTAACACCATAGGCAACAGCTCTATAGAGATGACTTGGAATGAAATAAGGGGCGGCTGGGGCGGGAGGTAGCCTAGCAGTTAGAGCTTTGGGCCAGAACCTGAAAGGTTGGTGGATCGAATCCCTGTGCTAACAAGGTTAAAAATCTGTTGTTCTGCCCCTGAACAAGGCAGTTAACCCACTGTTCCTAGGTCGTCATTGTACATAAGAATTTGCTCTTAACTGACTTGCCTCATTAAATAAAATAAAAACATGTTTTATTAAAGTAAAGTGATGTGAATAAATTATGGTTGATAAGTGATTTGCAGCAATGGAAAGTCACTACTATCATGGGACTTTTATTAATTGTTTTATTCTGTGTTGTTACAGCATTCAACCCACATACTGCATAGTGCATTTAATGAAAAAAATGAAATAATCCAAACCGAAATTGAACCGACCTCTAGAAACGCTCATCGCTCAACACAAGTTGTGTGTGGTGTGTGTGTGTGTGTGTGTGTGTGTGTGTGTGTGTGTGTGTGTGTGTGTGTGTGTGTGTGTGTGTGTGTGTGTGTGTGTGTGTGTGTGTGAGAGAGAGTTAAAGGGCCAATGCAGCCATTTTTATCTCAATATCAAATCATTTCAGGGCAACAATTAAGTACCTTACTGTGATTGTTTTCAATTAAAATGGTCAAAAATAAACAAAAATTGCTTCTTAGCAAAGAGCAATTTCTCAAGCAAGAATTTTGCTTTGACTGTCTGGGAGTGGTTTAATTAAGTGGGGAGGGGAAAACAGAACATGTGCTGTTATTGGCAAAGAGGTTTGGAACTACTATTATAGTAATTTACCACATGGTCACCATGGAAGGCCAAAGCTCCCTCACACCAAAAGAGGCTGAAATTTCAAAAGGTCTTTTCAAATAGCTCTTACACTAAAAGTTAATTATGACAATTTTTACATTTCACAGTATTATTCCAACCTCAGTGTGGAAATACAGTGGGGAGAACAAGTATTTTATTCACTGCAGATTTTGCAGGTGATCCTACTTACAAAGCGGTCTGTGGAGGTCTGTCATTTTTATCATAGGTACACTTCAACTGCGAGAGACGGAATCTAAAACAAAAATTCATAAAATCACATTTGCATGTTATTGCATGACATAAGTATTTGATACATCAGAAAAGCAGAACTTAATATTTGGTACAGAAACCTTTGTTTGCAATTACAGCGATCATACGTTTCCTGTAGTGCTTGACCAGGTTTGCACACACTGCAGAAGGGATTTTGGCCCACTCCTCCATACAGACCTTCTCCAGATCCTTCAGGTTTCGGGGCTGTCGCTGGGCAATACGGACTTTCAGCTCCCTCCAAAGATGTTCTATTGGGTTCAGGTCTGGAGACTGGCTATGCCACTCCAGGACCTTAAGATGCTTCTTACGGAGGCACTCCTTAGTTGCCCTGGCTGTGTGTTTCGGGTCGTTGTCATGCTGGAAGACCCAGACACGACCCATCTTCAATGCTCTTACTGTTGGCCAAGATCTCACGATACATAGCCCCATCCATTCTCCCCTCAATACGGTGCAGTCGTCCTGTCCCCTTTGCAGAAAAGCATCCCCAAAGAATGATGTTTCCACCTCCATGCTTCACGGTTGGGATGTTGTTCTTGGGGTTGTACTTCCTCCAAACACAGTGAGTGGAGTTTAGACCAAAAAGCTCTATTTTTGTCTCATCAGACCACATGACCTTCTCCCATTCCTCCTCTGGATCATCCAGATGGTCATTGGCAAACTTCAGATGGGCCTGGACATGCGCTGGCTTGAACAGGGGGACCTTGCGTGCGCTGCAGGATTTTAATCCATGACGACGTAGTGTGTTACTAATGGTTTTCTTTGAGACTGTGGTCCCAGCTCTCTTCAGGTCATTGACCAGGTCCTGTCGTGTAGTTCGGTGCTGATCCCTCACCTTCCTCATGATCATTGATGCCCCACGAGGTGAGATCTTGCATGGAGCCCCAGACCGAGGGTGATTGACCGTCATCTTGAACTTCTTCCATTTTCTAATAATTGTTGCCTTCTCACCAAGCTGCTTGCCTATTGTCCTGTAGCCCATCCCAGCCTTGTGCAGATCTACAATTTTTAACCCTGATGTCCTTACACAGCTCTCTGGTTTTGGCCATTGTGGAGAGGTTGGAGTCTGTTTGATTTTTGTTTTAGATTCCGCCTCTCACAGTTGAAGTGTACCTATGATAAAACCTACAGACCTCTACATGCTTTGTAAGTAGGGAAACCTGCAAAATCAGCAGTGTATCAAACACTTGTTCTCCCCACTGTATATAAAACACAGGAATCTTGCACTGGGCCTTTCTTCCCATTCTCAGATTGTAGAAACAAGTACACTGGAAATTGTGTAAGTACTTGCTGATGATGCAAAGCTATGTGTAAAACAATGCACATGAATGTGATTTTGGTTATTGATATGATGTCACTGGACAAGACATTAGCTCAGACATCTTGTCTCAGACAACAATTTGACCTTCCATTTTTAATGACATGTAAGTTTGATATTGGTGTCCCATTATTTTTCTCTGTAATATTGCTCATTATATTACAGTAATGCAGAACAGGCCTTTTTTTATTTATTATTATGGGTTTTAAGTTTCAGTATTGTATTTCAGTTTAATGTCTTTTTTAAAAGCCACCTTATGCAATTGTAGAGGGAGCCGAGATAAATAAATCATAGGCTGCAATTCATTGTATAAATGCCCTAGTATTACTGTGGAATATAAGTAATGTGTTCGCTATGTGTTGTGTGTTTCAGATTGTCATGCTCTACTTCCAGACTCCAGTACTTGAACCCTCCAACATGAACTATAAGGGTGTCAATTCAATTTCATTCAATTCATTACAGATGTATTTATTTATTCCTACAGAGGCAACATTATATGACATAACAGATGTTATGAACAGTAATTGAAACTTGGAACAACAGACCTTTTTTTGTAATGTCATTGTCTGCATCATTTCCAATCCCCCATATCTTTTTTTTTGTAAAACAAAATATATCCATATACATACACGTACATACACATATGCATACATATACACACACACACATACACACATACACACATACATACATACATACATACATACATACATACATACATACATACATACATACATACACCTTTATTATTCCCAGCAAACCCCTTCTCCCAATTGGAGTAAACTAATAAACAATAACACTTAGGCTTCTACCTTCAGTTTATACATATTATACACATTTTACAGACACAATCTATTTTACAATAGTTATATTTTGTTTGTTTTTAGTCCTGGCTTTCCTCTATTTCTGATGTCCATCCAGTTTGATATCTATTTGTAACTGTGCTATTTCACAACATTTCTGAACCTATATACATTTTACAGACCCCATACAGACCCCATATGCTTTACATTGGTTATTAGTCCCACCCTTCTGCTCCATTCAACCCCTCCCATCGATCTCTTAACACCATCCATTTTAGATTTCTATTTGCCATATATTTTTCAACTATGCTGTGATGCTTCACAAAAGTACTGAACCTTTCTATTCTCATAGATTCTACAGATTGTAAATTAAAAATAAACATTTTTGCTAAAATAATTATGTTATGTTGCAATTCTTCAGCCATTCCTGGACCTGTGGAACAACTGACTTTACACTGTTATGGAACTGTTGTTTACTGCAGGCAACACCAATAGCCAACCAAATAACTTAGATAACAGCTTGTGTCATGACTGTGTTAATTCCATTACCATCGATAAAATGGATGGTTCAATTAGTATTGCACAGAGACTTTACCTTCCTGTCACGCCCTGGTCGAGGTATTTTGTGTTTATCTTCATTTATTTGGTCAGGCCAGGGTGTGGCATGGGGTTTTTGTATGTGGTGTGTTGGTATTGGGTTTGTAGCTTAGTGGGGTGTTCTAGTTAAGTCTATGGCTGTCTGAAGTGGTTCTCAATCAGAGGCAGGTGTGTATCGTTGTCTCTGATTGGGAACCATATTTAGGCAGCCATATTCTTTGTGTGTTTTGTGGGTGATTGTCCTTAGTGTCCGTGTTCCTGTAGCTGTGTTAGTTTACACTAGTGTAGGCTGTTTCGGTTTTCGTTACGTTCTTTGTTTTGTAGTGTTTGTATTTAGATTCGTGTTACGTTTTGTTCATTAAACATGGATCGCAATCTACACGCTGCATTTTGGTCCGACTCTCTGTCACCGCATGAAAACCGTTACACTTCCTGAGATGTGAAGTAGCCTGCTGTCATTCTACCCTGGACCATAATTGTAGTGGTGTGTTGACAGTGGTTTATGGAATAGCTTTTGTTGTGAGGTTGGTTCAAATCCCAGGTCTGTGGTGGCAGGGTGGACTGTGTTAGAGTAGTGCACGTAAGCCTATACTTTATTTTACTGTTTATACTTTATTTTATAAACAGACTGAATTAATAATCCTGGAAATGTCAAGGATTTCCTCTATATTGTACATTATCTGATCAAATGGCACAACCCAGTTTCAGATGGGTTAGGGAAAAATAATACCAATCAGATACCAAAGCTATGATCACTTATTGATGTCACTTGTTAATTCCAATTCAATTAGTGTAGATGAAGGGTAGCAGAGGATTTTTAAGCCTTGAGACAATTGAGACATGGATTGTTTATGTGCCATTTAGAGGGTAAATGGGGAAGACAAAATATTTAAGTGCCTTTGAACAGGGTATGGTAGTAGGTGCCAGGCGCACTGGTCTGTGTCAAGAACTGCGTCGCTGATGGGTTTTTCGCACACAGCAGTTTCCCATGTGTATCAAAAATTGTCCACCACCCAAAGGACATCCAGCCAATCTGACACAACTGTGGGAAGCATTGGAGTCAACATGGGACATGCCCAGACGAATTGAGACTGTTCTGGGGGCAAAACGGTTGCAACTCAATATTAGGAAGGTGTTCCTAATGTTTTGTACACTCAGCGTATAAACTTCAAAGTTTTTTGGTAGGCAGGACTTTGGACTTCTTGCTCTGTAGTAAATGACAAGCCTTATCTTCTTGAAGGGAAATTATGTAATGTCACCATCCATCTGTAGTAATGGAACAACGACTTGTAGAGAAGTCAGCACCGTGTAGATGAAGTTGGACAACGTTCTAAACTAAAAAAAAAAGTATAAAGTTGCACAGTGTGGATGAAGTTGGACAGTACAGAAAACATTTTGAGAACTTTCAACTTTCAAATAAAAAAATAAATGTCAAAAAGCTCTACCTCTGCGCCATTTCTGCTCAATAGAAGAAACGTAATCTCAAAAGTCTGGTCATTGTAAGGTTATTGAATACCCTGGGCAAGGTTACAGAGGGCTACCAGATTATTATGAGAGTGTTTTTACTATGACCAGAAAGCTGAGCAACTTCTATTTGTTTTTTTAAACTCAGTGCAGTTTGTTCCTCAGACTCAGTTTCCTCGATGAAACTCTCCAACATGGTAAGCACACTGAGTCTGTAAAATAGGTGTGCTGGGCTGTGATCTCCATTGCAGTGTCAGAAAGCTCTGTCTACACAAAAATATTGGTCTTAATTTTCCACAAAAATGTACATAGTGGTTTGGTTCCTTTGATAGAATGTGATTGCAAATGGAAATTGAATTAGCCTAATGAAGGTGGTTAATGAAAGTGAGACGTTAATTGACTCTTTTGTTATGAGTCGATATCCCTTCACATTCCAATAAGCGAAGATTGTATTATGAACTCTTATTGCAATCGGAGAGCGCCCAGATTGTGTTTTTTTTTCCAGAAACTACAAAATCTGTTAGTCTGAATTTAGACAATGATCCGAATTTTATCATGTTCATCAATTTTAACTTGTCACATTTTAGCATTCATGACGGCATTAAATATTCAACGCATGGAGTGTTTACTCGACATACGTTTGGTCTCTTGGATGCGCTGACTGTCTTCGGTGTTGATGTTGTGAAAGTGTGTGATTGACAGCAAGCCGATTACGAGGGGGCTCAAATGAATAGAGCCTTAGATCTTTCTTCTGTATGTCCCTTGGTCGATAGGAAAACAATGCGGAGAAAGATCTGCAACAGAATTCATAGCACCAATGGGAATGTGCTGCCAACGACCATCCTCAAGTCAGCCTACTCTGCAAGGAGAGAGGGAGAGAGTCTAAAACAGATGGAGGGGGAGAAAGAGAATTACCAATTAATCTTTCCTGGTTCATGTGTCACAGAGTCAGAGATGGCTGGATCTGCACTGAGAGAGTGAGGTGGATCACGAGTCTCCTGTGTGTATGTGAGAAAAGCGAGGATAGGGCGATTGATTTCATGTATAATAAGGAGACAAAGAGAGCTTCTTAATTTCTCGTGTTCTTGTTTCTTGTTTTTAATTCTCGTGTGTTTTTGATTGCCCTTATGTTATTTTTAGTGCTACTTTGATAATGATTATTGCATTGTTGGATTTGGAGCTTGTAAGAAAGGCATTTCACTGTATTCGTGCATATGACATTAACACTTGAAACTATTGAAACTAATGAGAAAGAGAGGGAGAGTGGAAACCATGACAATGAATCTACGCAAAGTCAAATCAAATCAAATCAAAGTGAGTAATAAAGTAGGCTATATAATGTATTTTATATCAGGGTAGAGTGAGTAAAGCTAACTACTTTCAATAGCCAATGTAGTAATTAATGTGGACACCCAATACCTTTTTGGTAACACTTCATGCAGAAAGGTATAATGCATTATTATTTGTTATAACCATGTAAGAGCCTTTGTAATGTGTTATTATTAGTTTCTTAAAATCATCATCATGTAGGACAGGACTATTCAAATCTTACCTTATGAGGTCCGGTATACTGCTGGTTTAGTTTTACCTGATGGTTAATCACACCCACCTGGTGTTCAAGGTCTAAATCTAAAGGGGAAGAATGGGGGGGGCAGTGGAACTGGCTTCGACGTCCACATTTGAATTTGCCGGGTGTAAAAAAAAAGAAAAAAAGATTTTCAGTCAGGATCATTATAAGATGATATTAAGACGTTATGCTTATGACAAATGTATCGTATACGCAGGGAGTCAGGAAGCAGGTGCAGAGGGAATTTTGAATAACAATGATGCAAGGCAAATTAATAAAACATGAGATGCATACTGAACTGGAAAACAAACCAATACTGCCTGTTGAGTGAGGCTACTGAGGGCTAAATAAAGGGAAAGTAATCAAGGCGATGATGAGGTCCAGGTGTGCATAATAATGTGGAGCTGATGTGTGTAATAATGTTTGCAAGTGGTTAGTAGACCAGCAATGTCGAGTGCCGAAGAACCGGACGACGCCGGCCGGAAGGACGGCTCCAAGGGCGAGGACCGGGCCAGTCTGGACTGGGGAGATGGAAATCACAGACAATGTTGGGATGTCGGCCGCCGGCCGCAAGAACCCAACAGCACTCCTCTGGCTGTACCCCACCCAGTCCACCAGGTACTGGAGCCAACCCTCACAACATCAGGGGTCCAGTAGGAAACTGACAGCATAGGCAGGGGTCCTATTGATGTCCAGGGGAGGCGGAGGGGTGTCGTGGAGGACAGCATCAGCCAGGGGATCAGGAACCACCGGCCGGAGAAGGGAAACATGAAAAGAGGGTGAGATATGGTCGTTTGTGGGGAGTTGTAAACAGAAAGTTACCTTATTGACCCTCAAGACCATGAAGGGCCCCACAGAATGGGGGCTCAGCTTCTGGCAGGGCAAGCGGGAGATTCCTAGTGAAGAGCCAGATGGGATCACCAGGATGGAAAGCGGAAGCCTCACTGCGGTGGTGGTCCACCTGATCCTTCTGACAGAGGACCGCTTGTCGACTGCAGGGCCCTGGTCTGGCTTGGAGTCCACGGAGCCAGGGCTGGCTGATATCCCAGGACACACTGGAAGGGAGTCCGATGGAGGAGTGATGAAATGAGTTCTTGGCATAATCCGCCCAGACTGGGGCGGAATCTCAATTGGTGGGAATGAAATGGAATCAAATCGAATGTATTTATATAGCCCTTCTTACATCAGCTGATATCTCAAAGTGCTCTACAGAAACCCAGCCTAAAACCCCAAACAGCAAGCAATGTAGGTGTAGAAGCATGGTGGCTAGGAAAAACTCCTTAGAAAGGCCAAAACCTAGGAAGAAACCTAGAGAGGAACCAGGCTAAGAGGGGTGGCCAGTCATCTTCTGGCTGTGCCGGGTTGAGATTATAACAGAACATGACCAAAATGTTCAAATGTTCATAAATGACCAGCATGGTCAAATAATAATAATTACAGTAGTTGTCGAGGGTGCAGCAAGTCAGCACCTCAGGAGTAAATGTCAGTTAGATTTTTATAGTCGATCATTAAGAGTATCTCTACCGCTCCTGCTGTCTCTAGAGAGTTGAAAACAGCAGGCCTGGGACAGGTAGCACCTCAGGTGAACAAATCACATCGACAAAATGTGTCTGAGTTCTAACTGATGAAAAGTAATTCTAGAAAGATCATATTCAATTTGTCTGCAGCAGTGATGAAATTTGTTATGATCAGAAAGATCAGTGGTTTGGTTCATCAGGCTTGCTTCCTAACTCTATAATAGAGCTTAATTTTCTCATATCTCATGTACTGTAATATTGTCTGGCACAGTATATATGCCTCCTTTGTTCAGTCGTCGAAAGGATATGAACAGCACGCCTAAAGAAGATACATGTTTTAGTTACAAAGGGGCAACCTTAGCCAGCATAAAACCCACATGGAAACGGGATTCTTAGATTTGGGACTTAACATATAAAGACTAGCTTATTTGACGCCAAATAAACAACAGTAGTTACTAATAACATATATTGCTAATGTATGACACAAAAAATGGATTTTGTGTCCATTTTATGAGCGTTTCTATCCCAGGACCATTCGAGTTTCAACTCACCCACAACAATTCTCCATAGATCTGCTGTGGATTACCCAGAATTCAATACCGTTACCAGAGTTTCTAAACCCAGAGGTGCAACATTGCGAGAGAACGCTTGAGAAACAGGCCAACCAGACAAGGCTGGGGTTTGAGAAGTCAATGAGAGAAGTAAAAAATAATTCCTTAGTTGTTAATTTTCTCGAAATCAAAAGGCACAACCTAGATTTGAGCCAATGTCTTCGTTGAACATGTTATTACTCCAACCTCCAAAATGGTTTGTTGCGATTGTTGTGGAATGACTTGATTGGCTTGCACCATAGCCCTGACCTCAACCCCATCGAACACCTTTGGGATTAATTGGAAAGCAGACTGCAAGCCAGTCCTAATCGCCCAACATCAGTGCCCAACCTCACTAATGCTTGTGGCTGAATGGAAGCATTTCCCCAAGGCAATGTTCCAACATCTAGTGGAAAGCCTTCCCAGAAGAGAGGAGGCTGTTTTAGCAGCAAAGGGATACCAACTCCAAATTAATGCCCATGATTTTGGAATGAGATGTTCGACGAGGATTTGTCCTCATACTTTTGGTCATGTAGTGTATATAATACAGACTAAAAAAAAAGTGAAAATAGACAAATGAGCCAATGGATTATGATAATTTTCTGGTTAAAAAAGTGGAGTTGCAAAAACATACTTTATTTTGATTTGCTCCATGGCTCAGGCAGCCAATGGAATGCAAGGCTGTTTGTCTCAGCTAAATTGTGAAGAGGAAGAACTATGCAGCTGCTTCTGATTAATAAACAATGCCATGCTTGTGGGTGGTAACATTACAATAAAACCCAGCCCTGAAACAAAACGAAGGCTAAAAACAATTTGTACATCGTCTCATTGGAAAAGATACAGCATAGACACGGATTTCCACAAATGTCCCACTTCAAGGCCAAATATATCATACCTTTACTAAAATTATGATCTATTTTTGTAAATTCTTGTTCAACATCTTTGGCCAGGTCAAAAAAGTGGATTTCTGTTGGTGTGGCCATTTAATAATGAATTATACCTGTTGTACCACCTGTCCTGTCCTACTTAATCCTAAAAGAGGGATGAAGATACACACACACATGCAAACAAAGAAACAAAGAAACTAGCAAACAAAAATGGCTCTTCATTATAGTCATCGTATTACAACACAGCTTCTGTGAAACAGGGATTAAGAAGATTTGGATAGAGAAAAAATGCATTTCTGAGATCATAATGTCATTAGGGAACTGTGGCATTGCATAAATACCCCTGCTGTGTGCTATTTCAATCATTTATAAACCAAAGTAATCTGTCCTTCCTCCTACACCCTGGTTTAAGGGGGTTGTAGTATATTTGTTTGAGAAGCAGATGAAACCTTACTGCTATGAATTATATTATGAAACCCAAAATGGTAAAGATGACTCAACGCAAACATATATATGTATTTCATTTCAACCTGATCCTCAATCAAATGTTTGAGGTGGAGTGGTTGTTCTATACTCCACCGTGTTTGTACTTGGATCGAACTTTTAAGTTGTAATGGTTATTCGTTTTTCTAATTATCCTACAGTTCTTGTTATTATTTGTCTTCTTCTCTCTAGGCTGGCTCTTTGTTCAGAGCTCAAGGTGTGAACTGACAGACCGTGAATGCTTGGCCTTGGGAGTGTATAGTGGACCCTATGGCAGAAAACCACACAATATAGGTAAGAAAGGAGATCAAATAATATCAATTAGACCCTTATGTTTAGCTTTGGGAGTGTATAGGAGATGCTATAGCAGAAAACCACACGAAAGGTAAGGTAAGAAGGAGACTGTATAATATCATCTAAACCCTTTTGTTGCTGGGATAATTTACATAATCTCTCAAATCAAGACCCTGACCAACTGCTAATCATCATTGACCTGACAATTCTTGGCCCATATTAACAATGCATCCCAGAAAAGTCAAATAACCAAATCGCCCTCTAGTGGCCTCATGGGTGGAACTGTTATTCATACTTTTCATAATTTCATCATATATTTTTTAAGGACTAAAATCCTGTGTCTAAACTGAAAATTGAATCGATTTTTAACTCTATATCTTATAGGGTACAAGTGCTTTTCTGATTCAGAGAGGTTGGGATAAATGCGGAAGACACACTTCAGTTGAATACATTCAGTTGGACAACTGACTAGGTATCCCCCTTTCCCTTTCTTTTTTTAAAGCCCATAACTATGTGTGTGAGGTGTATACTTTTTTACAAAGAGATTTGTGCAAGACTACCAAGAAGCACTGTGTGACCATGATTTAGCCCATAAAATATGTTAACCCTTGTGTAGTCTTATCATTCTCTATACTCCCCTTGTCTTAAGGGTAAAAACTGACCCACCTTCACTAAACCTCTAACATAAAGCAGCTTAATTGAATTTGAAATCCTAATTCTATTTTGCATGAATAAACAACGTGTCATTCATAACAAACTTTGAATTACTGGGTTGACCCTCTTCACAATGCAGAAAGACTGCATTTAATCAGTGGCCTTTTTCTTACAACACACCTGTCATAATTGTTTTCTTTACTAAAGTAGAGGTTTATTATTATTATTATTATTATTATTGATAAAGGTACTGCATAGGTGTAAACATACATTTCTTTAGCAAGAGATAGCACTTGTAGAGCCTAAGAAAGTATTAAACATGTGCAGAAAGTAGTTTTGAATGCATGAAGGGAAACAATGTCTTGAAATGTTTTGGCAACATAGTGATATATTCTTATATACTGTACAATGCAGAATTCAACTACAAAATAACAGTGTTCTCCCATTTCTTTACCATTGTCCCCACCCAAATAGATGTATAAACAATAAATAAGAATAAGATCATTGATACAAAACAAAAACGTGAAGAACATAAATCAATCAACTTTATTAGCACATATAGGACAGTATGCAGATGTATTTCTAACATGTTTTACAGTCCTCCTTTGGGAGGTAAATTTGGCATCTCCTCCTCTTGCCTACCACAGCTGCAGCCTCAGGTGGATCAGGACAAGATTCAGCTCCCTGAACAAGCGCTGCAGAGGCTGCTGTGCAGGGGAGGCGATCCCTTCTTTGAATGTGTGTGGTTACAAGTGCCTTTCCCAGCTGCTCCAGGAACACCCTCTTGTAAATGCTTATCAGGCATACAGGTAGGGTTGATCTTGTTCCATGTCATGAAGGCATTGTATGAGGACACATCAATAATGTTATGGAAGACGACCAGTCATCTTCCTGCAGCTGTAAGTTCCAATCGCCTTGTCCAGGTTGTCCAAGCCTTGTTTGTTGTGGTTGCAGTCCAGGATGATGGCTGTTTTCCTGTCCTCACGATCACTGATCACAGCCATTTTGTGCAATGTGCTCAGGAGGACCACATTCTTGCTTCTCCTGGACATCTGATTTTGTTTTTATCTATGACCTGTTGGCCACTGAAACGTGCACTCATGGCTTCAGCAAAGAGAGAACTGGAGGCACTGTCATCTGCAGCACTTTTATAGCCTCTGACTGCATTCCCCATTAGTAAACAATGCTTTCAAGAAATGCTTTTTTTTGTCTGAAATTGTTTTTATTTTGTCTGTGAACTTGAGTCATGTGTCTGGTAATGGAGGGGAGATGCTGCACATGCACAAGAAAGTTTTAGTTTTATGTGAGTTCAATCAGTAGCACACAATCTCAATTTCTCATTGTGTGTGTGTGTGTGTGTCTGTGGTTTTTGTGGTGTAAATGATTTTATAACAGCCAGGTCAAAAGTGACCCTAAGACAACCTTTGTACCCTGATGGTGTACAGCTTTCATGGAAATATGAACAAAGGCAATGTTTCACTTTTTCTAATGTTGGGGTCAGTCTAGGAAAATACATTGAATTTCAAGTTGAAAAAACATCATTTAGGAGGTTTTCTCTGCTGTTAAACATAGTGGCGGGTTATTTTCTACCCTTAAGACAAGACAATGATCTTTTGGTATTTGTTTCATTAGTCCATTGTTGATACAGTCCCAAAATGGTTTGCATGTCAACAATCAAGTTAATGTCTGTACATTTCAAAATACAGAACTATGGCCCGTATGCTACATTTTTCATTATGGCATTATGGGGTATTGTGTGTAGGCTAATGACAAAAAAATCTTAATTTAATCAATTTAAAAATCAGGGTTTATCATAAAAAAATGTCAAGGGATAAGAATACTTTCACTGTAATCAAAATAAGTTTATGATAGGTCTCATGTGAAACCATTTTCAAAAGTACAAGAGATACTGTTGCATGTAGGCCTAGATTATTTATGGACGGATCAAAACAGTATTTGAACATATCCAAAGAATTGCATGTGGCACAGGATTCACTAACTTGCTGCATTTTTCTATCATCAAGACACCTGCTGGTTAATCTTAAAGAGCGACTACCCATAAAAACCAACAAATACCTTTGAAAATGGCCTATGTCTATATGAGTCAGAAACATTTATTATAGTCTCAAACTTGACAAAGTGTAAATAGGATATTTTTTTGAGTCTCGTCAAAAATTGAGTTCAAAACCTCAGTGCGTAACAAAGAGTAAATTAAGGTTGGGTTTGGGTTTGTTTTTACAATTATTCAAAAAATCATGCCCCTTTTGCCAAGCTCCACGTGCAAATCCACTTCATTGAATGGGGCCTTGTGTTTCATCGCCCCCCAACGAATGCAATCAAGAGATCACGGCCATTTGAGACTGAAAATCCCTATTCGGATTGACCATGTAATGCATGCTTCCAGCAGGATGCACTGCCAACAACTATGGTTTGCATGCCCTGCCGAAGGAGCCGATCATCATGCGGAATAAGTGGTTGGAGTTCGTTGGTCCCCAGTGTTGGTGAGTATACCGGTAGCTGGACCATAGACTGTTGGTTATGTATATGGTATGTATATTTTGATAATCATTATTACCATCATCACTAGCATAGCTATGGTTAGCAACCAACTAGCTAGCTACCTAACTACCTCAATATAACTCAGATTTGGCTTGGAAACACAATAACATTTCAAAAGAAGGCAACTAATTAGTAGGAAAACCTTTTGTCATGATTGTGATGTTGCCAGATTGACTTTAGATGCAGTGGAACGTTAGCCAGCTAACTAAGATTGAGGGGACCACTTTATTTTAGCTATCAAACATCAGCAATGCTAACTATTTTTTATGAACGTTGCCGGTAATGGTAAAGTAAACTCACTCACTTTCGTACATCGCCTTGGTCCATACAATTGACCTTATTTTAGCGCCACAAAAACTTAATACTTCCAGATCAACTGTAATGTCAATACCATTGTAAAGCACAATTTCTCCCCTTTCCGACAAAATTAATGACATGCCATGCTGCCTGTTTCTGCATAATTCAAGGTGGCAATGAGCTATGTCGGGTCTTTTTAAAAATGGCGCGTGGGGAAGTGAAACTAATGCGTGATAGTGAGAGATGTGTGGGAAAATTGCTTTTTTTCACATGATCTGTCCAAATTATCACATTATCGCCTCTAAAATGTCAATAAAACACTATACAGAGTTTATATAATGTGTCATTACATACCTATTTGAAGGTTTGTGTCGAATTTGAATCGTGTTTTTAGGGCGGTGCTAAAGTGATCTTCCGAAGTAAACAGCGGGTTTGAGAGTCATGATCGCTTACAGTGATGATTCAAAAAAAATGCCTAGGTATCCCCCCGTTACCCCTGTCACTGTCCATTTCTTTTTTAAACGATGAGAGAAGTGCTACACCTGGTGGAGAGAGATTGTAAGACAGAAATAGTTGCTTTATGCGTGCTGTACGTTACGGCATGACACGTCACGATGTAACGGAGGGTCCGTTTTTTCAACTTTTCTCCAATACTATAGAGCCATTACCATGTCGATCAACGCTTGAATAGAAATGTAGTTCACACCACAGATTTTGAAGTCAACACAGTCACTACAGTCCCATTAGTTTTCTTTGTAGCCTCGTTTGAATGTCGCGGTTAAGCACATTTGTACGGAATGGTGTGAGTTTACGTTAATGGCAACATTGCCATCTCTCTAAAGTAAATTTGACGAAATAATATGGCAAAGTTTTTGCCAACTTTAGGAATGTGATTGCAATAGTTTAGCAACCTCTAGAAACAATTTAATTCACTGTTCACTTGCTATTTTCACAGCTTGTCAGGCAAGACCTCAGTCTCCCTCTGTAAAAAAGTACACGCCATCATGAGGCCTATGATAGGGACCATAGTTGATGACACAGACGGCTTCATCAACAGTGACAGGTAACGTGTGTTATTTAAAAAGTTGTATGAAAAATACCCAGCTTGATAAAATAGTAGGCTAATTCCCCAGCCAAGCAGATACAACAAGTAAAGTAATTTTGGTTGCGCAATGCATTAGCAAAAAACGTTGTCCTTTCTTTAAAACAAAATGCAATTTACCCACTTGTCTGTCTATTATGTCACCCTGTCACAGGCCCTCCCAGTCAACACCCCTTCATACGATTTCCTGCTGCAGTTGTTTGAAAGATGTCCAGTCTGAAGCCGAATATGCAGCATCGAGAAGACCAGCAAAGGGGGCAATCATATGCATCATGCCCTCGCTGTGAGCATTACTATGAATGGGACAGTCAGCCACATGTTGGCAAGTTTCTGGCCTGCAACCTTCACCTGTCAGTGGCAACAGCTTTCACAAATAGAGAAGGTAACCCACTTCATTACTTCATTACTTTGATACATTTGATAATCCAATTGATAGCGTAATTAATCATAACCACCATTGTAATCAGTGCTCTGTGTGTGTGTGTGTATTTGTGTGTGACTAACCAGTATCTTCGATGAGGGGCCAGGATCTGATCTACGCTGCTATGCTCATCGATGGCATGTACATGTAAAATGTAATGGGTCTCTGGCAAAGACCTCACCTCTTGCCTGCTCAACAACAGCCATCGATGGGGAGAAAATAATTAGGTAGGTTTAGTCTGACTTGTTCAAGGTCAACGTTGTACCTGTGTGTGTGTCAGATATTACCTATCCTAACTGGCATTGGTAATAGAACAGTAACTGTATATGTTCACAGAAATATGTATGGAGCCAGCACATGGAGACTTGCAAGATGATGTGCTGAAGTCCTGACTGACAGACAGGCTTGATACTGAGGTCTCTGAATGGAGAGCATCAAAAGGCACTCAACATAAAAGTTTGCGAGATCATTTTTACTTGTATTGTCTTTTTATTATTGAAATGAATGGTATCAGTCGATATGAGGAGAAACCTATTTATGTACCAGGATCAGATAACTCTAGTTGTATACGAGACACCACACAGGAAGGTATGACCACTCTGACATGTTTGCCAAGGTAGTCCCATTACCACCAGACAAAATGCAGATAGGCACAGTATCTGTATCGGCAGGGAATGACAATGAAAGATTAAATGTGCACATTGTTATATTAGTTTCTATGGTAATATGTTAAGGGTTGTTTATTCTACACGAAAGTTATTCGATTTGAAAGTTATCAAAACACTTAGTTTATAATATCTACATAAATTCAGCAATTGCATTCTCCTCATATTAATCTCTTGGCTAAAGACCTATTCCAACCTTTCTTCGGCATTTCACAATACATCTGCCTGTCGTTATTGAACTCAACATGCAGGAGGTTTGTTTGTTGTGATTGAGTGGGGGGAAACAGCTGCGGGCAAGGTCTGACAGATGTTGTGTCTTGGTGGTGGCAAGGACACACCCAAGAAACACCCACATCAAGCCAACTCACATTTGGCTTCTGTCATGGCTGCCAGCATTTCTTGTCGTCTCCTAAATATTTGTTGACTAGGTGTGACTCTTATGACTAAAGAGCTTTCATACATTCAGTAGCTTTTATTTTTACCCCTAAGAGTAAGAGTAGGAGTAAAATGTCTCTCTTCTCAGCACTTACAACAAATGTTGTACTCTGAGATACTTTGTGGATACGGACCCTGTTCTTGTGTAGCCTGCTGCAGAATATTGCTCAGCTCATCACCCATCTGACTTCACTGTAATGGAATACCCATATTTATTCTGTGTGTTCCAGCAGACATTAGAATGGACTACAAAACAGCTCAGCCCAATGCAGCACAGTTAAAAGCATCCATTGTGTTTACAAGTAAACAACAAAGGGTGACTGCACTTGATTTGGCATAGTTTTTCATCAATGCTCATTAAGAAATGCTAGCGGCCATGACTGAAGGCAAACAAGTTATCGTGTGGTTGGGATTTGATGTGGGTGTTTCTTGGATGTGTCTATGCCATTCAATCACAACAAACAAGTGCAGTAGTGAGTACAGCATGTAAGAAAAGATAGCTTTGCAATGGAGAGAACAAAGTTTTGAAGTTGAGGACCTCTCCCTTTGTGACTGCCTCGCCATCTCAAGAAGGTCAGCTAATTCAGTTCTATATGTAGGCTAAAGCCTGCGCTGACATTGTTTAGCCAAAATAACAGCAGCTAGGTAGAATAGCTTGGTGATAGGACAGCCAGCTGCAGCTATCGAGCTGATATTTCTCTGTCAAATCAGTTTTGGCAAGATAGCAAGAGCCAGTGTCTGGAATGTGACTTTGCTACAAATATAGCCTGCAACTTAGTTTCATAAAATCACATTTTATTGGTCACATACAGTTGAAGTCAGAAGTTTACAAACGCTTAGGTTGGAGTCATTAAAACTGTTTTTCAACCACTCCACAAATTTCTTGTTAACAAACTATAGTTTTGGCAAGTCGGTTAGGACATCTACTTTGTGCATGACACAAGTCATTTTTCCAAAAATTGTTTACAGACAGATTATTCCACTTATAATTAATTAACTGTTTCACAATTCCAGTGGGCCAGAGGTTTTCATACACTAAGTTGACTTTGCCTTTAAAGGAAGGAGACGCGTTCTGTCTCCTAGAGATGAACACACGGCTCCAAAACTGCCATAAAATAGCCAGACTATGGTTTGCAACTGCACATGGGGACAAAGATCATAGTTTTTGGAGAAATGTCCTCTGGTCTGATGAAACAAAATAGAACTGTTGGCCATAATGACCATCGTTATGTTTGGAGGAAAAAGAGGAGGCTTGCCAGCCGAAGAACACCAACCCAACCGTGAAGCACAGGGGTGGCCTTAGATATCTCTGTTTTTCTATATATTTTGGTTAGGTCAGGGTGTGACTAGGGTGGGTACTCTAGTTTTTGTTTTTGTATGTCTATATTGGCCTGAAATAGTTCCCAATCAAAGACAGCTGTTTATTAGCCAATAGTAGCCATTTCCTAATTTGTGTTGTGGGATCTTGTCTATGTATAGTGCACATCAGTAGCATCACGTTTTGTTAGGTGAGTTTCAGTTTATTAAAGTTATGTTGAACTCTACTCATGCTGTGCCTTGGTCTCATCATTATGACGAACGTGACAGGTGCACTTCACAAAATAGATGGCAACATGAGGAACAAAAATTATGTGGATAAATTGAAGCAACATCTCAAGACATCAGTCAGAAAGTTAAAGCTTGGATGCAAATGGGTTTACCAAATGAACAATGACCCCAAGCATACTTCCAAAGTTGTGGATAATTGGCTTAAGGACAACAAAGTCAAGGTATTGGAGTGGCCATCACAAAGCCCTGACCTATAGAAAATGTGTGGGCAGAACTGAAAAAGCGTGTGCTAGCAAGGAGGCCTACAAACCTGACTCAGTTACACTAGCTCTGTCAGGAGGAATGGGCCACAATTCTCCCAACTTATTTTGGGAAGCTTGTGGAAGGCTACCTGACACGTTTGACCCAAGTTAAACAATTTAAAGGCAATGCTACCAAATACTAATTGAGTGTATGTAAACGTTTGACCCACTGGGAATGTGATGGATTAAATAAATAAAAGCTGAAATAAATCATTCTCTCTACTATTATTCTGACATTTCACATTCTTAAAATAAAGTGGTGATGCTAACTGACCTAAGACAGGGAATTTTTACTAGGATTAAATGTCAGAAATTGTGAAAAATTGAGTTTAAATGTATTTGGCTAAGGTGTATGTAAACTTCCGACTTCAACTGTACACATATTTAGCTGATGTTATTACGGGTGTAGCGAAATGCTTGTGTTCCTAGGTCCAACAGTGCAGTAGTATCACGTCATGTAAATACTGTGCATGTTACAGTGGAAACGGTATCAACTACTGGGAGTTGAATGCCTGCGGTCTTCAGTTAGCTCAGCTGTCCTACAACACAATATTCTATAACAGGCTAGTTTTGTCTCGTCTTGTCTCGCCTTATGTCCACTGTTAGATCTTTCCCAGGAGACAAATCTCAGAACAAACATACAAACAGGTGTTGGCTAAATATGGGCATTGCACAAACATCGACCAGCTTGAGTGTAGAAATCAACAACAACAAAAATTGATGGATGTGTGCATGCAACAATGACAAAACAGTTTCTGTTGTAAAAATCATATTCATGTGCTTAAAAAGACAGTTTGCTTACACTTTACCTAACAAATCAAAATCCGTTGTGTGTGAGTACAACTTCAGCTGTCTAACCAGAACTAGAGTGGCATTTCTATGGTCTATTTGCCCAAATCTAAGGATTTGGCTGTCTAACACATTGACATGCACAGCTCTCTTTATGAGGTTCTGTCTTCAAGTCTCCAGTGGGTGATGAAGTCCCTTTCATCAACAGTATATCATGTATTACAGGTTATGTACATGTGCAGTAAGGTGGCAGAAGAGTGCATGATATTCCATCCTGGATATGAGAGTTTACCGAATGATTCCAGCAGGCAGAGTTCAATATCTACAGGCAGATGTAAGATGCAGGAGGATGGCACTCTTCTCATACTGAGTAGCATATAGAGTAGAAAATCCTATAAATGGTTCTACAAAGAAGCATTTTATAATCTAAAGGTTCTACCTAGAACTCTCTATGAAGGGTTGTGCCTAGAACCCTCTATGAAAGGTTATACCAAGAAACATTTTATCTTTGGAGGGTTTTACCTAGAACCGTCTATGAATGGTTCCACCAGCTTTATTAGCCTTTAAAATTAAATAACTTGTGACAATAATTATATATGTGGTATGTCATAAGGCCTTTCTTTGAGTATGTAATTATACCCTAACACAGGTGTTAGAAAACTCCTGCTTTACAGGCCACATCAGGGCTGCAAGTCGCACTATGCTGGTGTAATTCCTATTAGAATCCAGACAGATGTAGGATATCTAGCAAGCCTTCATTGAGAATGACTGCCAGGGTAGGGAAGGTTGAATAGTGAGACTACCTCAATTGTCTAAGCTAGAACAACCATCCCAGTAACAAGTGCAATAATTCCAACAATGTATCAACCAATCAATGTACATGCAAAAAAAAAGATATTAAAACAAACAATTATGAAACCCACACTGCAATAGAGTATGCTGGGAAATATGATATATGACTATGTAGAATCCTTCTTGCCTTCCTAATAAACCATTCTTGCTTCCAAAGAATCATCAAAGAACCCTTTCTTCCAAAAACGGTTCTTAGGATGTAAAACATTCTTAGGTAGAACCCTTTGCCTTACAAATAACTCTTGTCTTACAAGAAGGATTCTTCAAATCAAAACGGTTCTTGGTAGAACCCTATCCCTTCACATAGAACCATTTTATCTAAGAGTGTACTTCAAAGCTGCAGCTAGGCATGGCTCACTGTTGGAGATAGAGATGTAAAGCCAGTGGTCTGAGGAAATTGGGAATGGTATTTACCTTTGACCCTATTCACAGTACTTCTAGCTGAGGGAAAGGAGAGAGGGGAAAAGATTATGGAATGAGTCTGTGGTTACTAGATTACAGTGTCCGTATTAGGACAGATGTCGTAATATGGACACCGTATTGGATGTTTTTGGTGCCTAGCTACTGAAGGAATCCCAACGTTGCAATGATGTCAGGCTGATTCATTTAGTTACGTTAAACTAATAGTATTGTTTGATATATATTTTTAGCAACCTGAAAAATCGGTGTAATCTGATATGTAGTTGCTTCAACAACCAAAATATGATGTCTTTCCAAGACAAGCTAATGTCATTGTGAAACAGACATCTTTAACTGGAAAATTACCAGAAAACAACTTCATTACAAGTATAGTATATCAGTTTGTTTAAGCAACATTTTCCGTTTTGAAGGCAATGCATTAGTATATTCAGTGTTTGTGTGCTTGTGTAAAGCAGATCCCAATATTTTGTATTTTATTAGGATCCGAATTAATCCCAAAAGCAGCAGCTACTCTTCTTGGGCTCCAAACTCAACCTGAAACATGACATAATACAGAACATTAATAGTGTCACGCCTTGGTCTTAGTATTTTGTGTTTTCGTTAATTAGTTGGTCAGGCCAGGGTGTGACATGGGTTTATGTTGTTGTATTTTGTATTGGGGTTTTGTAGTTATTGGGATTGCGGCTGAGTAGGGGTGTTGCATAGGCTTGGCTGCCTGAGGCGGTTCTCAATCAGAGTCAGGTGATTCTCGTTGTCTCTGATTGGGAACCGTATTTAGGTAGCCTGGGTTTCACTTTGTATTTCGTGGGTGATTGTTCCTGTCTCTGTGTAGTGTTCACCAGATAGGCTGTAATTAGTTTTCACGTTCCGTTTGTTGTTTTGTATTTATTTAAGTTATTTCATGTATCGCTATCTTCTACATTAAAGACATGAGTAACCACCACGCTGCATTTCGGTCTGACTCTCTTTCAACAAACGAAGAACGCCGTTACAAATAGACAAGAACAGCTCATGGACAGAACTACATCATTTTTTTTAAAGGCACACGTAGCCTACATATGAATGCATACACACAAACTATATAGGTCAAATAGGGCAGAGGCGTTGTGCTGTGAGGTGTTGCTTTATTTTTTTTTGGAAGCAGTGTTTCTGTTCATTTGAGCAATTTGAGATTGAATGGCGTTTAGGCAATAATGGCTTTTTATAATACTGTATGCTTTCTTGAATTTGTTCTGGATTTGGGGACTGTGAAAAGACCACTGGTGGCATGTCTGGTGGGGTAAGTGTGTGTGTCAAAGCTATGTGTAAGTTAACAATGCAAACAATTTAGGATATTCAACACATTAATATTTCTTATAAAAAAAGAAGTGATGCAGTCAGTCTCTCCTCAACTCTTAGCCAAGAGAGACTGGCATGTGTTGTATTTATATTGGCCCTCTGATTACAATGAAGAGCCAGACGTGCCGCTCTGTTCTGGCCCAGCTGCAGCTTAACTGTCTCTCCTTGGAGCACTCGACCACACAACTGGACAATAATCAAATCACGATAAGACAAAACTAGAGCCTGCAGGACTTGCTTTTTGGAGTGTGATTTCAAAAAAGCAGAGCATCTCTTTCCCATCTTTACAACCATTGAATCTATATGTTTGGACCATGACAGTTTTCAATCTAAGGCAACCCAAGTAATTTATTCTCCTCAACTTGTTCAACAGCAACACTTGTTTATTACCAGATTCAGCTGAGGTCTAGAACTTATGGAATGATTGTACCAAATACAATGCTCTTAGTTTTAGAGACATTCAGGACCAGTTTATTACTGGTTACTCTAACTTCCGCGATGCATACAAGGCCCTCCCCCGCTCTTTTTTCGGCAAATCTGACCACAACTCCATTTTGCTCCTCCCTTCCTATAGGCAGAAACTCAAATAGGAAGAACCCGTGCTAAGGACTATTCAACGCTGGTCTGACCAATCGGAATCCACGATTCAAGAATGTTTTGATTCTTCCTTTTGCCGCCTCTCCTTCCAGTTCTCTGCTGCCAATGACTGGAACGAACTACAAAAATCTCTGAAACTGGAAACACTTATCACCCTCACTAGCTTTAAGCACCAGCTGTCAGAGCCTCTCACAGATTACTGCACCTGTACATTGCCCATCTATAATTTAGCCCAAACAACTACCTCTTTCCCTACTGTATTTTTTTATTTTGCTCCTTTTCTATCTCTATTTGGTATATTCTTCCACTGCAAATGAACCATTCCAGTGTTTTACTTGCTATATTGTATTCACTCCACCACCATGGCCTTTTTTGCCTTTACCTCCCTTATCTCACCTCACTTGCTCACATTGTATATAGACTTATTTTTCTACAGTATTGTATGTTTGTTTTACTCCATGTGTAACTCTGTGTTGTTGTATGTGTCGAACTGCTTTGCTTTATCTTGGCCAGGGTGCAATTGCAAATGAGAACTTGTTCTCAACTTGCCTACCTGGTAATATAAAGGTGAAATAAAATAAATAAATATGTTCAGGGTAGCCTCAGAGAATAATATTGACATAAACGCTGATTCGGTGAGTGAGTTTCTAAAGAGGTGTATAGGAGATGTTGTACCCACTGTGACTATTAAAACCTAACCTAACCAGAAACCATGGATAGATGGCAGCATTCGTGCAAAACTGAAAAGGCGTATCACTGCATTTAACCATGGCATGGCGACTGGGAATATGGCAGAATACAAACACGGTAGTCATTTCCCCCTCAAGGCAATCAAACAAGCAACATGTCAGTATATAGACAAAGTGGAGTCGCAATTCAACAGCTCATACACAAGACATATGTGGCAGGGTCTACAGACATTCACGGACTAAAAAAGGAATCCAGTCACGTCGTGTACGCCAACATCTTGCTTCCAGACAAACTAAACACCTTCTTTGCCCGCTTTGAGGATAATACAGTGACACCAGCGAGGCCCGCCACCAAGGACTGTGGGCTCCGACGTGAGTAAGACATTTAAACGTGTTAAGCCTTGCAAGGCTGCCCACCCAGATGGCATACCTAGCAGTGTACTCAGAGCATGTGCAGACCAGCACCTATCCCAGTCTGCGGTCCACACATGCTTCAAGATGGCCACCATTGTTCCTGTACCCAAGAATGAAAAGGTTACTGAACTAAATTACTATCGTCCCGTAGCACTCACTTCTGTCATCATGAAGAATTTGAGAGACTTGTCAAGGATCATATCACCTCCACCTTACCTGTCACCCTAAACCCACTTCAATTTGCTTACCGCCCCAATAGGTCCACAGACGATGCAATTGCCATCACACTGCACACTGCCCTATCCCATCTGGACAAGTGGAATACCTATGTAAGAAAGATGTTCATTGACAGAAATTTGGCTTGTCAACCGAAACCCTGACACACTTTTACAGATGCAAAATTGAGAGCATCCTGTCGGGCTCTATCACTGCCTGGTACGGCAACTGCACCGCCCACAACTGCAGGGCTTACCAGAGGGTGGTGCGGTCTGCACAACGCATCACCGGGGGAAAACTACCTGCCTCCAGGATACGTACAGCACCCGATGTCACAAGAAGGCTAAAAAGATAATCAAGATCAAAAATCACCCAATCCACTGCATGTTCACCCCGCTACCGTCCAGAAGGCGAGGTCAGTACAGGTCCGTCAAAACTGGGACCGAGAGACTGAAAAATGTTCTATCTCAAGGCCTTTAGACTGTTAAACAGCCATCACTAGCACAGAGAGGCCTACATACAGACTTGGAATCATTGGCAACTTTAATAGATGGAAAAGTAGTCTCTTTAATAAGGCCACTTTAATAATGTTTACATACAGTGCCTTGCGAAAGTATTCGGCCCCCTTGAACTTTGGACTTTTTGCCACATTTCAGGCTTCAAACATAAAGATATAAAACTGTATTTTTTTGTGAAGAATCAACAACAAGTGGGACACAATCATGAAGTGGAACGACATTTATTGGATATTTCAAACTTTTTAAACAAACTGAAAAATTGGGCGTGCAAAATTATTCAGCCCCCTTAAGTTAATACTTTGTAGCGCCACCTTTTGCTGCAATTACAGCTGTAAGTCGCTTGGGGTATGTCTCTATCACATTTACATTTAAGTCATTTAGCAGACGCTCTTATCCAGAGCGACTTACAAATTGGTGAATTCACCTTCTGACATCCAGTGGAACAGCCACTTTACAATAGTGCATCTAAATCATTTAAGGGGGGTGAGAAGGATTACTTTATCCTATCCTAGGTATTCCTTGAAGAGGTGGGGTTTCAGGTGTCTCCGGAAGGTGGTGATTGACTCCGCTGTCCTGGCGTCGTGAGGGAGTTTGTTCCACCATTGGGGGGCCAGAGCAGCGAACAGTTTTGACTGGGCTGAGCGGGAACTGTACTTCCTCAGTGGTAGGGAGGCGAGCAGGCCAGAGGTGGATGAACGCAGTGCCCTTGTTTGGGTGTAGGGCCTGATCAGAGCCTGGAGGTACTGCGGTGCCGTTCCCCTCACAGCTCCGTAGGCAAGCACCATGGTCTTGTAGCGGATGCGAGCTTCAACTGGAAGCCAGTGGAGAGAGCGGAGGAGCGGGGTGACGTGAGAGAACTTGGGAAGGTTGAACACCAGACGGGCTGCGCTTCAGTTTTGCACATCGAAAGACTGAATATTTTCCCATTCCTCCTTGCAAAACAGCTCGAGCTCAGTGAGGTTGGATGGAGAGCATTTGTGAACAGCAGTTTTCAGTTCTTTCCACAGATTCTCGATTTGATTCAGGTTTGGACTTTGACTTGGCCATTCTAACACCTGGATATGTTTAGATTTGAACCATTCCATTGTAGATTTTGCTTCATGTTTTGGATCATTGTCTTGTTGGAAGACAAATCTTTGTCCCAGTCTCAGGTCTTTTGCAGACTCCATCAGGTTTTCTTCCAGAATGGTCCTGTATTTGGCTCCATCCATCTTCCCATCAATTTTAACCATCTTCCCTGTCCCTGCTGAAGAAAAGCAGGCCCAAACCATGATGCTGCCACCACCATGTTTGACAGTGGGGATGGTGTGTTCACAGTGATGAGCTGTGTTGCTTTTACGCCAAACATAACGTTTTGCATTGTTGCCAAAAAGTTCAATTTTGGTTTCATCTGACCAGAGCACCTTCTTCCACATGTTTGGTGTGTCTCCCAGGTGGCTTGTGGCAAACTTTAAACGACACTTTTTATGGATATCTTTAAGGAATGGCTTTCTTCTTGCCACTCTTCCATAAAGGCCAGATTTGTGCAATATACGACTGATTGTTGTCCTATGGACAGAGTCTCCCACCTCAGCTGTAGATCTCTGCAGTTCATCCAGAGTGATCATGGGCCTCTTGGCTGCGTCTCTGATCAGTCTTCTCCTTGTATGAGCTGAAAGTTTAGAGGGACGGCCAGGTCTTGGTAGATTTGCAGTGGTCTGATACTCCTTCCATTTCAATATTATCGCTTGCACAGTGCTTCTTGGGATGTTTAAAGCTTGGGAAATCTTTTTGTATCCAAATCTGGCTTTAAACTTCTTCACAACAGTATCTCGGACCTGCTTGGTGTGTTCCTTGTTCTTCATGATGCTCTCTGCGCTTTTAACGGACCTCTGAGACTATCACAGTGCAGGTGCATTTATACGGAGACTTGATTACACACAGGTGGATTGTATTTATCATCATTAGTCATTTAGGTCAACATTGGATCATTCAGAGATCCTCACTGAACTTCTGGAGAGAGTTTGCTGCACTGAAAGTAAAGGGGCTGAATAATTTTGCACGCCCAATTTTTCAGTTTTTGATTTGTTAAAAAAGTTTGAAATATCCAATAAATGTCGTTCCACTTCATGATTGTGTCCCACTTGTTGTTGATTCTTCACAAAAAATACAGTTTTATATCTTTATGTTTGAAGCCTGAAATGTGGCAAAAGGTCGCAAAGTTCAAGGGGGCCGAATACTTTCGCAAGGCACTGTATCTTGCATTACTCATCTCATATGTATACACTGTATCTTATACTATCTATTGCATCTTAGCCTATGCCGCTTTGACATTGCTCATCCATATATTCATATTTCTATATTCTTATTCCATTCCTTTACTTAGATTTGTGTGTATTAGGTATTTGTTGTGGAATTATTAAATAATACTTTTTTAGACATGTCGGAAATGGAAGCACAAGCACTGTCGGAACTAGAAGCACAAGCATTTAGCAACACTCGCAATGACGTCTGCTAACCATGTGATTTTATTATGTGACCAATAAAATGTGATTTGATTTGATGAATTTGCCATCTGATTCGATTGAAAGATGGATTTGAATTTGTCTTTGTGCCCATAATTTTTTTTCTTTTTTTTCCCATCATTCATCATTGATCTTGGCTTCATAATACAGTTTCTTCTTCTTTTTGTTCAGTTACATAATTTCTCAATTTGCAGTTAGTCAGCCAGTCAGATGTGCAGCCAGATTTATCATCCATTCATTTTGCCTCATCTCTTTCAACCATACAGTTTTTCAATTCCAATCCATTGAGCCTTTACAGACAGTTTCGCAACAGGTGCATGTTTAACAATAATTAGAAGATGCAATTTCATAAATTAATCTCGTGCAGTGCCTGGATGCTCATTTTTAATCACATCAGACCAACAAACATTTTTAACATCATCCACATAAGAGTCACAGCAAAATATTTTGTATGAGCTCTTATACACCATTTTAGGCCCAGTTTTTATTGCCATTATATTGTGATCACTGCATATCCAATGGGTATTGATACAGATTTATAACAAAGTTCTGTTCCTGTAGTGTTTGTAAACATCTTGGTGGGTTGATTAATAACCCGAACCAGATTACAGGCACTGGTTACAATGAGAAGCTTCCTCTTGAGCAGACAGCTTGCTGAAAACACATTATTTAGATACTGACTGTTAGCACTTGGTGGCCTATAGCAAAACCCCAAAAGAAAAGGTCTTAGATGTGCCAAGTAAACCTGCAGCCACAACACTTCAAATAAGATCTCCTCTAAGCATTACGGCTCTTCCTTAAGCATTACAGTATGGCTCATAATATATACAGCAACCCCATAAGCATTTCTGTCTCTTCTATATATTTGATGTTATTGTATTGCTACTGCTGCATCATCAAATTAGTCTAAGTGAGTCTCAGAAATAGCTAATATATGAATGTTATCAGATTAAGTTACTGATTTCATTAACATTATTTCTAAGGCTACATATTTTAATATGGGCTATTTGCAGCCCTTTCCTGGGTATCTTATCAGAGATCGACAAAATATGGAAAGGAGCAAACATGGCAAGAGAAAAATATATATACATTCAGCAGTCAATTAATCATCTGGTGTGTGAAAGTGTGGTTGAAGCTATAAACCCATAGGCTTGGCTCTCTCATCCCTTCCAGTATAATGCAGCACAGTGAGAATTAGCCACTGTTAGAATTATAATAGGAAGAGGGATTGTTGACTGCTATGAAGAGAACAGCACTGCGCCACGTAATGAGAATATCTGGAAGCTATCATGTAGTTTTTGAATTGGTTCCCCTTTTATCATTTCTAATCTGTGGGGAGAGAATCTTAATTGATGCATTTTGCACACAGAAGTTAATTATCTCATTAACTGAGTGCATGTTCTGTAATCTATTTGTTGCCAGGACCCCTCATAGCTTTTCTGTTCACTGAGACTTCCAGTCTACTTGGCAAGGGCAGGACGATGGGGGAGGGAGAGGTGGGGGGGGGGGTTGAGGAATCAGAAAATGGTGTAGGGAGATCAAATGTAGTTTTCATACTCTTCCGAGATAGAATACCATATATCATGCCATATAGCAATTTCGCGCTGGTCCCCGACTCGAGAAAAGATCAAAGAAGGGTGATCAAAGATACAGGGAGAAGTCAGCTTCCAGAGAAGTAGTCAGTAGCAGATTCCTCTGAAAACAATATTAAGTGTTGAGTCATCGCGTGTTCTGTCATTGTTTGTTTTTTGCTTGAGCTATGGCACCGAGCATCTGAGAAACACAGAGAGGGCAGATCAATCAAAATAAGCTAGAGTTAGTCTAACGTTCTTTGTCACACTCACTCCAAAACAACTATACAGTACATATACACCATATTCTCTACGATAAAGCCTACACACAAATATTCATAAATAAACAGGTGTCTTGGAATGGTGCTAATGTTTTCCCTTCTCATTCGGCAAGTAAACAAGACAAGGTCCTGGAATAGCTGCATCGAATTACCCAGAGTGCACTTTCCTTATGCAGGAACAGAAACAATTAGACTGCACTCAGGAGAGGGATTGTTCTGTACTGAAAAGTAGCTCTGAGGTAGTGCCCCTGCTGCCCTTTTAACCATGGTCTTAACTATTAATAACAATGTGCAGTGACCCAAGTCCCCACAAAACAAGAAAGATTAATATGGCCTGGTAGACTGAGGAAATACCCAAACCCCCTTGTAAAGGAGAATATAGAATAATTATAACCCTAACCCTTGCAGGTCTTATTACACTCAAAAGGTCATCTAATTATCTGTATTGGTCGTGAAACCTGGAGATAGACGTCAACTGTGGAAATGACCCTATAGCAAACAGAGAAATGCTCAGCCTTACAACCCCCCGAGTTCCACTTAGTTTCCCAGAAGAGGTGTATTCAGTTCATTGGACTATTTTCAGCAGATCCATCCCCCATCTTATTTAGTAGATAAGCCTGTATCTGTTAACTTTAATTTTGAAGCCTCATTTAATAATTAGCCAGTGTTGATTAGAATTATATGCTTGAATATGTATTTAAATTCAACAGAAAATGGTATTGAGTTATGGGTTACACTTTATTCACTCAAAGATCACACGCTATAATGCAAATGTCATAATAACGGCTTGATAATTACTTCTATAAATCCGTCTTTATTCACTGATGATGTGTACGCACAATGTACCACAATCACTGTACTCCATGGCCAGTATTCCGGTTATGTGGAAGTCAGGGGAAATAGCTAAATGCCTATTGTTCAGTGTTGAGCACAATTATTATGAAAGCATAAAACTGATGAAATTGATTTGGAAATGCAATTCGGATTATGATAATCAGCATCATGTTAGCCATTTTTTTGTGCATAATCTGTGACAAAATCTTCAAGTTTAGTTTAGTTATTAGCAAAGAGCAGCTTCTCAAGCAATAATTTTGCTAGGATGGTCTAGGACTGTCTGGGAGTGGAAAGGGGAAAACGAGCTATTTCTTGGCAGAGGTTAGATTTTGTTTTTCTTATTGGTCTATTAACTAATTTACCACCTGGTGATGTCAACAGGCATGCCAAAACTCCAATCCACGAAAACAGGCTGACCTTTCACTCAGTCTTTTCAAACAGATCTTACACTAAAAGGGCACTATCATAATTTTCACAGTATTACTCCAACCTCATAGTGAGGAAATATATATAAAACACAGGAAGTCATGTTCTTTAACTTCTGGTATGTAGGTCAGGACACAATAATATTCTCGCCTGCCAATCACCTGTCTTTCCTTTCTGACTTCTATCTTGTTGGTGACAGAGGTAGTGCTAAGGGTTGGAGGTGTTGCTGCTAGGCTGTTCAACACCTGTCAGTCTATACTGCGTGACCTGCAACTCATATCCTAGCCTGGGAGGTTGCCAATGCAGCTTGGACTTGGGCAACACTTTCCCTCCTGTTATTGTCATGGAGCATAGTAAGGAGTTTCCCTTGTGGCACGATGTGCATGGCACATTATCTTATAAGTACAGTCCGGAAGCTTAGTTGCTAATATGCATGGAAAGTGGATTTCTATTGGTTTTTCAAAGTGGAAGTATTTCAGCTGCAGAGCCTTCCTCAGCGTCATTGGGTCATTGTTATTACCAGATTGTTTAGATGTTATAACTCAGTCTTTTTAAGTCTGCTTCCTCCAACCCCTAAATCCTAAAGCCCCCAGACCTGAATTCCACAAACCGCTGCTTTTATTTTCCGGCACTGACTAGGCAGGATACCGAAGCAATAATAGGGCTTTTTACGGCTTTTTCATATCTCAGTTTGTCTTAATTGCTCATTACCTTGAGATTGCTCTGCGTTTTGGTGATCATTATTTCACATGATAATTAATCCATTTTCGAGTCAACAATTGAAATTCCTCCTGTATAGGCCCCATCAGCTGAATAAGCTTAGCAAAAACATCGAAAACTAGGCCACCTCTGATGTTTTGCCGTGTTTCACATAATGCAAAATTCCCTAGGAAGGCACCGCATTGATCTGCGGTAAAGCGGCATAAGTTTTATATCCCACCCAATTCAGTGTGACAAAACCATTGGAGCAGAACTAATGCTGTGAAAACACTGCACCAGCTCCCAACATTATTTGGGTCGGATCTTTTGTTCACTCCCTGACACCTTACACCATGCCATAAGTACATGTGGAGCGGAGTCAAAACCCGAAGTTCTCCACCTCATCAAATAGGAGTCAGCTTATGAACTTGTGCTGCATTTTCTCACATTTTTCACAGGTGTAAAGCCGTCTTCTCCTAAGCCCTACCACAGTTTTATACCGTTAACTTGTGGATATTTATTTAATAATTTCTCCCTCTTGAATTAGACTTGCTGTTTTAGACTTGCTGTTTTCATTTTCCGGTTTGTGTCAAGGAAAAAGCTTTTTAGGTTAATTATCCTTAGGTTAAGTATTGTTAGGGTCTAGCACTCATCCGTGATCACATTACATTGCATATGATTTTGTATTTTCACCTCGTATAAACATTTTTGGGGGTTTGAGAGTCCTCAATTGTTTGTGCTTAGAATTTTTTGTGTTTATCCTTTGATTTTGGTAAAATACAGTGGCATTAAAAAAAATTGCCTTACAACTTGGAAATAAAATAGATTTTTTTGAGGGTTTATATCATTTGATTTACACAACATGTCGAACAATTTGAAAATGCAATATATATTTTTTTGTGAAACAAACAACAAATAAGACAAAAAAGCAGAAAACCTGAGCGTGCATAACTTATTCAACCCCCCCAAAGTCAATACTTTGTAGAGCCACCTTTTGCAGCAATTACAGCTGCAAGTCTCTTGGGGTATGTCTCTATAAGCTTGGCACATGTAGCCACTGGGATTTTTGCCCATTATTCACGGCAAAACTGATCTAGCTCCTTCAAGTTTGTTGGGTTCCACTGTTGTACAGCAATCTTTAAGTCATACCACAGATTCTCAAATGGATTGAGGTCTGGGCTTTGACTAGGCCATTCCAAGACATTTAAATGTTACCACATAAACCATTTGAGTGTTGCTTTAGCAGTTTGCTTAGGGTCATTGTCCTGCTGGAAGGTGAACCTCCGTCCCAGTCTCAAATCTCTGGAAGACTTTAACAGGTTTCTCTCAAGAATTTACCTGTATTTAGCACCATCCATAAATTCTTCAATTCTGACCGGTTTCCCAGTCTCTGCCAATGAAAAGCATCACCACAGCATGAGGAGCATGCTTCACTGGATGGTGTTCTTGGGGTGATGAGAGGTGTTGGGTTTGCGCCAGACATAGTTTTTTCCTTGATGGACAAAAAGCTCAATTTTAGTCTCATCTGACCAGAGTACCTTCTTCCATATGTTTGGGGAGTCTCCCACATTTATTTTGGCGAACACCAAACGTGTTTGCTCATTTTTTCCTTTAAGCAATTACTTTTTTCTGGCCACTCTTCGTAAAGCCCAGCTCTGTGGAGTGTACGACTTAAAGAGGTCCTATGGACAGATACTCTAATCTCCACTGTGGAGCTTTGCAGCTCTTCAGGGTTATCTTTGGTCTCTTTGTTGCCTTTCTGATTTTGTTTTTTGAAACAAGTAATTTTTTTACTTTCACTTCACCAATTTGGACTATTTTGTGTATGTCCATTACATGAAATCCAAATAAATTGTAATACAACAAAATAGGAAGAATGCCAAGGGGTGAATACTTTTGCAAGGCACTGTATTCAGATGCACATTTAGGTAGAGAAGTTCCCATTAGTCTTACATATAGAATATAATAATACGTTTTATCAATGCATTTGCAAGGCCTAAAAATTAGAGTGTTCTTGTGTGTCTCTTGTCTCTGCCCTTTGTAGCTGCCAGCCACAATGTGTGTTAGAGAGAGAGAGAGAGTGAGACAGAGAGGGAAAGACAGACAGCGAGAGAGCATGTGTGTGTGTGTGCACTTCTGGCCTCGTCAGATCGGAGAGGGAGACGGAATTACATTTTGTGGGTGTCAACATCCACAGTTTCAGTGACTCATCAAAATATAAATGTCAGACAGCTACATTAAACAATGCATCCTTCTCAGGTGAAAGGATATTTATATTTTTATGCCTCTATTCAAAATAAATAATGTGCATGTCTACATTGAGAGATTTCTCCTTGCTCCTCCCATTTCACATGGTGTGTCTGTGCCTAGCCTATACAGTATGTTTAAAAATTGATGGATTGGACCTGTCGTCTGTTACTGATATGCATCTTTAACACTATCACACTGACGGTCTGGCACAGAACTGATAGAGCGACAGTCATATACATCAAGTGTTTTATGGTTTTATTTTTATTTTCGTCTCTGTGTGTGTTTTATGAGTGTAGATGTTTATTTGTGTATTTGTGTGTGTGTGTTGTGTGCATGTTTGAGTTGGTTTGCATCAGCTCTCAGAGCTCATGGGAAGAGGAGTGAGTAGTTGGACTACCAATCCTTTTTCCTGGCCTTTGCTGCTTAACATCAACCCTTCTCTGTTTTCCCCTCAAATGTTCTTGAGCTAGGTGTCTCTCTTTCTCCCGCCCTCTGATGTGAGATGCCTTCATGTGGAGGTGCACCTCCAGGCTTTGCGTGGGATGCTGTTGTGGGCTGGAGTCTGGCAGCCTCTGATAAGACGAGGGAGAAAAGAGCCGCTCACTGCTTCTCGTTTTTACATCAGGAGTGTCGGGGACACCGCCGAGCAGTGTTTTTTTGCCTTAAGACCCCGGCGAAGTCAGAGTCTCAAAGACCAATTCCATAGGTCTGGAGCTAGTTTGAGGTTAACCCCAAAAGCCCAATGGGAGCAACTTGTCTTTTGAAATGTCTACTTAGCTGGGCCATACTTTTAAGATTACCAGGAAAAGAAGATGAAAGACTTGATTAGGGTCATCATTTTGAACAGCTGCCCCCTAGTGATCCCAAATAAGCCAGTGGTGATACAAAGCTTGAGACAATGAATTGTTATAAAGTTCCAGAGAGAGCTTCAGTGACAAGCTCTGACGAAGCCATACTAATCAAAGAAGCATCTCCCCTTAGATTTGGAGTGATGTGATTCGCCTCCTCTTTACAGAGATCTCCATTTTAAAGGAGCTGCTTATCTCGAGTTCAAGGGGCAGCTAGCTAACTACAGCTCCTCTGTCTTAAATTATAACCAGTTTGAGGCATCACCTTAGCCAACGTGTTTTTTGTAAACATTTTTTTTAAATGCTTCACATTACTTAACCTCTTACACTTATGGTGGCGCTATTTCATTTTTGGAAGAAAAACGTTCCCGTTTTAAACAAGATATTTTGTCACAAAAAGATGCTCGACTATGCATATAATTGCTACTGTTCGAAAGAAAACACTCTGACGTGTCCAGAAATACAAATATCTTCTCTGTGCGTGCCCTTTAACGTGAGCTTCAGGCAAAACCAAGATGACTTGGCATCCAGGAAATGACAAGGATTTTTGAGGCTCTGTCTTTCATGATCTCCTTATATGGCTGTGAACGCAAGAGGAATGAGTCTGCCCTTTCTGTCGTTTCCCCAAGGTGTCTGCAGCATTGTGACGTATTTGTAGGCAGATCGTTGGAAGATTGACCATAAGAGACCACATTTACCACGTGTCCGCCCGGTGTCCTGCGCCGAAATTGGTGCGCAAAAGTCACCTGCCAGTATTTTTCCATGGGGCACAGAGAGAGAAGCAAGCTTCCACGAACTGCATGTCAATGAAGAGATATGTGAAAAAACACCTTGAGGATTGATTCCAAACAACGTTTGCCATGTTTCGGTCGATATTATGTAGTTAATCCGGAAAAAGTTTCACGTTGTAGGTGACTGCATTTTCGGTTCGTTTCGGTAGCCAGGCGCAATGTAGAAAACGGAACGATTTCTCCTACACACAGACGCTTTCAGGAAACACTGCGCATTTGGTATGTGGCTGGGAGTCTCCTCATTGAAAACATCAGAAGCTCTTCAAAGGTAAATGATTTTATTTATTTGGTTATCTGGCTTTTGTGAAAATGTTGCGTGCTACATGCTACACAAAATGCTATGCTAGCTTTGCATACTCTTACACAAATTAGTCAATTTCTATGGTTCAAAAGCATATTTTGAAAATCTGAGATGACAGTGTTGTTAAGAAAAGGCTAAGCTTGAGAGCAAACGCATTATTTTAATTTTATTTGCGATTTTCAGAAATCGTTAACGTTGCGTTATGCTAATGAGCCTGAGGCTTAGTCACAAACCCGGATCCGGGTTGGGGAGTTTCAAGAAGTTAAACCAGTTAAGCACTAGGGGGGCACTATTACATTTTTTGGATGAAAAACGTTCCCGTTTTAAAAAAGATATTTTGTCACGAAAAGATGCTCGACAATGCATATAATTGACAGCTTTGGAAAGAAAACACTCTGACGTTTCCAAAACTGCAAAGATATTATCTGTGAGTGCCACAGAACTGATGCTACAGGCGCAACCAAGATGAAATTTCAAACAGGAAATGGCCCAGATTTTGAAGGCACTGTGTTCCAATGTCTCCTTATATGGCTATGATTGCGCCAGGAATGAGCCTACACTTTCTGTCGTTTCCCCAAGGTGTCTGCAGCATTGTGACGTATTTGTAGGCATATCATTGGAAGATTGACCATAAGAGACTACATTTACCAGGTGCCCGCTTGGTGTCCTCCGTCAAAATGATTGCGTATTCTCCAGCTGCGTGCATTTTTCCATTTGCTTCAGAGGAGAAACCCAACTGCCACGAATGATTTATCATCGAATAGATATGTGAAAAACATCTTGAGGGTTGATTCTAAACAATGTTTGCCATGTTTCTGTCGATATTATGGAGTTAATTTGGAAAAAAGTTTGGCGTTGTAATGACTGAATTTTCTTTTTTTTTCTTAGCCAAACGTGATGAACAAAACGGAGCGATTTCTCCCACACAAATAATCTTTTTGAAAAAACTGAACATTTGCTATCTAACTGAGAGTCTCCTCATTGAAAACATCCGAAGTTCTTCAAAGGTAAATTATTTTATTTGAATGCTTTCCTTGTTTTTGTGAAAATGTTGCCTGCTGAATGCTAGGCTTAATGCTATGCTAGCTATCAATACTCTTACACAAATGCTTGTGTAGCTATGGTTGAAAAGCATATTTTGAAAATCTGAGATGACAATGTTGTTAACAAAAGGCTAAGCTTGTGAGTGAATATATTTCTTTCATTTCATTTGCGATTTTCATGAATAGTTAACGTTGCGTTATGGTAATGAGCTTGAGGCTATGATTACGCTCCCGGATACGGGATTGCTCGACACAAGAAGTTAATGCAACCGCTGCGTCTGATTTCAAAAGAGCTTTACAAACCATGCAATACACTGAGTACGGCATATTTTGCAGTCAACAGATGTCAGAAATAACATTATAAATATTCACTTACCTTTGATGATCTTCATCAGAATGCACTCCCAGGAACCCCAGTTCCACAATAAATGTTTGTTTTGTTCGATAAAGTCCATCATTTATGTCAAAATAGCTCCTTTTGTTAGCGCGTTTGGTAAACAAATCCAAACTCACGAAGTGTGTTCACTAGGAGCAGACGAAATGCCAAAAAGTTCCTTACAGTTCATAGAAACATGTCAAACGAAGTATAGAATCAATCTTTAACATAAATCTTTAATAATGTTCCAACCGGAGAATTCCTTTGTCTGTAAAAAAAAGCAATGGAACGTTTTGGAAGGTTTTTGCCTGCCACAGGAGTTCTGTTTTTCTCACAGACATCATTCAAACAGTTGTATAACCTTCAGAGTGTTTGCTATCCATATATACTAATAATATGTATATATTAGCAACTGGGACTGAATAGCAGCAGTTTACTCTGGGCACCTTATTCAGCCAAGCTACTCAAAACTGCCCCAAGCCATAAGAAGTTAAACAGCTTGGAAAATTTCATAAAATAATATCATGGCTTTAGAAGTTCTGATAGGCTAATTTACATAATTTGAGTCAATTGGAGGTGTACCTGTGTATGTATTTCAAGGCCTACCTTCAAACTCAGTGCCTCTTTGCTTGACATCATGGAAATATCAAACGAAATCAGCCAAGACCTCAGAAAAAAAATTCTAGACCTCCACTAGGTTCATCCTTGGGAGCAATTTCCAAACGCCTCAGGATGGAGACTCATTCTGTCTACTAGAGATGAAGGTACCGTGGTGCGAAGAGTGCACATCATTCCCAGAACAACAGAAAGGGAGCTTGTGAAGATGCTGGAGGAAACAGGTACAAAAGTATTTTTATCCAGAGTAAAACAAGTCCTATATCGACATAACTTGACAGGCCGCTCAGCAAGGAAGAAAGTTAAGCTTGGTCGCAAATAGTTCTTACAAATGGACAATGATGCCAAGCATACTTCCAAAGTTGTGATCAAATGACTTAAGGACAACAAAGTCAAGGTATTGGAGTGGCCATCGCAAACCCTGACCTCAATCCTATAGAAAATGTGTGGGCAGAACTGAAAAAACCTGTGCGAGCAAGGAGGCATACAAACCTGACTCAGTTACACCAGCTATGTCAGGAGGAATGGGCCACAATTCACCCAACTTATTGTGGGAAGCTTGTGGAAGGCTACCTGAAACGTTTGACAACTTAAACAATTTAAAAGGCAATGCTACCAAATACTAAATGAGTGTATGTAAACCTCTGACACACTGGAATGTGATGAAAGAAATAAAAGCTGAAATAAAACATTCTCTCTTCTATTATTCTGACATTTCACATTCTTAAAATAAAGTGGTGATCCTAACTGACCTAAGACAGGGACTTTTTACTCAGATTAAATGTCAGGAATTGTGAAAAACTGAGTTTATAGATCAAATCAAATTGTATTTGTCACATACACATGGTTAGCTGATGTTAAAGCGAGTGTAGCGAAATGCCTGTGCTTGTGTTTATATGTATTTAGCTAAGGTGTATGTAAACTTCCAACTTCAACTGTACATATGAGATGGGTGATGCAATATTTACACACAATTAAAGTGACTAAGATACCATAGAATAGTATAGAGTAAAGTTTATACATATGAGATGAGTAATGCAAGATACAGAGACATTATTAAAGTGACTACATTTTAATTTCCTTAAAGTGGCCAGTGATTCCTAATCAATGTCTACAGGCAGCAGCCTATGATGTGCTGGAGAGGGCTGTTTAACAGTCAGTGGTGTAGTATAGAATACAATACAGTATGTACATGTGAGATGGGATATGCAATATGCAAACACATTTTCAAAATGACTAAGATACCGTAAAATAGTGTGGAGTGCAGTTTATACATATGAGATGAGTAATACAAGATACGGAAACATTATTCAAGTCGCTAGTGATTCATTTCTAAAAGGGGCCAGTGATTCTTAATCTATGTCTGTAGGCAGCCGCCTCTGATGTGCTAGTGATGGCTTTTTGGCAGTCTGATGGCCTTGAGATATAAGCTGTTTTTCAGTCTCTCGGCCCCAGCTTTGACGCACCTGTACTGACCTCGCCTTCTGGATGATAGCGGGGTGATCAGGCAGTGGCTTGGGTGGTTGATGTCCTTGATAATCTTTTTGTCCTTTCTATGGTGTAGGGTGCAGTAGTTGTCCAGGAGGGTGGGAAGTTTGTCCCCAGTAACGTGTTGGGCAGACCGCACCACCCTCTGGAGATCTTTGCAATTATGGGAGGTGCAGTTGCCGTACCAGGCAGTGATACAGCCCAACAAGATGCTCTCAATTGTACATGTGTAAAAGTTTGTGAAGATTTTAAATGTAAAGCCAAATTTCTTCCGCCTCCTGAGGTTGAAGAGGCATTCTTCTCCACAGTGTCTGTCTGGGTGGACCATTTCAGTTTGTCAGTGATGTGTACGCCGAGGAACTTTAAGCTTTACACCTTGTCCACGGCGGTCCCATCGATGTTGATGGGGGGTAACTCCCTCTGCTGTTTCTTGCAGTCCACAATCATCTTCTTAGTTTTCTTGACGTTGAGTGAGGTTATTTCCCTGGCACCACACTCAGAGGCCTCAACTCCTCCATGTAGGCTGTCTCATCATTGTTGGTAATCAAGCCTACTACTGTTGTGTCATCTGCAAACTTGATGATTGAGTTGGAGGCGTACTTGGCCATTGAGCCATGGGTGAACAGGGGGTAAAGGAGGGGGCTGAGCACTCACCCTTGTGGGGCCCCAGTATTGAGGATCATCAAAGAGAAGGTGTTGTTTCCTACCTTCACCATCTGGGACGACCCGTCAAGAAGTCCAGGACCCAGTTGCACAGGGCGGGGTTCAGACCCAGGGCTTCGAGTTTGATGATGAGCTTGGAGGGTACTATGGTGTTGAATGCTGAGCTATAGTCAATGAACAGCATTCGTATGCCTCTTGTCCAGACGGGACAGGGCAGTGTACAGTCTGGTGGCGATTGCATCGTCTGTGGATCTATTGGGGCGGTAAGCAAATTGAACTGGGGCTACCTGGTGGCAGGTAAGGTGGAGGTGATATGATCCTTGACTAGTCTCTCAAAGCACATTCATGATGACAGAGGTGAGTGCTACCTTTGCTTTCTTAGGTACAGGGACAATGGTGGCCATCATGAAGCATGTGGGGACAACAGACTGGGATAGAGAGAGAGATTGAATGTATCTGTAACAACACCAGCCAGCTGGTCAATGCATGCTTTGAGGACGCAGCTAGGGATACCATCTGGGACGGCAGCCTTGCGAGGGTTAACACGCTTAAATGTCTCACTCACGTCGGCCACGGAGAAGGAGAGCCCACAGTCCTTGATAGCGGGCCGCGTCGGTGGCATTGTATTATACTCAAATCAAGCAAAGAAGGTGTTCAGCCTGTCCAGAAGCAAGATGTCGGTTTCCACAACGTAGCTGGTTTTCCTTTTATAATCCGTGATTATCTGTAGACCCTGCCATATCCGTCTCGTGTCTGAGCTGTTGAACTGTGACTCAACTTTGTCCCTATACCAACGTTTAGCCTGCTTGATTGCTTTGTGTAGGGAATAACCAGACTTGCATTCTTCCATATTCCCAGTCTTCCCAGTGGTTCACACTTTCTGTTTTGCGCGAATGCTCCTATCTATCCACGGTTTCTGGTTGGGGTAGGTTTTAATAGTCACAGTGGGTACAACATCTCCTATGCACTTCCTGATAAATTCATTCACCGTATCGGTATGTGTGTCGATATTATTTTCTGAAGCTACTCAGAACATATCCCAGTCTGTGTGATCAAAATAATCTTAAAGCGTGGATTCCGATTGGTCAGACCAGCATTGAATAGTCCTTACCACGGGTGCTTCCTGTTTGAGTTTCTGCCTATAGGAGGGGAAGAGCAAGATGGAATTGTGGTCCGATTTGCCGAATGGAGGGTGATGGAGGACCTTATATGCATTCTGGAAGGTAGCATAACAATGATCACAGAGTTTTAGCAGCGCAAGTACAACAATCAATATCTTGATAGAATTTCGATAGCCTTTTCCTCAAAATTGCTTAATTAAAATCCCCAGTTACAATAAATGCAGCCTCAGGATATGTGATTTCCAGTTTGCATAAAGTCCAGTGAAGTTCTTTGAGGGCCGTCGTGGTGTCGGCTTGAGGGGGGATATGGACAGCTGTGGCTTTTATTGCCAAAAAATGATCTCAGGAGATAGTATGGTCTGCATTTAATTGTGAGATATTCTAGGTTGGGTGAACAGAAGGACTTGAGTTCCTGTATGTTATCACAGTTTCAACATAAATCGTTAATCATAAAACATATACCTCCACCCTTCTGCTTCCCGGAGAGATGTTTATTCCTGTCGGGGGATGTACTGAGAACCCAACTGGCTTTACAGAGTCAGACGTTATATCTCGTTATTTCTCTTTAACTTCAGCATGCTCAAAGAGATATTCAGCGTCTGCTTTTTTTAAACACATCAACAAATCATTGCCCTTCTTTGCAAGGCATTGAAAAAAAAACTGCTATTTGTTGTTGAATCTTTGCTTGGACCTTACAGATAAGTGTATGTGTGGTGTACAGGGATGGGGTTGTCATTCGAAAATCATGTTAACCACTATAATTTAACACGTAATGAATCCATGCAACTTATTATGTGATTCTTTAAGTACATTTTTACTCCTGAACGTATTTCGGCTTGCCATAACAAAGTGGTTGAAATAGAGTTAACAGGCTTATTTACTAAATAAAATAAAATAAAAAACTAATTAACATAAGGAACTGATATAAGAATAACGAGGCTATATACAAGGGATACCGGTACCGAGTCAATTTGCGGGGTACAGGTTAGTCTCCAACCTTATTTGAAGTAATCTCATGACTTCATTGAACAGCAAACCTAGGTGATGTTTAATATTTTGTTGTGTCTCAGGGCTGTAAACTGATTTTAAATAGTTGTATATTTTGAGTGTGTGTTGGCCTTAGACCTACTCAGTAATATTAGATTGAGAATGAAAAGCTAGTGTATACATTAGTATGGAATCCTTTAGAACATTTACATTTCAAAAAGTATAATATATCAATGCAGTGGCGATTTTAGCATGTAAATCTTTGTGGTGCAAAAAAACAAAAACATTTGGGATGCATGCCAGCATAGCCACTACACAACACAACACTAAACAATACATGAATTGCACTACAATGGTGACAAACGGTGCCCACAAACGTAGGGCCTACATAAAGCTGCCCCAACAGCAGAGGTCCAACAGCAGTCCCAACACCTTACCACTGCTACACCTGGCTATCAGCGGCGCCTTGTCTGGCAGCGAAATAATTCCTTCAGCCTCATTTACTTATTTACTTCAGCCTTTAAAAAAACAACATAGCTGACATGACTGACTTGCTTAAACAAATGTGGTTTCTACTGACATTTGAGATGTACAAGCTATGGCATAAGAGGACAACAACCGGATAAGAGGCAATACATCAATGAGCGAGCTAGGATGGAAGTAGTCAATATAACTATTTGTTCAGCACTTTTGAAATGTACAGCGACAGAATTCAGAACATGGGCAGTGCTTACAGTGCTTTCCCTGTACACCAAGTCAGAACCGTAGGATAAGTAAAGGGGGCATGTAAGCAGACAATGAATGCTCTTACTATATTTGATGACTACATTTCTCAAAAACAGGTTATAGGCTTCATGTGCACCACCAAGTCAGAACAGAAGGCGCAATTAAAAGGTGAAAATAGACTAAATTATAAGGGTGAGGCACAAAGGCTACTAACAGCTTACTACACAACATACACTTAGTATTACTTTCTTAGCTACAGTATACATATCTCCCTAGCATTTAATTTATGCAGTAGCATACAATACATTGTTGTTGTGCTGTGATCACTTATATATGGATCAAATGGGGAGGCAGTGTAGCCTAGTGGTTAGAGCATTGGACTAGTAACCAAAAGGTTGCAAGTTCAAATCCCCGAGCTGACAAGGTACATAATCTGTCGTTCTGCCCCTGAACAGGCAGTTAACCCACTGTTCCTAGGCCGTCATTGAAAATAAGAATTTGTTCTTAACTGACTTGCCTAGTAAAATAAAGGTAAATAAATAAATCCCTTTAGCGGGATCGATTTGGCAACATCCGGTGAAATGGCAGAGCGACAAATTCAATTACTATAAATATTTAACTTTCATGAAATCACAAGTGTAATACATAAAACTAAAGCTTAACTTCTTGTTAATCCAGACACCAGGTCAGATTTAAAAAATGCTTTACGGCAAAAGCAAACCATGCGATTATCTGGACAGCGCCCCATCAGACAAATGCATGACAATCATTTTTCAACCAGGGAGGTGCTGGAAAGTCAGAAATAACGATATAATTCATGCCTTACATTTGAAGATCTTCTTCGGTTGGCACTCCAATATGTCCCGGAAACATCAAAAATGGTCCTTTTGTTTGATAACATTACTTCGTTATATCCCCAAAATGTCAATTTATTTGGTGCATTTGATTCAGAAAAACACCGGTTCCAACTTGCCCAACATGACTACAAAGTATCTAATAAGTTACCTGTAAACTTGGTCCAAACATTTCAAATAACTTTCCTAATCCAACTTTAGGTATTTTAAAATGTAAATAATTGATCAAATTTAAGACAAAATATACTGTGTTCAATAGCGGATAAAATGAAAGTGGAGCGAGTTCCAGATCGTGCGCACCAAACTAATAAAGTACACTTGGCTTGACACTCAGAAAGAAAAGGGCTGCTTCTTCATTTCTCAAAGGAAAAACATCAACCAATTTCTAAAGACTGTTGACATCTAGTGGAAGCAATAGGAACTGCAACCAGGTGCCTCATAAATCTAGTTCCCCATAGAAAACCAAACCTGGATGGTTTGTCCTCTGGGTTTCGCCTGCCAAATAAGTTCTGTTATACTCAGGCAGTTTACTCTGGGCAGGCTTTTCATCCGTACGTGAAAATACTGCCCCCTAGCCCAAAGAGGCAGGAAGGTGGCGCGGCAGTCCTTCGTGGGACTATTTTGTCATCAAACTTTGAAAAGTGTGGCATTCTCTGGATTTATGGTGCTTTCAAGACAACTGGGAAGTCGGGAAAAAACAAGGTTGAATCATCGGTGACGTCGGAGATCTTCAGGTCGTGGCTCTTGAAAGAGGCCCAAGTTCCGGATTTAGTTGGCTGAGCCGATCAAAACATATTTTCCCAAGTTTCCAGTTGTCTTGAACTCACTGAAGTAATATTTTGCAGTTCCAAGTTGTTTTGAGTGCGGCATAAATAATGCTTCATTGACAGCATGGCCAATGTTGAATGTTTATAATTTTAAGATTAAAAAAGGCACCCATATTACTAAACTTGGGACCACACAGCCACTCCACTTAATAGCAGGCTAGTGATTTATTTGCATTGGTTGCAGTTAGCCATTGATTCCATCCAAATCACTCATTGTTTAATTTACGACTTGTTTAACGTCCAATGGCCAATGAACACCTATATATATTATCTATCATTTCTCTTCATTGTTTATCTTCATATGACAAGGATTAAAAAGGATTTGCCAATAGATTGGCGACTTGATTCATGAAGATGACTGCTAGCAAAGATTTTGAAAGTATGATGTTGACATGTTCAGTCCAATCAAAGCTACTGTAGATATAACGTGATTTGACGTCATTTTATCTGTGGCCAATGACCTTGAGCCTTCTTTGATGGGCACTTCTACTGTAACTCTATGGCAGCACGCAAGGGGCTTGACTTTTCAAGCTCGACCCTTAGACTTGGCAGTGACAGAACACATACTTTCTGCCGACTGCCCCACCACAACAGAAAGCACTGAGCTAGGCTGAAACACCTGCATTCTGGAGTTGCCTTACTGAAGAAAAAATAAACAATGTTTGTATGCGGCTTTATGAACTGAATTATATAAACTAACTAAATTAACATGTGCAAATATTTGTATGACCATAACATGATTCAAAAACTGAGAAATAAACTGAACATGTTCCATAGACGTGTAACTAACAGAAATAGAATAATGTGTCCCTGAACAAAGGGGGGTAACAGTCTATCTGGAGTGGCAACCAGCTGTATTAAATACTGCAGTGCTTCTCCTACTCATGGACTGCACCAGATTTGCCTGTTCTTGCTGTGAGATGTTACCCCACTCTACCATCAAGGTACCTGCAAGTTCCCGGACATTTATGGGGGGAATGGCCCAAGCACCCACCCTCCGATCCAACAGGTCCCAGACATGCTCATTGTTATTGAGATCCAGGCTCTTCGCTGGCCATGGCAGAACACGGACATTCCTGTCTTGCAGGAAATCACGCACAGAACCAGCAGTGTGGCTGGTGGCTGTCTTCGCAGTAATGCACAGAGTTGAGATTGCCTACAATGACAACCTCAGTCCGATGATGCTGTGACACAACGCCCCAGACCATGACGGACCTTCCACCTCCAAATCGATCCCGCTCCAGAGTACAGGCCTCGGTGTAACGCTCATTCCTTCGACGATAAATGCGAATCCAACCATCACCCCTGGTGAGACAAAACCGCGACTCGTCAGTGAAGAGCACTTTTTGCCGGTCCAGCGACAGTGGGTTTGTGCCCATAGGCGACGTTGTTGCCGGTGATGTCTGGTGAGGACCTGCATTACAACAGGCCTACAAGCCTTCAGTCCTGCCTCTCTCAGCCTATTGTGGACAGCACTGATGGAGGGATTGAGCGTTCCTGGTGTAACTCGGGCAGTTGTTGTTGCCCTCCTGTACCTGCCCCGCAGGTGTGATGTTCGGATGTACCGATCCTGTGCAGGTGTTGTTACACGTGGCCACTGCGAGGACAATCAGCTTTCTGTCCTGTCTCCCTGTAGTTCTGTCTTAGGCGTCTCACAGTACAGACATTGCAATTTATTGCCCTGGCCACATCTGCAGTCCTCATGCCTCCTTGCAGCATGCCCAAGGCACATTCACGCAGATGATCAGGGAACCTGGGCATCTTTCTTTTGGTGTTTTTCAGTCAGCAGAAAGCCCTCTTTAGTGTCCTAAGTTTTCATAACTGTGACCTTAATTTCCTACCGTCTGTAAGCTGTTAGTGTCTTATTAACGACCATTCCACAGGTGCATGATTTTTTACGAATTATCTTTGAAAGACAGGGTGCTGAAATGTTTTTTTTTTGCTGAGTTTATACAACACAAATAGTGTGTGTAAAGACTGTGTCTGTGTCTGTGTGTGTGTGTGTGTGTGTGTGTGTGTGTGTGATTGTTCCCCTCCCCTCACAGTCCCCGCCATTCCATGATTTGTTTTTTAAATCTGTTTTTAAAGGTAATTCTGCTGTTTGCTTGGGTAATTGGAGATGGAAGGGAGTTCCACTTGATCATGGCTCTGTATAAAACTGTGTAGTGTTGTGTATTCGTTTTGGACTTGGGGACTGTGAAGAGACTCCTGGTGGCAAATGTATGGGTGTCTGAGCTGAATGTTATTTCATTATGAAGAAAATCTGAAATTTGTCACACTAATATTCTCATTAAAACTAGAAGAGGAGCAGTTAATCTCTTGCCAACCCTCAATCCAGGGGGCTCTAACAGTTCTCACAGTTTCTTAACAGGTACATGCAACTGGCATGAATCTGTTATGAACTTGAGTGAAGACCCAAAAGCGGTTTTAACAGAAAACAGAGTTCTTTAATGAAAATACAGGAATGGCATAAATCCTCTTCCAACGTTGTCAGCGGAACAAAAATAACGTTAGTATAGTGCAGGATGCTCCTGCCAGGCAGACTCCGACAGGACAGGACAAGGTGGAAGCAAACGAGACGACGGCTTGCTTCTGGCATCAAAAAACACAAACAAGAATCAGACACTGAAAGTAGCAGGAACAGAGAGAGAAATAGAGACCTAATCAGAGGGGGAAGAGAGAACAGGTGGGGAAGAGTGAAAGAGCTAGTTAGGGCAGATGTAGAACAGCTGAGGAATGAGAGACAGAGAAGGTAACCTAAAAAGACCAGCAGAGAGAGAGAATGAAGAGAAAGGACAGGAACAGACATAACAAGACATGACAGTACCCCCCCCCCACTCACCGAGCGCCTCCTGGCGCACTCGAGGAGGAAACCTGGCGGCAACGGAGGAAATCATCGATCAGCGAACGGTCCAGCACGTCCCGAGAGGGAACCCAACTCCTCTCCTCAGGACCGTACCCCTCCCAATCCACTAGGTACTGATGACCACGGCCCCGAGGACGCATGTCCAAAATCTTACGAACCCTGTAGATGGGTGCGCCCTCGACAAGGATGGGGGGGGGAGGGACGAGCGGGGCGCGAAGAACGGGCTTAACACAGGAGACATGGAAGACCGGGTGAACGCGACGAAGATAGCGGGAGAAGAAGTCGCACTGCGACAGGATTAATGACCTGGGAAATACGGAACGGACCAATGAACCGCGGGGCCAACTTGCGAGAAGCTGTCTTAAGGGGAAGGTTCTGAGTGGAGAGCCATACTCTCTGACCGCAACAATATCTAGGACTCTTGGTCCTACGCTTATTAGCGGCCCTCACAGTCTGCGCCCTATTACGGCAAAGTGCCGACCTGACCCCCTTCCAGGTGCGCTCGCAACGCTGGACAAAAGCCTGAGCGGAGGGGACGCAGGACTCGGCGAGCTGAGATGAGAACAGCGGAGGCTGGTACCCGAGGCTACACTGAAAAGGGGATAGACCGGTAGCAGACGAGGGAAGCGAGTTGTGGGCGTACTCTGCCCAGGGGAGCTGTTCTGACCAAGACGCAGGGTTACGAAAAGAAAGACTGCGTAAAATGCGACCAACAGTCTGATTGGCCCGTTCGGCTTGACCGTTAGACTGGGGATGAAAGCCGGACGAGAGACTGACGGAAGCCCCAATCAAACGGCAAAACTCCCTCCAAAATTGAGACGTGAACTGCGGACCTCTGTCGGAAACGACGTCAGACGGAAGGCCATGAATTCGGAAAACATTCTCGATAATGATCTGAGCCGTCTCCTTAGCAGAAGGGAGCTTATCGAGAGGAATGAAATGAGCCGCCTTAGAGAATCTATCGACAACCGTAAGAATAACTGTCTTCCCCGCTGATGAAGGCAGTCCGGTGATAAAATCTAAAGCGATGTGAGACCACGGTCGAGAGGGAATGGGAAGCGGTCTGAGACGGCCGGCAGGAGGAGAGTTCCCAGATTTAGTCTGCGCGCAGACCGAACAAGCGGCGACAAATCGACGCGTCACGTTCCCGAGTGGGCCACCAGAAACGCTGGCGAATGGAAGCGGCGTACCCCGAACGCCGGGGTGGCCGGCTAACTTGGCAGAGTGGGCCCACTGAAGAACGGCCGGACGAGTAGGAACGGGAACGAACAGAAGGTTCCTAGGACAAGCTCGCGGCGACGGAGTGTGAGCGAGTGCTTGCTTTACCTGCCTCTCAATTCCCCAGACAGTCAACCCGACAACACGCCCCTCAGGGAGAATCCCATCGGGGTCGGTGGAGACCTCAGAAGAACTGAAGAGACGAGATAAAGCATCAGGTTTGGTGTTTTTGAGCCCGGACGATAAGAAATAACAAACTCGAAACGAGCGAAAAACAGAGCCCAACGAGCCTGACGCGCATTAAGTCGTTTGGCTGAACGGATGTACTCAAGGTTCCTATGGTCAGTCCAAACGACAAAAGGAACGGTCGCCCCCTCCAACCACTGTCGCCATTCGCCTAGGGCTAAGCGGATGGCGAGCAGTTCGCGATTACCAACATCATAGTTACGTTCTGACGGCGATAAGCGATGAGAGAAAAACGCGCAAGGATGGACCTTGCCGTCAGAGAGAGAGCGCTGAGAAAGAATGGCTCCCACGCCCACCTCTGACGCGTCAACCTCAACAACAAACTGTCTAGAGATGTCAGGTGTAACAAGAATAGGTGCGGATGTAAAACGATTCTTAAGAAGATCAAAAGCTCCCTGGGCGGAAACGGACCACTTAAAGCACGTCTTAACAGAAGTAAGGGCTGTGAGAGGAGCTGCCACCTGACCGAAATTACGGATGAAACGACGGTAGAAATTAGCGAAGCCCAGAAAGCGCTGCAGCTCGACGCGTGACTTAGGAACGGGCCAATCAATGACAGCCTGGACCTTAGCGGGATCCATCTTAATGCCCTCAGCGGAAATAACGGAACCGAGAAAAGGGACAGAGGCGGCATGAAAAGTGCACTTCTCAGCCTTCACATAAAGACAGTTCTCCAAAAGGCGCTGGAGGACGCGTCGCACGTGCTGAACATGAATCGAGAGAGACGGTGAAAAAATCAGGATATCGTCCATGTAAACGAAAACAAAAATGTTCAGCATGTCTCTCAGGACGTCGTTAACTAGTGCCTGAAAGACAGCTGGAGCGTTAACGAGGCCGAAAGGAAGAACCCGGTATTCAAAGTGCCCTAACGGAGTGTTAAACGCCGTCTTCCACTCGTCCCCTCCCTGATGCGCACGAGATGGTAGGCGTTACGAAGGTCCAATTTGGTGAAAAACCTGGCTCCCTGCAGGATCTCGAAGGCTGAAGACATAAGAGGAAGCGGATAACGATTCTTAACTGTTATGTCATTCAGCCTCGATAATCCACGCATGGGCGCAGGGACCCGTCCTTCTTCTGAACAAAAAAAAACCCCGCTCCGGCGGGGGAGGAGGAGGAGACTATGGTACCGGCGTCGAGCGAAACCGACAAATAATCCTCGAGAGCCTTACGTTCGGGAGCCGACAGAGAGTATAATCTACCCCGGGGGGAGTAGTTCCCGGAAGGAGATCAATACTACAGTCATACGACCGGTGTGGAGGGAGAGAAGTGGCCTTGGAACGACTGAACACCGTGCGCAGATCGTGATACTCCTCCGGCACCCCTGTCAAATCGCCAGGCTCCTCCTGTGAAGAAGAGACAGAGGAAACAGGAGGGATAGCAGACATTAAACAGGTTACATGACAAGAAACATTCCAGGATAGGATAGTATTACTAGACCAATTAATAGAAGGGTTATGGCGCACTAGCCAGGGATGACCCAAAACAACAGGTGTAAAAGGTGAACGAAAAATTTAAAAAGAAATGGTTTCGCTATGATTACCAGAGACAGTGAGGGTTAAAGGCAGCGTCTCACGCTGAATCTTGGGGAGAGAACTACCATCTAAAGCGAACAAGGCCCTGGGCTCCCCTAACTGTCTGAGAGGAATGTCATGTTCCCGAGCCCAGGTCTCGTCCATAAAACAGCCCTCCGCCCCAGAGTCTATCAAGGCACTGCAGGAAGCAGATGAACCGGGCCAGCGGAGATGGACCGGAAAGGTAGTGCGTGATCCAGAAGGAGAGGCCTGAGTAGTTGCGCTCACCAGTAGCCCTCCTCTTACTGATGAGCTCTGGCTTTTACTGGACATGAGGTGACAAAATGACCAGCGGAGCCGCAGTAGAGACAGAGGCGATTGGTGATTCTCCGTTCCCTCTCCTTGGCCGAGATGCGAATACCCCCCAGCTGCATAGGCTCAGCATCCGAGCCGGCGGAGGAGGGTGGCAGTGATGCGGCAGGTGGCAGTGATGTGGAGAGGGGAGCAACGGAGAACGTGAGCTCCTTTCCACGAGCTCGGCGACGAAGATCAAACCGTCGCTCTATGCGAATAGCGAGAGCTATTAAGGAGTCCAGACTGGAAGGAACCTCCCGGGAGAGGATCTCATCCTTAACCTCGACGTGGAGACCCTCCAGAAAACGAGCGAGCAAAGCCGGCTCGTTCCAGTCACTAGAGGCAGCGAGAGTGCGAAACTCAATAGAATAATCCGTTATGGATCTATTCCCCTGACATAGGGAAGACAGGGCCCTGGAAGCCTCCTCGCCAAAAACAGAACGGTCAAAAACCCGTATCATCTCCTCCTTAAAGTCCTGATACTGGTTAATACACTCAGCCCTCGCCTCCCAGACTGCCGTGCCCCACTCACGCGCCCGTCCGGTAAGGAGAGAAATGACGTAGGCGATGCGGGCTGCGCTCCTGGAGTAAGTGTTGGGCTGGAGAGAGAACACCACATCACACTGAGTGAGGAATGAGCGGCACTCAGTGGGCTCCCCAGAGTAACACGGCGGGTTGTTGATCCTGGGCTCCGGAGACTCGGAAACCCTGGAAGTGGGCGGTGGATCGAGGTGGAGTTGGTGAACCCGTCTTGTGAGGTCGGAGACTTGGACGGCCAGGGTCTCAACGGCATGTTGAGCAGCAGACAATTCCTCCTCGTGTCTGCCTAGCATCGCTCCCTGGATCTCGACGGCGGAGTGAAAAGGGTCCGGAGCCGCTGGGTCCATTCTTGGTCTGATTCTTCTGTTATGAACTTGAGTGAAGACCCAAAAGCGGTTTTAACAGAAAACAGAGTTCTTTAATGAAAATACAGGAATGGCATAAATCCTCTTCCAACGTTGTCAGCGGAACAAAAGAACGTTAGTATAGTGCAGGATGCTCCTGCCAGGCAGACTCCGACAGGACAGGACAAGGTGGAAGCAAACGAGACGACGGCTTGCTTCTGGCATCAAAAAACACAAACAAGAATCAGACACTGAAAGTAGCAGGAACAGAGAGAGAAATAGAGACCTAATCAGAGGGGGAAGAGAGAACAGGTGGGGAAGAGTGAAAGAGCTAGTTAGGGCAGATGTAGAACAGCTGAGGAATGAGAGACAGAGAAGGTAACCTAAAAAGACCAGCAGAGAGAGAGAATGAAGAGAAAGGACAGGAACAGACATAACAAGACATGACAGAATCATTTTACAAATACCTCCAGTGCTGCTGCATCTGGATTCACTTCCTCAACACATCAGATTAACCTACATTTTGTAAATCTTAAACAAAAGAATCCCGAGCAAACATGTTGTACTTCATTGATGAATTAAGGTCATTCATTAGTAAGGAACTCCCTTTACCTGGCTGTCTAGGTCTTAAATTAAAGTATAAACCAAAAACTAGCCAACACTGGGCCCTCCATGAAATTAATTAATGGGATTTGTTACCATCTCAAAGAAAGTGGACTGTCAAAGAAAGGGTCAAAAGGAAAATGATAGAAGTTTTGAGCACTGAATGGCCTTGGCTGTCAATGGTAAGCGACATACTGTGCTTTGCTAAAACTCCAAAAGTAGAGATACATTATCTCCGTTACCCCCTAGGAATAGATTGTCTTAGCTGTGATTGAACCTGATCCTCCTGTATTTCTCCAACAAATGCTTGTCAGAAACATCACATTTTAAATCTCTTTTCTGAGAATGTGTCTGAGAGTTGATCGCCTGCCTCATATCACGCTAGATGGCAATCCAGTATCTACATGGCTCAGACTGAGCTTGTCCCTACTGACGCAAAATGCAGACATTTTCTTCTGCGATTAACCAGATACAGTGGATTCAGCACAGACCTTGTGTGTGTTTGCGTGCGCAAGTTAATGAAAGAGATGATAGCTCTGTTATTTTCTTGAACAATGTAGAAATGGTTGTTTCCACATTTGCATGGTCAATGTTTCCACCCAAAAGTCATCCATGTGATCGTTGATGCAATCAAGGTTTCATATATCCAAATTAGGTTTTCCATCTCTAATACACCCAACAAAACGATTCATGGGAGAGACAACAGAAGAACCCGAGGGCTGTTGGAAAGAGATAGGGGAAGAGCGATTGACGAATTATAGCACCTCACATGGTTTACCAGTGTTTGGCGTTGATCTAGGTTTACTAATATGTTTGAAAATCAATGGCTTTGGCCTTGATTGATGGGTGCTGCTAATTGGGTGGTGCCAGGGGAGGACGGAACTGTCAAAATAATCCCTCTCCCTCAAGGGTTACCTGAGCCTGAGCTTCATCTAACAGATGGCAATACAGCTGTGCTCAAATGCTCTTCTGAAGGTTATGCTTGTCGAACAAACTCCCTCTCTGGCAGTATTGTTCTCTCGCTCTTCCTTGTTAAGTCACTCTCTCATTCATTGCCTTTCTCTCTTTGTCTCCCTTTCCTAATACTGTCTGTTAGTGACTGAGTATTTGTCTACTATTCTTGCTTTCAAAAGCGGCAACCTTCCATCCAAAACAGCAATGACTTCCTTGTTAATGCACTTTTCTCACATACATTTATTACAATTTGGTGGCTTTCGTGTTGAGATTGCAATGTATGTTTGTGATTTGTACCAGTGTTTCAGCATGGGGTAAGCACCTTGAATCTAGACATTAACACTGGTTTCAATTAAGGCCCTGTGTCTGGCTCTCTCCCACTCCGTTTCGTTAGACCCTTTGTTCTGAATGTCCATTAAGGGGTCGCTATTGGGAGCCTGGTGACTCTCCAGGTCTCCAGTACATTTTCTTTGATACCAGGGGCTCTAACCTACCTTCATCCTGTCTCAATGCCTCTGTGATTGTACCCCCTGGCTTTTGCCTCTCTCCTGAATAGTCACTCTCCATTTCTCTCGCCTGACTATTTCTCTGTCTTTCTCTTCCTCTCTCTCTCCCTCTACTCTTTATTTTACCTCCTATTGTCTTCTTCACCTCCACAGATGAAGGACACTTTAACTGTCATCTACTTTCCATTCCTTAGTTCATCAAGGCCAGAGCATTACATTTTTCTGCACTTACATCACTTTACACCAAGCCAGCCCTCTCCATCCTCCATCTTCCTCACCTCCTTTCACCTTCTGTACTTGCAAGCAAACCTGGGTCAAAATAGTATTTTTTTCTTTCCCATACTGAAGGTGCACTTGATTTAGCTCACCTAGCACATTGGAATAGTCCCAAAAAGTGCAAACCCCACCAAGAAGGGGCCTCCTGAGTTGTAGTAGTCTAAGGCACTAAAGATCCTGGTTCGATCCCAGGTTGTGTTGCAGCCGGCCGTGACTGGGAGAGCCCTGAGTCCAGCGTCGTCCAGGTTAGAGGAGGGCTTGGCCAACCGGGTTGTCCTTGTCCCATCGCGCTCTAGCGATTCCTGTGTACGGTGTTTCCTCCGACACATTGGTGCGGCTGGCTTCCAGGTTAAGTGAGCTTTGTGTCAAGAAGCAGTGCTGCTTGACGGTATCGTGTTTCGGAGGACACACAGCTCTTGACCTTCACCTCTGGAGTGGGTCTAGGGTTTCTGGGATAATGGTGTTAATGTGAGCCATGACCAGCCTTTCAAAGCACTTCATGGCTACAGACGTTGGTCGGCGCGTGCTCGCAGTACAAGTCCTGGTAATCCGTCTGGCCCCGCGGCATTGTGAATGTCTTCCGGAACACAGTCTTCCGGAAATACTGATGCTCTCATGCATGTTTCAGTGTTATTTTCATCGAAGCGAGCATAGAAGTAGTTTAACTCGTCTAGTGGGCTCGTGTTACTAGGCAGCTCTCGGCTGTGCTTCCCTTTGTAGTCTGTAATGAAATGCAAGCTCTGCCACATCCGACGTGCGTCAAAGACGATTTAGTATGATTCGATCTTTGTCCTGTATTGATGCTTCACCTGTTTGATGGTTCGTCGGAGGGCATAGCACGATTTCCTATAAGCTTCGGGGTTAGAGTCCCGCTCTTAAACTCTAAAAATCAAAGTCAAAAGATTCTCAGTTTTATATAATCTGTCTTTCTCATATGATCAAATAGCAGGAAGATATTGCACACATTAAACTGACTACGCCAGGTGAGAAGCAGTGTCTGTCATCACAACTGACAGCTCTCACAGCGGAAATCAGTCGGGGGTGAACTATGGTGTTCTGAGAGGGTCACGTAGCACGGAGTTCTGCTAATATTTCACCAGATTAATGTAGCACCACTAGAATTTGAAATGAGTGCGAAGTGAAAACTCTGATAGAGAACGTGATTGATGGCTGGAGAGGAAAAGGGCTGCCTACTGGGTAAATGGAGGGATGGAGTTCACTTTGATTGCATACATTTCTCCTTACACCTGACAGACTTGTTATTAATGAAGGTTTACATACTGTAGACCAGAATGTCCATAGACTTAAACATATGTATCTAATACTGTAACCTAATACTGGATAACACAAGACATTTTAAATATGGAGAGAGTACTCTGCACCTTCCATCTGTCTGCAAAATATTCTACAATGTCAAATTGGAAAAGTGTTCTGAAATGTAAGCTGCAGAAGGAAATATGAGGCCTGAAATGCATTGGTTTATGCAAGTTTAACATTTTTGTTTTATGAAGTTACATCTCAAATGTGCTGCCAATTGGGTTAATTGAATCTCAAATGCACTTTCTCCCCTTTAACCTGTTATGGCTGCATCCCTTTGTTCTCAATTTCCGCCTGAAGACATACCCTAATCTAACTGCCTGTACCTCAGCCCCAAGGATATGCAAGGATATGCATATTCTTGGTATCATTTGAATGGAAACATTCTGAAGTTTGTAGAAATGTTAATTGAATGTAGGAGAATATAACACAGTAGATCTGGTGGAAGAAAAGAGAAAGAACGAGCATACGTTTTCTGTTTTTTATTGTTGTAGTATCATCTTTCACATGTACTAGAATAGCCACACAGTCCGATAGGATGCTGGAGATAATTTTGATGGATAACACAGGAGGGCAACTGTAGGTGTGCAAAGTTTCAGACTGATAATTTCAGGAATGGGTGAGCTACATGACATTTAGCATGAAGTCACCCAGGTGTCCCACACAAGTTGCCCAAATGTGGCCGAATTGGTGGCCGAATTGGTGAAATAACCTATAACTATATACAGCAGTGCAAATAACTATATATGTCACGCCCTGGTCGAAATATATTATGTTTATTCTTTATTTATTCGGTCAGGTCAGGGTGTGACATGGGTTATTGTGGTGTGTTTTTGTATTGGGGTTTTGTGGGATGTCTAGCGTAGTCTATGGCTGCCTGAGGCGGTTCTCAATCAGAGTCAGGTGATTATCGTGGTCTCTGATTGGGAACCATATTTAGGCAGCCATATTCTTTGAGTGTTTCGTGGGTGATTGTTCCTGTCTCTGTGTTTAGTTTCACTAGATAGGCTGTATAGTTTTTTCACGTTTCCGTCTGTTGTATTTGTACATTTCGGTATTTTCATGTCAAGTCATTTTTCCATCATTAAACATGAGTAACCACCACGCTGCATTTTGGTCCGTTCCTCCTTCAACAGAAGAAAGTCATTACAGAATCACCCACCACAACAGGACCAAGCGGCGTGGTAACAGGCAACAGCCGCAGCAGGAGCAGCGTAAACTTTCTGGACTTGGGAGGAAATCCTCGATGGGAGAGGACCCTGGGCTAAACCAGGGGAGTGTAGCCGCCCCAAGGTGCAGCGAGAGAAGGAATGGACATGGGAGGACGAACTGGACAGTAAAGAACCCTGGGTTCAGCCTGGAGAATATCGCCGTCCCATGAAGAACTGGAGGCGACGAAAGCGGAGAGGCGCTGGTATGAAGAGGGAGCACGGCGACGCGGTTGGAAGCCCGAGAGTCAGCCCCAAAAATTTCTTGGGGTGGGGGCTCACAGGGAGTATGGCTACGCCAGGTAGGAGACCTACACAAACGTCCTGTGCTTACCGGGGGGCTAAAGAGACCGGGCAGGCACCGTGTTATGCTGTGGAGCGCACGGTGTCTCCAGTGCGGGTGCATAGCCCGGTGCGGTACATACCAGCTCCTCGTATTGGCTGGGCTAGAGTGGGCATCGAGCCAGGTAAAGTTGGGCAGGCTCGGTGCTCAAGAGCTCCAGTGCGCCTGCACGGTCCGGTCCATCCTGTGCCACCTCCACACACCAGCCCTCCGATGGCAGCTCCCCGCACCAAGCTTCCTGTGCGTGTCCTCGGCCCAGTACCACCAGTGCCAGCACCACGCATCAGGCCTACAGTGCGCCTCGCCTCTCCAGCGCTACCGGAGCCTTTCTCCTCTCCTGCGCTGCCGGAGTCTCCTGCCTGTTCAGCGCTGCCCGAGCCTTCCTCCTCTCCTACGCTGCCGGATTCTCCCGCCTGTTCAGCGCAGCCAGAGCCTTCCTCCTCTACAGCGCTGCTGGAGTCTCCCGCCTGTTTAACGCAGCCAGAGCCTTCCTACTCTCCTGCGCTGCTGGAGTCTCCCGCCTGTTTAGCGCAGCCAGAGCCTTCCTCCTCTCCTGCGCTACCGGAGCCTCCCGCCTGTTCAGCGCTGGCAGAGCCTTTCTCCTCTCCTTCGCTGCTGGAGTCTCCGGCCTGTTTAGCGCAGCCCGAGCTGTCAGTCTGCATTGAGCAGCCAGAGATGTCTGTCTGCATGGAGCAGCCAGAGCTGTCAGTCTTCATGGAACAGCCAGAGCTGTCAGTCTGCATGGAGCAGCCGGAGATGCCAGTCTGCATGGAGCTGCCAGTCTGCAAGGAGCTGTCAGTCTGCAAGGAGCTGTCAGTCTGCAAGGAGCTGTCAGTCTGCAAGGAGCTGCCAGTCTGCATGGAGCTGCCAGTCTGCATGAAGCTGCCAGTCTGCATGGAGCAGCCAGAGCTGCCAGTCTGCAAGAAGTCGCCATAGCTGTCAGTCTACATGGAGCAGCCAGAGCCGCCAGTCAGCATGGAGCAGCCAGATCCGTCAGTCAGCCAGACTCTTCCAGATCTGCCAGTCAGCCAGACTCTTCCAGATCTGCCAGTCAGCACCGGAGCCGGAGTTCCCTGCGCGTGCGATTACAAACAAGGAATTGTGGTCCAACCCAAAACCATTACATACTGGCATTTACCTCAGCTCATTGGCTATCTACCCAGCTAGATTTCAAGAAGATCAGTGGTCATTGGGCAGAAAAATAGTCAATCAATGAAGCTTTGCTAAAATTATTGGTGCGTAAGGTAGTCATTTCTCGTTGTCTTCAAATCAGTTCACTTCCGTCAAACATCCAGAGGAATGCACTGTAACCATCCATGACTAGGTAAATGATTGTTTATGGTGTGTAATCACGTCGAATGCTCCGTAAAAAAATTGATAGAGATGGAATTCATGGCACAAACGGTTTACAAAATGTTTCGATTTAGGCTATAAAAATGGATTTTATCAAAGAAAACGGCACTTCATTTGATCACGGGGTCCCCCTTGAAGAGAAATAAGAGCAAGATATCAGAATGTAAGTCATAACATTACCTTCAGATGTGAATGTGTAAAACCTGTCTAGGCAGAAAATGTTTCTGTTGTTGATTGCTCTTCTCAAACAAAAGCATGAGATTTGTTCTCTGTAATAGCTATTTTAAATTGGAAAACGTAGTTTGATTACCAAGATTCTAATCTTTTGACGGGTGTAAGACACTTGCATTTTCAAGAATGTTTAATGTTACGAAGTTGTATTTTTAGTTGTCACTCTGAAATTTCCCCTGATGTTGGTCCCTGTACAGGGATCACATCCATAACAGGTTTAAGGTCATCATCAGCTGTATAGTTTAATCATGAGCCATATGGAGATTGTGTTGACCTGTGAAAGCCTCATTCACACAATCTAGCTGTCTACTTGTATATGTCATTTAGGAAACACTGGTATGCTGGTAGTTGTCATGCTCATTTAAAGGGGGGCTGAACTTCCTGATGTGGCCTCATTTTTAATATTGCTCATTAAGAATAATAGAGATCATGACTGAAGCAAAACAAAAGTTGTGTTGGGGGTGTGGTTTGATGTGGGTACTGTACACACAGTACTTTCCCGGGAACAGGCCCAAATCCCCATCATTTGCGTGAAGAGAAGACGGAGAAAAAGGGGGCGGAGGTCGGGCTGCCTTCTGAGAATTCGTAGGCCGAGCGAGTAAACCCCCAGTTGCATCCGGTCTATTGGCAAACATGCAATCATTGGAAAACAAAATCAATGATCTACGAGCAAGACTAAACTACCAACGAAACACTAAAAACTGTAATATCTTATGTTCCACTGAGTCGTGGCTGAGCAACGACATGAACAACATACAACATGGGTTATACACTCTATTGGTAGAATAGAACATCAGCCTCTGGTAAGACAAGGGGTGGCGGTCTATGTATATTTGTAAACAACAGCTGGTACACAATATCTAAGGAAGTCTCAAGGTTTTGCTCACCTGAGGTAGAGTATCTCATGATAAGATGTAGACTACACTATCTACCTAGCTGTAGCTGTCTACATATCACCGCAGAGGTATGTAGGCTGGCAATCAGACCGTACTCAATGAGCTGTATACTGCCATAAGCAAACAGGAAAATGCTCATCCAGAGGCTGCGCTCCTAGTGGCCAGAGACTTTAATGCAGGGAAACTTAGATCAGTTTCACCAAATTTCCACCAGCATGTTAAATATGCAACCAGAGGAAAAAAAACTCGAGACCACCTTTACTCCACACACAGAGACGCTTTACTCCACACACATCTCTCCCTCTCCCTGCATTTCTGACCATAATTCTATCCTTCCAATTCCTGCTTACAAGCAACAATTGAAGCAGGAAGCACCAGTGACTCAGTCAATAAAAAAGTGGTCAGATGATACAGATGCTAAGCTACAGGACTGTTTCACTAGCACAGACTGGAATATATTCCGGGATTCTTCTGATGGCATTAAGGAGTACACCACATCAGTCATTGGCTTCATGAATTAGTGCATCGATGACATCATCCCCACAGTGACTGTACATACATACCCCATCCAGAAGCCATGGATTACAGGCTACATCCGCACTGATATAAAGGGTAGAGCTGTCGCTTATAAGAAATCCCGCGATGCCCTCCGACGAAACATCAAACAGGCAAAGCGTCAATACAAGACTAAGATTAAATTGTGCTACACCGGCTCCGATGCTCGTCGGATGTGGCAGGGCTTGTAAACTATTACAGATTACAAAGGGAAGCACAGCCGAGCGCTGCCCAGTGACACGAGCCTACCAGATGAGCTAAATTACTTCTACGCTCACTTCGAGGCAAGTAACACTGAAACATGAGAGCACCAGCTGTTCCAGACGACTGTGTGATCACACTCTCTGCAGTCAATGTAAGACCTTTAACCAAGTCAACATTCACAAGGCCGCAGGGCCAGACGGATGTGTACTCCGAGGATGCGCTGACCAATTTGGCAAGTGCCTTCACTGACATTTTCAATCTCTAACAGTCTGAGTCTTTTAATACCAACATGTTTCAAGCAGACCACCATAGTCCGTGTTCCCAAGGTAACCTGCCTAAAAGACTACCAACCCATAGCATTCATATCTGTAGCCATGAAGTGCTTTGAAAGGCTGGTCATGACTCACATCAACAGCATTATCCCAGAAACCTTAGACCCACATCGCGCCCTAACAGATCCACAGATGATGCAATCTCTATTGCACTCCACACTGCCCTTTCCCACCTGGACAAAAGGAACACCTATGTGAGAATGCTATTCATTGACTACAGCTCAGCGTACAACACCATAGTGGCCTCAAAGTTCATCACTAAGCTAATAACCCTGGGAGTAAACACCCTCTGCAACTGGATCATGGACTTCCTGAAGGGCCGCCCCCAAGGGGTAAGGGTAGGTAACAACACATGCTGATCTTCAACACGTGGGCCCATCCGGGGTGCGTGCCTAGTCTCCAACTGTACTACCTGTTCACTCATGACTGCACTACAATGCACAACTCCAACACCATCATTAAGTTTGTCGATGACACAAAAGTGGTAGGCCTGATCACTGACAAGACCTGGCCGTGTGATGCCAGGGCAACAACCTCTCCCTCAATGTGATCAAGACAAACGAGATGGTTCAAGAATACAGGAAAAGGTGGACCGAGCATGCCCCATTCTCATCGACGGGGCTGTAGTGGAGCAGGTTGAGAGCTTCAAGTTCTTTGTGTCCACATCACTAACAAACTAACATGTCCCAAGCACACCAAGACAGTTGTGAAGAGGGCACAACAAAACCTATTCCCAGACTGAAAAGATTATGGCATGTGTCCTCAGATCTTCAAAAGGTTCTACTGCTGCACCATTGAGAGCATGGTTGACTGGTTGCATCACTGCCTTGTATGGCAACTGCTTGGCCTTCGACCGCAAGGCACTACAGAGGGTAATTCGTACAGCCCAGTACATCACTGGGGCCAAGAGTTCTGCCATCCAGTACCTCTATACCAGGCAGTTTCAGAGGAAGGCCCTAAAAATTGTAAAAGACTGCAGCCACCCTAGTCATAGACTGTTCTATCTGCTACCGCATGGCATTTGGTATGGTATTTTTTTTAATTATGAAAATCTTTGTCCGAGTTGAAATGAGTTGGCTAGCTATCTAACATTAGCTAGCCTGTTCGAGTTGAAACATTATTGAAAGCAAGCTGGCCATCTACATCTTATGATTAGTTAGCTAGCAAGCAAGTATCCAAATGCATGCCCACTATTGCCCCATAATGCCAATGGGCTACAGATAGCATGGTAGCTAGCTAATGTGAGCTAACATTATGCACATCTTCTTCAGACATGCTACATCACATGTTAGTTTTATGTATTTAGCTAGCGACAGTATCACTCCCCTTTCATCTATGGTATCACAGCTAGCCTGGCTTGCTAGCGTTATCAAATAATGTAGCTACCTTCATTGCTAACTTGCTCACCAACACAAAAGTGAACATGTCAGATGTAATCCATATTATTGAAATGCATTGGAAGTTTGTATCAACATCATGGAAACCTATTTTCACACCTATTTGTCAAGCAAAATGTGAGTGCGTTGCAGTGACATAATGAGGTTGGACCCAGGTGCAGAGAAGAGACCAGATGAGGAATCAGTGGTTAAGGATAAACATAATACTTTACTTAGAAACAGAAGGATCAACAGTAACCCTAGAAAACAACAAACACTAAGTCTCAAAAACTCACTCAGGGCACATAATTCAAACAACAACAGAGTCGTGAGTAAATAGGACACACCTGAGTGTCGTTAATGTCTCGAGGACGGCCCCTGCCACCCTCTGGTGACAGGTGGAACCATGACAGTTGCACCCATATGCAAACTTGACAACATAATGTCCACATGGCAGCTGGGGGCAGAGCACAACATTTTTTCATATTTTTTATTTATTTTTTATTTCACCTTTATTTATTAAATAACCAGGTAGGCTAGTTGAGAACAAGTTCTCATTTGCAACTGAGACCTGGCCAAGATAAAGCTTAGCAATTCGACACATACAACAACACAGAGTTACACATGGAATAAACAAAACATACAGTCAATAATACAGTAGAACAAAAGAAAACAAAAAGTATATATACAGTGAGTGCAAATGAGGTAAGTTAAGGAAATAAATAGGCCATGGTGGCAAATTAATTACAATATTGCAATTAAACACTGGAATGTAAGTTTGGCAGAAGATGAATGTGCAGGTAGAGAGACTGGGGTGCAAAGGAGCAAAATAAATAAATACCAGTATGGGGATGAGGTAGGTAGATAGATGGGCTGTTTACAGATGGGTATGTACAGGTGCAGTGATTTGTAAGCTGCTCTGACAGCTGGTGCTTAAAAGCTAGTGAGGGAGATGTGAGTCTCCAGCTTCAGAGATTTTTGCAATTTGTTTCAGTCATGGGCAGCAGAGAACCGAAAGGAGAGATGACTAAAGGAGGAATTGGCTTTGGGGGTGACCAGTGAGATATATCTGCTGGAGCACGTGCTACGAGTGGGTGCTGCTATGGTGACCAGTGAGCTGAGATAAGGAGGGGCTTTACCTCGCAGAGACTTGCAGATTTGGCGACGAGTATGAAGCGAGGGCCAACCAATGAGAGCGTACAGGTCGCAATGGTGGTTAGTGTATGGGGCTTTGGTGACAAAACGGATGGCACTGTGATAGAGTGCATCCAGTTTGTTGAGTAGTATTTTATAGATGACATCACCGAAGTCGAGTATCGGTAGGATGGTCAGTTTTACGAGGGTATGTTTGGCAGCATGAGTAAAGGATGCTTTGTTGCGATATAGGAAGCCGATTCTAGATCTAATTTTGGATTGGAGATGCTTAATGTGAGTCTGGAAGGAGAGTTTACAGTCTAACCAGACACCAAGGTATTTGTAGTTGTCCACGTATTCTAAGTCAGAGCCGTCCAGAGTAGTGATGCTGGGCAGGTGCGGGCAGTGATCGATTGAATAGCATGCATTTAGTTTAATTTGCGTTTAAGAGCAGTTGGAGGCCATGGAAGGAGAGTTGTATGGCATTGAAGCTCGTCTGGAGGTGAGTTAACACAGTGTCCAAGGAGGGGCCAGAAGTATACAGAATGGTGTCGTCTGCGTAGAGGTGGATCAGCGAATCACCAGCAGCAAGAGCAACATCATTGATGTATACAGAAAAGAGAGTCGGCCCGAGAATTGAACCCTGTGGCACACCCATAGAGACTGTCAGAGGACCGGACAACAGTCCCTCAGATTTGACACACTGAACTCTTGTCAGAGAAGTAGTTGGTAAACCAGGTGAGGCAATCATTTGAGAAACCAAGGCTGTCAAGTCTGCCAATAAGAATGTTGTGATTGACAGAGTCGAAAGCCTTGGCCAGGTCGATGAATACTGCTGCACAGTAATGTCTCTTATCGATGGTGGTTGTGATGTCGTTTAGAACCTTGAGCGTGGCTGAGGTGCACCCATGACCAGCTCTGAAACCAGATTGCATAGCGGAGAAGGTATGGTGGGATTCGAAATGGTCAGTAATCTGTTTGTTGACTTGGCTTTTGAAGACCTTAGATAGACAGGGTAGGATAGATATAGGTCTATAGCAGTTTGGGTCTAGAATGTCACCCCCTTTGAAGAGGGAATCTTTGGGAATATTTGGGAATCTCAGAAGATACGAAAGAGAGGTTGAACAGGCTAGTAATAGGGGTTGCAGATATTTTTAGAAAGAGAGGGTCCAGATTGTCTAGCCCGGCTGATTTGTAGGGGTGCAGATTTTGCAGCTCTTTCAGAACATCAGCTATCTGGATTTGGGTAAAGGAGAAATGGTGAGGGCTTTGGCAGATTGCTGTGGAGGGTGCCGGGGTTTAGGTAGCCAAGTGGAAAGCATGGCCAGCTGTAGAGAAATGCTTATTGAAATTCTCAATTATAGTGGATTTATCGGTGGTGACAGTGTTTCCTCGCCTCAGTGGGCAGCTGGGCAGCTGGGATGAGGTGCTCTTATTCTCCATGGACTTTACAGTGTCCCAGAACCTTTTTGAGTTGGTACTACAGGATGCACATTTCTGTTTGAAAAAGCTTGCCTTAGCTTTTCTAACTACCTGTGTATATTTGTTCCTAACTTGTTCCTAACTTCCCTGAAAAGTTGCATATCACGGGGGCTATTCGATGCTAATGCAGAACGCCACAGAATGTTTTTGTGCTGGTCAAGGGCAGACAGGTCTGGAGTGAACCAAGGACTATATCTATTCCTAGTTCTAAATGTTTGAGAGGGGCATGCTTATTTAAGATGGCGAGGAAGGCACTTTTAAAGAATAGCCAGGCATCATCTACTGACGGGATGAGGTCAATGTCTTTTCAGGATACCCCGGCCAGGTCGATTTCAGGGATTGTTTGACAGTGATGATGGGTGGTTGTTTGGTTGCAGACCTATTACAGACCTATTACGGATGCAGGCAATGAGGCAGTGATCGCTGAGATCTTGATTGAAAACAGCAGAGGTGTATTTGGAGGGCGAGTTAGTTAGGATGACATCTATGAGGGTGCCCGTGTTTACTGATTTTGGGTTGAACCTTGTTCATTGATAATTTGGGTGAGATTGAGGGCATCAAGCTTAGTTTGTAGGATGGCCGGGGTGTTAAGCATGTCCCAGTTTAGGTCACCTAGCAGCATGAGCTCTGAAGATAGATGGGGGCAATCAATTCACATGTGGTATCGAGGGGGGCAGAGGGAGGTCTATAGCAAGCCGCAACATTGAGAGACTTGTTTTTGGAAAGGTAAATTTTAGAAGTAGAAGTTCAAATTGTTTGGGTACAGATTTAGATAGTAATACAGAACTCTGCAGGCTATCTCTGCAGTAGATTTCAACACCGCCCCCTTTGGCAGTTCTATCTTGGCGGAAAACGTTATAGTTAGAAATTGAAATTTTGGTGGTTTTCCTAAGCCAGGATTCAGACACGGCTAAGACATCTGGGTTGGCAGAGTGTGCTCAAGCAGTGAGTAAAACAAACTTAGGGAGTAGGCTTCTAATGTTAACGTGCAAGAAACCAAGACTTTTACGTTTGCAGAAGTCAACAAATGAGAGCACCTGTTGGGTGGGAGTGGAGCTAGGCACTGCAGGACCTGGATTAACCTCCACATCACCAGAGGAGAAGTAGGATAAGGGTACGGCTAAAGACTATACGAACTGGCCGTCTAGCACGTTCAGAGCAGAGAGTAAAAGGAGCAGGTTTCTGGGCAGGATAGCATAGATTCAAGTCATAGTGTACAGACAAATGTAAGGTAGGATGTGGGTACATTGGAGGTAAACCTAGGCATTGGGTAATGAAGAGAGAGATATAGTCTCTAGAGATGTTTAAACCAGGTGATGTCATCGCATATGTAGGAGGTGGAACAACATGGTTGGTTAAGGCATATTGAGCAGGGCTAGAGGCTCTACAGTGAAATAAGACAGTAATCACTAACCAGGACAGTAATGGACAAGGCATATTGATATTAGAGAGAGGCATGCGAAGCCAAGTGAACATATGGCTCCAGTGAGTGGTTGGGCTGGCTGAGGAAAGAGCGATTCAGACAGTTTGCAGGCCAATGCTAACAAGCTAACAGTTAGCAGGCCGGGGCTAAACAAGCTAGCAGCTAGTAGACCGGGGCAAGCAAGCAGTTAGCAGGCCGGGTTAGCAAGCAAGCAGTTAGCATGGGCTAGCAGTTACAGACCGGGCAGGTAAGCTAGCAGTTAGCCGACCGGGTTAGCAAGCAAGCAGATAGCAGGGGCTAGAAAGTTAGCCTTTGGGGGACGTCGCAGTGGGGGTAAGTCTGTTTTTGCCTATTCGTGCGGTGACGTCGATAGACCAGCCGTGGAATTAGTAGGGTTCCAAGTAGCTCTAGGTAGGTAGCAGGCCTAGCTGGTTAGCATAATGGGCCTTCAGCGGGCGTCGCGCCTGAGGGGCCTGTTGGGAGTCCTCGGGCAGATTATGTAGGTATTCCAGTCGTAGGGGATCTGCGGTGTTCCATGCCCCGTACCGGCTGTAGAAGGGGTCCGGATATTGTAGCCCAGGAGTATACTTCGGTGGTAGCACAGGAGCCCTGGCCGGGCTAGCTTCAAGCGAATTTGTGCTTGCTCTGGGATGGAAACGCTAGCCAGGAGTTGTCATCCGGGATTGCGGTTAGCTAGTTGCGAAGATCCAGATGAAAATGTTCAGTTTGCGGTAGGAATCCGGGGATAAAAATAACAGGTCCGTTATGCTCTGGTTAGAGTCCCGTTGTTCGAACTGACGAGAGCTTTCCGAGCTGAAGGTTCCCAAAACACAAAAACTGTCCAGTTGTGCAGATGATTCTACAATGTTTATTTTGTGGTTGAAAAAAAATCACCTGATGTTACAAGAACTTTCCCAGAACACAGTTTGTATGTTCTTTTAAGGTTCCCAGAATGTTTTATTAGGTTGTGACAACATTGTGGGGACAAATGTGATGAAGAAAGTAAATAATAAAATACAGCGTTACAAGTACACACCATATGAAGAAGATGTGAACATTTTGTAAACTGTTCTGTGTCCTGATTGGCCATATTTGACTGGGGGGAAAAACACAAGGCCACAACTATCTCCTGGTGGAAGAGAGGCTTAATGATATGTCTTGGGAACCAAACATTGCAGGTTCACTCCTGACATCTTCAGATTGTTAACATATGAAGTGTAAAAAATATGATTATGTTTGTATGAATAAATGCAGTTCAAATGTCCTGACAGAGAGGGCTGCATCGCTTATGTATTATTCTTACAATGTGTTATTACATACAGCCAGGAAGATCTATTGGATAGAGCGATGTCAATTTACCAGCACTACTACCAGGAATACGACTTTCCCAAATCAGATCCTTTGTCTGAACCACCCAGGGCATTTGAAATGATTCTGAGGCTGACCCAAAATAACACTGCCGGAGAAGAGAAAGACGAAACGGTCTTCTGGTCAGACTTCGGAGATACCCACTGCTTCCGAGTACATTACTTGCTAATGTCCAGTCTCTAGATAGCAAGGGTTGCTTTCCAGAGAAACATCAGGGATTGTAACAAACTCTGTTTCACAGAAACATGGCTCTCTCGGGATATGCTGTCGGAGTCGATACAGCCACCTGGATTCTTTGTGCGTCGCGCCGACAGGAATAAACATCTCTCTATGAAGAAGAATGTCGACCATATTATCTCTCAAGAGAATTCTGTTCGGTTATTATCCCCCCCCCAAGCCGATACCACGATGGCCCTCAAGGAAATAAGGAAATTCACTGAACTTTACGCTAACTGGAAACCATATTTCCTGAGAATGCATTTATTGCAGCTGGGAATTTTAACAATGCAAATTTGACAACAAGACTACCTAAATTCTATCATCCTATCGACTGTAGCACTCGCACTGGAATAACACTGGACCATTGTTACTCTAACTTCCGCGATGCATACAAGGTCCTCCCCCACCTTTCTTTTGACAAATCTTACCACGACTCCATCTTGCACCTCCCTTCCTTTAGGCAGAAACTCAAGTAGGAAGTCCACGTGCTAAGGACTATGGCCGAATACAAACAGTGTAGTTATTCCCTCCGCAAGGCAATCACATAAGCAAAATGTCAATATAAAGACAAAGTGGAGTTGCAATTCAACGGCTCAGACACAAAGTGTATGTGGCAAGGTCTACAAACAATCAGACTACAAAAGGAAAACTAGCCACGTCAATGACGAACTAAACACCTTCTTTCCCACTTTTTAGGATAATACAGTGCTATGGATGTGGACCGCTAACAAGGACTGTGGGCTCTCCTTCTCAGTGGCTGATGTGAGTAAGACATTTAAATGGGTTAACCCTTGCAAGGCTGCCAACCCAGATGGCATCCCTAGCCGCATCCTCAGAGCATGCGCAGACCAGATGGCTGGTGAGTTGACGGACACATTCAATCTCTCCCTATCCCAGTCTGCTGTCCCCACATGCTTCAAGATGGCCACCATTTTTCTTGTACAAAGGTAACTGAACTAAACGAGCACTTCTGTCATCATGAAGTGCTTTGAGAGACTAGTCAAGGATCATAACACCTCCACCTTACCCGACACCCGAGACCCACTTCAATATGCTTACCATCCCAATAGGTCAACAGGCAATGCCATCACACTGCACACTGCCCTACCCCACCTGGATAAGAGAAATACTGTACCTGTGTAAGAATGCTGTTCATTGAGAATAGCTCAGCATTCAACACCATAGTACCCTCCAAGCCCATCATTAAGCTTGAGGAGCTGGGTCTAAACCTCGCCTTGTGCAATTGGGTTACGGACTTCCTGACGGGCCCCAGGTGGTGATGGTAGGAAACAACATCTCCACTTCGCTGATCCTCAACACTGGGGCCCCACAAGGGTGAGTGCTCAGCCCCCTCCTGTACTACCTTTTCACCCATGACTGCGTGACCTTGTATGCCTCCAACTCAATCATCACGTTTGCAGACGACACAACAGTAGTAGGCTTGATTACCAACAACGACGAGACAGCCTACAGGGAGGACGTGAGGGCTCTCGGAGTATGGTATCAGGAAACAACCTCTCACTCAACGTCAACAAAACAAAGACTTCAAGAAACAGCAGAGGGAGCACCCCCCTATCCACATCAACGGGACAGTAGTGGAGAAGGTGGAATGTTTTAAGTTCATCGGTGTGCACATCACGGACAAACTGAAATGGACCACCCACATAGACAGTGTAGTGAAGAAGGCGCAACAGCACCTCTTCAACCGCAGCAGGCTGAAGAAATGTGGCTTGTCCCCTAAATCCTCACAAACTTTTATAGATGCACAATTGAGAGCATCCTGTCAGGCTGTATCACCGCCTGGTACGGCAACTGTACCACCCTCAACTGCAGGGCTCTCCAGAGGGTTGTGCGGTCTGCAAAATTCATCAACGGGGGCAAACTACCTGCCCTCCAGGCAACCTGCCAAACTCGATGCCACAGGAAGGCCAATAAGTTCAAGGACAACAACCACCCGAGCCACTGCCTGTTCGCCCCGCTACCATTCAGAAGGCGAGGTCAGTAAAGTTACATCAAAGCTGGGGCCGAGAGACTGAAAAAAAGCTTCTATTTCAAGGCCATCAGACTGTTAGACAGCCTTTACTAACACAGAGAGGCTGCTGCCTACATACAGACTTAAAATCATTGGCCACTTTATTAAGTGGATCACTAGTTACTTTAATAATGCCGCTTTAATGTTTACATATCTTGCATTACTCATCTCTTATGTATATACTGTATTTTATACCATCTACTGCATCTTGCCAATGCTGCTCTGTCATTGCTCATCCATATATTTATAAACTCAGCAAAAAAAAAATCGTCCTCACTGTCAACTGCGTTTATTTTCAGCAAACTTAACATCTGTAAATATTTGTACGAACATAACAAGATTCATTAACTGAGACATAAAGTGAACAAGTTCCACAGATATGTGATTAACAGAAATGGAATAATGTGTCCCTGAACAAAGGGGGGTCAAAATCAAAAGTAACTGTCAGTATCTGGAGTGGCCACTAGCTGCATTCCATACTGCAGTGCATCTCCTCCTATTGGACTGCACCAGATTTGCCAGTTCTCTTCCACCAAGGCACCTGAAGTTCCCAGACATTTATGGGGGGAATGGCCCTAGTCCTCACCCGCTGATCCCGAAGTTCCCAGACATTTATGGGGGGAATGGCCCTAGCCCTCACCCGCTGATCCAACAGGTCCCAGATCCAGGCTCTTCGCTGGCCATTGCAGAACACGGACATTCCTGTCTTGCAGGAAATCACGCACAGTACGAGCAGTATGACTGGTGGCATTGTCATGCTGGAGGGTCATGTTAGGATGAGCTTGCAGGAAGGGTACCACATGAGGGTAGAGGTTGTCTTCTTTGGTAATGCACAGCGTTGAGATTGCCTGCAATGACAACAAGCTCAGTCCGATGATGCTGTGACACACCGTCCCAGACCATGACGGACCATCCACCTCCAAATTGATCCCGCTCCAGAGTACAGGCCTCGGTGTAACGCTCATTCCTGCGACAAAAAACTTGAATCTGACCATCTCCCCTGGTAAGACAAAACCGCAACTCATTAGTGAAGACACTTTTTGCCAGTTATGTCTGGTCCAGCGATGGTGGGTTTGTGCCCATAGGCGACGTTGTTGCTGGTAATGTCTGATGAGGAATTGCCTTACACCAGGCCTTCAAGCTCTCTGTCCAGTTTCTATCAGCGTATTGCGGACAGTCTGAGCACTGATGGAGGGATTGTGGGAAACAGTGTTGAAACCCTGTACAATGAAGATCTGTGAAGTTAATTGGATTTTTACTAATTATCTTTGAAAGACAGTGTCCTGAAAAAGGGATGTTTATATTCTTATTCCATTCCTTTACTTAGATTTGTGTGTATTAAATCATTGTTGTGGAATTGTTAGATTACTTGATAGATATTGCTGCACTGTCAGAACTTGAAGCACAAGCATTTCGCTACACTCGCAATAACATCTGCTAACCATGTGTATGTGAATAAAATTTGATTTGAATGTAATTAGAATTCCATATAATATGTTTCTGTATCACCTACAATATTTACCATTACATCGGGAGAGAAACATAGTAGGGATGCATCCAATTTTGCTTTCAGTATATACACATTTGCACAATGAGAATGTTGTGGTAATATTAGGTAAAACGTTAACTTCTTGAAACTCCCCATCCCGGATCCGGGATCGTGACTAAAGCCTCAGGCTCATTAGCATAACGCAACGTTAACGATTTCTGAAAATCGCAAATAAAATGAAAATAATGCGCCTACTCTCAAGCTTAGCCTTTTCTTAACAACACTGTCATCTCAGATTTTCAAAATATGCTTTTGAACCATAGCAATTCACTAATTTGTGTAAGAGTATGCTAAGCTAGCTTAGCATTTTGAGTAGCATTTAGCACACAACATTTTCACAAAAACCAGATAACCATATAAATAAAATCATTTACCTTTGAAGAGCTTTGGATGTTTTCAATGAGGAGACTCTCAGTTACATATCAAATTTGCAGTTTTTCAAAAGAATATTATTTGTGTGGGACAAATCGCTCCGTTTTGTTCACGTTTGGCTATGAAAAAAACCTGTATACAGTTATAGCCTGAAGCTCAGTAGCATAATGTAACGTTAACGATTTCTGAAAATCGCAAATAAAATGAAAATAATGCGCCTACTCTCAAGCTTAGCCTTTTCTTAACAACACTGTCAATGAGGAGACTCTCAGTTACATACCAAATGTGCAGTTTTTCCTGAAAGCGTCTTTGTGTAGGAGAAATCGCTCCGTTTTGTACATCACATTTGGCTACCGAAACGAACCGAAAATTCAGTCACCTACAACGTCAAACTTTTTCCGAATTAACTCCATAATATCGACCGAAACATGGCAAACGTTGTTTGGAATCAATCCTCAAGGTGTTTTTCACATATCTCTTCATTGATATATCGTTCGTGGAAGCCTGCATTCTTCTCTGAATTCTGTGGAAAAATACTTGCAGCTGACTTTTGCGCACCAATTTCGGCGCAGGACACCGGGCGGACACCTGGTAAATGTGGTCTCTTATGGTCAATCTTCCAACGATATGCCTACAAATACGTCACAATGCTGCAGACACCTTGGGGAAACAACAGAAAGGGCTGACTCACTCCTCTCGCATTCACAGCCATATAAGGAGACAATGGAAAACTGAGCCTCAAAAATCCTGCTCATTTCCTGGATGCCGTTTCATCTTGGTTTTGCCTGTAGCTCACGTTCTAGGGCACGCACAGAAAATATCTTTGCAGTTCTGGAAACGTCAGTGTTTTCTTTCCAAAGCTACCAATTATATGCATAGTCGAGCATCTTTTTGTAACAATATATTGCGCTTAAAACGGGCACGTCTTTTTATCCAAAAATGATATAGCGCCCCCAGAGTTTCAACAGGTTAATATAACATTCTGAATGTTCTTGAAATGTTCTGAGGACCTCAAAGACAAGGTAAAACATATATTGTGTGAACACCAATGGAATATTATGTTAAATCTCAAACAAATATGCTGACTCATTTAAAAAACTGACTCATTTCATTGTTACAACATGTAATGTGCATCCTGACTTTAACATTATATGAATGTCATCACAACTGATATTTTTATCTCTTGTAATGTACCCACACTGTTCCCACAACCTAGAGGAATGTTTTAGGGACTTTTAAAGAATAAAGAACATTTGTTCTGGGAATGTTCTTGCAAAAACAGGAAAATGTTCTTTTGCAACCAAATAGAAACATTGTATACTGAACAAAAATATAAAACGCAACATGCTACAATTTCAAAGATTTTGCTGAGTTACAGATCATATAAAGAAATCATTAAATTTAAATAAATAAATTAGGCCTTAATGGATTCCACATGACTAGTCAGGGGAGCAGCCATGGGTGGGCCTGCGAGGGCATAGGCCAACCCACTGGGGAGCCAGGCCCAGCCAATCAGGATAAATTTATCCCCAGAAAAGGGTTTTATTACAGACAGAAACACTACTCCACACGCCCTCCGACCCCCTCTGATGATCCCGCAGGTGACGAAGCCAAATGTCAAGGTCCTGGGCTGGCATGGTTACACATGGACTCTGGTTGTTAGGCCTGTTGGGCGTACTGACAAATTCTCTGAAATGACATTGGAGGCGGCATATGGTCGAGAAATTAACATTCAATTCTCTGGCAACAGCTCTGGTGGACATCCCTGAAGTCAGCATGCTAATTGCACGCTCCCTCAAAACATGAGACATCTGTGGCATCGGAAGATTACATACACATGTTGGAGTCAATAAAACACATTTTTCAACCACTTCACAAATTTCTTGTTAACAAACTATAGTTTTGGCAAATTGGTTAGGACATTACTTTGTGCATGACACAAGTCATTTTTCCAGCAATTGTTTACAGACAGATTATATCACGTATAATTCACTGTACCACAATTCCAGTGGGTCAGAAGTTTACATACACTAAATTGACTGTCCCTTTAAACAGCTTGGAAAATTCCAGAAAATGATGGCTTGTCTATAGAAGCTTCTGATAGGCTAATTGGCATCATTTGTGTCAATTGGAGGTGTACCTGTGGATGAATTTCAAGGCCTACCTTCAAACTCAGTGCCTCTTTGCCTGACATCATGGGAAAATCAAAAGAAATCAATCTAGACATCAGACAAATAATTGTAGACCTCCACAAGTCTGGTTCATCCTGGGGAGCAATTTCCAAATGCCTGAAGGTGCCACGTTCATCTGTACAAACAATAGTATGCAAGTATAAACACCTTGGGACAACGCAGCCATCATACCGGTCAGGAAGGAGACACATTCTGTATCCTAGAGATGAACGTATTTTGGTGCAAAAAATGCAAATCAATCCCAGAACAACAGCCTTCACAAGGACCTTGTGAAGATGCTGGAGAAAACAGGTACAAAAGTATTGATATCCACAGTAAAACGAGTCCTATATCGACATAACTTGAAAGCCAGACAATGGTTTGCAACTGCACATGGGGACAAAATATCATCTTTTTTGGATAAATGTCCTCTGTTCTGAAGAAACAAAAATAGAACTGTTTGTGTTTGGAGGAAAAAGGGGTAGGCTTGCAAGCCGTAGAACACCATTTCAACCGTGAAGCACGGGGGCGTCAGCATCATGTTGCGTGGGTGCTTTACTGCAGGGGGACTTGTGCGCTTCACAAATAAATGGAATCATGAGGTAGGAAAATTATGTGGATATATTGAAGCAACATCTCAAGACATCAGTCAGGAAGTTAAAGCTTGGTCGCAAATGGGTCTTCCAAATGGACAATGACCCCAAGCATATTTCCAAAGTTGTGGCAAAATGGACAACAAAGTCAAGGTATTGGAGTGGCCATCACAAATCCCTGACCTGAATCCGAAAGAACATTTGTGGTCAGAACTGAAAAAGCATGTGCGAGCAAGGAGGCCTACTAACCAGACTCAGTTACACCAGCTTTGTGATGAAAGAAATAAAAGCTGAAATAAATCTCTACCATTATTCTGACATTTCACAACTTAAAATAAAGTGGTGATCATAACTGACCTAAGATAAGGAATTGTTACTGGGATTAGATGTCAGGGATTGTGAAAACTGAGTTTTAAATGTATTTGGCTAAGGTGTATGTAAACTTCTGACTTCAACTGTATCTCTGTAGAACTGTGATCCACTGTAACCTGACCCTCACAGGCCAGTAATGACAATGCTGTGTAATCAGCTAATTTCATATGTCACACCTGTCAGGTGGATGGATTATCTTGGCAAATTATGAAATGCTCACGAACAGGGATGTAAACAGATCTATGCCCAGAATGAGAGAAGCAAGCTTTTTGTGCATATGGAAATTTTCGGGGATATTTTCTTTCAGCTCATGAAGCATGGGACCTGCACGTTACGCGTTGCGTTTGAGTGGCGCAGTGGACTAAGGCACTGCATTGAAGTTGCTAGCTGTGCCACTAGAGTTCCTTGCTCTCTAGCGACTCCTGTGGCGGGTCGGGAGCCGACACGATCACCAGGTGTACGGTGTTTCCTCCAAAACATTGGTGTGGCTGGCTTCCGGGTTAAGCGGGCATTGTATCAAGAGGCAGTGCAGCTCAGTTGGGTTGTGTTTCGGAGGGCGCATGGCTCTCGACCTTCGTACGGGAGTTGCGGAGACAAGACAAGACTGTAACTACCAATTGGATACCATGTAATTGGGGAGAAAAAGGGGTAAAGTAAAAAATAAAATAATCAGCTGCTCTGGGAATGTTCTTGAAACATCAGGTGAATGTTTTATATTCTATATTCATCACCACGACTGGACAGTGTTTTTGAGAACATTTGCTCTGAGAACCTTCATAGAACCAATTTTGGTTTCCTGGGAAGGCTGCTTAGATATTCACATGAGCATGAAGTGTGTCTACACGGCCCGACACCTGACCAAATTTCATACTGTAGCATCTTCTCAGGGTGAGTGAGAGAGAAGAAGGGAGGGAGAGAGAAAGAGATCAAAGTGAGGAACAGTGTTAGTGTAGAGAGAGAGTTTGAGAGAGAGATTTGCTATTTGACTCCTGCTGGGTGGATTAATATTCAATTATTATGCTCCTCAATTTTTGACTTATCATGTCTAGCATGTTGGGCTAGTGTAACCAGTGCAGTTAAAGCTAGAACTACTGTAGTTGCTCCTGCTCAACAACAGTAATTTAAAATGTTTAGATTTATTTTAAGTGCCTAAACAACATCTTATTAGCAATTGGGTCATTGTAAATGTATAAGCAGAACTAAAAACTACTTTGAAAAAGCAATTCACAACAAGGTTATGAACAAAGTGAATTAAAATGCAGTTGTCCTTGCACTGCAATAATGGACTAATTGTGAGATTTGAAACAAAACAAGATTTAGAGTAACAGTGTATTTATTTAAACATGCTTTCAAACATGTAGAAATAATATGCATTTGTATGTCCTGGTTACTGATTTGGTTTGAATATTCCTTAGGTATTATGTGACTGGGACTCATGCACAGTACATACTGTAAATTAATAGCTGTGATAGACACAGATAGAGAAAATTGCCTGTAAACCTGCTTACTAACATAATGCCATTGCAAATAGTAACCAACTGCACATGGTTCCTCTCATATTGGTGGTCCTAATGTGTCTTTATTTTACTGAATAAAGGACTGAGTGTGATGAACTTTATACCACTGATGAAAGTATCTAATTGAATTATCTGTAAGGTCCTTCATCATTATTTGGACGAAATGATCTTACCATGCTCTTCCTTTCTCTCCTCTGTCTTTTGTAGGTCCCTGCATATGATCTACCATGGACAAAGTGCTCAGCAGCCTCCTGCTTCTGGGAACCGCAGTGATGATGGCCCATGCATGCCCCAAGTACTGTGTCTGCCAGAACCTGTCTGAGTCCCTGGGTACCCTCTGCCCATCCAAAGGCTTGCTCTTCGTACCTCTGGACATAGACCGGCGGACCGTAGAGCTCCGCCTGGGCGGCAACTTTATCCTCAAGGTTACACCGCAGGACTTTGCCAACATGACGGGCCTGGTGGACCTCACCTTGTCCCGCAACACCATCAGTGCCATCCTGCCTTTCTCCTTCCTCGACCTGGAGACCCTGCGCTCCCTGCACCTGGACAGCAACCGGCTGACCGAGCTGGGACCGGACGACCTGCGTGGCCTTGTCAACCTGCAGCACCTCATCCTCAACAACAACCAGCTCAACCGCATCTCCAAGGTGGCTTTTGATGATCTGATGCTGACACTGGAAGACCTGGACCTGTCCTACAACAACTTGCAGGGTGTACCTTGGGAGTCCATCTGCAAGATGGTCAACCTCCACCAGTTGAGTCTTGATCATAACCTCATCTCGCACATCGCAGAGGGGACATTTACAGACCTGGACAAACTGGCGCGCCTGGACCTCACGTCCAACCGTCTCCAGAAGCTCCCGCCAGACCCCATCTTCACCCGTTCCCAGACTAACTTAATACTGACCACTCCCTACGCCCCTCAGCTTTCCCTGAGCTTTGGGGGAAACCCCGTTCATTGCAACTGTGAAGTGCTTTGGTTCCGGAGGCTGGACCGAGAGGACGATATGGAGACCTGCGCTTCCCCTCCCAGTCTAAAGGGACACTACTTTTGGTCCGTGCGGGAAGAAGAGTTTGTCTGTGAACCGCCCCTGATCACTCAACACACGCACAAGTTGTTAGTCCTTGAGGGCCAAACAGCTAGCCTACGCTGCAAAGCTATCGGCGACCCAATGCCGATCATACACTGGGTCGCCCCAGACGACCGTTTGATTAGCAATTCGTCCCGAGCGACCGTGTACGATAACGGCACCCTGGATATTACCATCGCCACGTCCAAGGATTACGGCACCTTCACTTGCATCGCAGCCAACGCAGCAGGGGAATCGACTGCCTCTATAGAACTATCCATCATTCAACTGCCACACCTCAACAATGGTACCAACCACACCGCACAGCCCAAGTCCCGGCTCTCGGACATCACCAGCTCTACCAAGACCAGTAAGGGGGAGTCCAAGCCTCTACCGGAAAAGGTGGTATCTGTATCGGAGGTGTCTGCATCCTCTGCTCTGGTCAAGTGGACTGTTAGCAAAACAGCACCCAAGGTCAAGATGTACCAGCTCCAGTACAACTGCTCCGAAGATGAAGTCCTGATTTACAGGTAAATAACATTGTGTGACTTTTTTTATTAAAACATTTTTTTAACTTTTCTTTTAATAGACTTGAGGGTTTGATGAGAGGTGGTTGCAATATCACAATACAGTTTAACAAATCCCTAGGGTCCCCATTTGCCTTTAGAACTTTACAGCACTTCAGTTGTACGTAACCAGTCTGTCGCCAATTAATTGTTATCTACATCCGACATGTAGCCTACTGCTCCTATGTGTTATCCAAAGAGTATTGATAGCATGTCCTCTTGACACTTTCCTCAATGTTTGCTTTTGATATCCCAATGCAGACAAGAGATTATTCAGAAAATAACAATACCTACACCTGCAATTAACAAGCACTGACCCAGGCACTTCAAACTCAATTTTTTTATCAAAGTGAAACCAGCCACAAAAATAATCCAACTATTTAATAGTTTATTCCTGCAATCCTAACAAAGTGTAACGGCGTTCTTCGTTTGTCGAAAGAGAGTCGGACCGAAATGCAGCGTGTTGGTTACTCGTGTTTTTAATAGAACAAAATGACGATACATGAAATAACAAAAACAACAAACGGAACGTGAAAAATCTATACAGCCTGTCTGGTGAACACTAACACAGAGACAGGAACAATCACCCACGAAATACAAAGTGAAACCCAGGCTACCTAAATACGGTTCCCAATCAGAGACAACGAGAATCACCTGACTCTGATTGAGAACCGCCTCAGGCAGCCAAACCTATGCAACACACACCCCTAATCAGCCACAATCCCAATAACTAAAAAACCCCACTAAGAATTACAACAAACAATAAACCCATGTCACACCCTGGCCTGACCAACTAATTAACTAAAACACAAAATACTAAGACCAAGGCGTGACACAAAGAGGATTTTTCTAAATGTTCTTTCAACTATTTATCTCAATCCCAATTCCCTAGACAATTAGGAATATATATAGCATGGAAATAAATCTGTCATTCAAACATTTTCTAACTTAAAAAAGTAAGCACTTACTTTAGTGATGGAAGATGTCCAAACAACTACAAATATTCCCACTACAACAAATTAACAGAAAACACACAAAGAAGAATTAGTATAATGATAATTAGCCTGGCAATCCAACACTTTACATTTAGGTTGCCTGTGTAGTAACATTGTAATTACACTAGTAACAACATGTGCAAACCTAATAGCATTAGAATTGCATTAGGAACAGTTACCTCACCCTGTATTTGACTCCATTGCTATAAGAAGGAAAGGGAAAGACATTGGCAGATCTAGACTAGCAGGCCTGGGAATAAACTATATATCTCCCCTGCCTCCCAAGAGCGTGATGTGGTTATGAATGCTGAGGGACTGTCCCTGGATATTTACTACCCTTACTTTGTTAATAAAATAATTGTGCAGGAATTGGAAAAGCGGGCCACCGGGCTGTTGCTGAATGCATTTACAGTAAGTTATGTGTTCGATCGTAAACCTTCGTAAACACATTAAATTGAATACCAATGAACCTCCTTAGCAATACTTTACCTTTTAATGGCCAACGTGCCATAGCCCTTTGAGATTTACCTCTTATGCAAGTCCCGGATTCTGAATTGTTTAATAACCGAGAGTGGACACTATGGAGATCTGCTGTTGCTTATTGGTTTACTGGGGGAATGCGATATTGAAATCATGCTCAGAGTTGTGTTGAGATATTATTCTGCTCAAAGCACTGAATAGAACTCATCACCTCTTAAGAATACAATAATGGGATATGTTTATCTGATTAGCTCACCAGGCACATTCAGTGCTAGTTTTTTCAACCTGCTCCTTTACAGTCCAAGAAGTAATTTAATTTCCTCAATATAGCTACAGCTTTTCTCTGTCCAATGAATGTGGCGGACGGGTGACTCAACCTTTTTCCACCCACCCACAGTTTATATGAATGCATTCTTATCCCAGCATTTCTACAAATGTGTTTAAATAGACTGGCGCTGAACATATTGCAGTTCCAAGTTATGAATGCTGTATACAGTGCTTTCAGAAAGTGTTCATATCTGTCACGCCCTGGTCTTAGTATTTTGTGTTTTCTTTATTTATTTGATCAGGCCAGGGTGTGACATGGGTTTTGGTATGTGGTGTGTTTTGTCTTGGGGTTTTTCGAAGGTATTGGGATTGTGGCTTAGTGGGGTTTTCTAGCATAGTCTATGGCTGTCTGAAGTGGTTCTCAATCAGAGGCAGGTGTTTATCGTTGTCTCTGATTGGGAACCATATTTAGGCAGCCATATTCTTTGAGTGTTGATTGTGGGTGATTGTTCCTGTTCCTGTGTTAGTTTGCACCAGTTTAGGCTGTTTCGGTTTTTACGTTTATTGTATTGATTCGTGTTTCCTTTGTTTCATTAAAACATTACTCTAAATAGCCACGCCGCATTTTGGTCCGACTCTCCTTCACATGAAGAAAGCCGTTACAATATCCCTTGACTCATTCCATATTTTCTTTTGTTACGGCCTAAATTCAAAATGGATTAAATTGTTTTTATTTTCTCACCCATCTACTCTACCGTTCAAAAGTTTGGGGCCACTTAGAAATATCCTTGTTTTTGAAAGAAAAGCAAATTTTTTGTCCATTAAAATAACATCAATTTGATCAGCAATACAGTGTATTGTATTGTAATACATTGTTAATGTTGTAAATGACTATTGTAGCTAGAAATGGCAGATTCTATATGGAATATCTACATAGGCATACAGAGGCCCATTATCAGCAACCAAAACAAAGAACCTTATTCTGAAACTCGTCAGTCTCTTCTTATTCTGAGAAATGAACAATTCCATGCAAGAAATTGCCAATAAACTGAAGATCTCATACAACGCTGTGTACTACTCTCTTCACTGAACAGCTCAAACTGGCTCTAACCAGAACCAGATATGTGCCTCGACACAATCCTGTCTCGGAGCTCTACGGATAATTCCTTCAACCTCATTGCTTGGTTTTTGCTCTGACATGCTCTGTCAACTATGGGATCTTAGGCCGTCATTGTAAATAAGAATTTGTTCTTAACCGACTTGCCTAGTTTATATATATATATATATATATATATATATATATATATATATATATATATGACAGGTGTGTGCCTTTCCAAGTCATGTTCAATCAATTGAATTTACCACAGGTGGACTCCAATCAAGTTGTAGAAATATCTCAAGGATAATCAATGGAAACAGGATGCAACTGAGCTCAATTCCGAGTCTCATAGCAATGGGTTTGAATACTTATGTAAATTAGGTATCTGTTTTTAATGTTTTATATATTTGCAAACATTTCTAAAAACCTGTTTTCGCTTTGTCATTATGGGGTATTTTGTGGAGATGGACGAGGTAAACATGTAATGTTATCCATTTTAGAATAATGCTGTAACGTAACAAAATGTGGAAAAGGTCAACGGGTTTGAATACTTTCTGAATGCACTGTATATACAAGAGTCAATGTACATGGGTATGGGTTAGTCAAGGTAATTGAGGTAATATGTACATGTAGGTAGGGGTAAGTGACTATGCAGAGATAATAAACAGAGATGAGCAGCAGCGTACAGTTGAAGTTGGAAGTTTACATACACATTAACCAAGTAAAATTAAACTCAGTTTTTCACAATTCCTGACATTTAATACTAGTAAATATTCCGTGTCTTAGGTCAATTAGGATCACCACTTTATTTTAAATATGTAAAATGTCAGAATAATAGCAGAGACAAAATTTATTTCAGCTTTTATTTCTTTCATCACATTCCCAGTGGGTCAGAAGTTTGCATATACTCAATTAGTATTTGGTAGCATTGCCTTTAAATTGTTTAACTGGGGTCAAACGTTTTGAGTAGCCTTCCACAAGCTTCCCACAATAGGTTGGGAGAATTTTGGCCCATTCCTCACGACAGAGCTGGTGTTTATACTTGCGTACTATTGTTTGTACAGATGAACGTGGTACCATCAGGCGTTTGGAAATTGCTCGCAGGGATGAATCAGACTTGTGGAGGTCTACAAAAAAATATCTTGGGTCTTGGTTGATTTCTTTTGATTTTCCCATGATGTCAAGCAAAGAGGCACTGAGTTTGAAGGTAGGCCTTGAAATAAATCCACAGGTACACCTCCAATTGAATCAAATGATGTCAATTAGCCTATCAGAAGCTTCTACAGTCATGACAACATTTTCTGGAACTTTCCAAGCTGTTTAAAGGCACAGTCAACTTCGTGTATGTAAACTTCTGACCCACTGGAATTGTTATACAGTGAATTATAAGTGAAATAATCTGTCTGTAAACAATTGTTGGAAAATGACTTGTGTCATGCATAAAGTTGATGTCCTAACTGACTTGCCAAAACTATAGTTTGTTAACAAGAAATCCGTGGAGTGGTTGAAAAATGAGTTTTAATGACTTCAACTGTATGTGAAGAGCGTTGTTAGATTTTGAGTGAAACTTGGAACAATGTTATATTCAGAAGCATAGTATTAAGGAATGTCAGAGACTGTTTTTTAAATCAAAAGTTCATGTTTATCTGTAGGAAACAAATGACTTTGGAATGTGTTGGTTTGATGGGAGGAAGTTGCAAGATTGCTATAGGGGAAGTGGATGGACATCTGTGGATTAGGCGAAGGAGGGGTTGAGGTCAGGTCAGATCCCCTGAAGAGATAAATTATGGTTTAGTACCCTATTACCCTTTTCCTGTCGAACCATAAGATGGATTGGATTGGAGAGAAGGAGGAGTGCCTAATTTGGAGGATATATGTATAATTGTGGTGGTGGAAACATGTTTTTGTCTGGGTGCAGCTGTATCGACCCTTTGGGAAGAATTAAACGTGGCTAACCTCACTAGGGTCTGTGGGACGCTAGCGACCCACCTGGCCAACATCCAGTGAAATTGCAGGGCACCAAATTCAAAAACAGAAATTCTCGTTATAAAAATTAATAAAACATACAAGTGTTATACATCGGTTTAAAGATAAACTTCTTGTTAATCAAACCACAGTGTTAGATTTCAAAAGCCTTTAAAAAGGCGAAAGCATACCATGTGATTATCTGAGAACAGTGCCCAGCGGACAAATCATTATAAACAGTTACCAGCCAAGTAGAGGAGAAACAAATGTCAAAATAGAGATATAATTAATCACTTACCTCTGATATTCTTCATCTGGTTGCACTCACAAGACTCCCATTTGTTCGATAAATTCCCTTTTATATCCAAAAACCTCCATTTTGTTTGCTCGTTTTGGTAAGTAATCCACAGGCTCAAATGCAGTCACAACAGGTAGAAGAAAAATCCACATAGTATCCGTAAAGTTTGTAGAAACATGTAAAACGATGTTTATAATCAATCCTCAGGTTGTTTTTAGCCTAAATAATCAATAATATTTCAACCGGACAATAACGTCATCAATATTAAAAGGTAAACAAGAAAACATCTGGGACACTGTAGTGTCCACTCATTCAGGGTGGTCTTACTCTCTAATTTTTCAGAATACAAGCCTGAAACAATTTCTAAAGACTGTTGACATCTAGTGGAAGCCATAGGAAGTGGAATTTGAGTCCAAAGTCAATGGACACTGTAATGGCATTCAATAGAAAACTACAACTGTAAAAAAATCCCACTTCCTGGATGGATTCTTCTAAGGTTTTTGCCTGCCAAATCAGTTCTGTTTTACTCACAGACATTATTTTAACAGTTTTGGAAACTGCATATCCTAGCGTCTGGGCCTGAGTAGCAGGCAGCGCAGGATGATGTGGAAGCATATCTTACCACCTTCGAAAGGACGGCAGAGAGGGAGAAGTGGCCAAAAGAAGAATGGGCAGGGCTTCTGGCACCATACCTGGCAGGGGACGCTCAAAAAGCGTATTTCGACCTGGAGTTGAAAGATGCACAGGATTACGATAAACTAAAGGGAGAGATCCTGACTAGACTGGGAGTGACCAATACCGTGAGGGCACACACTTCCACCAGTGGTCCTACCAACCGGGACAACCCCCACGAACACAGATGTTCGACTTGATTCACCTGGCACGGAAATGGTTGCGACCAGAGACCCGATCATCCGCCGAGTTCGTCGAGACCATCGTACTCAACCAGTTTTAGCGAGGTCTACCCCAAGAAGTGAGAGGGTGGGTTGGCCAGAATGAGGTACTTTCCGCCGACCATCTCGTGGGCCTGGTTGAACGGTATTGTATGGCAGGAACAGCTGAGCAGGCACAGGAGGAAAGATTCTCGTTCCCCAGGCATGGGCAAACTAGCGGACAGGGTAAGGCTGTCCCAGCATATAGAGGGGGAAGAGAGCAGCGTGGGGCCATGAGGAAAGAATCAGAATCAGGCCGAGACACTAAGGGAAAAAACGGAAACCGGGACTGGGTGTCGAGGGGGTCTCCCCCCCGAACCCCTATTATCTGTTACAATTGTAATCAACCAGGACATATTGCAGCCTACTACCCTATTAAAGAAGAGCTAATGCAATGTAACCTCGGTGAAAATGAAGATGATATATGGTATGCATGTCCTGTTGTAACCACTGTACTTGAAAGATCAAGAAACAAACATATGTGCAGGGTGAAGGTTGAAGGGAAAGAGGTTGAAGCACTGCTGGATTCCGGCAGTATGCTAACCCTGGTCGTTGCAAGCCTAGTGCCGAATCATAAACTGGATACAAGACAGGATATCAGTGTTACATGCATTCATGGGGATACCCGTCTGTACCCCACGGCCTTAGTGAGCATACAAACAGAGGACGGTCTGCTAGATTATGAGGTCGGTGTGGTCCCAAAGATGCCATATGATGTAATATTGGGTAGAGACTTTCCTAACTTTGCGAAGTTAGGCCACAAGAATGGCAAATTTAAGAAGCCAACAACCCTGACCAAGCAGGAAGAAGCATGGGGCCTTCAACCAAAGCCAGGAAAAGAGGTCTCCCAGGGGACAACATCACAAGTGCTAGTAGGGGAGGAGGAGGATGAAGTGGCAAACCTCGCTGATAACGAACAGCCCGGTACTAGTGGGGCTGGGGTCGGTCTGAATCCAGAGGACGACGATCTACAACCCGCAGACCTGGCAGGTTCCTTGACTAATTTTGGGACGGCCCAAAACCAGGATCCAACCCTGCAGCAAGCCAGAGCAGATGTGCAGGTCGTAGATGGTACTCCCATAAATGTTGGTATGATGCCTAATAGTTTTCCCCACTTCATCATGAAAAAGGGTTTGGTGTACAGAGTCTCGAAAATAGGGGTTGATGTGGTGGAACAGTTGTTGGTTCCCACTCGGTACCGCAGGACAGTACTGGATCTAGCTCATGGGCACATTCTGGGTGGACACCTTGGTATCGATAAAACCCGAGACCGGATTGTAAGGAGGTTTTACTGGCCAGGAATTCAAGCTGAAGTGGCTCGGCATTGTGGAGAGTGCCCGGAGTGCCAGTTAACAGCTCCCCGACCAGCTGTTAGAAGCCCGTTAGTGCCACTCCCCATAATCGAAACACCATTTGAGAGGATAGCGATGGATTTAGTGGGCCCACTACCCAAATCTGCCAGAGGGCACCAATACATTTTGGTCATTCTAGATTATGCCACTCGCTACCCAGAAGCCATTCCCCTTGCATGGACGATGGCTTCCAAGAATATTGACAAAGGAATTAGTGCTCTTGTTCACCAGGGTAGGGGTTCCAAAGGAGATCCTTACCGACCATTTGGGGACCCCCTTTATGTCCCAAATTATGGCGGACCTTTGTAAACTGTGACAGGTGAAACAGTTGAGGACATCGGTTTACCATCCTCATACGGACGGGCTGATCGAGAGATTCAACCGGACCCTGAAGTCAATGCTCAGGAAGGTATTCGATAAGGATGGGAAGAACAGGGATTGCATGTTGCCGTATCTGATGTTTGCCATTAGAGAGGTTCCTCAAGCCTCGCTGGGGTTTTCTCCCTTTGAGCTGGTATATGGGAGGCATCCCCCGGGAATCTTAGACATTGCCCGGGAAACCAGGGAGCACCAATCCACCCCGTATATTAGTGACATAGAGCACGTCACGGCAATGCAAGACAGGATAGCCACAGTCATGCCCATCGTCAGAGAGCAAGCACAGGAGCACCAGTGGCACACTTATAACCGGCAGGCTACCCTGAGGGAATTTCAACCGGGAGATAAGGTGTTAGTGCTGATCCCCACGGTAGAGTGTAAACTACTGGCCACATGGAAAGGACCATATGAAGTACTGGAGAGAATAGGAGAAGTCAATTATCGGATCCGACAGCCAGGTCGACGGCCCCAAGAACAGATTTATCACATAAATCTGTTAAAATCATGGAGAGAGAGAGAAACACTAATGGCCACATATCCCACACACACTCAGGAGACAGCCGAAGTAAATATCTCACCCACTCTGTCCCCAGCACAAGTACAGGAAGTAAAGACCCTGATCCAGAAGAACAGAGATGTGTTTTCAGAGGTACCTGGCCGAACTGAGGTTATGGCTCATGATATCGTTTCCCTACCTGGGAGAAAAGTGAGTATGAGGCCATATCGGGTACCCGAGGCTCGACGGGCCGCGATTAGAGCAGAGGCGGAGAAAATGTTGACAGCTGGAGTGATCGAAGAGTCACATAGTGAGTGGTCTAGCCCAATTGTGATGGTCTCCAAGCCCGATGGGTCTTTGCGGTTCTGTAACGACTTTCGGAAGGTAAATGAAATCTCCAAGTTTGATGCCTACCCCATGCCCCGAGTAGATGAACTACTGGAGAAAATTGGTAATGCTCGGTACATTACGACTCTTGATCTGACAATAGGGTACTGGCAAATTCCTCTGACCCCCAGGGCAAAAGAAAAGACAGCCTTTGCAACACCTGACGGTTTGTTTCAATACACCGCCATGCCATTCGGCTTACACGGGGCCCCAGCCACCTTTCAACGGCTCATGGACAAAGTCCTAAAACCGCACAAAGCATATGCCACAGATTATTTAGATGACGTGGGGATCTACAGCCCAGATTGGGAATCCCACTTACCCCGGGTACAGGCAGTGTTAGACGCCCTTAGAAAGGCAGGGCTCACGGCAAACCCTGCCAAGTGTTATGTGGGGTTAGAGGAAACAGAGTATCTGGGATACACTGTGGGAAGAGGGTTAATCAAACCCCAACATAAGAAGGTGAAGGCAATTAGAGAATGGCCGAAACCAGTAAATAAGAAGCAGGTTCGAGCCTTCTTAGGGCTGACGGGTTACTACCGGAAGTTCATCCCAAGTTATGCCACAGTGGCCGCCCCACTTACCGACATGACTAGAGCCAGAGGGCCAAACATGGTCAAATGGGATGAAAGGGCCACCAAAGCATTTAGGACATTACAGGAGGCTCTCTGCTGTAATCCAGTGCTGGTGGTACCAGACTTTGATGGAGAGTTTATGGTTCAGACAGATGCCTCAGAGGTCGGCTTGGGAGCAGTGCTATCCCAAGAGGTAGAAGGGGTGGAACACCCCATCCTGTTTTTAAGCAGGAAGCTGGAACCACGGGAAACCAACTACTCAGTCGTTGAGAAAGAGGCGCTGGCAGTAAAGTGGGCTCTAGAAAGCCTGAAATACTACCTGCTGGGGCGCCACTTCACCCTCATCAGTGACCATGCCCCACTCACCTGGATGCATAGGGCTAAAGAGAAGAACGCTCGGGTGATGCGGTGGTTTTTGAGTCTCCAACCGTTTCATTTTGACTTGAAACACAGAGCAGGGAAGGAAATGGGAAACGTGGATGGGTTATCCCGCATGCACGCATATTTTGCTGCGGTCCCGATCACTAAAATGGCCACCCGTGTCAGAACTACAGATCACAAAATGGCCGACCACCAAAACTACAAGTCCCAGAAGCAAGGGGAACCCTCCGAAGGTGGAGCCAACCCACAGATAAAGGGTCAAGAAAAACCAGGAAGAGAAGAAGAGAGTGCTGGAAGGATCTATGAACAATAGAGAAAGAGACAATAGAAATTGGCTGGATTTACCGTGTATGAGTTGGACTGTTTTGGACTTACCTGTTGGCGTTTGGACCTGGACCTACCGAGAACCCGATTCGTGTACCGAACCCTGCTATCCTTGACCTCGCCTACGGCCTGGGTGGACCAGGACGGAGAAACAAACACACAGGTACTGTCCTGTTCGAAAGAACTCTCATTCTTGGGTGATTTGGTGACAGTTTACCACTTAGTTTGTGACAAATGCTCCTAACCTTGAAGAGATTTGCCACAATATATATATATATATATATATATATACAGTGCCTTGCGAAAGTATTCGGCCCCCTTGAACTTTGCGACGTTTTGCCACATTTCAGGCTTCAAACATAAAGATATAAAACTATATCTTTATATCTAATATTCTCACTTTCCCGATCAATTTATTCTACAATTGTGTGTACATCTGTATATCTAGACTTAGATTTAGCTTTCCCTGAGTCGCCATACTGATTGACATATAAACAGCTGAACCTGCGCGTTTACCAAAACAAGACTGTGCATAATATGCGTCTCTTTACACCGGAGTTTACTACATGGATTGGTCTTCCAACACATAAACATTACATTGCCATTTACCACATCTCATTGGCTATCTACCCAGCTATATTTCAAGACGATCAGTGGTCATTGGGTTAAAATACAGTCAATCAACAAAACAGCAGTCTTATCATTGGTGCACAATGATGTCATTACTTGTTGTCTTCAAAAGTTTTCTTTCAGTCAATACTTCCAGCGAAATCACCCGAAAATCCCAGTGGCTAGATGTGCCAAGCTTATAGAGACATAACCCAAGAGACTTGCTGCAAAGGTGGCTCTAAAAAAGTATTGACTTTGGGGGGTGAATAGTTATGCACGCTCAATTTTTGTGTGTGTCTTATTTCTTGCTTGTTTTACAAAAAATGACTTTGAATCTTCAAAGTGGTAGGCATGTTGTGTAAATCAAATGATACAAATCCCCCCCAAAACTATTTGAAATTCAGGTTAAAAGGAAAAAAATAGGCAAAATGTCAAGGGGAGTGAATACTTCTGCATGCAAATGTGTTCCCAATACACACAAATCTAAGTAGGAATGAATTAAGACTACATACATATGGACGTGCGATGTCAGAGCGGAACGGACTAAGATAAAGTAGAATGATATAGAATACCGTATATACATATGACATGAGTAATGCAAGATATGTAAACATCATTAAGTGAATGAGATACCTTAGGAATAGTATAGAATACAGTATATACATATGAGATGAGTAATGCCAGATATGTAAATCTTATTAAAGTGACTAGTGTTCCAGTCCTTAAAGTGGCCCTTGATTTCTTGTCAATGCCTATAGGCAGCAGCCTCTAATGTGCTAATGATGGCTGTTTATAAGTCTGATGGCCATAAGAAGCTGTTTTTCGGTCTCTCGGTTCCAGCTTTGATGTACCTGTACTGACCTCCCCTTCTGGATGATAGGCAGTTTCTCGGGTGGTTAATTTCTTGAAACTCCCCATCCCGGATCCGGGTTTGTGACTAAAGCCTCAGGCTCATTAGCATAATGCAACGTTAACGATTTCTGAAAATCGCAAATAAAATGAAAATAATGCGTCTGCTCTCAAGCTTAGCCTTTTCTTAACAACACTGTCATCTCAGATTTTCAAAATATGCTTTTGAACCATAGAAATTGACTAATTTGTGTAAGAGTATGCAAAGCTAGCATAGCATTTTGAGTAGCATTTAGCACGCAACATTTTCTCAAAAACCAGATAACCAAATAAATAAAATCATTTACCTTTGAAGAGCTTCTGATGTTTTCAATGAGGAGACTCTCAGTTACATACCAAATGCGCAGTTTTTCCTGAAAGCGTCTGTGTGTAGGAGAAATCGTTCCGTTTTCTACATTGCGTCTGGCTACGAAACGAACCGAAAATTCAGTCACCTACAACGTAAAACTTTTTCCGGATTAACTACATAATATCGACCGAAACATGGCAAACGTTGTTTGGAATCAATCCTCAAGGTGTTTTTTCACATATCTCTTCATTGATATGCAGTTCGTGGAAGCTTGCTTTCCTCTCTGTATCGCATGGAAAAATACTGGCAGGTGACTTTTGCGCACCAATTTCGGCGCAGGACACCGGGCTGACACCTGGTAAATGTGGTCTCTTATGGTCAATCTTCCAATGATCTGCCCACAAATACGTCACAATGCTGCAGACACCTTGGGGAAATGACAGAAAGGGTTGACTCACTCCTCTCGCATTCACAGCCATATAAGGAGACAATGGAAAACAGAGCCTCAAAAATCCTTGTCATTTCCTGGATGCCATCTCATCTTGGTTTTGCCTGAAGCTCACGTTCTAGGGCACGCACAGAGAATATCTTGGTATTTCTGGACACGTCAGAGTGTTTTCTTTCGAATGGTATCAATGATATGCATAGTCAGGCATCTTTTTGTGACAAAATATCTTGTTTAAAACGGGAACGTTTTTCATCCAAAAATGAAATAGCGCCCCCATAGATGTAAGAGGTTAATGTCCTTGACGATCTTTTTGGCCTTCCTGTGACATCGGGGGATGTAAGTGTCCTAGAGAGCGAGTAGTTTGCCCCCGGTAATGCATTGGGCAAACCGCACGATCCTTGCGGTTGCGGGCGGTGCAGTTGCCATACTACGCGGTGATTCAGCCCGATGCTTTCAATTGTGCAACTGTAAAAGTTTGTGAAGGTTTTATGTGACAAGCAACATTTCTTTAGCCTCCTGAGGTTGAAGAGGCGCTATTGCGCCTTCTGCACCACACTGTCTGTGTGGGTTGCCAATTTCAGTTTGTCAGTGATGTGTACGCCAAGGAACTTTCCACCTTCTCCACTGTGGTCCCGTTGATGTAGATAGGGGGGTGAACCCACTGGGAATGTGATGAAAGAAATAAAAGCTGAAATAAATCATTCTCTTCTTTTATTCTGACATTTCACATTCTTAAAATAAAGTTGTGATCCTAACTGACTTAAGACAGGGAATTCTTACTGGAATTAAATGTTAGGAATTGTGAAAAACCTGAGTTTAAATGTATTTGGCTGAGGTGTATGTAAACTTCCGACTTCTACTGTATATGCTTGCTTTAAGGCAAGTAACACTGAAACACTGCACTCGAGCATCAGCTGTCTCCATAGCCAATGTGGGTAAGACCTTTAAACAGGTCAACATTCATAAGGCCGCTGGGTCAGACGGATTACGAGGACGTGTATTCCGAGCATGCGCTGACCAACTGGCAAGTGTCTTCACTGACATTTTCAACTTCTCCTTAACTAAGTCTGTAATACCAACATAGTCCCTGTGCCCAAAAACACTAAGGGAACCTGCCTAAATGACTACTGACCCGTAGCACTCATGTCTATAGCCATGAAGTGCTTTGAAAGGCTGGTCATGGCCCACATCAACACCATTATCCCAGAAACCCTAGACCCACTCCAATTGGCATACTGCCCCAACAGATCCACAGATGATGCAATCTCTATTGCACTACACACTGCCCTTTCCCACCTGGACAAAAGGAACACCTGTTTAAGAATGCTATTCATTGACTACAGCTCAGTGTTCAACACCATAGTGCCCTCAAATCTCATCACTAAGCACTCTGCAACTGGATGCTGATGGTAAGGGTAAGTAAAAACACATCCGCCATGCTAATCCTCAGCACGGGGGCACCTCAGAGGTGCGTGCTCAGTCCCCTCCTGTACTCCCTGTTCACTCATGACTGTATGGCCAGGCACGACTCCAACACCATCATTAAGTTTGCCGTTGACACAACAGTGATCACTGACAAATATGAGACATTCTATAAGGAGGATGTCAGAGACCTGGCAGTGTGGTGCCAGGACAACAACCTCTCCCTTAATGTGAGGAGGAGATGATTGTGGACTACAGGAAAAGGAGGACTGAGCACACCTCATTCTCATCGATGGGGCTACAGTGGAGCAGGTTGAGAGCTTCACGTTCCTTGGTATCCACATCACCAACAAACTCTCATGGTCCAAGTACACCAAGACAGTTGTGAAGAGGGCATCACAAAACCTATTCCCCCTCAAAGTTCTACAGCTACACCATTGAGAGCATGCTAACTGGTTGCATAACTTCCTGGTGTGGCAACTGCTCGGCCTCCGATTGCAAGGCACTACACAGAGTAGTGCATACGCCCCAGCCATCCAGGACCTCTATACCAGGTGGTGTCAGAGGATGGTTCTAAAAATTGGTGGTTCTAAAAATTCTGCTACCGCACGGCAATCAGTACCGGAGCACTAATTCTAGGCCCAAAAGGCTTCTCAACAGCTTCTAGCCCTAAGCCATACAGCTGCTGAACAGCTAATCAAATGGCTACCCAGACTATTTGCATTGCCCCCCCCTGTTACGCTGCTGCTATTCTCTGTTTACTCTTTATGCATAGTCACTTTAATTCTACCTACATGTACATATTACCTCTTACTTATTGTAGCTGGGGATTTTAACAAAGCAAATTTGAGGGAAACTCTACCGGATCTGATCACGACTCCATTTTGCTCCTCCCTCCCTATAGGCAGATACTCAAACAGGAAGTACCCATGCTAAGGACCTTTCAACGCTGGTCTGACCCATCGGAAACCACGCTTCAAGATTGTTTTGATCACATGGACTGGGGTATGTTCTGGGTAGCCTCTGAAAATAACATCAAAACCTACCCTAACCAAAAATGTGGTAAGATGGCAGCATTCACGCAAAACTGAAGGCGCAAACCACTGCATTTAACCATGGAAAGGTGACTGGGAATATGGCAGAATAGAAACAGTGTAGTCATTCCCTTCGTAAGGCAATCAAACAGGCAAAACATCAGTATAGAGACGAGTGGAGTTGCAATTCAACGGCTCAGAAACGAGACGTATGTGGCAGGATCTACAGACAATCAGACTATAAAGGGAAAACCAGCCATGTCGCGGACACCGACGTCTTACTTCCAGACAAGCTATACACCTTCCTCACCCACTTTGAGGATTACACATTGCCCCTGACGTGGCTCGCTCCCAAGGATTCTGGGCTCTCCTTCTCCGTGGCCGATGTGAGTAAGACATAAGACATGCAGGGTTCTCCAGAGGTTGGTGCGGTCTGCCCAACACATCACCAGGGGAAAACTACCTGCCCTCAAGTACACCTAAAGCAACCGATGTCATAGGAGGGGCAAAAAGATCATCAACAAACACCCGAGCAACTGCCTGTTCACCCCGCTTTCATCCAGAAGGCAAGGTCAGTACAGGTTCATCAAAGCTGGGACAGAGAGACTGAAAAACAGCTTCTATCTCAAGGCCATCAGATTGTTAAATAGCTATCACTAGGCGGCTTCCACATGGTTACGTACTGTAACTGCATCTTAGAGGCTGCTGCCCCATATACACAGACTGAAATCACTGGTCACACTGATAATGTTTACACATTTTTTGCTTTACTCATCTCATATGTATATACTGTATTTTAGTCTATGCCACTCCAACATTGCTCATCTTAATATTTATATATTATATAATTTTATATTCCATTCTTTTAATTTTAGGTTGTGTGAATTGTTAGATATTACTTTACTGTTGGAGCTTGAAACACAGCATTTTGCTACACCAAGCAATACCATCTGCTAAAAATGTGTATGAGAAATACAATTTGACTTGATTACATACATTTGACACTTCATTAGTTTGCGGCATGTAGAATCCTTTGTGAAAACTGGCCAACATTCAACTTTACAGGAAATTCAAAATGATGTGTTTAAATGTTTGACTGCATCCATAAAACAACCCATCCTTTGATATTAAGCAGGGCCCCTTGGAAAATGACCTCTGTCACCTGAAAAAACATCCCAGTAGTCTCGGAATGGAGTCTCTTAGTTAAGTGACATTTCTAGAGGGTTCAATTTCTCTCAGAATATCCAAAGTCCTGTGTTAACCCAAGGTAGCACATGATTAAACATTTGATCAGTGTGTTGTGTGTTGAAAGCCCCTCGTATAGATTTCACGAGGTAATGTGCTGTCCTCCCGGTTATGGAAAAGGAAATTAAGAATGAATAATGAAGTACACAACCAGTAGTGCCGAGTGAAAACGCAAGTCTTCTGATGTGGATGTAAACTCTCTGCACTATATGATCAAAGCTATTCATTTATGTACGGTCACAGCAGGGAAGTATTGAAGTTATTGATGATTGGGGTCTTAGAAAAAGGACAAATAATAACAATGTTTGATTATTAAAGCTGCTTCAACACTTTGAGTATGTGTTTTCTCTCTCTCGTGTAAAGATGGACCTTTTTTCTGCTACGTTATAATATTTGATTGGATTTATTTAGTCTAGTAGCTCAAAGCTCTTCATTCATGACCAATGTGTAGCACCCACCTGGTTGAACCAAAGGTATGAATAGGTAGCCATGATGGAATGAGGCCAGGTTGGGAATTATTTTTAAATTTTACCTTTATTTAACTAGGCAAGTCAGTTAAGAACAAATTCTTATTTTCAAAGACGGCCTAGGAACAGTGGGTTAACTGCCTGTTCAGGGGCAGAACGACAGATTTGTACCTTGTCAGCTCGGGGGTTTGAACTTGCAACCTTCCGGTTACTAGTCCAACGCTCTAACCACTAGGCTACACTGCCGCCTGAATACAGCAAGGACAACACTACTGTTACGATAAGTGCCATGAGATCCTAAATTATCGCAGAGAGTCATGAAATCCGTTTAACACTAGCAATCTGTGATGTTACATTTCCATGCACTTCTGTGCCATTGGTGAATATTCAAATCAAATATTAGTTGTCCTTGCTTTGTGTTCCTTGAGTCATGATTGCCATTCCATGAACACACAGATCCTCCTAGCTAACTAATGCAATGAGGTTGAAATAATCAATAATCAATATCATCAATGAACACATACAATTGAGGGATTTCAAAGTACTCCAACCTACTGTACACGGAGCAATACTGATAGACTGTAAGACTTGAATATGGATATTGGGTAATGAAGGTCATCATATACTGTAGATACACTACATGACCAAAAGTATTGTATATGGACACCTACTTGTCTCATTCCAAAATCATGGTTATTATTATGGAGTTAGTCCCCCCTTTGCTGCTAGAACAGCCTCCACTGTTCTAGAAAGGCTTTCCACTAGATGTTGGAACATTGTTGAGGGGACTTGCTTTCATTCAGCAACAAGCGCATTAGTGAGGTCGGACACTGATGTTGGGAGATTAGGCTTATCTCGCAGTCGGAGTTCCAATCCATCCCAAAGGTGTTCAATGGGGTTAAGGTCAGGGATCTATGCAGGCCAGTCAAGTTCTCCCACACCGATCTCGACAAACCATTTCTGTATGGACGTCGCTTTGTGCACAGGGGCATTGTCATGCTGAAACAGAAAAGGGGCTTCCCCAAACTGTTGCCACAAAGTTGAAACCACAGAATTGGATAGAAAGTCATCGTATGCTGTAGCACTAAGATTTCCCTTCACTGGAACTAAGAGGCCTAGCCCAAGCCATGAAAAAAAGCCCCAGACCATTATTCCTCCTCCACCAAACCTTACAGTTGGCACTATGCATTTGGGCAGGTAGTGTTCTCCTGGCATCCGCCAAACCCAGATTCGTCCGTCAGACTGCCAGATGGTGAAGCGAGATTCATCACTCCAGAGAACGCATTTCCACTACTCCAGATTCCAATTACGGCGAGCTTTACAACACTACAGCCGATGTTTGATTTGCACATAGTGATCTTAAGCTTTTGTGCGGCTGCTCGGCCATGAAAAACAATTTTATGAAGCTCCCGACGAACAGTTCTTGTGCTGGCGTTGTTTCCAGAGGCAGTTTGGAACGCAGTGAGAGTACAGAGGACAGATAATTTTTTAACCCTATGCGCTTCAGCACTCAACGGTCCCGTTCTGTGAGCCTGTGTGGCCTACCACTTCGGGCTGAGCCATTGTTGATCCTAGATGTTTTCACCTCGCAATAAAAGCACTTACAGTTGACCGGGGCAGCTCTAGCAGGGCAGATATTTGACGATCTGACTAGATGGAAAGGTGGCATCCTATGACGGTGCAACATTGGAAGTCACTGAGCTCTCCAGTCAGGTAAGGGAAGACCCCCATGAAATGGACAAAATTGAATGGCAACTTATTGGCTTTGGGTGAACCATATACACAATCGCAAATAGCACTCAAATTAATGGCAGTTCATCAAAACCATATTGCAACTGGAACATTACAAATGCCAAGTGAAATAAACCAAAAATCTTATAGGGGGTGATCGCGCTCCATCGTAGATGTTATATGGGAAATGGTCTCATTGTCAGGTCCCAAGGGTGAATAAAAAAATAAATAATTGGTCAATTATATATATATATATAGTAACCGTATGGACAAACATTTGTCTTATTTTATTGAGTTTGTCCATAAGGCCTATGTTTTGTCCATTTTGTCATATATGATCATAGGAAGTCGGCTTCCGAATCCAAAAGTCAGTGAACCATGTCCAAATGGCATATACACTGACCAAATGATATTTACCACTGTGTTAAGCCCTGAATCAACCTAGAAGGTCTATTTGTCATGTTTGATCATAAGAAATAAGAATTTCTCTTTGATGTTGATTATCCACGTCCATTTCGTAATGGGAAGTCCTTATGGACACAGTCAACTTGCAGAAGAGCATGTTCACACTGACAATACAGCATATGTGTAATGGACACTGTCCAATTGCTCGGTGGTGTTGATTTCAGCATGTCCATTTGGTGATGTTAAATACATTGGAAAGGTACAATTGTACACTGTCCATTTGCAATGTCTTGCAATGGATATTTACCATCACAAATTTGACATGCTCTAATGTAGTACAGAAATGTCCAATTGACTGGCTCGTTGAATTCGGGATGGCCGAGCAGTGATAGTGGTTCCTCTTTATCACTCTTTGGTGTTAATTTCAGCCTGTCCATTTGGTGATGGTAAATCCATCATTAACCATCATCAAACAGACATTGTATGATTTCTCTTAAATGACGATAGATAAATGGCTGGTTCTATTTTTCCTCACACCGTAGGTTTGTGTACTTTAACGTGAATTGGCCAAATTAGCGCTGTATTTCCGTTTTTAACCTTTAATCACAGAAAATGTGCATTAACTCAAGGAGCATTGAGGCCTCAAAGCAATCTTGTTTGGCCAAACCTGTGAGTTTCGTCTTTGCCGTTTATGAGAAATGGCCATGTCCATTTGGTGATGTTTTGTCCATTTGCCATAAGCAGCCAGTCGCCATCTGGTGGAATTTTCCGGTACAACAGAAAAATGTCACAAAAATGTATAATGCAGAAAAAAATGTCCTAGAGACTTTATTTGATGACTTCCCGGAAGACCGGGCCCTTGGAGACAATCTGAGGCCATCGGCCTATTTTAATAACACCATCAGATGTCTAGTAAGGGACCGCAAGTTCAAAACCCCCGAGCTGACAAGGTACAAATCTGTCGTTCTGCCCCTGAACAGGCAGTTAACCGACTGTTCCTAGGCCGTCATTGAAAATAAGAATTTGTTCTTAACTGACTTTCCTAGTTAAATATAGGTAACAAATAAAGTAATAATAAGATTCTCTGGTCTGATGAAACCAAGATTGAACTCTTTGGCCTGAATGCCAAGTGTCCAACCTGAAAGAGCTTGCAAGAACTCCCCAAATATAGGTGTCCCAAGCGTGAAGCGTCATACCCAAGAAAACTCAAGGCTGTAATTGCTGCCAAAGGTGCTGCAACAAGGTACTGAGTAATACTTATGTTAATGGGATATTTAAGCTTTTTATTTCTAATACATTTGCAAAAATGTTTTTGCTTTGTCATAAAAATGTATTCAAATGTATTTATAATACGGCTGTAACGTAACAGAATTTGGAATAAACCAAGGGGTCTGAATACTTTCCGAATGCGCTGTATACTTAAAGGATACAATTAGACAGAATTACCATCCAGAAATAGATTTCATCTGGAACAATTGGAGCCACTAGCTTGCCTTTGGCTTTGATACACATTTAGCAAGTCTCGCATAAGTACGGGGAAGGTTTGGGAGACAACGGGGCGTCAGTGACCATGGATTGGAACATGTGTTGCTAGACAGTTGCTGCTTGTATGAGTGTTTTTCCGTCTGCATTGCAATGCAGGTGTATTGTAGGTTAGTCGGTTGCTTTTAGTATGACTGCATTTTTCCGTCTGCAATACCATACAGATATACTGTAGATACAAATGGCTTGTTTGTGAGGAGGTGCGAGTTGATGAATTGCCTGCTGTAATTACAATGGTTTATTCAGCCACCATGTTTCATTACCGATTTCCACACTAGCGTTACATGGTCTTGTCCTTTGGGCGTTAGTACAAGGTCAAACCAAATAAAGATTGCTCCACCACGGCTTTCAATCTCTCCCTAACCTTTGTGATTTAATTAGGAGAGGGAAGTGTATTGATATTGTCAGACACATTTGAATATCAACATGGCTTTATATATTTTCAGCAAGAGCAAGTTAGACTCAATTGTAAAACAAAGCACAAGGAACATTGAATAGTTCATTTTAAAAAGTATGAGCCTTTGCGTTTCTAATCACTCAGTGTGAGTAATATTTCTAAATGACTATGTGCATTTAAATAGCTACTTTTCCTCATTTTGATCTATCGCATTTCAGTAGAATGACTAATTGATATTTACTACTCAAAAGTGCTTTAGCCTCTTCTTGAAATCCCCTTGCAGTGGGACAAATTATTAACGCTAAATTATGCTAATCTAACTCTACACTCTTGTTTCTGTTTTTGTCTTTCCTATATAGGATGATTCCCATGGCCATCAAAACATTTTTAGTCACCAACCTGGTCCAAGACATGCAGTACGACCTATGTGTCCTGGCTATCTGGGACGACACCGCCACCACCCTAACTGCCACCAACGTAGTGGGCTGTGTGCAGTTCATGACCCGTAACAACTACCCGCAGTGCCAGTCCCTCCAAAGCCAGTTCCTGGGCGGCACTATGATCCTGGTGATAGGTGGCATCATCGTGGTCACGCTCCTCATCTTCATCATCATCCTCATGGTTCGGTACAAAGTGTGCAGCAGCCCCCATTCCAGTAAGCTGCCAGTGGTTAGCAACACGTACTCCCAGACCAACAGTGGGAGTACGCAGGTCAAACCTCAGATCACAACCACAGTGGTGGTAATGCGAGATGAGATGGTGGAATTCAAATGTGGCTCACTCCAGAGCAGCCTCTCCTCGTCTTCATCTGACTCGTTGGACAGTCGCAAAACTAGAGGCAGATTAGGAAACGAGGACCAGTACAGTCTTCGAGACATCGAGTTCAGCACACTCCCCAGCACCAGTAATTGGAGGAGGCACAGGGGGCCATCATCAGCCAAGGCTAGGCCCAACTTGGACAACCTTTTAGGTGCTTTTGCCTCACTGGAGCTCCGGAGCTCAGCTACGACTAGGGACCAAGGGGCATCTTGTTCCTCCACCACCACCTCCAGTGCATTGGTGGCTGTGACCATGGCCCCTCCATCTGACAAGGAACCCTTGCTGGGCCGAGCCGAGTCCACCACCATGCTGGGGCGTTTTCTAGGCCTGCCCCAGGAAGGGAAGCCCAAGAGGAGCCACTCATTCGACTACGGCCACGTGGGTAGCAGCGGTGGCGCACAGAGCCTCAGCAACTACCCTCGTCACATCAGCAACATCTGGACTAAGAGGAGCCTGTCGGTAAACGGGATGCTACTGCAGTACGACGACAGCGAAGACGGTGAGGCCGAAGAGGTGCCATTCGAGAACTCAGAGTGGGTGATGGAGAGCACTGTTTGAGCACGGGTTCATGTCGGATTATGAGGTCAAAGGTCAAAAGAGAAACAGACTTTACAGAAAAAAAAACAAAGGACCGAAGAATTATTTGGAATAATACCACTGGGTCATCCACAGCGCTGTACTGCATGAAGTTCATCCATGTGAATACTATTTATTGTTCTTCTGTCCATGTAATTCTACCGAAACAAACACCCAAGTTGGTTGTTCCTAAGACCGTACAAATCAATCGGCAGGGTTGGCCACGCTCTCAATTTGCTGGCAGGGAAGACTGTCCCGCATTTGAAAAAATGTAAGCATTACGGAACAAAGCCCCTATGGAATTGTGTAGATACAGCATACAGTATATGGAATAATGCCCGAACCCTGGGAATTAATGTGGGAGTATCTTTGAGAAACAGGGGAAATAAAGGCGAGGAATTCAAAGTGGATATCCCGTGTCTTTATCTTTCGAGCTCTTTGCCAAGGGGATTTTCCTGAGACTGGCAAAGTAGATGTGCATCACAATGCTTTAGACCAGGGCTCTCCAACCCTGTTCCTGGAGAGATACCCTCTGTAACACCCCATTTGTAACTAACCTGATTCAGTTTATCAACTAGCTAATTATTAATAAGGTGCAATAGATTAGGGGTGGATTGAAAACCTACAGCTCTCCGGGAACAGCATTGGAGAGCCCTGCTTGAGACTCTCAGCATGAAAATGGGACTTCTTCAGTAGAAGCAATGGGAGAGCAAATGTGTAACAAAATGAATATTTTTCATGTTTCCTTTTTTTGTTTATATAATTTGTACTATTTATTTTAGAGGTCACCATTGAGAGTTCCACTTTATGAGTAAAGAAACAAAACAATATAAATGATAGTCAATCAAGAATAATATACTATATCGTTACCCAGTCCCCTCAGAAAGACAACATTTCATAACAGCCTAGTTTCTATTTTGGCACAAACATAGTGTATATCTAAGATTTCCTCTATCTGAAATTTATTTCAAAATTTATTTCAAAACATCAATGGTTGGTTCATTAGGGCAGTTGTGATAATAAAATATGTAGAGGTTGACTTTCAAACAGGTCACATATTCTACCTCAGGTTCTAAATTATATGAAATACATAGTCTGAATACAGTGGATTATTTCAGAAATAGCATATCATCTGAAAATAATCTTCCTTATGTCAATTTTCCGGGGAATAACTCAATACAATTATCAATCAAAACCCTTTTGGTGTATCGGCCATTGATATGTTTTGCCCCAGGATGATACACGAGCCATGTGTTACACAGTAGAGACTTATTGAGAACCCTCAACAATTTAAATGAATGTCATCATGCTGCTATAATCCAATACAAAAGGGAAAGAGAACGATATTCATCAACAAATGTATAAATAATTATACAGTGTCTGTCTGAACACACAGAACCATGTTGGTTTGTTTAAGTTAAAATATCAAACGTCTGAATTTATTGTATTAATTTGGAGTTTGGTTTATTTTCTCATTTCATCCTCTAATATTAGTCTATTGTCTCCACACTACAGTAACAGACTGTGACCGGATATTTATGAAGTTGCATAGGAACGTGATGAATTATAAAATGAGTTTCTATCTGAACTACTGCCTATGTGATCAACTCATAATGATGATTCCTCTCAGATCGTGTGCAGATTCTGATGCCTTTTAATGTTCTCTTTGACTCTCTGCTGCATTACAATATAGTTTTTTTCCCATATTTTTTTATTTGTTACTTCTCTTGATGTATACTGTTCCATATATTGACATTTTTTGTGCAATAACTATGGGTGAGAATGTAAAAGGGAAACTGTGCAGTAGTGCTTTTATTTTGTGGTTCAGTAGAAGTGAGAAGGGTGCTTTACTGTGGTTTATAACATGGAATGTGTTTAGTTGGCGCAATGGAAGGTGACGCTGTATAACGGAGCAAATAGAAATCTGGAATAAAAATGTGTCTGTTATAGATATTACAATTCTACATTCAATTTTGCGCGATCACCTTCCATTTTGCTAATCAACAACAACCCTATAAGTGTGTACATGACGTGAGAAAGTCATGATTCTGACCTGAGGTTGTAAAAAAAATAATAATAATACTATGTGTTTAAACATTTTTGCTACTAAAGATAAAATATGAAGAATTCCTAATAACCAAATGGTGTATATTCTTGTGTTTGCATTGCATCCGGTACAGTTTGAGAGTTGTTTTTCCCTCACAAGTTTCATTGAGTCATGCAATGACTTTCCTGGAGCTACATTATATTGTGCCTAAACAATTAACATGGTAAGACATTTTCCTAACATAGCTCTCAATGCTTTAGGCTGGGCAACAGACTGCCAGTTATGTTAGTTGTGAAGGCTAGCAATTTAGCCACAGGGAAATTGTTTGTAAGCAAACATTGTGGAGTGTTCAGTGCTATAACCGTGACAAGTGAAGGTTTTTGTGCGCAAGAGATTGTAGCAAATGCTAAATTGAAATGTAGGAAATAATTAATGCATTGCAGATACAGCAGACAACTCCGGTCTATGATTATTGTTGCCCTTATTACATTTGTAACTTATTACAGTACAGTGTGCAACTAAACATTCATCTTCACTGCTAACTAGCAACACTGGCCACTTCAACAAACGTGTCACATAATGGAATATATTATCACTGGATAGATTTAATCAGGAATTTAATCAGGAATTAATTTTAATCATATCTCCAACAACCATCTCATATCCAAATATGTGCAACATACACTGAGTGTGCCAAACATTAGGAGCACCTTTCTAATATTGAGCTGCACCCCGTTTTGCCCTCAGAACAGCCTCAATTTTTCGGGGCATGGACTACAAGGTGTCGAAAGCTTTCCACAGGGATGCTGGCCCATGTTGCCTCTAATGCTTACCACAGTTGTGTCATGTTTGCTGGATGTCCTTTAGGTGGTGCATCATTCTTGATACACACAGGAAACAGTTGAGCATGAAAAACCCAGCAGCGATGCAGTTCTTGACACACTCAAACCGGTGGGCCTGGCACCTACTACTTTACCCCTTTCAAAGGCACTTCATTCTTTTGTCTTGGCTATTCACCCTCTGAATGACACACATACACAATCCATGCCTCAATTGCCTCAAGGCTTAAAAATCTTTATTTAACATGTCCTGTCATTTACATTTACTGTCCCCTTCAGTGGATTTGAAGTGGATTTAACAGGAGACATCAATAGGGGATCATAGTTTCACCTGGATGCACCAGGTCAGTTTATGTGATTGAAATAGTTCCTAATGTTTTGTGCACTCAGTATATTGCCTTAATCTGACCGTTATAGCGATATGGTGGCACATGCTAGCCAAGTTTGTGTTGCATATTGGGGGGTTCGGGGTCAATACCCTTCTGGTTGTTACACAATATTGTATAAGAACTAGATGGTAACTTTAGAAGTAAAGTTGTGGGGCTTGCTAAATCTATTTAAAAAGAATTGTGGTAGTGACAGAAGTTTAAAAATGGTTACTTTGATTAAATTATTTTAAAAAATGAAATAATTTTTAATTCTCATCAATAGTCAGTAGATTTGGTCAGAAGTTGTGGTACGTAGTTATGTGGTTCAATAGTTGTGGTCAGTAGTATTGTGGTTGTGGTCAAAAGTTGTGTGGATATAGTCAGAAGTTGTGTGGTTGCGATCAGTAGTTGTGGTCCCTAGATATGGTCAGATGTTGTGTGGTTGTGGTCAATAGTTGTGTAGTTGTGGTCAAAGGTTTTCTGGTTGTGGTCAGAAGTTGTGTGGTTGAGGTCATTAGATCTGGTAAGCAGTTGTGTGGTTGTGTTCAGAATTTTGTGTGGTTGTGTTCAAGATCAGAACCTTTTTTTGTGTTCAAACGCCAGATTTGAGAAGCAGAGAAGTAGACGAAGATGTGAATGCTGACTTTTTGTCTAAGTCGTTGCAAAGTGGAATAATTAGCTAAATTGTGTCAAAAGTGACATGATTTCAAGTAGAGACAGGCAGTTGGAACTGATGATAACACAATGGGGATCTTTAGAATCATGATGAAATGCCATGATTGTGGGTTTGGGCCCCAAAAAAATGACAAAAATGTGTGCATGTCCCACAATAAAACAATTATTCCAATTTAGTTAATAAATTAGCCTTTTACTCATCAAGAAACAGTGCATAAAAACACCAGTACCTGATTTCACTTCCAAATAAAAAAAAATCAAGGAGAATACATTTATGAAGGAGAAAAAACAGCTTACTGCTGTGCAATGTCACATGCATCACTATCAATGAAGACTAGGGTGGGCTAATTTCTATTGTAGATTTTCTCAAATTGAAATAAAATAAAGTCGGTTCTGGAAGTATTCTAAGGGTGATTACTAGTTTTCATAATAATTATTAGAAGCACTAAACATACATTAAATGACCAAAAGACATCTCATTCCAAAATTGTTATTATTATGGAGTTGGTCCCCCCTTTGCTGCTATTACAGCCTCCACTCTTCTAGAAAGGCTTTCCACTAGATGTTGGAACATTGCTGCCGGGACTTGCTTTCATTCAGCCACAAGCACATTAGTGAGGTCTGGCACTGATGTTAGGCGATTAGGCCTGGCCCGCAGGTGGTGTTCCAATTCATCCCAAAGGTTTTTTCATGTTTTTTTACCCCCTTTTCACCCCAATTTCATGTTAATCTTGTCCCATCGCTCCAACTGCCGTATGGACTCGGGAGGGGCAAACCCGGAAGACGCTGGGCCAATTGTGCACCGCCTCAATGGTCTCTCAGTCACGGCCGGCTGCGACACAGCCTGGGATCGAACCAGGATCATCCCAAAGGTGTTTGATGGGGTTGAGGTCAGGGCTCGACGCAGGCCAGTCAAGTTCTTCCACACGACCTTGACTAACAATTTCTGTATGGACCTTGCTTTGTGCATGGGGTATTGTCATGCTGAAAAAGGAAAGGGCCTTCCCCATAGGGCCTTCCCCCCACAGAGATGGAAGCACAGAATCTTCTAGAATGTCATTGGATGCTGAGCGTTAAGATTTCCCTTCACTGGAACTAATTTGAACGGCTGATCTCCACATGTGTGGTTCCCATCATGATGCATGGAGGAGGAGGTTTGATGGTGTAGGGGTGCTTTGCTGTTGACACTGTCTGTGATTTATTTATAATTCAAGGCACACTTAACCAGCATGACTACCACAGCATTCTGAAGCGATATGCCATCCCATCTGGTTTGCGCTTAGTGGGACAATCCATTTGTTTTTCAACAGAACAATGACCCAAAACAACTCTCCAGGCTGTGTAAGGGCTATTTGACCAAGGAGAGTGATGAATTACTTCATCAGATGTCCTGGCCTAAACAATCACCCGACCTAAACCCAATTGAAATGGTTTGGGATGAGTTGGACCACAGAGTGAAGGAAAAGCGGCCAACACAGCATATGTGGGAACTCCTTCAAGACTGTTGGAATAACATTCCAGGTGAAGCTGGTTGAGAGAATGCAAAGAGTGTAAAAAGCTATCATGAAGTCAAAGGGTGGCTACTGGTAAGACAAGGACCGACGACTATGTATTTTTGTAAATAACAGCTGGTACACGATATCTATTGCTCGCCTGAGGAAGAGTATCTCATGATAAGCTGTAGGCCACACTATCTACCTAGAGACTTTTATATGCATTTTTTGCAGCTGTTTACATACCACCACAGTCAGAGGCTGGCACTAAGACAGCATCGACTTTCCTACTATGCCCTCAGACGAACCATCAAACAGGCAAACTGTCAATACCAGATGAAGATCGAATCGTATTACACCGCCTCTGACGCTCGTCGGATGTGGCAGGGCTTGCAAATCATTACAAACTACAAAGGGAAGCACAGCCAAGAGCTGCCCAGTGACACAAGCCTACCAGAAGAGCTAAACTACTTCTATGCTCGCTTCGATGCTGTTCCCTTAAGACTGTGTGATCACGGTCTCCGCAGCCAATGTAAGTAAGACCTTTAAACAGGTCTACATTCACAAGGCATCAGGGCCAGACGATTACCAGGACATGTACTGCGAGCATGCGCTGACCAACTGGCAAGTGTCTTCACTGACATTTTCAACCACACCCTGTCTGAGTCTGTAATACCAACATGTTTTAAGCAGACCACCATAGTGCCTGTGCCCAAGAACTCTAAGATAACCTGCCTAAATGACTACCGACCTGTAGCACTCACGTCTGTAGCCATGAAGTGCTTTGAAAGGCTGGTCATGGTTCACATTAACACCATTTTTCCAGAAACCCTAGACCCACTCCAATTTGCATTACCGCCCCAACAGATCCAGAGATGACGCAATCGCTATTGCACTCCACACTGCCCTTTCCCAGCTGGACAAAAGTAACACATATGCGAAAATGCTATTTATTGACTACAGCTCAGCGTTCAACACTATAGTGCCCTCAAAGCTCATCACTAAGCTCAGAACCCTGGGACTAAACACCTCCCTCTGCAACTGGATCCTGGACTTCCTGACGGGCTGCCCCCATGTGGTAAGGGTAGGTAACAACACATCCGCCACGCTGATCCTTAACACAGGGGCCCCTCAGGGATGAGTGCTCTGTCCCCACCTATACTCCCTGTTCACTCATGACTGCATGGCGAGGAACGACTCCAACACCATCATTAAGTTTGCAGATGACACAATAGTGCTACGCCTGATCACAGACAACGACGAGACAGCCTATAGGGAGGAGGTGAGAAACGTGGCTGTGTGGTGCCAGGACAACAACCTCTCCCTCAATGTGATCAAGACAAAGGAGATGATTGTGGACTACAGGAGAAAGAGGACCAAACATGCCCTTATTCTAATCGATGGTGCTGCAGTGGAGCAGGATAAGAGCTTAAAGTTCCTTGGTGTCCACATCACCAACAAATAAACATGGTCCAAGCACACCAAGACAGTCGTGAAGAGGGCACGACAAAACCTATTTTTCCCCCAGGAGACTGAAAAGATTCAAAAGATTCTACAGCTGCACCATTGAGAGCATCCTGACTGGATGCATCACTGCCTGGTATGGCAACTGCTCGGCCTCCGACCGCAAGGCACTACAGAGGGTAGTGCGAACAGCCCAGTACATCACTGTGGCCAAGCTTCCTGCCATCCAGGACCTCTATACCAGGCGGTGTCAGGGGAAGGCCCTAAAAATGTCAAAGACTCCAGCCACCCTAGTCATAGACTGTTCTATCTGCTACCGCACGGTACCAAGCGGTACCGGAGCGCCAGGTCTACATCCAAGAGGCTTCTTAACAGCTTCTACCCCCAAGCCATAAGACTCCTGAACATCTAATCAAATGGCTACCCAGACTATTTGCATTGCCCCCCCCCTTCCCCTTCTTTTACACCGCTGCTACTCTCTGCTGTTATCATCTATGCACAGTCACTTTAATAACTCTACCTACATGTACATATTATCTCAAATAACCTGTGCCACCGCACATTGACTCTGTACCGGTATCTCCTGCATATAGTCTTGCTATTGCTATTTTACTGCCTCTCTTAAATTACCTGATACTTTTATTTCTTATTCTTATCCAGATTTTTTCAACTGCATTGTTGGTTAGGGGCTCTCAGTAAGCATTTCACTGTAAGGTCTACTACACCTGTTGTATTCGGCACATGTGACTAATAAAATGTGATTTGATATGTTTAAAACTTTTTTGGTTACTACATGATTCCATATGTGTTATTTCATAGTGTTGGTATCTTCACTATTATTCCACAATATAGAAAATAGTAAAAATAAAGAAAAACCCTGAAATGTGTAGGTGTGTCCAAACTTTTGATTGGTACTGTAGTTTGGGATAATTAACAGTAGCAGCAGTGTATGTGATGAGTCAAAATAATTTGTGCAAAAAGTGTCAACCGGACAGTTAAATAGTTAACCAATAGCTATCTGGACTAACTATTTATCAGTCTTATGGCTTGGGGTTAGAAGCTGTTCAAGGTCCTGTTGGGTCCAGATTGTTGCATCAGTACTTCTTGCCTTGCGGTAGTAAAGAGAACAGTCAATTACTTGGGTGACTGGAGTCTTTCACGATTGTATGGGCCTTCTTCTGACACTTTCCAGGTTTAGAGTTCCTGGATGGCAGGGAGCTTGGCTCCAGTGATATACTGGGCCATACGCACTACCCTCTATAGCGCCTTGCAGTCAGATGTCAAGCAACTGTTGTTTACGAAGCATGTGACAAATACATTGTGATGTGATTTGACATAGGGCTGAGGTTCAGGGTACATATGGCTGAGGGATCATAGGGTGGACCCCCACAGATACTCAGACGAACTGGAAGAAATAGAAATGTTGGGACCAGTACCATGTGGAATAACACTGCATAACATCGAGTGGCAAGATACTGTAGTTAGCTATGGCCAAATGACTTATACAAAGGCTTTTGCGGCAGCATTTCTCCTACCAGTTTACATATTTTCCAGGGAGGTTCGCCACTGAATTAAATGTTTGGTATTGTCATCAGACCTTGCAACAGTAAGAAATCCTTTCCACCATTCTGGTGGAGACAGAGACCAGGGACCAGAGAAGGGTGGATTCCTGTGTTAATTTGTCTTGAGAAGACAGAGCCATAATTTCCTACACTGCCACTGATCTCGCAGGAATGAATGTTCTCCTGGTAATATTCTACAATGTTTACACTTGTTTCATGAGAGCAAAGAATCATGATAACGAAAATATTGCCCTGGCATTATGCATGCACGGAGCTTTTGATCACAATTTAAACATCCCCTAGACCCCCCACCCCCCCACACACACACACTCAATTTCCATCTCTCTCACACACACCTGAACTCTATATATGCAATTCTGTCTCTTTTTCTTGTTAAAGTATATAGCCAGGGGACCTTTGTCTGGGCTAAGGAAAGGATCAGTGCAGTACTGCTGTTCTAAAGTGAGCCTGCAACTTAATCCAAGACTGAGGCCTCCAGGGTACCACTAGAGTCTGTAAAAGAACTACTGAAAAGTACCAAGGTTGCATCCCAAATGGTACCATTTTTCCTATAAAATGCCCTGGTCAAAAGTTGTGGGACACAGACCATGTTCTTAGAAATATTAATCTAATTCCTGGATATGGAAAAGGGGAATCAAAATTTTATTGAAATTATGGGGTCCTGTGTGGCTCAGTCGGTAGAGCATGGCGCTTACAACGCCAAGCGTCGTGGGTTCGATTCCCGCTGGGGCCACCCATATGCAAAAGTAGTGGCCCCAGCCGACTTGTAAGTCGCTTTGGACAAAAGCGTCTGCTAAATGGAATATATTATTATTATGTATTGAAACTATTTTCAACTCTTTCAGTCAATAGTAAAAATATTTATAATAATTTTGTTCATTTGATTCAGTAATGATCAAAGCATGCATGACCCCAATGAACTAACAACTCAAAACAATCAAGATTCTACAAGCCTCTTGTCCACCATAGGGGGCTTATTGGAGCTGTCATGCGAACTGCACATTATTAATTCAGATTGGGCCCATCTGCTAACCTGGACCTCTAATAGACTTTCTTTGAATTAAATGCATATTTTGATCCCTGGGACATTGGCAAGTGGGCTAACAGCTGGGCGTTGAGTTGGTTTAACAGTGAATGTTAGTTGACAACATTCACCTTTATTTCACAAATCACCTTTGTCAAATGTTTTATAAGCCAATGTGCAGTATTTCTCTGAAAGCATAAGCATAAACTTGGCCAGAATTGTGGCACTGCTGAGATGAAAATGGCAGATGCTTGCAACGGGCATGTGAAACTGACAAAGAACCCAGCAAACATGACCCCATTGGCCTAGTGCGATAACTTGGTATAGGGTGGGCAATACACGTAGGGCTAATACCATGAGCTCATATTGGGGCACAAATAAGACAAATAAGGGCAGCCCATCCAAAGGGTGGGCTTTTTTCAGGCAAAGTGAGGGCTGCCCTTACCAGAAATGGGCTGTCTACACAGGGCCAATAACTTGGGGCCATGAGCAAAGTCACATCAACCCAATGTGGGCAGCTCAAAAGGGGGCAATATTTTTACCTGCATGTTTGCTAGGAAATACTATTTTTATCTCTTCTTGAGGTAAGGCAACTTGTCTACAAAACTGAACATCATGCCATTTTCACACTCCACTGATGTGCATAACCATTATTACATACAGTGTATCATGAAACAGCATATTCTTCTGTAACAACATGCTTTTGAACTGTCTTTTATTCTCATGTTGGTGCAACCCACACCCGAGTGTTATGTCTACTAGTGCCAAAATAATGCTAATAATAACTTAACTATACTAATTACTACGGTAATAACTATACCAAGTAAGTAAATAGTAATATTCACAAATTACTATTTGGCCAAGTTTGCTTAACAAAGATCGTGATTATGCCGTACTTAGCATCTGAGATCTTATTGGTGTGTTCAGATAAGTTTATCATACAGTTAAAAACCGTAGAATTTATTCAAAACATCTGCAGGCAATTTGGGATAAAGGAGATCTTACAGACAAGATCAAATCCAAACAATTGCAATTTACAGTAATTAGAAAGCAATCATTACACTATTTCTCATATCGAGTCTTAACATCCCAATGAAGCTACAATGGTTTACGGGGTGCAGAGTATGAAATAGCAACCTCTGTTTATTACCAATAAAACTGACAAATGGAAAGATGAGACATGGTATTGACTGATAAAAAAAACATACGTTTAATGAAGTATTAGTATCATAATGAGTGGAATAGGCCATATGGAAGTCAGAAAACTTAAGTTATCATAGTGTCATCATATCCACATTAGAAACAAGTTATGATATTGTTTGTTGCTGGTACTTGTCATTGGGTGCATTCATTGTAGTTCGATCATGTAACGGCGTTCTTCGTTTGTTGAATGAGAGTCAGACCGAAATGCAGCGTGTTGGTTACTAATGTTTTTTAATGAAACAAATGAATCGCGGTACATGAAATAACTGTTATAAATAAATAACAAAAAAACGGAACGTGAAACCTAATTACAGCCTATCTGGTGAAACTACACAGAGACAGGAACAATCACCCACGAAATACAAAGTGGAACCCAGGCTACCTAAATACGGTTCCCAATCAGAGACAACGAGAATCACCTGACTCTGATTGAGAACCGCCTCAGGCAGCCAAGCCTATACAACACCCCTACTCAGCTGCAATCCCAAATACTACAAACCCCAATACAAAAATACAATATATAAACCCATGTCACACTCTGGCCTGACCAAATATATAAGAAAACACAAAATACAATGACCAAGGCGTGACAGAACCCCCCCTAAGGTGCGGACTCCCGGACGCACCTCAAAACCATAGGGAGGGTCCGGGTGGGCGTCTGTCCATGGTGGCGGTTCCGGCTCGGGACGTGGACCCCACTCCATAAATGTCATAGTTCCTCCCCTTCGCGTCCTGGGATGATCCACCCTCGCCGCCGACCATGGCCTAATAGTCCTCACCCAGAACCACACTGAACTGAGGAGCAGCTCGTGACTGAGGGGCAGCTCGGGACTGAGGGGCAGCTCGGGACTGAGGGGCAGCTCGGGACTGAGGGGCAGCCCAGTACTGAGAGAAAGCCCAGTACTGAGAGGAAACCCAGTACTGAGATGAAGCCCAGCCAGGCAGTTGAATCCGGCAGATCCTGGCTGATCCTGGCGGATCTGGAAGAGTCTGGTTGACTAGCGGATCTGGAAGAGTCTGGTCGACTAGCAGATCTGGAAGAGTCTGGCTGACTGGCAGATCTGGAAGAGTCTGGCTGACTGGCAGATCTGGAAGAGTCTGGCTGACTGGCAGATCTGGAAGAGTCTGGCTGACTGGCAGATCTGGAAGAGTCTGGCTGACTGGCAGATCTGGAAGAGTCTGGTTGACTGGCAGATCTGGAAGAGTCTGGTTGACTGGCAGATCTGGAAGAGTCTGGTTGACTGGCAGATCTGGAAGAGTCTGGCTGAATAGCAGATCTGGAAGAGTCTGGTTGACTGGCAGATCTGGAAGAGTCTGGTTGACTGGCGGATCCTGGCAGACTGACGGCTCTGGCTGCTTCATGCTGACTGACGGCTCTGGCTGCTCCATGCTGACTGGTGGCTCTGGCTGCTCCATGCAGATTGACAGCTCTGGCGGCTTCTTGCAGACTGACAGCTCTGACTGTTCCACGCAGACTAACAGCTTTGGCAGCTCCTTGCCGACTGGCAGCTCCTTGCAGACTGGCAGCTCCTTGCAGACTGGCAGCCCCTTGCAGACTGGCAGCTCAATGCAGACTGGCAACTCCATGCAGACTGGCAACTCCATGCAGACTGGCAGCTCCTTGCAGACTGGCAGCTCCTTGCAGACTGGCAGCTCCTTGCAGACTGGCAGCTCCTTGCAGCCTGGCAGCTCTAGCTGCTCCATGCAGACTGGCAGCTCTGGCTGCTCCATGCAGACTGGCAGCTCCTTGCAGACTGGCAGCTCCTTGCAGACTGGCAGCTCCATGCAGACTGGCAGCTCCTTGCAGACTGGCAGCTCCATGCAGACTGGCAGCTCTGGCTGCTCCATGCAGACTGGCAGCTCCTTGCAGACTGGCAGCTCAGGCTGCTCCGAACAGGCTCGGGCAGCGCTGGAGAGGAGAAAGGCTCTGATAGCGCTGAACAGGCGGGAGACTCCAACAGCGCAGGAGAGAAGAAAGGCTCCGACAGCGCTGAACAGGCGGGAGACTCCGACAGCGCAGGAGAGGGAGAAAGCGCTGGCTGCGCTGAACAGGCGAGGCGCACTGAAGGCCTGGTGCGTGGTACTGGAACTGGTGGTACTGGATTGAGGACACGCACAGGAAGCCTGGTGCGGGGAGCTGCCATCGGAGGACTGGTGTGTGAAGGTGGCACAGGATGGACTGGACCGTGAAGGTGTACTGGAGAGCCTGAGAGCAGGACTGGCACAGGACGTGCAAGGCTAGGTAGGTACACAGGAGGCACATTTTTCACTAGCCGACTAACACGCACCTCAGGACTAGTATGGAGCGCTGACCCATGTGCCATTAAATCCCCGACACGCTCCGTCGGACGAATCTTGTACCTAAAGCACCAAACTAGAACCTCCCTCATCACTCTCTCCTCCAATTTCCCCATTAATAACTTCACAGTCTCTGCTTCGCTCACCTCCAACACCGGTTCTGGTCTCCTCCTTGGCTCCTCACGATAAACAGGGAGAGTTGGCTCAGGTCTGTCTCCTGACTCAGCCACTCTCCCTCTGAGCCCCCCAAGAAATGTTTGGGGCTGATTTTCGGGTTTCGCTCTGCGCCGCCGTGTCTTTCTTTTCGACTCCATTCTCCTATAGCCCTCTTCGCACTGCTCCAGCGAATCCCAGGCGGGCTCCGGCACTCTCTCTGGGTCGGCCGCCCACCTGTCTATTTCTTCCCACGTCGTATACTCCAATCCTCTGCTGTCCATAACGTCCTCCCTTCGCTGCTCCAGCTGCCTGTTAACACGCTGCTCGGTCCGTGTGTGGTGGGTGATTCTGTAACGGCGTTCTTCGTTTGTTGAATGAGAGTCGGACCGAAATGCAGCGTGTTGGTTACTAATGTTTTTTAATGAAACAAATGAATCGCGGTACATGAAATAACTGATATAAATAAATAACAACAAAACGGAACGTGAAACCTAATTACAGCCTATCTGGTGAAACTACACAGAGACAGGAACAATCACCCACGAAATACAAAGTGGAACCCAGGCTACCTAAATACGGTTCCCAATCAGAGACAACGAGAATCACCTGACTCTGATTGAGAACCGCCTCAGGCAGCCAAGCCTATACAACACCCCTACTCAGCTGCAATCCCAAATACTACAAACCCCAATACGAAAATACAATATATAAACCCATGTCACACCCTGGCCTGACCAAATATATAACGAAAACACAAAATACAATGACCAAGGCGTGACAGATCAGGGCACCGGGTGGTCAAAATGTGTACATGCTTGCCATTGGTCTTGAAGTGAAATGTCCACCTACCCAGGCCACCTCTGGAGATAAAAACAATTGCACCCATTGGCCAAGAGTTAGGTGGTAGGGCTTGTTGCAAATTATTTTTGAGGTAGAGATTCACGTATTTTTCCAACCAAGGTATCACATGCACAGTATTCCCCCTAAAAGGATAAATAATCACAAGACCTACATTATAACCCAAAGAGTTCTAGTGATATTCTGCCACACATAATACAACAGGTTTCTTAAATCCTAACAAGCTTGTTTTTACTGCTAAAATCCAGCTGGTCCCAAATCTGTAGCCCATACACTTCATGGCAGTCCGTTTTTGTAACACAAACATTCCTTGATAGATGAAGGGCTTTTGTAGGTCTTCTCTCTTCTCCTCTCTTTCCATCTCTCTTTCTTTCCCCTTAACAATACCCGGGGGAAGCGATTAGATATGGTAAGATTTCACCGGACTTGTTTTTATTGAGTTCCCATGAGTCTTTGCTGCATCAAATGAGCCAATAAGAAGCTGCAGTCACCACCTCGGCCTTGCGTGGGTGCTCTGCTTATGTCGGATTGGACAGTCTAGTGGGAGGTTGGGGTATGGACACATGTTCAGCAAAGATGGTGGATAAATGAAGATGGTTCACTCAGGCCATTTACCATTGAAAAGAAGTCAATCATTTCGACTGCTCATGAATTTAATTTGACTAAATAAGTATATATAACACACTGCCATTGTTAGAATCTTAATATCACAAACAGAACTGGAGTTATAACCATTTTAAGGATGGCATTTTTATGTTTTTTTTCCATTGCCCGTCCTTCTCCCGACAGTCGGGCCTGCTCCGCTCCTTCTCCCAACAGTGGAAGGTGCTCCGCTCCTTCTCCCAACAGTGGAAGGTACCACGCCCAGTTAATAATCACCCAGGTAATTGCCTCGAAACTGAACCTAAACTTTACCGTAACTAATTTCATGCAAATAACAACAGATTAAATAAATTAAGTAAAGTATGATGGGGAGAAAGTGGGAGAATGGGTGAGTTGATGAGCAAAGGGAAGCGAACAATGCATATAATCATGAAATCACCAACTGTGAATGAAAAACGTTGCAGGCCAATCTATTGTATTGGTACAGTAAATTTGAATTATAATCTCAAAATGCAATGTCCCTAAATCAATCTCCAAAATTAAAGCAGTCTTATCAGTTGACTCTGTTGTCAGGATATGGCCAGGGTTGTTCCGGGTTTTGGTCACTAGATGCCCCCATTGTGCTTTTTGACCTTGTGTTTTTTCCCTTGTTCCCCATTATTATTTGCACCTGTGCCTCGTTTTCCCCTGATTGTATTTAAACCCTTAGTTTCCCTCAGTTCTGTGCTCTGTGTTTGTATGTTAGCACCCAGCCCTAGTGTTCTGTGTATTCTTGTCGTTTCCGGTGGATGCTCTTGTGGAATTCTGTTTTTGTTTTCGAGTATCTCTTGAGGCTTTTTTGTGCTATTCCTACCACCTTTTGGATTTGCCATTTTTTTTGTATTGAAGGACTTCTCCTTTTTACTTTATTAAATACACCGTCTTAAGTACTGCTGTGTCTGCCTCATCTTCTGGGTTCTGCTGACTATTCGTGGCTCAGTTGGTTAAGTGACTGATTCTCACTCCGGAGACCCAGGTTCGTAACCGGGTCCTGACAGAAACACAGAGCCGAAAATTAACCCAGAGGCAGCCAGTTCCCAGGACCTTTTTGCCATGCTGTCCCACCACCAGGAGACTGTCCAACGCCACGAAGCCGCCCTGGTTCAGCAAGAGGCCTTAATGGCTAGACATTCTCATCTTCTGTCGGAGATGCTGACTTCCATTAAGCAAATATCTGATCGTCTTACCCCGGCAACAGTTCCCGTCCCAGTACCCATGGCAGTTAACCCCCTGGCTGAACCTCGTCTTCCACCTCCCCAACGGTTCTCAGGTGATCCAAGTGCTTGTAAAGGGTTTCTCACCCAATGTTCTCTCTCCTTTGAGCTACAACCCTCGTCGTTTCCCACCGACCGGTCTAAGATCGCTTATATCATCACCCTGCTGTCGGAAAAAGCCCTGGCCTGGGCTACTGCTGTGTGGGATGCCCATAGTTCCTGCTGTGCCAGCTACTCTGCCTTTGCTGAGGAATTCAAACGAGTGTTTCAAGGCCCAAGCAGTGGTCCTGACTCAGCCAAACAGCTCCTGACTCTCCACCAAGGTTGGCGCAGCGTGACGGACTATGCCATCCAGTTCCGCACGGTGGCAGCAGCAAGTGGCTGGAACAACGAGGCGCTCACGGTGTGCTTTCTGAAAGGCCTTTCCGACACTATCCAAGATGAACTGGCCACTCGGGAACCACCGGACAATCTCGAGTCCCTGATCAAGTTGGCCTCACGCATTGACCAGCGTCTGAGAGAGAGAACTCAACCGTAGACCTCTAGCCCCTATCAGTCCCAGCTCCGAGTCCCCACCTTTATCCTCGCTGGCTCCATCGGAACCCATGCAGATTGGACGCATCTCCCAGGCTGAGAGAGACCGCCGGATGAGGGAGCGACGCTGTCTATATTGCGGCAAACCGGGCCATTTCCGTTCCACGTGTCCCGGGCTCCAGGGAAACGCTCTGTCCCGTACAGACCGGGGGAACTGTAACGGGAAACATAACCTCCTCCCATCCGTCCAACTCCCGTCTGCTCATTCCAGGCACCCTCTCCTGGGACAACCACAAGCTTCACCTTCAAGCCTTGGTAGACTCTGGAGCCGCAGGTAACTTCATGGATGGTGTCTGGGCGAAGGAGAATGGCGTTCCCTCTGAACCTCTAAGTGAACCCATGAGGGTCACTACATTGGATGGAAGCCCTTTGGGATCTGGACTTGTCACTCATGTCACTACCTCCTTGCGACTTTCAGTTTCACAACACCAGGAATTGATGAACTTTCATTTGATCTCCTGTTCCGAGTTCCCTCTCGTCCTTGGATACCCCTGGCTTCACAGCCATAACCCTCACATCGACTGGTCTGTGGGCACTATCAAGCAGTGGGGTCCTACGTGCCAAGCTACTTGTATTTTCCAGAATTCCCGAGTTCTACTCCCGAGTCTTTAGAATCCATCGACCTGACCCGAGTTCCCGAGTGTTACCATGACCTCAAACTGGTGTTTAGCAAACAGAGGGCCACCATGCTACCACCCCATAGACCTTACGATTGCCCCATCGACCTGCTTCCGGGCACTTGCCCCCAGGGGTCGGATCTTTTCCCTATCTCCACCCGAACGAGCTGCTATGGATACCTACATCAAGGACGCTCTGGAAGCAGGCCTCATGCGTCCATCCACCTCCCCGGCGGGAGCAGGGTTTTTCTTTGTGGCCAAGAAAGACGGTGGATTACGTCCTTGCATCGACTACCGGGGACTCAATGCCATAACCGTCCGTAACCGTTACCCGCTACCCCTTATGGCCACAGCCTTCGATCTGCTCCAGGAAGCAGTTGTTTTCACTAAGCTTGACCTGCGGAACGCATACCATCTTGTGCGGATCAGACCTGGTGACGAGTGGAAGACCGCTTTCAACACGCCTACTGGTCACTATGAATACTTGGTGATGCCCTTCGGCCTGACCAACGCCCCAGCGGTGTTCCAAGCGCTCATAAACGATGTGCTTAGGGATATGCTTAACATATTTGTGTTCGTTTACTTGGATGACATCCTCATCTTTTCGAGCTCCCTTCAAGAACACACTAAGCATGTCAGACAAGTACTCAAACGCCTCCTGGACAGCCATCTGTACGTTAAGCCGGAAAAATGTGAATTCCATTCATCCCGAGTACAATTCCTGGGATTTGTAGTGGAACCCGGTCGAGTCCAAATGGACCCCAGGAAGGTAGGGGCGGTAGCGGATTGGCCCACCCCCAAATCCGTTAAGGAAGTTCAGCGTTTCCTGGGCTTCACAAACTTTTACCGCAAGTTCATCAAGAACTTCAGCTTGGTGGCAGCCCCTCTCTCAGCTTTAACCAAGGGTGGCAATGCAAGGTTTTTGTGGGAAAGAGAAGCTGAGACGGCCTTCCAAGGACTCAAGCAGCGCGTTCTCTCTGCTCCCATCCTGATACTACCGACTACGGATGAACCATTTGTGGTGGAGGTAGACGCATCAGAGGTTGGTGTTGGAGCTGTCCTGTCTCAGAAGGGTGAAGACAAGAAGCTTCATCCGTGCGCTTTCTTCTCACACCGGCTTACCCCGACTGAGAGGAACTACGATGTGGGGGATCGTGAACTCATAGCGGTTAAGATGGCATTGAAGGAATGGAGACACTGGCTCGAGGGGGCTTCTCACCCGTTTCAAGTGCTTACGGACTACAAAAATCTGGAGTATATCCAGCAGGCGAAGCGGTTGAACTCTAGACAAGCTAGATGGTCTCTTTTCTTCAATCGATTCCAGTTTATCCTCACCTATCGGCCCGGGTCGAAGAATCTCAAACCGGATGCCCTGTCCCGAGTCTATGCTCCTGCCATTCGAGATGACACGGACATGCCTGTCCTTCCTGCTGCTAAGATTGTGGCTCCGATCTCGTGGCAAGTTGAGGATACCGTGAGACGTGCTCAAGCTAGCGAACCGGACCCGAAAGGAGGTCCTGCCAATCGGTTGTTTGTCCCCAAGGCAGTGAGGACTCAGGTCCTTCTGTGGGGGCACTCCTCTCGCCTCACCTGTCATCCGGGCATAGGTCGCACCTTGGAGTTCATCCAGCGTAAGTTCTGGTGGCCTACCATAAGAGAAGACGTTGCCACTTTCGTCAATGCCTGTCCCGTGTGCTGCCAGGGCAAATCTTCTCACCTCCGCCCTCAAGGACTCCTTCACCCTTTACCTGTTCCCCACAGACCCTGGTCCCATATCTCATTGGACTTTATTACTGGACTTCCTCCATCCCATGGCAATACTACTATCCTAGTCATAATCGACATGTTTTCAAAGGCGGACAGGTTCGTCCCTCTGACTAAGTTACCTTCTGCCAAGGAAACGGCTGAGTTGGTTATTAATCATGTGTTCCGAGTCTTCGGCATTCCTCAAGATATGGTTTCTGACAGAGGTCCCCAGTTCGCCTCAAGGTTTTGGAAGGCCTTCTGCCAACTCATGGGGGCTTCTGCCAGTCTATCTTCAGGGTACCATCCGGAGTCCAACGGCCAAACAGAGAGGATGAATCAAGAGCTGGAAACCACCCTCCGATGTATGACTCGTGACAACCCGTCCACATGGTCATCCTTTATTGTTTGGGCCGAATACGCGCACAACACCTTGCGCTCCTCCTCCACTGGTATGTCCCGCACGAGTGTCAGTTTGGCTATGCTCCTCCATTGTTCCCGGACCAGGAGGCAGAAGTCAGAGTGCCTTCAGCCTTGAAGTTCGTCAGACGCTGTCGGCTTATGTGGAGGAAGACCCGTCTTAATCTTATGCGTTCCTCACAGAGGTACCAACAACAAGCCAACAGACGTCGCCGTCCCGGGCCTACCCTGCGCCCCGGCCAGAGAGTCTGGCTCTCCACAAGAGACTTACCTCTACGGGTGGAGTCTCGCAAGCTGTCCCAAAAATACATCGGTCCCTTCAAGGTTGCCAGGAGAGTTAACCCAGTTTCTTATCGCCTACACTTACCCAGATCCCTTAAGATTAATCCCACATTTCACATTTCATTGTTAAAACCTGTTGTTTTTTCTCCCCTTGTCCCGGCAGACAGACCTCCCCCTCCGCCTCGTGTCATTGGAGGCCAGCCGGCTTATACCGTCCATCGGATACTGGATTCCCGCCGGGTGCAGCGGTCCTGGCAGTATCTGGTGGACTGGGAAGGCTACGGTCCCGAGGAGCGCTCCTGGGTTCCTGCCAAAGACATCCTGGACCCTGACCTCATTCGTCAGTTCAGGGCCCTCCACCCTGAGAGAGCTGGTAGGAACGTCAGGAGCCGTTCCTAGGGGGGGGATTCTGTCAGGATTTGGCCAGGGTTGTTCCGGGTTTTGGTCACTAGATGCCCCCATTGTGCTTTTTGACCTTGTGTTTTTTCCCTTGTTCCCCATTATTATTTGCACCTGTGCCTCGTTTCCCCTGATTGTATTTAAACCCTTAGTTTCCCTCAGTTCTGTGCCTTGTGTTTGTATGTTAGCACCCAGCCCTAGTGTTCTGTGTATTCTTGTCGTTTCCGGTGGATGCTCTTGTGGAATTCTGTTTTTGTTTTCGAGTATCTCTTGAGGCTTTTTTGTGCTATTCCTACCACCTTTTGGATTTGCCATTTTTTTGTATTGAAAGACTTCTCCTTTTTACTTTATTAAATACACCGTCTTAAGTACTGCTGTGTCTGCCTCATCTTCTGGGTTCTGCTGACTATTCGTGGCTCAGTTGGTTAAGTGACTGAATCTCACTCCGGAGACCCTGGTTCGTAACCGGGTCCTGACATCTGTCTTACTTGGAGTACACAGTTAGAGCGTGCACATAATTTACAATGGCAAGAAGACCAAGACAAATGGATGCACATGCTGCGTTAACGCTGCTACAAGATCTGAATTAAAAAGACTCAGATGGTGGGGAACCTCCGAGGCCTAAGAGCAAAAAAGTCAGACAGTACGCACTGAGCACACCACCAAATGAAATTGTGAGACAGAAAGGGATGGCACGGTTTGGATAGGACAAGCTAGTGACAATGTTACGGGCCGATTATCAGCACAAAATGTCATCACTGAGAGAGCAAGCCCTACTAGAGTTGCAAATCTATACTAAATATGAATAATTCTTTACAAAGTAATTCAGATATAAATTACCTAAAATAAAAAATAGATTGCTATAGATTTTCTGTTAATTAATTACCAAATTCTGTCAATTGATCGTAAGCGTTCATTTCAATCCTGTGTCTATGGAGCATTTGGTGGGAAGAACGTGTATATGGAGAGCTTCTGGTCAGACATGTTTTCTTTGGAGAAACCATGTCACGTAATCGCTTCAGAGAGATCATGCGTTACCTCTGTTTTGATGATGAAGAAACGAGAACACGACGCCTGGAAACAGACATTCACTATGGTATCCAAAATTTAAATAATTGACTATTTTTCTGCTATTATATGGACGCATTCATTATAATGCCGTTATTGCTTTTGTGCAGATTTTTCCTATTTATCTAGCACACTTGGCGCTGATAATCATGTTTAGGCTAATGATGTTTTCATAATTTGACCACACATCTTGATGAACCTGCACTGTAAAGCCCAAGACATGTTTTAATCGAGTACTTTTAACAAGTTGAACTCAACTTACTAGTTAGGGATAGGCGGGATGCAAATGTCTCAACTGGCCAATTGCCAGGGAAAATGCAGAGCGCCAGATTCAAATAAAATACTATAAAATTCAAACTTTCATTAAATCACACATGTAAGATACTCAATTAAAGCTACACTCGTTGGGAATCCAGCCAACATGTCAGATTTTGAAAATGCTTTTCGGCAAAAGCATAAGAAGCTATTATCTGATAGCCTGCACCATCTGCATCATCAGAAAACAAAGGGTTAGCATATTTCAACCCTGCAAGCGCTACACAAAATGCTGAAATAAAATATAAAACATGCATTACCTTTGACAAGCTTCTTTTGTTGGCACTCCAATATGTCCCATAAACATCAAAATTGGTCCTTTTGTTCGATAAATTCCGTCCATATATATATACAAAATGTCCATTTGTAAAGCGCGTTTGACCCAGAAAAAAACAGCTTACAAAAAAACGCAATGTCACTAAAATATATTTCAAAAGTTGCCTATGAACTTTGCCAAAATATTTCAAACTACTTTTGTAATACAACTTTAGGTATTTTTAAACATTAATAATCGATCAAATTGTAGACGGGGCAATCTGTGTTCAATACAGGAATGAAAACAAACCAGCGCCACTTTTCAGGTCTTGCGCAACTCACAAAAGTTTACCCAGTTCCTAGTTGGCCTACTTCTTCATTGCACAAAGGAATCAACCAAATTCCAAAGACTGGCAACATCCAGTGGAAGCGGTTGGAACTGAAAACAGGTTTCTAAGAAATATCCCATGGCAATAACATACAGGGAACAGAGAGAGGCAAAAAAATAAAATTCTGAACAGTTAGTCCTCAGGGTTTTGCCTGCTACATAAGTTCTGTTATACTCACAGACATGATTCAAACAGATTTAGAAACTTCAGAGTGTTGTCTATCCAAATCTATGAATAATATGCATATCTTATATTCTTGGCATGAGTAGCAGGAAGTTGAAATTAGGCAGGCTATTTATCCAAAAGTGAAAATTCTGCCCCCTAGCCCCAAAAGGTTTTAACATGTTTATGTGATACTGATACTGATATAAGAGAGATGTGCTTTTTGTGCATGTATACCACGTATTAAGAAACACACACAAAAAAAATCCCAATTTTGCCACATGTGATTAGAAACCAAGCAAATCTTCCCCTCCTGTCAATGAAGGCTTTTTTTTGTCTTTTACAAGTAGAGAGACTACTTTACAATAAATCCTAATCACCAACTCTTTATTATCAAAGGAGCATCATTATTGGGAGCATCCCCTTTTTAATCTGTAGGCTATTGTACATTATTTTAGCCAGCTCCTGTTATTATTTTGGTGTGTGTAAAACACCCTCCATGTAGGCTATGCCCATCATGGAACGAGAGGTGAAATGATCCGGTGACACTTGTATTTAGAAACAAGTTATTTTCCTGTAACAATTGTTTTTTTCCCATTACTTTGATTAAAAAAAACATGCACACTAGACCAGGCACATGTGTGCGCGCACGTTGATTTTGTATATCCACATTAGATGCGCTCCGAACACGCAGGTTGAAATAACAAAATGAACTCTGAACCAACTATATTCATTTAGGGACAGATTAAATCTCAGGAAACATTCATGGACATTTAGCAAGCTGCTATTGCTAGTTAATTTGTCCTAATTTGTCTTGGGATATAAACATTGTGGTTGTTATGTTATCTAAAATGGATAAGGTCCTTTTTTCTGGATCTGTGTAGAATTTTGAGTCACACAAAATTGTGTGTTCTCTACTCCGACAATTATTAATCCACAGATAAAAGGGGAAACCTAGTTAGTTTCTAGTAATCTCTCCTTCTTCAGTAGTCTTCTTCTTCTGGGCTTTATATTGCAGTTGGCAACCAACTTTAAGGTGCATTTTTACTACCAACTGGACTGGAGTGTGGACCTCAGTTCATCTTTCAATCACCAATATGGGTATATGCTCCTAAAAATCTATGAGGATATGGGAGAGGCGGGACTTTGAACCAAGTTCTATTTTAGCACCTGACTCCGCAGACGCTCGTTGGCAAATGTGAGCATTTTAGATGAAATTATTGAATAATATGTATGTGTACATTTATTTTCCAACGCTCGTAATCAGCCCACTCTCTCCCAATCCGGCAGTGGATACAGTTACTATTAGAAGTGTTAGCAGCTGATGTTATTCTTCAATAACACAGACACCAAAGCAAATCAGTGGGAGAAAAATAGGTTTATTCAAAGAGAACAAATCAAAGTTGTTATGCTCGGAAATAGACGACAGATGTTCCTTATTCCCTGTCCTCAGTGATTCTCCACAGAACAAAGTAACATGATGACATTTACAGTGTCTTGTGAAAGTATTCAGCCCCCTTGAACTTTGCGACCTTTTTCCACATTTCAGGCTTCAAACATAAAGATATAAAACTGTATTTTTTTGTGAAGAATCAACAACAAGTGGGACACAATCATGAAGTGGAACGACATTTATTGGATATTTCAAACTTTTTTAACAAATCAAAAACTGAAAAATTGGGCGTGCAAAAATCATTCAGCCCCCTTAAGTTAATACTTTGTAGCGCCACTTTTTGCTGCGATTACAGCTGTAAGTCGCTTGGGGTATGCCTCTATCAGTTTTGCACATCGAGAGACTTTATGTTTGAAGCCTGAAATGTGGCAAAAGGTCGCAAAGTTCAAGGGGGCCGAATACTTTCGCAAGGCACTGTATAAACCAACCCTATTCTGTGGTTGACCACTTAGAATTCCTTGCAGTAAAATTGGGCCAATGGCCGAATAACAAGTATCCCATTTCAGGCTCAATGTATAGATCAATCGAACCAATGAGAACTTGCCACATGTAGCCTTGAGTCTTGGACTGAAACCCCTACACAGATTCTAATCAGATGTTGAACTGATAAACAACTATTTCCACTGATCGTTAATTCCCTATTGACCTCTAGTCCTCTGCGTTATGTATTATCTTAAAATACTCTTACAGAAGTTATAACATTAGAATGATCAACAAAGAGATTTAATGGTGGTAGTCAAGGAACAATTGAGGCCTGGACAAATATAATTGACTCTGTAAAGATAATCTCAGCTAAAGCCCACATACAAATAAACAAACATTATATAAAGCTCAACACATGCATTGCTACAAAGACTACAAAGACTATTGTTTGTCTGCGATTTGAACCCCTCCGCCCCCCCTAAAAAAAAGGAAATTAAAAAAGGTTGGTAAAATCTTTCAGGCTACCCTTACCCTACTATAATGAAAGCTGGTTCAAAAGAAATGCATCTGGTGTAGGGTTGCAAAGCTAAGTTAACCAAAGTTACCGGAATCTTCATAATTTTTGGTTATTAACAGAAAATATGTGGCAATCTATTGTAATTTAGGTAATTTATACTTTAACAACTTTTTAAAAAATGTATTCATATATAGTATCCATGTTTTATCTGTGTCAATATTGTACATTAATGTGTAGCAGATAGACCATATGGTTAAAGAGAAAATAGCCTAATTAATGAAAATGAAATCTAATCAACACTTCCAACTCCAGACATTTTTCACAACTGTTACCAGTTTGACACCAAAACATTGACAGCAAATACATACTGACAGAGTAAAATAAATACAATTGTGTGAAATTAAATATAAACCCTCACATTGGGCGGCAGGGTAGCCTAGTTGTTAGAGCGGTGGACTTGTAACCAAAAGGTTGCAAGTTCAAATCCCTGAGTTAACAAGGTACACATTTGTTGTACTGCCCCTGAATAGGCAGTTAAACCACTGTTCTGAAAATAAGAATTTGTTCCTAACTGACTTGCCTAGTTAAATAAATATTAAAAACCAATGGAATTTACTAAGTTGAGCTAATGAGATGTGATTTTGCCTGGCATAGATAATGTGCTCACTCGTCAGGACACTGTTGTTCAGAGGAGCTAGCCAACAACACAGCAAACACAATAACTTCAAGCTGGAAAGACTGCAAACTAGTTGCACGTTATTTTGTTTGACCATTTTTCAATTTACATTTCTTTGTATATATCCATTAAAATGATACCAGCTGATTCATAAATTTGACTAGCTGAAAAACGCTGCCTGCCCGTCTGTCTCGTCCCAACTCCCAACACGTTCATTACTATGGGACAGCTGGAGATCAAATTTGAATATTGAAACAATGTTGCAAATGTCTGAGAAACAGACACCAAGGTTTATACAAATCTCTGCTGTTAGACAAAAAGAAATGTAAAGATAAAGTCTTGATGCTTTTTATAGTGGAGATCAAGTTCATAAAGTGCCTGGTTAGGCTGATGAGACAGTAAATTGCGCAGTCAGATGGAACAGAGTAAACAGGCATTTTACCGTCATAGATTTAGCCGGTGGTAACTTGTGGAATAGACACCAGCTGGGATGCGGTTTTAACCAATCAGCATTCAGGATTAGATCCACCCGTTGTATAAATGTTTTACAGCTTTGTCATTCTATTTTTATTTAATTGTCACATATTTTACATATGTAAAGGTATGTTAAGGCCACACAGAGGGCCAGAGATCATTGCAGTCACCTGTAAAAGTCTGAAGTACCCAAAAGGGCCACTAGATGTCATGTGATAGATTACATTAAATTATTGAAAGATACCAACATTCTGGCAGTCTACTAGTATAGCTAGAAAGTTTACAGTAGTACACATTCCCTTTGCAACACTAGTCTTCTTATGTTATCTTTCTTATCCTGGCAATGCATTAGCCAAGTAGCCTATCCATAAAAGGTTTCTAAATATGACTAATTTCAGGAAACTAGGCGTATGTCGCATGTTACATCTTCCTAGAGTCTTTTGAACATAAACATTTATGTTTTATCAAAATTAGTTTTTGGGCAAAAATCCCATCTGTAACATGTAAACTGTCCTGTGCCTTAATAACAAACTTGTATGCCATCTGTAAATACCAATGAAACATTTAAATTACGAGCCTAGTTGGTTTAGCCACGGAAAAAGCGAGGGACCTTCCCATTAGCCATGATTGGCTGAGATAATGGATGGGCAGGACATGCCGAGAGATGAGTTCGGGTTGGTCTTCAATGTAGCACACTTCTATCTATAACATGAGTTGCTCAGTATCTGTAGGTAATCATTTTTTTAATGCAGCTTTTTTTTATATCCCGAAGAACTGTATAAGTGTTGCTAATGCTGTCCACTTTCTGGAGGACCGAGTTTTGACATCAGTGAAATGCCCAGTGGAAGCAGAGTATGATAGCTAAGGAGATGGATAAAATTATTGTGTTTGATTGCAAATAATGCAGATGGAGTCGAAAAAAAGAACATGCAGAAGAAGGCTGTTGTATTAAACACCTGTCTCTGGATTATTTCTTCAAACTAAGGGCAACCATGGCAGGTAGCCTAGTGGTTAGCGTGTTGTACTAGTAACCAAAATGCTGCTAGATCAAATCCCTGAGCTGACAAGGTAAAAATCTGTTATTCTGCCCCTTAACAAGCCAGTTAACCCATTGTTCCTAGTATAGAATTAATAAGAATTTGTTCTTAACTGACTTGCCTAGCTCATTTTTTAAATAAAAAATAAAAATGTCTGTGACAGAGAGGGAGAAGCATTCATCCATGTATACGGGTAAGAGAGTCTTGCTAGCTACATTTCCAGATATTTTAAGTTTCAAATTTAGTCAAAGTCGTTTTCATTGCTAGCTAGCTGACGTTACATCTATGATCCTTGTAGTAATATTATTTGCATCTCAGAACCATTTGCTTTCCTAGTTATAGCCTAATGTTAGCTAACATTGAACCTAGCCAGTTGGTTAGCGTTAGCTACCAGCATATTCTTGCAGGGTACTAATATTATGAATTAGGATTATGGTTAATTGTTTAGCTAACTCATTTCATTAAACTTTTTATTTGATAGTGTTTGTTTACCAGAGATGGTAATGTGAAGAAAAACATGACTTGCACCGAAGTCAAATTAAGATATAACGTTAGGGAAATGAGATAGTGTCCAAGTTCTAAAATTCTCCAGTAAAATGCCTTGCTTTTATTTCATCACACTCACAACCATAAGCTATATTTGTAATTAGCTCACCATTAACTTGTAAATAATGATCGTGTTGTGAGTGCATTTTCTTGTAATTACAAATTAGCTAAAGTTAAGACGTTGTTAGTTATGATATGATCATTATTTGAACTGGCTAGCCAGCCAATGTAAAATTAGCTAGATAGCTAGCTAAAAAGCTAGATACAAAACATTGTTTTGAATGTTGATTTTAGCTGCCTAGTTAGATTGTCATATAATTAATACATTTTTAAACAGATGGGTTTATTGGTTATAAGTACAGCAGGTATGCTTTTTTGGACCACTAGAATGCTTATATCATGCAGCCTGTTATTTTTTGTGTTAATACTTTTTCATAATGACAATGACATGTTTGTGTAACATTAGTGCTAGTATGAACTCGGACCCAGGCGCAGAGAAACACAGCAGGCAGAGGTAAGGGTAAATCCAGAATATTTACTTGAGGTATTCATAGCAAAACAACAAATCAAGGGCACACGAGTACACTGAACCAAACATGAGTCCTGAGCAACTGGCCCAGTCCACAGAGGAACCTAAATAGTCATCCAGCAGATGATAAAAATAAGCCCAATCATGGCCACCTGGATACTAGAAGTAACCCAAGGGTGCTCTCCAGTGGCAACCTCAGGTAGTAGACTCAAGGGAGAAAACCTGACTTGTGACAGTTTGGACGACAACTGTCTACAGACATGTAGATAGACGTAGTATAAACCAGCCTTTAGTCTTTAAATCTTTGATTGTTTAGAACACGATTGTACTCACTCTGTATAGCACTTGGCTTCATGTGAATCCTTAAAAAGAAGAGTGGGGCTAAGGCTTAAGAGGGTGTGAACGATGCAGACAAAGAAGAGCTCTCCAGTAGGTGGTCCAAAACATTGAAAACCCATTTTCTCAAAAGTGGGGTTACAAATGTATCAACTTTCAAAGCAGAATTCCTTTCCCATTGTTCCTCAACTGTAGAGTATGATATACTATTTTCTAGTCTCTACTTTTATCCAACGTAAAAAACACCATTTCAAATGTTGCTACATAAGACCAAATCGAGCCGGTCGGTCACTAATGGTCTACTCATGAGGCTTTTGACCTCATGCTTCTGCATTATTCACAATTCACATAATCCTACCTGCAGTGGATAGGCTACTCCATTTGGTTTGTATCCATCTCCATTTCCGAAAACAATTTTCAAATGATTCAGTCCTATAATGCAATATCAACGGTAGTCTTAGCCTATTTGCTAATTGAGAACGTACCTCACACATACCATACAGTTTACGGGAGCCTAGTATTTTTTATTTCAGGAGAAATGTGATGCGTAAAGGCCAATATTTGTTGAAGCCAATTACAACAATGTTGACTGTCAAGACTCCAAACATATTGAGCAAAGACTGGATGTTTTTTTCTCCTGTTGCTATTACTCGTTACTGTAGCCTATGCAATATAATAAACTGTATCAATCCACACTAGACTAGGTAGAGAATATTCCGTGCCCCCAGCTGAATTGGAGTTGATGACAATCCAAAGACCATCAATAACCTACAGAACTTGAGACAACTGCATGCAGTATTAAGCCATGAAACGCTCATCACACCTATAATTCATCAAAACCCAGCTCTTTCATGCCACCGCCAGTTATTGCACTCATTATTCCCGCAGTGAAAATAGCAAAAATATTTCTGACACACCCCCAAACTATAGCTCTTACCACCGGCACTAAGATTTACAATTGCGTTAGCTTTATTAAAATAGAGCTTTAAGTCTCTTCTCTGACTGATGATCTTGGTAATGAACAATACGATGTGTGCAACATCAATCTGAATTTCTCTTCGCCCTCCCATTCCCGTCATGTTAATCATAATGCTTTCACTGATGTCTTCCTCTTGTGCCATTATGATTACGTGTGTGAGAAATCCCCAGTCTATTTCTGTCTGGGAATTCAATAGAGCATAGTCTGCCGCCTGATTGAAATGGATGTGTCGGGGGATGAGGAAGTAATAACCACATCACCAACAGAAGTTTTCTGAGGGGTATTACTTTTGTTGGATTGGATTTAAACATTTTTTACCAACCATTGAATCCAGAATATTGAGTCAAACTTTTTGGGGAGGTTACTTCATAATAATCTCTGAATTTAGTTTTTAGTAGCTGTCAATTGATGATACAAATATGGCAACATCATACTTGATATAATGATTTGAAAACACTAAACAATAATGTTAAAATAGAGTAAATATTAAGGCCTCTACTTTAACAAACCTAACAAAACTGTAACTCTAAACACTGTTGGTAGCACTATAGGTTTGAGGGTGTGTCGGAAATATTTTTGCTAAATTCACAGCTGTTATTATGAGCCAAAAAGCTGGCGGTAGAGCGAAAGGGCTGGGTTTTGATGAATGAACAAGTTGTAGGTGTGACAAGGGCTGAGCCACTCAATGGCCAATCAAGACGTTCCATGGCTTAATATGTTTTGTCTCGTTCTATAGGATATTGAAAGTCTTTGCATTGTCATCATCTCCAACTGGGTGCATGGAATATTCTAGTCCTAGTCCATTGTGGATTGATCCTACAGTTTAGTAAATAACAGACTAGTAATGAGACTAGTAATGACTAGGTACAGACTAGTAATGAGTAATAAGAACAGTAAAATAGAGCACTGCAGGTAGGCCTACAGCATGTAGGTAAAAGCGTCACCAGTAGACCATTGAGAAACCATTTATGGATAGGCTACTTGTGCATGGCCAGGATAAATCTTCTTCAGACTAGGGTCTATTTTTCTCCACTTCCTGTCTGACTGACATGCCCAAAGTAAACTGCCTGTTACTCAGACCCAGAAGCCAGGATATGCATATAATTGGTACCATTGGATAGAAAACACTTTGAAGTTTGTAGAACTGTTAAAATAATGTATGAGACTATAACACAATTAATATAGTAGAAGAAAATCAAAAGAAAAACCAACAGGAATAAAAACATTTTGAGAGCCCATGCTCTTACAATGGAAAGCTATGGGTCAAATGCAATTCCAGCTCCCAGATTGAAATTCCTATGGCTTCCACCAGATGTCAACAGTCTTGCTCAAGGTTTCAGGCTTGTTGCTTCCTAACTAGGAAGAATTTAGAGTTTTGGTACTGGGAGTCAGAGTTGGAAATCAGTGTGTGCGTGCATGACGAAGATGACACGCACCTGCTAGGTACACTTCAACTATGACAGACAAAATTAGATTTTTTTTCTCCAGAAAATCACATTGTAGGATTTTTAATGAATTTATTTGCAAAATTATGGTGGAAAATAAGTATTTGGTCAATAACAAAAGTTTCTCAATACTTTGTTATATACCCTTTGTTGGCAATGACAGAGGTCAAACATTTTCAAAAGTCTTCACAAGGTTTTCACACACTGTTTCTGGTATTTTGGCCCATTCCTCCATGCAGATCTCCTCTAAAGCAGTGATGTTCTGGGGCTGTTGCCGGGCAACACGGACTGTCAAATCCCTCCAAAGATTTTCTATGGGGTTGAGATCTGGAGACTGGCTAGGCCACTCCAGGACCTTGAAATGCTTCTTACGGAGCCACTCCTTCGTTGCCGGTGTGTGTGTTTGGGATCATTGCCATGCTGAAAGACCCAGCCACATTTCATCTTCAATGCCCTTGCTGATGGAAGGAGGTTTTCACTCAAAATCTCACGATACATGGCCGCATTCATTCTTTCCTTTACACGGATCAGTCGTCCTGGTCCCTTTGCAGACAAACAGCCCCAAAGCATGATGTTTCCACCCCCATGCTTCACAGTAGGTATGGTGTTCTTTGATTGCAACTCAGCATTCTTTGTCCTCCAAACACGACGAGTTGAGTTTTTACCAAAAAGTTATATTTTGGTTTCATCTGACCATATGACATTCTCCCAATCTTCTTCTGGATCATCCAAATGCTCTCTAGCAAACTTCAGACGGGCATGGACATGTACTGGCTTATGCAGGGGGATACGTCTGGCACTGCAGGATTTGAGTCCCTGGCGGCGTAGTGTGTTACTGATGGTAGGCTTTGTTACTTTGGTCCCAGCTCTCTGCAGGTCATTCACTAGGCCCCCTCGTGTGGTTCTGGGATTTTTGCTCACCGTTCTTGTGATCATTTTGACCCCACGGGGTGAGATCTTGCGTGGAGCCCCAGATCGAGGGAGATTATCAGTGGTCTTGTATGTCTTCCATTTCCTAATAATTGCTCCCACAGTTGATTTCTTCAAACCAAGCTGCTTACCTATTGCATATTCAGTCTTCCCAGCCTGGTGCAGGTCTACAATTTTGTTTCTGGTGTCCTTTGACAGCTCTTTGGTCTTGGCCATAGTGGAGTTTGGAGTGTGACTGTTTGAGGTTGTGGACAGGTGTCTTTTACACTGATAACAAGTTCAAACAGGTGCCATTAATACAGGTAACGAGTGGAGGACAGAGGAGCCTCTTAAAGAAAAAGTTGTTGTAGCTGGGACACTTTGTATTGCATATCAGAGGAAGATTTTCAAAAAGTAAGTGAATATTTAATTGGTATTTGTGATTTTAAGAAGCCTGTGGTGGCTGAAAAATGTTTTGATCTGGGGAGCCATCCTCAAACAATCGCATGGCATGTTTCTGCTGTAAAGCTTATTGTAAATTGTACAATGCAGTTAGATTAACAAGAATGTAAGCTTTTAATCGATATAAGACACTTCATTTTATTATTATTTATTTGAAATGCGCATCCTCCAATTTCACCGGAAGTTGTCGGCAGGTGGCTGGACGCCTGTCCCAGAGAGGTTTTAATTAGAAAGACACCTTACACATTGCCTCTGAACCAGCTTTCAAACTTCCGGATGTGTCTCCATGCTGCTTTGCTGTTTGTTGCTACTTGGCTACCTGCCAAAATGTTCAGTTTTTACTTTTAATAACCGTTTAATCAAATGAACACATTTACCAGCATCTAAGTTTTTTCCTAAACTTTTTTAACCCTTCTTTATCTGCACATGGTTCTACAGGACCTCCACCAGCCGAAAAAGCAAAGTAGTAACATTAACACTAAGCCATCTAATTGCAGTTGCTATACTCATAATATACAGGAGAACTGCCACGTATGGTGAAGATAGCTGTGTTGCAAACTCAACTTCATATACAATCAGGCAAGGGCAATTTAAGTGTAATAAGGGAATACCCCCCTGAAATGGACAAAAATGAATGGGAAACCATTGGCATAGTACAAACCATGTACACGATGGACAATTACCACCCAAATCGGCGTTGATTCATGGAAAATGTTTTGCAAATGCCATATGGCAATTGCCAGTTGTAACACTTCAAAAATCCAACAGGTGGCGTGTGCGCTCCACCGTGGTTTTTCATATAGGAAATGGACCTCAAGTCAACATCCAAAAGCCAAATTTTGAAAAAATGAATTTTTTGTTAAAAGTGCTTTCTGGACCGTTTTTCGAAATTCTTTCGCTTTTTTTGTCAATTACACATGTGTAAGAACTGTATGAATATACTTTTGTCCAATTTTATTATCATTATTATTATTAATTTTTTTACTTGCGCATTATTGCATATGTTTTCTCCATTTGCAATATGATTTCATAGGAAGTCAGAAGTCAAAAGTCAAAAATGGCAAAATTTCAAAAAAACTTCACACACCCCTAAAAAAGTGCTTTCTGGACCATTTTTCGAAATTCTTTCGAATTTTGTGTCAATTACACAGGTATAAGAACTGTAACAACATACTTTAGTCATATTTTATTACCATAATTTTTTTTTTTTTTTTTTACTTGTGCATTAGGCATATGTTTTCTCCATTTGGAATATGATTTCATAGGAAGTCAAAAGTCAAAAATAGCTCAATTTTATAAAAAACTTAACACACCCTTAAAAAGTGACATATGTTTTGTGGGGGCCAAATGTCATAAGAAATTTGACATCCTCAAAAATCCTGCAGAAATGCAAAATTGACTGGCCTGATGAACTCGGGATGGCCGGGCAGTGATTGTTGTTCCTTTCCATCACTCGTGGTGTTGATTTCATCATGTCCATTTGTTTATGTTTTCTCACTTTTGCAAAGTCACTGTGCATTTGCAATATGGTTAACTGGGCATTCACCATCACGAATTTGTCATGCTATAAAAATCGTGCAGGAATGCCAATTTGACTGGCCCGATGAACTCGGGATGGCTGGGCAGTGATTCTGGTACCTCTCCATCGCTCGTTAGGGTTGATTTCAGAATGTCCATTTGTTTATGTTTTCTCACTCTTGCAAAGTCACTGTGCATTTGCAATATGGTTAACTGGGCATTCACCATCACGAATTTGTCATGCTATAAAAATCGTGCAGGAATGTCAAATTGACTGGCCCGATGAACTCGGGATGGCTGGGCAGTGATTCTGGTACCTCTCCATCGCTCGTTAGGGTTGATTTCAGAATGTCACTTTTGGTGATGGTACCTCACCGTTTAAACATATTGCAAATGGACAAGAGTCACCAGCAAGTCACAGTCCATCAGTCAATTTGATATCATTCTGACACCAAACTGATACAAACTGACACCAAACCCACTTTTCCCAACTCGTTTAGTAGCCAAGTATCACAAACTTCAGAGCTGGCCCAAAATTCACAACGCCTTCGGGTCAAACCATAAAAAAAACATAAAACACGTAGTTACGTTCTAGCTGCGGGTCCATTTCTTGTGTTGTGTGTAGGCCTAGCTGAGGCGACCCCGAATCCCAAGTTTCGGCTCGATAGGTCATTTGGTGTCCGAGTAAAACCCTAATTGGTGCTGAAAATCCACTTTTTTCAATTACTTGCTACGGGGTCCTTGAATGAGCTAACCCCTTCTAGCTGCGGGTCCAGTTCGGACATTATGTGTAGGCCTATGTGAGGCGACCCCGAATCCCGAGTTTCAGCTTAATAGGTCATTCGGTGCCCGAGTAAAACCCTAATTGGTGCTGAAAATCCACTTTTTTCCATGCCTTGCTATGGGGTCCTTGAATGAGCTATCGGACAGAAACGTTGGGGTCCGTGTCTACGTGCCAAGCCGGTTTCAATGCACCTAGGCTTGTCTCTCTGAGACTTTTCTAAATGTCGTCATTTTTGTAATGGTCAAAATGAATTGAAGTCATTGCAAATGTACGAAGCTGTTTCTCGGTCCGAGAACCTTCTAGAGCCACCTAACTCACCACGCACTATCGACCTGAGGTCTAGAACAGGTTTCTAAAGTTTCGGAACTCTAGGTCTGACGGTTCTTTTTTAGCTCGAACAAAGCTAACTATTGGAGCCAGTGTCAGTCTCTACGCACCCCAATACGTCCCTCCTTCCAAGTTGTTTATCTGTGTGATTTAGTTTTCCTTTGAAATTTTATGGGAAAAATGACTGATTTACAGTTCATGGGGGTTGCCTAATCACATATATGAAGTTTTGGAAAGATCTGATTTTTTTAACCCCTCGAAACAGCCCATGAGACACCAATTATGGCACTTCCGGTTGGCACAGGAAGCTGTAACTCAACATACATCCTCATTGGGGTATTCTATTACAGAATCCTGAGTTGTAAGTCTTTACCATAAAATCTGACTGATTTACACAGGGTTCAATGCACTATGTCTATCAAATTGCAGGCAGGGTATGGATATACACTTTTAGGGTGATTTTAAGCACTTCCGGTTGGTCCAGGAAGCTTAGAATCGACACAGGTAGACCTCATAGTGTTCTGATTGACTGTCATCAAAGACAGGTTCATAAGGCATTCATAACCTACATAGGCCTCAGGTTGAATTTAGAGGACCAGGCAATGTATTCCTATGGGGAGAGAAGTCAATGCAAACTGTTTGATGTAAACACCTTCTTTTAACTGTGAAGGGTTAATGCCACACGGTTAAGGTTAGGCTTGCACAGATCGGGAGGACCTTAGGAACATTCCTGTGTTTGAATTGTCCTTCTAAACCTAACGGTTCCGCCGCTGTCACCCAAAATCAAATGACGTTGTGGTGCAGGCTTCATTTTGGGCCTACTTTTCTAATGGTCGCTGCGCTTACACCGAGCGACTTACGGTCAAGCGGGATATCTCGTTGAACCCGGCACGGCCTTGGGATTATGTTTATGCCATTGCCTGCTCTCTGTGTCTTTAAACACCACGCTTTGTCACTCCATCCTTGCTGTGTGTGTGTGTGAGAGCTTTTCTTTGACATCTGTTGGGAGAAATGACTGATTTTACAGTTCAGGAGGGTTGCCTAATCACACATATGAAGTTGTGAAACGATCTGACCTTTTTAACCCTTGGATACAGCCACTATGACACCATTTAAGGCACTTCCTGTTGGCACAGGAAGCTATAAATAAACTCATATCCTCATTGGGGTATGCCTTTACAGAATCCTGAGTTTTAAGTCTTTAAGTTAAGAACTGAGTTATTTACGGAGGGTTTAGTGAGTGTGTGTTATTTCAGAAAATCATAGAAAATCACAGAAATCTCACAGAGCTCCGCAGCACACTTTAAAAAATATTCGTATGAACACCCTGCAACTGGATCTGTAACTGTTGAAAAAAAAACTATATTTGAACATCTCAAATCTGTCATTGTACGATTTCTCTTAAATGACGATAGATAAATGGCTGATTTTTTTGTTATTGACCCCGGAGGCTCCTTGACTTTGACGTGAAGTGAAAAAATAATTTCTCTATTTTCATTTTGGACCTTTAATCCCAGAAAAATGGCCATAACTCAAAAACCGTTGAGGCCTAGACGCCATCTTGTTCGGGGCCCATTATGCCAAACCTATGCTCACCAAGTTTCGGCTTCGAAATATTTTCAGTTTTCGAGATAAGGCCCGTCGTGATTCGTGATGTTTTGTCAAATTGCAGTATGATTGCTTATGCCCTCTTGTGGGATTTTCCGGGATAGCGGAAAAATGACCAAAATTTGATTATTTTATAAAATGAAAACCGAATGTCCGACAAAGTTCATTTGATGACTTCCCGGTAGGTCTGGCCCTGCCGCTCAGCCCGACGCCGTCCCCGAATTTTAAAAATGTTTTCGGACATCTAGTAAGGGACGGTACATTTGCAATATGGACTTTCTCACTAACCATACAGAAAATGTCGAAATGTTCCCTTAAGGTATGGAAAGGATTAAACAGGGTCTGTGCCACCTGTAAGTAAAGAAAGTAGTATATATCCCCCCTCCCCCCAAGGCTTCTGTAAAAACATGTTGTAGGTATGCTCAACCGGTGTCGCTCATTCAGTCAACAGAAATGTTCAACCGGTTCTGAGGCCAAGCCTTCTCAGGCCTCTCCTCTACCCGTTACGGTGAAGTCTCCCACCATTAGCTCTGACAAATTGGCAACCTTAGTCTTTGGCGACTCCATTACGTGCAATATTAGACTTAAAAATAATCATCCAACACACTGTTTACCAGGGGGTAGGGCTAACAACATAAAGGCTAATCCGTAGAGGGTGCTGGCTAAGGCTAAAACTGATGATCGTAGAGCATATAGGGATATTGTTATCCACGTATCCACGCACCAGCCATGTTAAGATTGTCGTGACTAATTTCATTAATCTGATGACTGTTATTTATCTTATCAACTATGTTTAATTGTTACCCGATTAAATGAATCATGTAACAATTAATACATTAGGAATATGGGGCACCACGAGAGTGGATCTTTAAAGAGTTACCATCTGAATTAAACTCTAAAGGTCCTTACCTATCACATCCATAAACAGTCAACTTATTAAATCATAACCTCTTATCATATCATCATTCTGAACAGTCATAAACTCATGCATCTGTAAAAACCGCAGACTTACACAAATTGGTTGAATTATTTATTTACTAACTAACTAAATAGTAGCACAGGACAAACATATACACGTAATTCATTAGAAAAAGGTCCCTACCAGACTGACACAATATGGCGGGAGAGGGACAGCAAAATAATACTAAGGTACATTTAGAAACTACTCTCACAGTAATCATATACTTAACACACGAACCGCCGCCAGTTTGGAGTAAGAAATCATGAATGTATTTACGTGTAAATGTCTTGGTTTGTTGTGTCATTCTGAACAGAACTGTAGAGTTGATTTCCCTTCCATTCGTTCCTGAAGCTGCCTCTTTAAAGATAGGCTAACCGTGTCGATGGTTCCCATTGTGGTGATGAGAGTAGCGTGCAATGGTGATCTGACAAGAGTAGTAGAATAGTTCAGATTTCAGAGTTCAAACCACTTTGGACGTGAGATGCAGCCTGATGCCTTTCTGGTCTGATATGTTAATTCTTAACCCTTCATTTTATGCAGTTCTTCAAAACACGCACTCTGAGCTCACTCAAGGGGTGGTGACTACTCACTTGTACAAGGTTACGTTAACAATTTCCTCTTATGGTTTCGAAGATCACATCCCTCTCTTAATTAAAACTTCTTATAGCTTGGGGGCAGTATTTCAACATCTAGATGAGAAGCAAGCCCAAAGTAAACTGCCTGTTACTCAGGCCCAGAAGCTAGGATATGCATATAATTGGGTGATTTGGATAGAAAACACTCGACAGTTTCCAAAAATGTTAAAATAATTGGAGATCGGGCTACTTTTATCAACATTCTGTTAAAAATCGCGCAACATTTCAACGTCCTGCTACTCATGCCAGGAATATAGTATATGCATATGATTAGTATGTGTGCATAGAAAACACTCTGAAGTTTCTAGAACTGGTTCAATGGTGTCTGTGACTATAACAGAACGAGTTCCGTGGTCAAAATCGCCAGAAAACCTGGTCACTAAATCGACAAAGAAAAATAATAATTAAGAGTGAGATTACAGTTCCTACAGCTTCCACACGATGTCGCCAGTGTTGTGATTTCGATTCAACTAAATCCTTGGTCATCTGAGTAATAGCCACATCCGGTAGTCAAGTCCACAGATGTAAACAATGGAACCGGAAAAGTTAGTTACGTTACCCAAACTCGTTCTTATTGAATACAGATCGCTCCGTGATCAATTTGATCGTTTATTAACGTTTAGTAATACCTAAAGTTGGATTACAGAAGTATTTTGAAGTGTTTTGTCAAAGTTTATAGGCAACTTTTTTTATTTTAAAAAATAACGGCGCGTTTAAAAAATGTGTTTTTACTGGTGTTGTTCATAAATTGACATTTTGGGTACACAAGGACCGATTTAATCGAAAAAAAGACCCAATTGTGATGTTTATGGGACATATAGGAGTGCCAACAAAGAATCTTGTCAAAGGTAATGAATGTTTTATATTTTATTTCTGCGTTTTGTGTAGCGCCGGCTACGCTAATTCCTTTGTTTTACGTCCCTTCTGGTATTTCGGCGTGTTGCCTGCTATCAGATAATAGCTACTCATGCTTTCGCCGAAAAGCATTTTACAAATCTGACTCGTTGGCTTGATTCACAACGAGTGTAGCTTGAAATGACTACCCTGCATGTGAATTTTAATGAATGTTTGAGTTTTAACGAGTGCTATTAGCATTTGGCGTAGCGCATTTGCATTTATCGTTTGAAGGGGGTGCGGTTGCGTCCCGGGTGGGCCAGAGAGGTTAAGCCGAAGTATAACACTTTTTATGAATGTTTATTATTACTATTTCTGTATTTGGAATTTGACGCTCTGCAATATCATCGGATGTTGTCGAGGTGGGTCGCTAGCGGAACGCCTGCGCCAGAAAGGTTAACAAAAACACAAATTATTTTTCATATACAACGTAGAGAATGGAGAAATGTAGTGTATATACTTTTCAAGTTACAGTATTTCCTTTATAACCTTTTTAAAGACATCACAAAATAATAACCGAAATGACATTATTATTCTTAAATTGCCTACATTCCCCAAGTTCTATGTTATAAATATTGTTCCCGGTATTCGCTTTAGAATTTGTTAGAGTGACGGACCCCATCCTAGCTGGTCGGGTGCTCTCATCTTATCTATTAACATAGACAGGGCTCTAACTCTTCTAGCTCCACAATGAAATAGGGTGCAGTTCAGGCAGCAGGCTGTTAGCCAGCCTGCCAACTTAGTGGAGTAGCACTAAGCACAGTCAGTGTAGTCAGCTCAGCTATCCCCATTGAGACTGTATCTGTGCCTCGAGCTAGGTTGGGCAAAACTAAACATGGTGGTGTTTGCCTTAGCAATCTCACTGGAAAGAAGACCTCCTCAATTCCTTTCATTTTTGAAAGAGATTGTGATATGTCATATCTGAAAATAGGGCTACTTAATGTTAGATCCCTCAGTTCCAAGGCAGTCATACTCACTGAACTAGTCATAATCTTGATGTGATTGGCCTGACTGAAATATGGCACAAGCCTGATGAATTTACTGTGTTAAATGAGGCTTCTCCTCCTGGTTACACTAATGACCATATCCTCTGCGAATCCCGCAAAGGCAGAAGTGTTGCTAACATTTACAATGGCAAAATAAAAGCTTCTAGTCATGAAATCTATGCAGCCTACTCATTCACTTTTTTAGCTACTGTTTACAGGCCTCCTGGGCCATATACAGCATTCCTCACTGAGTTCCCTGAATTCCTATCGGAATTTTTGGTGACTTCAATACTCACATTCACAAGTCAATAGACCCACTCCAAAAGGCTTTCCGCGCCATCATCGACTCAGTGGGTTTTTACCAACACGTTTCCACAGTCAAACGCTGGATCTAGTGTTGTCCCTTGGAATAAATATTGGACTATCGGACCACTATCTTATTATGTTTCCAATCGCAACAAATAATCTGCTCAGACCTCCACCAAGGATCATCAAAAACTGTGTTAAAAATTCTTGGACAACCTAAAGATTCCTAGATGCCATTCCACCTACCGTAGGATGTCAGAGTACAACAATCGGTTGACAACCTAACTGAGGATCTACATTTAACCTTGCTTAATACCCTAGATGCAGTCGCACCCCTAAAACCAAAAAACATTTGTCACAAGAAATTAGCTCCCTGGTATACAGAAAATAACAGGGCCCTGAAGCAAGCTTCCAGAAAATGGCGGAAATGGCGCTGCACCAAACTGGAAGTCTTCCGACTAGGTTGGAAAGACAGTATCGTGCAATATCGAAGAACCCTCACTGCTGCTCTATCATCCTACTATATTGAACATAATGAATGGCTCCCTATCCTCCGGATGTGTACCAAACTTACAAAAGGTGGCAGTAATAAAGCCTCTATTGAAAAAGCCAAACCTTGATCCGGAAAATATAAAAAAAACTATCAGCCTACAGTGCCCTGCAAAAGTACTCATCCCCCTTGGCATTTTTCCTATTTTGTTGCATTACAACCTGTCATTTAAATCGATTTCATTGTTTACATTTTATTTTTATTACATGTAATGGACATACACAAAATAGTCCAAAATGGTGAAGTGAAATTAAAAAAATAACTTGTCAAATACATATTTTTTAAATTAATAACGGAAAAGTGGTGCGTGCATGTGTATTCAACCGCTTTTCTATGAAGCCCCTAAATAACATCTGGTGCAACCAATTACCTTCAAATGTTACACATTTCGTTAAATAAAGTCCACATGTGTACACACCTGCTCTGAAAGGCCCCATAGTCTGCAACTCTACTATGCACCATCATGCAAATGGCACCATGAACACCAAGGAGCTCTCCAAACAGGTTATGGACAAATTTGTGGAGAAGGACAGATCAGAGTTGGGTTATAAAAATAATCAGAAACTTTGAACATCCCACAGAGCACCATTAAACCCTAGTCAAAGCCCAGACCTCAATCCAATTGAGAATCTTTGGTATAACTTAAAGAACCCAACCAACTTGAAGCAGCTGGAGCAGTTTTGCCTTGAAGGATGAGCAAAAATCCCAGTGGCGTGGTGTGCCAAGCTTTTCGAGACATACCCCAAGAGACTTGCAGCTGTAATTGCTTCCAAAGGTGACTCTACATAGTATTGACTTTGGGGTGTGAATAGTTATGTACACTCAAGTTCTGTTTTCTGTCTTCTTGTTTGATTCACAATAACAAATATTTTGCATCTTCAAAGTGGTAGGCATATTGTAGAAATCAAATGATACACCCCCCCCCCAAAAAACTATTTAAATTCCAGGTTGTAAGGCAACAAAATAGAAAAATTGCCAAGGTCTTCATGTTGCCCCTTGCTTGGTGGTGTTGCAGACTCTGGGGCCTTTCAGAACATGCATGTGTTTTTGGACTGATATCATGTGACCGATCAGGTGGACTTTATGTAACTAATTATGTGACTTTTGAATGTAATTGTTTGCACCAGATCTTATTTAGGGGCTTCATATCAAAGTTGGTGAGTACATATGCATATGCATATGCACCACTTTTCTGTATTTTATTATTTCCAAACAAGTTATTATTTTAATTTCACTTCACAATTTGGATTATTTTGTGTATGTCCATTCGATGAAATTAAAATAAAAATCAATTTAAATGACAGCTTGTAATGCAACAAAATAGGAAAAACACCAAAGGGGGTGAATACTTTTGTAAGAGATTGTAAGGAAGTGGATGGTGGCAAATGCTTTACTTTTAAACTCAGACAAAACAGAGATGCTAGTTCTCAAGAACCAAAGATAACTACTGTTGGATCTGCCAAATAATCTTGACGGTTGTCATCTCAAATAGAACAGAAGGACCTCAACATTACTCTGGACACTGATCTCCCTTTTTGGACAGCTTTTTCTCCATCCTCATAACATTTTTCTCCAAAAATGGTGCAGAAAAACTAATCCATACTTTTGTCACTTCTCGATTAGACTACTCCAATGCTCTACTCTCTGGCTACCCGGATATATAATTAAATAAATGTCAGTTAGTGCTAAACACAGCTGCTAGAATCTTTGAATAGAACCCACAAATGTGATTATATTACTCCAGTGCTAGCCTGGCTTACTGTTAAGGCTAAGGCTGATTTCAAGGTTTTACTGCAAACCTACAAAGCATTACGTGGATTTGCTCCTACCTATCTCTCTGATTTGATCCTGCCATACATACCTACATGTACGCTAAGACGCAGGCCTCCTTATTGTCCCTAGAATTTCTAAGCAAACAGCTGGAGGCAGGGCTTTCCCCTATAGAGCTCCAATTTTATGGTATGGTCTGCCTATCCATGTGAGAGACGAAGACTCGGTCTCAACCTTTAAGTCTTTACTGAAGACTAATTTACTGACCCTATTACGGGGGCTGAGTCACTGGCTATATAGTGCACTTCCATGCCGTTTCTCTGAGGGGTGCAACACTTGAGTGGGTTGAGTCACTGACGTGAACTTCCTGTCCGGTTTTGCTCCTCCTTGGGATCATGTGAAAGAGATCTTCATGGGCTATACTCAGCCTTGTCTCACGATAGTAAGTTTGTTGTCTGATGAAATCTTTCTAGTGGTTTGGGGGCTGTGCTCTGGCAAAGTGGGTGGGGTTATATCCTGCCTGGTTGGACCTGTCTGGGGGTATCGTTGGATGGAGCCACAGTGACCCTGATTTATTTCAAAATAGTTTCACGAGCCAAACCCTTTATCAATAGTCTTGACAACTTGGTGAATCCATTGGGCATGACTAAACAAATTGCCTTCATTGAGGCAGGTTGATGTTTATTGTAGTGAGTCTTGTCCTGGAGATAGAACTGAGTAATTGTCCCCTTAGGTCAGCGGCAAAAACAACATTTGATCTTAATTTAAGGTAGCGTTAGACATTATGGTTAGCAGTGCGGTTAAGGTTAGTGTTAGGGTAAACAAATGTAGATTTTATGACTGGCGTACCAGCAAGTTACCACCCTGCAGAGCTGCCTCCAGAATGAGATTCATTAAGAAAAATGCTAATCTGATTCATTGAGAGGACTAGAGTTATGCTTGATTTTTAATCAAATGAAACGAAATGGGGAAAAACATTAGTTTGTTATGTTTATAAATACAATGTTTATGGGAACAAAAATCACACCTCTACTGTTCTATGGGTATTGTGCTTCAGGGCTGGATAGGCAACTACTGCCTGTTCATCCCGCTATCATCCAGAAGGCAAGGTCAGTATAGGTGCATCAAAGCTAGGACCAAGAGACTGAAGAACAGCTTCTATCTCACGGCCATCAGACTGTTAAATATCCATCACCAGCACAGAGGCTGCTGCCCACATACTAAAGTGGCCACTTTAACCTGTTAATTCTATGGGGGCGCTATTTCATTTTTGGATAAAAAGACGTGCCCGTTTTAAGCGCAATATTTTTTCACAAAAAGATGCTCGACTATGCATATAATTGATAGCTTTGGAAAGAAAACACTCTGACATTTCCAGAACTGCAAAGATATTGTCTGTGAGTGCCCCAGAACAGAAGCTACAGGCAAAACCAAGATGAAACTGCATCCAGGAAATGAGCAGGATTTTTGAGGCTCTGTTTTTCATTGTCTCCTTATAAGGCTGTGAATGCGACAGGAATGAGCCTGCCCTATCTATTGTTTCCCCAAGGTGTCTGCAGAATTGTGACGTATTTGTAGGCATATCATTGGAAGATTGACCATAAGAGACTACATTTGCCAGGTGTCCGCCCGGTGTCCTCCGTCGAAATTGATGCGTCATCTTCAACTGCAAGTCTTTTTCCAAGCGATTCACCGGAGAAAGGATACTACCACGAACGATATATCAATGAAGAGATATGTGAAAAACACATTGAGGATTGACACTAAACAGCGTTTGCCGTGTTTCAGTCAATATTATGGAGTTAATTTGGAAAACAGTTCGCCGTTTTGATGACTGAATTTTCTTTTTTTTTTTGGTACCCAAACGTGATGTACAAAACAGAGCGATTTCTCCTACACAAAGAATCTTTCAGGAAAAACTGAACATTTGCTATGTAACTGAGAGTCTCCTCATTGAAAACATCCGAAGTTCTTCAAAGGTAAATGATTTTATTTGAATCCTTTTCTGGTTTTTGTGCAAATGTTGCCCTCTAAATGCTACGCTAAATGCTATGCTAGCTATCACAAATGCTTGTTTTGCTATGGTTCAAAAGCATATTTTGAAAATCTGAGATGACAGTGTTGTTAAGAAAAGGCTAAGCTTGAGAGCTAGCACATTCATTTAATTTCATTTGCGATTTTCATAAATAGTTAACGTTACGTTATGCTAATGAGCTTGAGGCTATAACTGGATACAGGTTTTTTTCATAGTCAAACTTGAACAAAACGGAGCGATTTGTCCTACACAAATAATATTTTTTTGAAAAACTGAACATTTGCTTTCTAACTGAGAGTCTCCTCATTGAAAACATCTGAAGTTCTTCAAAGGTAAATGATTTTATTTGAATGATTTTCTTGTTTTTGTGAAAATGTTGCTGGCTGAATTCTAGGCTTATAGCTATGCTAGCTATCAACACTCTTACACAAATGCTTGTTTTGCTATGGTTGAAAAGCATATTTTGAAAATCTGAGATGACAGTGTTGTTAAGAAAAGGCTAAGCTTGAGAGCTAGCACATTCATTTAATTTCATTTGCGATTTTCATAAATAGTTAACGTTACGTTATGCTAATGAGCTTGAGGCTATAACTGGATACAGGTTTTTTTCATAGACAAACTTGAACAAAACGGAGCGATTTGTCCTACACAAATAATATTTTTTTGAAAAACTGAACATTTGCTATCTAACTGAGAGTCTCCTCATTGAAAACATCTGAAGTTCTTCAAAGGTAAATGATTTTATTTGAATGATTTTCTTGTTTTTGTGAAAATGATGCTGGCTGAATTCTAGGCTTATAGCTATGCTAGCTATCAACACTCTTACACAAATGCTTGTTTTGCTATGGTTGAAAAGCATATTTTGAAAATCTGAGATGACAGTGTTGTTAACAAAAGTCTAAGCTTGAGAGCAAATATATTTATTTAATTTCATTTGCGATTTTCATGAATAGTTAACGTTGCGTTATGCTAATGAGCTTGAGGCTATAAATAGAATCCCGGATCCGGGATTGCTCGACGCAAGACGTTAATAATGTTTACATATTTTGCAATACTCATCTTGTATGTAAATACTGTATTCTATACTATCTATTGCATCTTAGCCTATGCCGCTCTGACATTGTTCATTGACAAATGTATATAATCGTATTCCATTCCTTTACTTAAATTTGTGTGTATTAGGTATTTGTTGTGAAATTGTTAGATATTGCTGCGCTATCGGAACTAGAAGCACAATCATTTCGCTACACTTTCAATAACATCTTCTAAACATGTGTCTGTGACCAATAAAATTTGATCTGATGATTTGTTTTGACCTTCTGTTGTTTAAATCCATGCCATATCCAACCACGTTACCGCTAAGACCAGCTTTCGATTGGTCTTAAACATCCCACCGTCGCGTACTGAAATGGACACTTTCGTGCATGTTTTTAAGGACACACCTCAGATATTACTCCCCTCCTACCTCAGCGCAAGCGAGCTCATTTAAGGCAGGTCAATTACCAATCCTGGTGCTATGGTTTGAAAATAGAAGAGCACCGGCTTCAACAGGCTGAAATTGCAAATGAGCGTGCATTTGACAATTGCGCTGGCTTAACGCCAGCCGACGATAGAGTTAAGAAAGGATTAAAGCTTCCCATTGGTCAACAAATTTTCACTGCTCAAACCGTTCACAAGTGGCCACAAAATCAATTGGAGAACATTTTTTAAATTCAAAGCAAGTCCCACTCCCATACCAGTAGAAAATGATGTTGTTTCGCTCAGCAGGAAACAGTGAGGATGTACAGTATGTTTGCCCATGATGGGAACCAATAGGTTATACCTCGACTCGGATCATGTTAGGGGATCTGCTCTGTGTCTCGACAAATTAATTCCCATCACTGTCTCCGGCCGCCAACCGCCTGTCCATCCATCCTAATAAGAAATGGATTATGCCTTAGTGAAACAATCTCCTCAGACAAATTAGGCGGAAAATGTATTATAATGTCGTAAAAACACGCTGCAGGGGAGAAAAGCCTTTCTCCATTCATTCCAACATAGCCTGAGTCTATCAATAATAAGGACTGTGTTTATGATAAATATATTTATAATTCAATGAAATGAGTCGAGATTTGGTCGTTGGTCAAACCTGCAAAGCTAATTAAGTGTCAGAGCCTGAACTTTCCAATACAATAATCCACAAACCTTCAGACTATTACAGACAAGATTAAATGGTTCACAATTAACCCTGAGGCTTTCACTTCAAATCGAACTTCTAGATCGCTAAAGTGCACAAAGGGGATTTTGCAAGCAAATGAGAATTTAGATGGTGTTACACATGCTGTTTTCCTGAACATGACGATATGCTCTCTCTCGCACTGTGAAGAAATTATTCATTTATAATCCTCTCTGAGACAGGATTTTTAGTAACTGTGAATTGTGTAGCAAATGACTTCAACAGATAACATCATCAACTAACAAAAAAATATGCTCATGTACTTCAGTTTGTATTGACTGCTATGTGGGTATAATAAAAAAACCTTTTATCATGAATCTGTGATATTGCAGCAATTTTGCTGGTAGCTGGGAGCAGGGCACAAACACAGGTCCTAACATGCTATTGATTAAACCAAAGAGCCCTGACACATTGTTTGGGTCAATATGGAGCATTTACAGACATGGTCACTGGTTACTCCATTTCCCCTCCCTCCAGAAACTCATACGTCAACCTTCTATCTCAAGCCCCTTCTCACGACTTTGTGGGTGCCCATTTAATGTTTTGATCACTGCCTCACTGAATAATATATTGCCTGGATTAAATTAGGGGTGCTCTATCGATCTCTCTATACACCCGTCTGAACCTGCTATCCTCGGGGTCGTTTGAGCTGAGGTCAAAATGGCGTGATTCATGATTTGGGAACATCGACTCTGGCCCAACCCATTGGTTTCTGGGACCAGTCCGAATGGTTTGAATGTGTTCGCATTCAAGTCATCGGGGGGAAGCAAATCCAGACTCATCATCGATAGCGTTTGGCCAGAACGATGTGGATGGGTAGGCAGGCAAATGGGTATACCTACAAACTGGTTGAGTCAATATTATTTCTACGTCATTTCAACAACAAAAAACAATCTTCTTCCTTCCTTCTTCCATGGAAAACTGACTTGATTTGCAAAAAATCATTCCAACGACACCTGGTAAAAACATTTTATATTTTACTTGAAATTCAAATTAGCTAACAACTCAATCAAATGTAAATCAAAACGAGACGTTGAACTGATGTCTGTGCCCAGAGGGATACTTGAACTTTACATAATTATATACAAGTCAGTGGGCACTGTACAATAAACTGTTAATAAAAGAAGCTGCATAAGGCAGGCATGATAAAATGTAACTTAATGTGACTGACTCATGTGTCTGCGAATTCACCACCCAGTAACTAATTAATTAAAGTACTGTACATTATTTTAGGGCCATCTTTGTCAGTTCTGTCTGGCCATTTCCTCATTGTTACATCTGTTCCTGCCACACCCTATACTTCTCATCCTGTGTCTCCCTAACCTGCCTCCAGCACACCTGCAGCTCTCCCTCTCCCTCCGTGTGAGCGTATGAGATTGTGTGAGTGCAGACAGGTGTGCTGGAGGCAGAGCAGATCCCCACCAGCAACCTGTTCCATAATCAAGAGCTCTACAAATACCCAGCCCTGCCACTTCCATGCTGCCAGATTGTAGCCTCTGCTCAGTCAGTCTGTGGTTCAAGCCATTTGTTCCTTCATAGATCTCATTATCCAGTTGAGCTTGTTTTTCCTTAGCTTGACAATGCTTTTCTCTCCGCTATAGTGCCGTCTGCTCTGACTCTGGTCCCTGTCTCCAGTCCCTCGTCTCGTCAGCACTACTTCCCTGCCCTGTACCCAGCTCTACAGCTTCCTTGGATTCTGCTCCAAACCTGCTTACCCTGCCCCTACTCCCTTGTCCCAGCCTCAGTTCCTGGTTCCCTACTACCAGCCTGAGCTTCCCCTGGCCTTGCACCCCATCTCCCCCCAGCTTTTCAATAAATACCTTAGTTACCTTGTCCCGGTCTCCTCGTCCACCACACATAACACTCATGGCCTTACATGGAATTAATGAGGTGTCGTAGTAGATATCTACTGTACTTCACTGAGTAAAATAGTTTTGCATTATTCACCAACAATCCTTCATCGCATTTGAGGGCATGAAGGTCATGACTGTGCGAAGTTGTTGGATATTAGTAGGAACTGGAACAAGCTGTCATACACGGTGATTCAGAGCATCCCAAACATGCTCAATGGGTGACATGTCTGGTGAGTATGCAGGCCATGGAAGATCTGGGACATGTTCCACTTCCAGGAATTGTTTAAAGATTCTTGCGACATGGGGCCGTGCATTATCATGCTGAAACATGAGGCGATTGTCACGTCTTCTTCCGAAGTCGTTGCCTCTCCTTGTTCGGGCAGTGCTCGGCGTTCGACGTCACCGGTCTTCTAGCCATCATTGATCCTTTTTTCATTTTCCATTGGTTTTGTCTTGTCTTCCCACACACCTGTTTTCCATCCCATTCATTACCTGTTGTGTATTTAACCCTCTGTTTCCCCTCATGTCTTTGTCAGAGATTGTTTTATTGTCAGTGTAGTGTGATTGTTGTATAGGTGCGCGTCGGGTCCTGGTACCCATGTTTGTTTGTTTATGTACATTTAGTGTTATGGAGCATACTCCGTGGACTTTATTAAAAGACTCCATTTTACACTCCATTTGACTCTCCTGCGCCTGACTTCCCTGCCACCTATTACACCAATGCATGACAGAATCTCTGACCAATATATGAAGTCAGCAGGAGAGGACACTATGCCCATGGAGCTGGAGGAATGCGTTCAGCAACAAGCAAGGGAGCTTGACGTTATCAGCTCCGTCATGGATCACATTGTCCAGAAAATAGATCGCTGGGAGAGAGGGAGTTTCTACAGGGCCACCACCACCACAACCGGAATCTCCTGTGTACGATTTTTCCTCTCCGGAATCAAAGATCCATTTACCCCTACCTATGGGATACAACGGAGATACTGCCGGCTGCCAGGGTTTCCTCCTTAAACTGAACTTGTATCTAGCCACGGCCTCCCCAGTACCATCTGACCATGAGAAGAGTTACGCCCTCGTCTCATGCCTCACCTGGAAAGCCCTGGAATGGGCCAGCGCTGTGTGTAGTAGGGAGGATGCGGCGTTGGACCATTTTGAGGAGTTCACCCGCCAATTCCGGATAGTATTCAATCACCCACCTGAAGGTAAAGCAGCGGGTGAGCTTCTCTATCATCTGAGGCAGGAGACGAGGAGTGCACAGGATTTTGCTTTGGAGCTTAGGACCTTGGCTGCCGGCGCTGGATGGAGCGACAGGGCCCTGATTGACCATTACCGTTGTAGTCTACGCGAGGACGTCCGTCGGGAGCTGGCCTGTAGAGACACCACCCTCACCTTCGAACAGCTGGTGGACATGTCCATCAAGCTGGACAACATGCTGGCTACTCGTGGACGTCTAGATCGGGGTCTGGTTGTTCCATCCTTCCGCACCCTCTCCCGAACCTATGGAATTGGGAGGGATGGTGCGCAGGGAGACCGGAGGGGGTTCCCGCTCGAGGACCATTCAAGGTTGCAATGGGGCACACTGCTGGTCAGTGCCGGGTTGGTTCCTCTGGGAATAGAGAGGGCAGGCAGGGCATTCTGGCGTCACCCCAGGTGAGTAGGCACCATTCTCATCCAGAGCCCTCTGCTGCACTAATGTTTGTCTCTGTCTCTTTTCCTGATTTTTCACTGCATTCCCAGTATAAGGCGCTAGTAGATTCAGGTGCGGCTGGGAATTTCATTAATAAAAGTCTAGCTCATAGTTTAGGGATCCCTATTGTTCCTGTGGATATGCCTTTCCCTATTCATTCCTTAGATAGTCGACCATTAGGGTCAGGGTTTATCAGGGAGGTAACCGCACCTTTGTGTATGATAACGCAGGAGGGTCACAAGGAGAAGATTAGTCTTTTCCTTATTGATTCTCCTGCGTATTCTGTGGTGCTAGGCCTACCCTGGTTAGTTTGTCATAACCCCACTGTCTTGGCCACAAAGGGCTCTCACGGGGTGGTCGCGAGAATGCTCAGGTAGGTGTTTAGGGGTTTCCGTTGGTGCTACTACGGTGGAAAGTCCAGACCAGGTCTCCACCGTGCGCATTCCCCCCGAATATGCCGATTTGGCTCTCGCCTTCTGTAAAAAGAAGGCGACTCAATTACCACCCCATCGACGGGGGGATTGTGCGATAGATCTCCTGGTAGACGCTGCATATCCCAAGAGTCACGTGTATCCCCTGTCGCAAGCGGAGTCGGAGGCTATGGAGACATATGTCTCTGAATCCCTGCATCAGGGGTTCATTCAGCCATCCATTTCACCCGTCTCTTTGAGTTTCTTTTTTGTGAAAAAAAAGGATGGCGGTTTACGCCCGTGCGTTGATTATCGAGGTCTTAATAAAATCGCAGTGAAATATAGTTACCCACTACCTTTGATCAATACGATTATTGAGTTAATGCACGGGGCACGTTTTTTCACAAAATTGGATCTCAGGAGTGCGTACAATCTGGTGCGTATTAAGAAGGGTGATGAGTGGAAGACGGCATTTAGCACCACCTCAGATCATTATGAGTACCTGGTCATGCCATATGGGTTGATGAATGCTCCATCAGTTTTCCAATCATTTGTAGATGAGATCTTCAGGGACCTGCACGGGCAGGGTGTAGTGGTGTATATCGATGATATTCTGATATACTCTGCTACACGCGCCGAGCATGTGTCCCTGGTGCGCATGGTGCTTGGTTGCCTGTTGGAGCATGATCTATATGTCAAGGCTGAGAAATGCTTGTTTTTCCAACAATCCATCTCCTTCCTAGGGCATCGGATTTCCACTTCAGGAGTGGAGATGGAGAGCGACCGCATTACAGCCGTGCGTAATTGGCCGACTCCAACCACGGTAAAGGAGTTGCAGCGTTTTTTGGGGTTTTCCAATTACTACCGGAGGGTTATCCAGGGTTTTGGTCAGGTGGCAGCTCCCATTACCTCACTGCTAAAGGGGGGCCCGGTGCGCTTGCAGTGGTCGGCTGAGGCGAACAGGGCTTCTGAGCACCTGAAGACTCTGTTTACCTCGGTGCCTGTGCTGGCTCATCCGGATCCCTCTTTGCCATTCATAGTGGAGGTGGACGCATCCGAAGCTGGGATAGGAGCAGTGCTCTCTCAGCGTTCGGGTACGCCACTGAAGCTTCGCCCCTGTGCTTTCTTTTCGAAGAAGCTCAGCCCGGCGGAGCGAAACTATGATGTGGGGAACCGAGAGCTGTTAGCTGTCGTAGAAGCTTTGAAGGTGTGGAGGCATTGGCTTGAGGGGCTAGGTGCACGTCGGTTCCTGGTACCAATGTTTGTTTGTTTATGTACATTTAGTGTTATGGAGCATACGCCGTGGACTTTATTAAAAGACTCCATTTTACACTCCATTTGACTCTCCTGCGCCTGACTTCCCTGCCACCTATTACACCTATGCATGACAGCGATGGATGAATGTCACGACAATGGGCCTCAGGATCTCATCACCGTATCTCTGACATAAAATTAATATTGACAAAATGCAATTATGTTCATTGTCCGTAGCTTATGCCTGCCCATACCATAACCACACTGGCACCACGGGGCACTCCGTTCACAACATTGACATCAGCAAACCGCTCGCCTACACAACGCTGTCTGCCATCTGCCCGGTACAGTTGAAACCGGGATTCATCATGAAGACCACATTTCTCCAGTGTGCCGGTGTCCATTGAAGATGAGCATTTGCCCACTGAAGTCAGGTCAGCGGTTTGCTGGTCTGGTCTGCGGTTGTGTGTCCGGTTGGACGTACTGCCAAATTATCTAAAATGACTTTGGAGGAGACTTATGGTAGAGAAATTAACATACAATTATGTGTGCAAAAGCTCTGGTGGACATTCCTGCAGTCAGCATGCCAATTGCATGGTCCTTCAATCTGTGGCATTGTGATGTGTGACAAAACTCTACATTTTATAACTTTTCATTACATTTCATTATAGTACAACGGTTTGATTTGTCTAACCTTAGCAATTTCTTCTTAGCTAGCTACATAGCCGTCTTTGTATCAAAGATAATTGCGTAATTATCGTATTTCGTCGTCCTAACGTAGTCTACACTGCTATCTGCCCAGCAGCTAGCTAACGTCCACCGTCTACCGAATACCAGCACTGTAGTAACTATTACACTCAACTGAACGACTTGATTAGTGCAGTGTTAGCTAGCTACATATTTGTCTTTGCTGTCTTCGTATCCAAGATAATTGTGTAGTTTAGAGTGTGTAGACTTAGAGTGATTATCTTAATTTACCGAGGTTAGCTAGCCAGCTATTTGTCGTCCTTAACGTAGGAGATACTGCTAGCTAGCTAGCCAACAGCTAGCCAACGTCTACCGAATAGAACGTCAACAACCCGGTCAACATTCCGCTTCGCTCCACAGGTAGTATCACATTTTCATTTCACTTCATTACAGTACAACGGTTTGATTTGTTTGATCGTAGCTAGCTAGCTACATAGCCGTCTTTGTATCAAAGACAATTGTGTAGTCTAGAGCGATTTTCTAGGTTAGCTAGCCAGCTATTGTCGTTCTTTTAACGTAACGTAACGTAATCTACACTGCTAGCTAGCCAGCTAGCCCCGAATAGCAGCACTGTAGAAACTATTACACTCAACGGAACGACTTGATTAGTGTAGTGTCAACAACGCAGCCACTGCCAGCTAGCCTACAAAGTCAACAACGCAGCCACTGCCAGCTAGCCTACTCCAGCAGTACTGTATCATTTCAATCATTTTAGTCAATAAGATTCTTGCTACGTAAGCTTAACTTTCTGAACATTCGAGACGTGTAGTCCACTTGTCATTCCAATCTCCTTTGCATTAGCGTAGCCTCTTCTGTAGCCTGTCAACTATGTGTCTATCTATCCCTGTTCTCTCCTCTCTGCACAGACCATACAAACGCTCCACACCGCGTGGCCGCGGCCACCCTAATCAGGTGGTCCCAGCGCGCACGACCCACGTGGAGTTCCAGGTCTCCGGTAGCCTCTGGAACTGCCGATCTGCGGCCAACAAGGCAGAGTTCATCTCAGCCTATGCCTCCCTCCAGTCCCTCGACTTCTTGGCACTGACGGAAACATGGATCACCACAGATAACACTGCTACTCCTACTGCTCTCTCTTCGTCCGCCCACGTGTTCTCGCACACCCCGAGAGCTTCTGGTCAGCGGGTTGGTGGCACCGGGATCCTCATCTCTCCCAAGTGGTCATTCTCTCTTTCTCCCCTTACCCATCTGTCTATCGCCTCCTTTGAATTCCATGCTGTCACAGTTACCAGCCCTTTCAAGCTTAACATTCTTATCATTTATCGCCCTCCAGGTTCCCTCGGAGAATTCATCAATGAGCTTGATGCCTTGATAAGCTCCTTTCCTGAGGACGGCTCACCTCTCACAGTCCTGGGCGACTTTAACCTCCCCACGTCTACCTTTGACTCATTCCTCTCTGCCTCCTTCTTTCCACTCCTCTCCTCTTTTGACCTCACCCTCTCACCTTCCCCCCCTACTCACAAGGCAGGCAATATGCTCGACCTCATCTTTACTAGATGCTGTTCTTCCACTAACCTCATTGCAACTCCCCTCCAAGTCTCCGACCACTACCTTGTATCCTTTTCCCTCTCGCTCTCATCCAACACTTCCCACACTGCCCCTACTCGGATGGTATCGCGCCGTCCCAACCTTCGCTCTCTCTCCCCCGCTACTCTCTCCTCTTCCATCCTATCATCTCTTCCCTCTGCTCAAACCTTCTCCAACCTATCTCCTGATTCTGCCTCCTCAACCCTCCTCTCTTCCCTTTCTGCATCCTTTGACTCTCTATGTCCCCTATCCTCCAGGCCGGCTCGGTCCTCCCCTCCCGCTCCGTGGCTCGACGACTCATTGCGAGCTCACAGAACAGGGCTCCGGGCAGCCGAGCGGAAATGGAGGAAAACTCGCCTCCCTGCGGACCTGGCATCCTTTCACTCCCTCCTCTCTACATTTTCCTCCTCTGTCTCTGCTGCTAAAGCCACTTTCTACCACTCTAAATTCCAAGCATCTGCCTCTAACCCTAGGAAGCTCTTTGCCACCTTCTCCTCCCTCCTGAATCCTCCTCCCCCTCCCCCTCCTCCCTCTCTGCAGATGACTTCGTCAACCATTTTGAAAAGAAGGTCGACGACATCCGATCCTCGTTTGCTAAATCAAACGACACCGCTGGTTCTGCTCACACTGCCCTACCCTGTGCTCTGACCTCTTTCTCCCCTCTCTCTCCAGATGAAATCTCGCTTCTTGTGACAGCCGGCCGCCCAACAACCTGCCCGCTTGACCCTATCCCCTCCTCTCTTCTCCAGACCATTTCCAGAGACCTTCTCCCTTACCTCACCTCGCTCATCAACTCATCCCTGACCGCTGGCTACGTCCCTTCCGTCTTCAAGAGAGCGAGAGTTGCACCCCTTCTGAAAAAACCTACACTCGATCCCTCCGATGTCAACAACTACAGACCAGTATCCCTTCTTTCTTTTCTCTCCAAAACTCTTGAACGTGCCGTCCTTGGCCAGCTCTCCCGCTATCTCTCTCAGAATGACCTTCTTGATCCAAATCAGTCAGGTTTCAAGACTAGTCATTCAACTGAGACTGCTCTTCTCTGTATCACGGAGGCGCTCCGCACTGCTAAAGCTAACTCTCTCTCCTCTGCTCTCATCCTTCTAGACCTATCGGCTGCCTTCGATACTGTGAACCATCAGATCCTCCTCTCCACCCTCTCCGAGTTGGGCATCTCCGGCGCGGCCCACGCTTGGATTGCGTCCTACCTGACAGGTCGCTCCTACCAGGTGGCGTGGCGAGAATCTGTCTCCTCACCACGCGCTCTCACCACTGGTGTCCCCCAGGGCTCTGTTCTAGGCCCTTTCCTATTCTCGCTATACACCAAGTCACTTGGCTCTGTCATAACCTCACATGGTCTCTCCTATCATTGCTATGCAGACGACACACAATTAATCTTCTCCTTTCCCCCTTCTGATGACCAGGTGGCGAATCGCATCTCTGCATGTCTGGCAGACATATCAGTGTGGATGACGGATCACCAACTCAAGCTGAACCTCGGCAATACGGAGCTGCTCTTCCTCCCGGGGAAGGACTGCCCGTTCCATGATCTCGCCATCACGGTTGACAACTCCATTGTGTCCTACTCCCAGAGCGCTAAGAACCTTGGCGTGATCCTGGACAACACCCTGTCGTTCTCAACTAACATCAAGGCGGTGGCCCGTTCCTGTAGGTTCATGCTCTACAACATCCGCAGAGTACGACCCTGCCTCACACAGGAAGCGGCGCAGGTCCTAATCCAGGCACTTGTCATCTCCCGTCTGGATTACTGCAACTCGCTGTTGGCTGGGCTCCCTGCCTGTGCCATTAAACCCCTACAACTCATCCAGAACGCCGCAGCCCGTCTGGTGTTCAACCTTCCCAAGTTCTCTCACGTCACCCCGCTCCTCCGCTCTCTCCACTGGCTTCCAGTTGAAGCTCGCATCCGCTACAAGACCATGGTGCTTGCCTACGGAGCTGTGAGGGGAACGGCACCGCAGTACCTCCAGGCTCTGATCAGGCCCTACACCCAAACAAGGGCACTGCGTTCATCCACCTCTGGCCTGCTCGCCTCCCTACCACTGAGGAAGTACAGTTCCCGCTCAGCCCAGTCAAAACTGTTCACTGCTCTGGCCCCCCAATGGTGGAACAAACTCCCTCACGACGCCAGGACAGCGGAGTCAATCACCACCTTCCGGAGACACCTGAAACCCCACCTCTTTAAGGAATACCTAGGATAGGATAAAGTAATCCTTCTCACCCCCCCTTAAATGATTTAGATGCACTATTGTAAAGTGGCTGTTCCACTGGATGTCATAAGGTGAATTCACCAATTTGTAAGTCGCTCTGGATAAGAGCGTCTGCCAAATGACTTAAATGTAATGTAAAATGTTTTAAAGTGGTCTTTCATTCTCCCTAGCACAAGGTGCGCCTGTGTAATGGTTGTGCTGTTTTTTCCGCTTTGTGATATGCCACACATGAAATATATTGGCAATGGAGAAATTCTCACTTATGTAAACACATTTGTTCACACAATTTGAGAGAAATAAGCTTAGTGTGTATGGAAAATTTCTGGAATATTTTTATTTCAGCTCATAAAACTGTACACATATATATTTTTGTTCAGTATATTTCAATCTGTGGCAATATCTATAGCTTCTAGTGGCAAACGGTTTACCATAAGCCATTTCTGTTGAAGACCAATCAGATGGATTAAAAACATCTGTTGGAAAATGGAAACCTAGCTGCCTACCAAAGTCATCCTGTGGGTGTCTTAACATGAGTATCTAATTAATTAAACTTCTTAAGAAGTTGGAGCTCTTTTCTTTCTGTGTTAACCTGTCTGGCCCACCCGGGACGCAACCGCACCCCCTGCCAACAATAAATGCAAATGCGCTACACCAAATGCTAATAGCACTCGTTAAAACTAAAACGTTCATTAAAATTCACGTGCAGGGTAGTCAATTCAAGCTACACTCGTTTTGAATCTAGACAACGAGTCAGATTTGTAAAATGCTTTTCGGCGAAAGCATGAGTAGCTATTATCTGATAGCAGGCAACACGCCGAAATACCAGAAGGGGACGTAAACAAAGGAATTAGAGTAGCCGGCGCTACACAAAACACAGAAATAAAATACAAAGCATTCATTACCTTTGATGAGATTCTTTGTTGGCACTCCTATATGTCCCATAAACATCACAATTGGGCCTTTTTTCCAATTAAATCTGTCCTTGTGTACCCAAAATGTAAATTTATGAAGACCGTCAGATCCAGTAAAAACACATTTTTTAAACGCAACGTTATTTTTTTAAATTAAAAAAGTTGCCTATAAACCTTGACAAAACACTTCAAACTACTTCCGTAATCCAACTTTAGGTATTACTAAACGTTAATAAACGATCAAATTGATCACGGAGCGATCTTTATTCAATAGGCACAAGTTTGGGAAACGTAGTCAACTTTTCCGGTTCCATTGTTTACAGCTGTGGACTTGACAACCGGATGTGGCTATTACTCAGATGACCAACGATTTAGTTGAATCGAAATCACAACATTGGCGACATCATGTGGAAGCTATAGGAACTGTATGCTCAGCTTTAAGTATTTTTACTTCCAATAGACAATACATGGACTGGCGGATTGATTTTTTCTCCGTCGATTTAGTGACCAGGTTTTCTGGCGATTTTGACCACGGAACTCGTTCTGTTATAGTCACAGACACCATTGAACCAGTTCTAGAAACTTCAGAGTGTTTTCCATGCACACATCCTAATCACATGCATATACTATATTCCTGGCATGAGTAGCAGGACGTTGAAATGTTGCGCGATTTTTAACAGAATGTTGAAAAAAGTAGCCCGATCTCTAAGAGGTTTTAACAAGGACAACACACAGGTCTTTCCATTATTGTATAATTCTTCATGTGCAAATGAACTCAAGCTTACGGACAATGTCCAATGTGATATAGCGAAGCATCTGAGTGAGCTGGGTGTTACGGTTTTCTATGTGCGAAGGAGAGTCGGACCAAAATGCGGCGTGTAGATTACGATCCATGTTTAATAAACAAAAGTAAACACGAATCAATCACAAAAACAACAAACGTAAACGCCTGCCTCTGATTGAGAACCACTTCAGACAGCCATAGATTCACCTAGAACACCCCACTAAGCTATCATCCCAATACATGTGAAAAAAAAAACAATACAAAACACACCACATACAAAAACCCATGCCACACCTTGGCCTGACCAAATGAATGAAGAAAACACAAAATATTTAGACCAGGGCGTGACACAATTCCCCCCCCCCCCCGGGTGGGCGTCTGTCCACGGTGGCGGCTCCGGCGTGGGACATGGACCCCACTCTAACAAAGTCTTAATCCATCCTCCTCTCGTCCTTGGATAGGCGACCATCGCCGCCGACCTTGGCCTAGTAGTCCTCACCCAGGACCCCACGGGACTGAGGGGCAGCTCGGGACTGAGGGGCAGCTCGGGACTGAGGGGCAGCTCGGGAGTGAGGGGCAGCTAGGGAGTGAGGGGCAGCTCAGGAGTGAGGGGCAGCTCGGGACTGAGGGGCAGCTCGGGACTGAGGGGTAGCTCGGCACTGAGGGGAAGCTCAGCACTGAGAGGAAGCTCAGGCAGGTAGTTGGATCTGGCTGATCCTGGCTGGCTGGCGGTTCTGGCAGATCCTGGCTGACTGGCGGATCTGGAAGAGTCTGGCTGACTGGCGGATCTGGAAGAGTCTGGCTGACCTGCGGATCTGGAAGAGTCTGGCTGACTGGCGGATCCTGGCTGACTGGCGGATCTGGAAGAGTCTGGCTGACTGGCGGATCTGGAAGAGTCTGGCTGACTGGCGGATCTGGAAGAGTCTGGCTGACTGGCGGATCTGGAAGAGTCTGGCTGACTGGCGGATCTGGAAGATTCTGGCTGACAGGCGGATCTGGAAGAGTCTGGCTGACTGGCGGATCCTGGTCAGACTGACGGCTCTGGCTGCTCCATGCTGACTGGCGGCTCTGGCTGCTCCATGCTGACTGGCGGCTCTGGCTGCTCCATGCTGACTGACGGCTCTGGCTGCTCCGTGCAGACTGGCAGCTCTGGCGGCATCTTGCAGACTGGCAGCTCTGGCACTGGCAGCTCCATGCAGACTGGCAGCTCTGGCAGCTCCTTGCAGACTGGCAGCTCATTGCAGACTGGCAGCTCCTTGCAGACTGACTGCTCTAGCTGCTCCATGCAGACTGGCAGCTCTGGCAGCTTCTTGAAGACTGGCAGCTCTGGGGGCTTCTTGCAGACTGGCAACTCTGGCGGCTTCTTGCAGACTGGCAGCTCTGGCAGCTCCATGCAGACTGGCAGCTCTGGCAGCTCCTTGCAGACTGGCAGCTCCTTGCAGACTGGCAGCTCCTTGCAGACTGGCTGCTCCATGCAGACTGGCAGCTCTGGCTGCTCCATGCTGACTGACGGCTCTGGCTGCTCCATGCAGACTGGCAGCTCTGGCTGCTCCATGCAGACTGGCAGCTCTTGCTGCTCCATGCAGACTGGCAGCTCTGGCTGCGCTGAACAGGCAGGAGACTCCGGCAGCGCTGGAGAGGAGGAAGGCTCTGGCAGCGCTAAACAGGCGGGAGACTCCGGCAGCGCTGGACAGACGAAGCGTGGTGCTGGCACTGGTGGTACTGGGCCGAGGACACGCACAGGAAGCCTGGTGCGGGGAGCTGCCACCGGAGGGCTGGTGTGTGGAGGTGGCACAGGATGGGCTGGACCGTGAAGGTGTACTGGAGATCTTGAGAGCAGGGCTGGCACAGGACGTGCAAGGCTAGGGAGGTGCACAGGAGGCCTGGTGCGTGAGGCTGGCACAATCTTCACCAGCCGACTAACACGCACCTCAGGATGAGTATGGAGAGCTGACCCAGGTGCCATCAAATCCCGACACGCTCCGTCGGGTGAATTCCATGCTTAAAGCACCAACACAGCAACTCCCTCATAACTCTCTCCTCCAATTTCCCCATTAACTCCTTCAGTCTCTGCTTCGCTCACCTCCAACACCGGCTCTGGTTCTGGTCTCCTCCTTGGCTCCTCACGATAAACAGGGGGAGTTGGCTCAGGTCTGACTCCTGACTCTGCCACACTCTCCCTGAGCCCCCCCCCCCCAGAAATTTTTGGGGCTGTCTCTCGGGCTTCCTTCCGCGCCGCCGTGCTTGTCTCTCCAACTCCATTCTCCTATATCCCTTTTCGCACTGCTCCAGCGAATCCCAGGCGGGCTCCGGCACTCTCCCTGGGTCGACCGCCCACCTGTCTATTTCCTCCCAAGTCGTATACTCCAAAGTCGTATACTTTGTTGCTCCGGCTGCCGCTGCCTGTCACCACGCCGCTTGGTCCTGTTGTGGTGGGTGATTCTGTTACGGTTTTCTATGTGCGAAGGAGAGTCGGACCAAAATGCGGCGCGTAGATTACGATCCATGTTTAATAAACAAAAGTAAACACGAATCAAATACAAAAACAACAAACGTAACGAAAACCGAAACAGCCTATACTGGTGTAAATTAACACAGAACAGGGACAAAAGGACAATCACCCGCGAAACACTCAAAGAATGTCTGCCTAAATATGGTTCCCAATCAGAGACAACGATAAACACCTGCCTCTGAGAGCCACTTCAGACAGCCATAGATTCACCTGGAACACCCCACTAAGCTATCATCCCAATACATGTGAAAAAAAAACAATACAAAACACACCACATACATAAACCCATGTCACACCCTGGCCTGACCAAATAAATGAAGAAAACACAAAATACTTAGCCTGAAGGGGCTACAGGTTCCCAACTGGGAACACCCCCCCCCCCCCGTTCAGCTCAAACGGTGGCGCAGGGATAGCAAAAATATTCTTAAAAATATTTAACCTCCACACATTAACAAGTCCAATAGCTTGAATGAAAGATAAACACCTTGTTCATCTACCCAACGTGTCAGAATTTTAAAATGTTTTACAGCGAAAACATAGCACATATTTATGTTAAACCACCACTAGGAAAGCATACAATATGTAGCCACATTGCTATGCAAAATAGCACAATCACAAACGCAGGATTAAAAGAAAAATAATTCACTAACCTTTTGAAAATCTTCATCAGATGACAGTAATAGCACATGTTACACAGTACATTTATGTTTTTTTCAATAATATGCAATTTATATCCATAAATCTCCGTTTACATTGAGCCATGTTCAAAAAATGCAGCAGAAATGTCCGGAGAAATTATAAATAGCTCCGGCAGCTAACGCCAGATAACAGCAATAAACATCATAAACTTTGACTAAATATACATGTTCTACATATATTTAGAAAGATACACTTCTTCTTAATTCAAACTCTGTGATACATTTATTTTTAACGTTACAGAATTCGTTCACTATTCAATAATCTGAGACGGCGCTCATGCATTAGCATTATTTCTCTACTATGTTGGAGTCGACAAAAATACAATTTTATAACATAAATATTCCCTTACCTTTGATGGTCTTCGACAAGAATGTCGTGGAAGGAGTTATACTTACCTAATATAACGTTTGGTTGCTATTGGTGTGTCTTTGTATTAGCAAATGCTAACATCTTCAGGTGAATTACCCCAAAAAGGACTTCTGATCACGAAAATTGCGCATCAAAACTTCAAATTTACATATTATATGTCGACTAAACTGGTCAATCTAAGTGCAGAATCAAGCTTTAGGATGTTTTTAACGTACAAAACAATTGGCGATTAAATCAAACATAACGAACTCTCCTCAAGCAAGCTGGAACAAAAAGACCCTTTTCACAGAGCGCGCACCTGAAAACTCGTGACACCTCAGTATTTTGCCCGCCAAGCAGTCAAAGCTCGTGCTATTTCCTCCGTTCCACGTCTCATTGAAAGACGAGAGCGCGCTGAAGAAATAGAAACTGTTCCCAGATCCGTAGCTGGTTGGGAAGGGTGGGGGCGATGACTTCAAAGTTGGAGCAACTTTCTTAGGAGAGAGAGAAAGTTTGGGAGAATGGCTGCCCTGTGAGTTCTGCTTTACATACAGACATAATTTGAACGGTTTTAGAAGCTTTAGAGTGTTTTCTATTCAATAATAATTATTATATGCATATATTACCAATTTTAGACAGTTTTTTTTAGTTTACTCTGGGAACACAATTCATCCAAAGGGGGCAGTATTGTCCCGAGCCTCAACAGGCTAATTAGACCAGGGCGTGACACTGGGTTGCCAATTACATACGTACTTTCCAGAAATGGACAAAACAAAGCACTCTGCATTCGTTATCCCTTTCATGCCCTGTCTCCAGTCCACTTATCGATATCTGAACAAGAGAGCCACATTGAAATTGCAACCAGCAGTTCTGTGAAAATGTAATTTAATTCGTAGCCACTGCCAGATTGCCAGATAGGGCTGCGTTCAGGATTTCTTGCCTTGGCAAATTGTGAAGTTAAGACACTGATGCCCTTTGTAAACACGTACCTATGTGAGAGTGGATTCTTAGCCCTCACTAGCATGAAAACGAAATACTGGCAGCTGGGGTGAAAGAGGAGTGATTATGATAGAGGAATTTTACAGCAATTGTGCAGCAATTTCATCAGGTAACAGAAAGTCAGAGTCCCGAGTGGGGGAACAAACAGTCTGTCCCACAGTTGGGTAAAGAAAGTTTGTGGTCAACAAAGTATGCAGGAGTCATGAGGCAAATAGCAAAATGCACAATATACACTGCTCAAAAAAATTAAGGGAACACTAAAATAACACATCCTAGATCTGAATGACTAAAATTTTCTTTACATAGTTGAATGTGCTGACAACAAAATCACACAAAAATGATCAATGGAAATCAAATTTATCAACCCATGGAGGTCTGGATTTGGAGTCACACTCAAATTTAAAGTGGAAAACCACACTACAGGCTGATCCAACTTTGATGTAATGTCCTTAAAACAAGTTAAAATGAGGCTCAGTAGTGTGTGTGGCCTCCACGTGCCTGTATGACCTCCCTACAATGCCTGGGCATGCTCCTGATGTGGTGGCGGATGGTCTCCTGAGGGATCTCCTCCCAAACCTGGACTAAAGCATCCGCCAACACCTGGACAGTCTGTCGTGCAACGTGGCGTTGGTGGATGGAGCGTGACATGATGTCCCAGATGTGCTCAATTGGATTCAGGTCTGGGGAACGGGTGGGCCAGTCCATAGCATCAATGCTTTCGTCTTGCAGGAACTGCTGACACACTCCAGCCACATGAGGTCTAGCATTGTCTTGCATTAGGAGGAACCTAGGGCCAACCGCACCAGCATATGGTCTCACAAGGGGTCTGAGGATCTCATCTCGGTACCTAATGGCAGTCAGGCAACCTTTGGCGAGCACATGGAGGGCTGTGCTGCTCCCCAAAGAAATGCCACCCCACACCATGACTGACCCACCGCCAAACCGGTCATGCTGGAGGATGTTGCAGGCAGCAGAATTTTCTCCACGGCATCTCCAGATTGTTACGTCTGTCACATGTGCTCAGTGTGAACCTGCTTTCCCCTGTGAAGAGCACAGGGCGCCAGTGGAGAATTTGTCAATCTTGGTGTTCTCTGGCAAATGCCAAACGTCCTGCACGGTGTTGGGCTGTAAGCACCACCCCCACCTGTGAACGTTGGGTCCTCATACCACCCTCATGGAGTCTGTTTCTGACCGTTTGAGCAGACACATGCACATTTGTGGCCTGCTGGAGGTCATTTTGCAGGGCTCTGGCAGTGCTCCTCCTGCTCCTCCTTGCACAAAGGCGGAGGTAGCGGTCCTGCTGCTGGGTTGTTGCCCTCCTGCGGCCTCCTCCATGTCTCCTGATGTACTGGCATGTCTCCTGGTAGCGCCTCCATGCTCTGGACACTACGCTGACAGACACAGCAAACCTTCTTGCCACAGCTCGCATTGATGTGCCATCCTGGATGAGCTGCACTACCTGAGCCACTTGTGTGGGTTGTAGACTCCGTCTCATGCTACCACTAGAGTGAAAGCACCGCGAGCATTCAAAAGTGACCAAAACATCAGCCAGGAAGCATAGGAACTGAGAAGTGGTCTGTGGTTACCACCTGCAGAACCACTCCTTTATTGGGGGTGTCTTACTAATTGCCTATAATATCCACCTGTTGTCTATTCCATTTGCACAACAGCATGTGAAATGTATTGTCAATCAGTGTTGCTTCCTAAGAGGACAGTTTGATTTCACAGAAGTGTGATTGACTTGGAGTTACATTGTGTTATTTAAGTGTTCCCTTTATTTTTTTGAGCAGTGTATATTTTTTTAAACATAACAACTTGGGGCTAGCCATTGTAAGTTCAGAGTCACTCGTCCCAACAGTGCATGAGTGCTGGAGGCGAGTGAAAGCTCGGGAGAGAGGGGTGCATGTGGTGGGGTACCTGTACCAGACAGGGGAGGCAGGCCAGGGCAGACAGTGAAGAGATTGCCAGGTGGAATCCAAGTAGCAGTGCAGCAGGCAATGGGAGTAGGTGTCACACTCACTTGGGAGACGATTTTATTTCTGGAGGTAGATTTCTTGTAGAAAATGCCAGTGAATGGTCTTTGAAAAACAGGAGAGGGCTTCAGAGGATGCTTAAAATACTCCTGCCACTTCCTGGACCCAAAGGCCTTGACACCTTTTACTTCACACCTTAGTGCTCATTGAATTTGTATCTTGTCTGTCCTTGCAAGTCTGGGAGCTCAGTTCCAGGTCAGATGGGGTCCTCAGGTCTCAGCTGTTTGTTTGCTAGCTTCTAGTGACTCCACATCCCGGGTCCGGGAGTGTAATCATCGCCTGACACTAATTAGCATAACGCAACGGACATAAATCTTCCTAGAAAATCTTCCTATTCATGAAAATCACAAGTGAAATATATTGGAACACAGCTTAGCCTTTTGTTAATCACCCTGTCATCTCAGATTTTCAAAATATGCTTTACAGTCAAACCTAGACAAGCATTTGTGTAAGTTTATCATAGACTAGCATAGCATTATGCTTTGCTAGCAGCAGGCAACCTTGTCACGAAAATCAGAAAAGCAATCAAATTAAATCGTTTACCTTTGATGAAATTCAGATGTTTTCACTCACGAGACTCCCAGTTAGATAGCCAAAATATTCCCAAAATATTATTTTTGTTGGCGAAATAGCTCTGTTTGTTCTTCACGTTTGGCTGAGAAATCGCCCGGACATTGCAGTCACGAAAACTGAGAAAAATATTCCAAATTAGCTCCATAATATCGACAAACATGGCAAACGTTGTTTATAATCAATCCTCAAGGTGTTTTTCTAATATCTATTCAATAATATATCCGTCGGGACAATTAGTTTTTCAGTAGGACCGATTGGAGTAATGGCTACCTCTGTATTTTACCCGAGTCACCCTGGGAGCCATCATGTGACCACTTACGCAATGTAGCCGCCTACGGCTTTTCTTCAACATAAATGCGTAAAACTATGTCACAATGCTGTAGAGACCTTGGGGAATAAGTAGAAAGCGCAAGCTGGTTGATAGCACATTCACAGCTCAATAGGGACTCATTGGAACGCAGCGCTTTCAAAATATGGGGCACTTCCGGATTGGATTTTTCTCAGGCTTTCGCCTGCAACATCAGTTCTGTTATACTCACAGACAATATCTTTACAGTTTTGGAAACATTAGAGTGTTTTCTAACCAAAACGGTCAATTATATGCATATTCTAGCATCTTGTCCTGACAAAATATCCCGTTTAAAACGGGAACGTTATTTTTTCCAAAAATGAAAATACTGCCCCTAGAGTCGCAACAGGCAGTGGCACCCTCCGTATAGATCCAACTTTCATCTATCCTATCCTTTTGTAAAAAAACCTGTTGAACAATTTGAGAACTATTATTGATTATTATTATATTATTATTTGTGCCCTGGTCCTATTAGAGCTCTTTGTTACTTCCCACAAGCTGGGTTGTGACAAAAACTTACACTCATTCTGATATTTAATAAATGTATCGTATAGTGTGTGTGTGTGTGTGTGTGTGTGCGGTAGGCTTACAACGATGGCAAAAAAACAACATTTGAGAGTGTGCTGGCTCTGGTGCTGGAGGGGTTACGCAGCTGGAGGTTGAATGTTTGAAGGGGTACGGGACTTTAAAAAGTTTAAGAACCACTGATTTAGACAATACTTTGTGGATGCTACCATGATTCCAGATAATCCTAAAGGAATCAGGAATCATGATGAGTGAGAAAGTTAAGAGGGTCATAGATCATACCTCCAAGACATGCAAAACTCCCTTGTTATTAGTAATGATGAGAGGTTAGCATGTCTTGGGAGTGTGATCTTTGATTCATTAAGGATAATTCGTAATCATGCTGGCATCCACATTAATGTAGAACTGTTTAGAACTGTGGTCTCCAACAGGTAGATTGCGAGCTAAATGTAGCTCGCAACTAACTTATGAATAGCTGTACATGCATTTTTTTGTATTTGTTCAATCGCAAACTGTCATAAACTTAAAGCTCCCAGCTACTATCCACTCAAATCCACATTGACATTAACCCACCACTGGTTAACCACTATTGGCATAAAAAAATATATAAATGAAACACAATATCTGCCAATTAATTTCCAGAAAATTTGTCCAATTTCCTTGTTTTTTTTGTCAAGACCTCAAAAATGGTCAAAATGGTCTTCTGATGTGATTTAAGTATTGACATGTACTCAGAATATACATGTTTGTTGTTTCTCTATGGATACTTGTAATTTTGAGAGGAAAAAAACAGAGATAAAAAGTCTAAAAAGCAGGAAAAATACAAAACAGAGAAAACCACATTCGGGAAATTACAAAATATAACTTTATGGGGCCTGTCATGCCAAATACTGTTTATTAACCATTATTTTACCAGGCATATTGACAGAATTTACATCTCTTGTACACCAAGGACACTGGACGAGTTGCAGGGTAGAAGAGTGTCACGCCCTGGTCGAAATATATTATGTTTATTCGGTCAGGCCAGCGTGTGACATGGGTTATTGTGGTGTGTTTTTGTCTTGGGGTTTTGTGGGATGTCTAGCATTAGTCTATGGCTGCCTGAGGCGGTTCTCAATCAGAGTCAGGTGATTATCGTTGTCTCTGATTGGGAACCATATTTAGGCAGCCATATTCTTTGTGTGTTTCGTGGGTGATTGTCCTTAGTGTCCTTATTCCTGTCGCTGTGTTAGTTTACACTAGTATAGGCTGTTTCGGTTTTCGTTACGTTCATTACGTTCTTTGTTTTGTAGTATTTGTATTGATTCGTGTTTACGTTTGTTGATTAAACATGGATCGCAATCTACACGCTGCATTTTGGTCTGACTCTCCTTCACCGCATGAAAACCGTTACAAGGAGAAGACTGTGCCCATTTGAAAGATGTAAAAATAATGTGTAGCTCGCAACATAAAAAATGGATTAACCATAGCTCTAATGCTAGAAAATGTTGGACGTATTATATTCTTATTTACAATAAAAGTGACTCCAAAATGACACAACATATTATTTACCATTAATTTCTATTGGGCACAAAATAAATCTGAAGCACAACCAAAACGAACTGCAAATGCCTTCAATCAAAATCAAAAATACATTTTTGGACCAACGGGTAAAATAATTGTATAGATACCTCTCCAATGGTCAAAACCTTATGTCTCCATCATAATCTATTCAACAGTTATTGTAGTTTTTACCCTTGTAGGATTATCACATTTTAAAACCTTTTTTTTTCTTTAACTAGGCAAGCCAGTTAAGAACAAATTCTTACTTACAATAACAGCCTACTGGGGAATAGTGGGTTAACTGCCTCATTCGAGGGCAGAATGACAGATTTTTACCTTGTCAGCTCGGGGATTCGATCCAGCAACCTTTCAGTAACTGGCCGAACGCTCTAACTAATAGCCTACCTGCCGCCTGGGGTAACTAAATCAAGTAGTCAAAAATAGGATTATGTCAGCCAGGCTGGACACTATGAGAGAATTAAGGCTAGCTGACAGGCTCACTGTTTAACACGTCATCTTTCTTCTCGAATCTGGAGGACATAAACCATTATAGGAGTTAAGATAGATATTGATTTTGAGACATTTTAGTGTGCAGTTTTCATATTGTGGAATTCCTGTTCTTAAAGTTAAAAATATCAAAAACACGCAAACCTCTGAAATGTCAACGGAGCACTGAGCGTACTGCAAGTGGGCTGTACTCCAAGCGGGCTGTCATGTGCCTTTTACTGAGGAGTGGCTTTCGTCTGGCCACTCTAGAATAAAATGCCTGATTGGTGGAGTGCTGCAGAGATGGTTGTCCTTTAGGAAGTTTCCCCCATCTCCACAGAGGAACTCTAGAGCTCTGTCAGAGTGACCATCGGGTTCTTGGTCACCTCCCTGACCAAGGCCTTTCTCCTCCGATTGCTCAGTTTGGCCAGGCTGCGAGCTCTTGGAAGTCTTGATGGTTCCAAATTTCTTCCATTTAAGAATGATGGATCCCACTGTGTCATTCCTGACCCTCAATGCTGCAGAAATGTTTTGGTACCTTTCCCCAGATCTGTGCCTCGACACAATCCTGTCTCGGCGCTCTACGGACAATTGCTTCAACCTCGTGGCTTGGTTTTTGTTCTGACATGCATTGTCAACTGTGGGACCTTATATAGACAGGTGTGTGCTTTTCCAAATAATTTCCAAAAAATTGAATTTACCACAGGTGGACTCTAATCATGTTGTCGAATTGAATACCTTTTTTTTTTACTTATGTAAAAAAGGTAATTTAAAAAATAGTTTTTATACATTAGCAAAAAAGCTTTTTCCACTATGCGTTATAGTGTATTGTGTGTAGATTGATGAGGAAATTGTTTTATTTAATCCATTTTAGAATAAGGCTGTAATGTAACAAAGTTGAAAAAGTCAAGGGGTGTGAAAAGTTTTAAAATACACTGTATATGATAACGGTGCATTTCTATGTTTTGTAGTGAGGACGATAAGTGTTTCCAATGACGTCATCGGTTTGCATCGTATGGTTTTGACCAATTGTGAGTAGGCATTGTCAACCATGCTGAACAAAAATATAAACGCAACATGTTGGTCCCATGTTTCATCAGCTGAAATAAAAATGCTCTATATGCCCAAAAACATTGCTCTCAAATTTGTTTACATCCCTGTTTGTGAGCGTTTCTCATTTGCCGAGATAATCCATCCACCTGACAGGTGAGGTATATCAAGAAGCTGATTAAATAGCATGATCACTTGAAAATCTATGACAAGACATGAAAAATGGCTGTCTAGTAATGATCAATAACCAACTTGACAGAGCTTGAAGAATTTTAAAAATAATAATGTGGAAATATTGTGCAAGACCATTAGAGAATTACCCCAAAAGACTCACAGTTGTAGTTGCTGCCCAAGGTGATTCTAACATGTATTGATCCGGGGGTGTGAATATTATGTAAATTAATATCTGTATTTCCTTTTCAATAAGTTGCTACATTTTCTAAAAATATGTTTTCACTGTCATTATGGGGCATTGTGTGTAGATGGGTGAGAGAAAAACATGTATTTAATCCGTTTAGGGGGGGGGGGGTTGTGTGTAAGTGGAGAGTCTCCAGTGAAACTAAATTAGTCCAGGAGTAATACTTACTGGAACTGAAGCTTGAGGGTTGATGTAATCTGAAAGTGGTTGACAGAGACTGGACTGTAGTTTGAAGGATGCAGACATTGGCTGGGCTCTGAATGCAGCTGACAGAGGTTGGACTGAACTGAACTAACTTTGAAGGAGGCAGACAGTGCAGACGGTGGCTGGGCTTTGAGTGCAGATGACAGCGGCTGGACTGGAGTTTTCTATGAGGCAGAGACTAGCTGGACTCTGAAGATGGCTGACAGAGACTGGACTTGACCTTTCTAGGTGGCAGACAGTGATGGGCTCTGAAGGTGGCTGACAGAGGCTGGACTGGTCTCAAATAAATTATCCCCAAAAATATTTAGCGGATGTCACATACTGACTATGCGTTTGCAGATTTTTGTCTGCTCTAACTTGTCCAACCTTTCCTGGTGAACATTCGTCAGTCTCTTCTGTGTCATTGATGTTCTGAGACATGTTTTTCGCTGTGCTGTCCTGTTCTGTGCCAATTGTAATTTTCCCTCTTTGTAGCACCTGACCACATGACTGGACAGTATTCCGGGTGCGACAAAACTAGGGCCTGTAGATCCTGCCTTGTTGATAGTTATGTTAAGAAGGCAGAGCAGCTCTTTATTATGGACAGACCTCTCCCTATCTTAGCTACTGTTGGATCAATTGTAAGTAAGCATTTGTTAGTAAGCATTTCACTGTAAGGTCTACACCTGTTGTATTCGGTGCATGTGACAATTTGTTTTTGATTTGATCAATATGTTTTGACCATGATAGTTTACAATCTAGGGTTACTCCAAGCAGTTTATTCTCCTCAACTTGCTCAATTTCCATATTATTCATTTCAAGATTTAGTAGAGGTTTAGGGTTAAGTGAATGATTTATCCCAACTACAAGACTTTTAGTTTTTGAAATATTTAGGAGTAACTTATTTCTTGCCACGCATTCTGCAACTGACTGCAGCTCTTTGATAAGTGTTGCAGTGATTTCACTTGCTGTGATAGCTGACGTGTACAGTGTTGAGTCATCAGCATACATAGAAACACAGGCTTTACTCACCAAGAAGTCTCACCAAGGTTTCTACTTGCTTGAATATACTTCTCACCTCTGGTACCATGTTCTTGATAATGTTAACCGCCAGCAGGTGCTGAATGTGTAGTTAGACTAAAGCATGACTAGCTGCACCAGCTCCCAAGTCGCAAAGCAGTCTAAGGCACTGTATCTCAGTGGTAGAGGAGTCACTACAAACCCTGGTCCGATACCAGGCTGTATCACAACCTGCCGTGATTGGGAGTCCCATAGGGCGGCGCACAATTTGCCCAGCGTCATCCGGGTTAGGGTTTAAACCTGACTTAAATAAAGGTTTAATGAAAAACCTGTAACGCCCTGGGCTCCAACTCTAGGTACTGGCTGACCACACTATCAATTTCTCCAAAGATTTCTCCAAAGACCTCATGGACATGAGGCTCAGCAGGGCCTGAGAAACATTTCAGAGGGCGGCGGATGTGTGGCCTCTGAATAGGCAACAGGTCCAAGGAAGGGATCATTTGAGTTGACAAATTGACTTATACAGTGAGCCAGACAGACAGTGAACAATGTCCTGTGTTACTGGCTAACCTATTAAGTTTACTTTAAAAGGACACATTTACAGAATTAGCCATTTTCACGATTCTATATTCATTGTGATTCGATGTTCCAAAGATATTGGGAAAGGGGATATCTAAATGTGTCTTCTGCAATGAACACAACCCAGATGAATCAGAGTAGTGGGGGGCTGCCTTAACACCTAAGGAGCAGTTGTTTTGGGGGTAAACTGCCATGCTCAAGGGTAGGACTGCAGAATTTTTCACCTTGCTGGCTTGGGGACTTGAACCACCAACTGTTCGTTACTGGCCCAACACTCTTAACCACTAGGCTATCAGCTTCCCATGTGTCTGCTGCAGAGAGACAAGAGAGCCATGAGAACAAGTTCTGATCAGTTGTGGAAATAAAAGTGTTGAAAACATTCCTATTCATAAAGCAGATTGAGAACAAGCAATTGACAAGCACATTGTAAATGTATGGCCTAGTTCTTTCTCCGGGTTAATAACCTGGGTGAAAAAGTAGATAAGATAGGGCCTGTGGTTCTGTTTTGGTATCATTTCGGTATTGAATATCAAGTATTTTGATACTAAACCTGGTATCGGTATCAAAGTCAAAATGTTGGTATTGTGACAACACTACTTGGCAGGTAGCCCAACTCTGGCCTCCTCATTTACATGCCATATAAGAAGTTCACCACTGTCATTCAATAATGGCAAGAAAAACAACAGAAGGTAATAGGAAATTCTGCAACTCTTGGAGGACAGTAGAACTTGAAAGAAGAGCATATTTATTGCAAAAATGTAAATTGGATATTTCAGCTCTTGGCATTCATCAAGGTATTTCATGAACAGATGTTCACATTAGACTTCACATGTGTAACTTGATTGTGCAACACTCATCTCATATGTATTCTTTATTTTATTTTTTTACCACTATTTCTCCCCAAATTCACAATAGGTAGCTACAGTCTTGTCTCATTGCTGCAACTCCAGTACGGACTCGGGAGAGGCGAAGGTTGAGAGCCGTGCATCCTCCGAAACATGACCCAACCAAGACGCACTGCTTCTTGACACAATGCCCGCTTAGTCCAAAAGCCAGCCACCCCAATGTGTCAGAGGAAACACTGTACACCTGGCGACCGTGTTAGCATGCACATGCATGGACCACCACAGGAGTCGCTAGAAAGCAATGGAACAAGGACATCCCTGCATCGCCCCATGCGTCTCCGGTCTCAGCCGGCTGCGACAGAGACGGGATTCGAAACCAGGATCTCTAGCGGCACAGCTAGCACTGCTGTATAGCACTGCATTCTATCTTATTGTACTGTATCTTAGTCTATTCAACTGACTTTTCTTGTCCAAATATAAAAAAATCTTAATTCCTTTCCTTTAAATTGTGTGTATTGTTATATATTACTGCACTGTTGGAGCTAGAAACACAAGCGTTTCGCTACACCCACAATAACATCTGCTAAACATGTGTATGTGACAAATAAAATTTGATTTGAGACTTGCACGTTATGTGCAAATGTTTGTGTGATTATTTTATTTTATTTTTGATCATCTTAAATATTGGACAGATTCTATCAATGTACTTGTCTGCATAATTTCCAATCCCCCATATATTTTTGGGGTAAATAAATATATATATATAATATATATATATATATATATACACAGTGGGGAGAACAAGTATTTGCTACACTGCCAATTCTGCAAGTTTTCCAACTTACAAAGCATGTAGAGGTCTGTAATTTCTATCGTAGGTACACTTCAACTGTGAGAGATGGAATCTAATACAAAAATCCAGAAAATCACTGTGTGATTTTTAAGTAATTCATTTGCATTTTATTGCATGACATAAGTATTTGATACATCAGAAAAGCATAATTTAATATTTGGTACAGAAACCTTTGTTTGCAATTACAGAGATCATACATTTCCTGTAGTTCTTGACCAGGTGTGCACACACTGCGTTAGGGATTTTGGCCCACTCCTCCATACAGACCTTCTCCAGATCCTTCAGGTTTCGGGGCTGTGCTCTTACTGAGGGAAGGAGGTTGTTGGCCAAGATCTCGCGATACATGGCCCCATCCATCCTCCCCTCAATGCAGTGTAGTCGTCCTGTCCCCTTTGCAGAAAAGCATCCCCAAAGAATGATGGTTCCACCACCATGCTTCACGGTTGGGATGGTGTTCTTGGGGTTGTACTCATCCTTCTTCTTCCTCCAAACACGGCGAGTGGAGTTTAGACCAAAAGCTCTTTTTTTCTCATCAGACCACATGACCTTCTCCCATTCCTCCTCTAGATCATCCAGATGGTCATTGGCAAACTTCAGACTGGCCTGGACATGCGCTTGCTTGAGCATCTTGGGGACCTTGCGTGTGCTGCAGGATTTTAATCCATGACGGCGTAGTGTGTTGCTAATGGTTTTCTTTGAGACCGTGGTCCCAGCTATCTTCAGGTCATTGACCAGGTCCTGCCATGTAGTTCTGGGTTGATCCCTCACCTTCTTCATGATCATTGATGCCCCACAAGGTGAGATCTTGCATGGAGCACCAGACCGAGGGTGATTGACCGTCATCTTGAACTTCTTCCATTTTCTAATAATGCACCAACAGTTCTTGCCGTCTCACCAAGCTGCTTGCCTATTGTCCTGTAGCCCATCCCAGCCTTGTGCAGGTCTACAATTTAACACTGATGTCCTTACACAGCTCTCTGGTCTTGGCCATTGTGGAGAGATTGGAGTCTGTTTGATTGAGTGTGTGTGAACGGACATGTGTCTTTTATACAGGTAACGAGTTCAAACAGGTGCAGTTAATACAGGTAATGAGTAGAGAACAAGAGGGCTTCTTAAAGAAAACTAATAGGTCTGTGAGAGCTGGAAATCTTACTGGTTGGTGATGATCAAATACTTATGTCATGCAATAAAATGCAAATTAATTACTTAAAAATCATACAATATGATTTTCTGGATTTTTGTTTTAGAGTCTGTCTCTCACAGTTGAAGTGTACCTATGATAAAAAATTACAGACCTCTACATGCTTTGAAAGTAGGAAAACCTGCAAAATCGTCAGTGTGTCAAATCCTTGTTCTCCCCACTGTACAGTATCTCTTAACACCAACCATATTGGATTTCTATTTGCCATATATTTTTCAACTGTGCTGTGATGCTGCAAATGTACTGAACTGTTTTATTCTCATAGTTTCTACAGAGTGTAAATTAAAGAAACATTTTCGCTTAAATAACTATTATATTATTGATTGATTGACTATGAATTTTCAAAATCACCCAGTATTGCTATCTGCAGCATTAGTTTTAGGTAAATGTTGCAATTCTTCAGCCATTCCTGGACCTGTGACCAAAAACGAGCTACATATGAACATTAAATGTTTGTGTGTTTGTGTGTGAAAGTGAGTGAGTGTGCACGTTTGCGCATATGAGAAAAAAGTAATTTGCTTTGAATCTGCGAAACAGATGAAGACCTTACCAATGTGTGGTGTGTTATAATTTACCCGAAAACACCATCCACAATACACACAAGAGACAAGATAATTAGGCTAGCCAATGTCAGCAACATTTTATATATATAGTATATTATCAAATACATTGACTGTCAATCTAAAAAGTGTTCTTGATTGTGCCAACTGTGTGTGTACATTGTGTGTGTTTGTGTGTCTGTGTGTATTCATCCTTAGATGGTTATGTTTATAATTTGCTGGCAAGTGTGGCAACATAATGCCTCTTTCTAAAACATTAGCGAGATTTCCATAATGTTGCAATATCTAACATACTCCAGGAAAGCACCTGCGTGTGCAGGCTTTAACACACCACATTGTAAAAAATCTGTTGCTCAACATGACCTTTATCAGCTGACTGATCTTTAGGCAAGGCTAGCTACACCCAGTAGCTATCCCTTCTTTTTCAAGGCCTCTGCAATCCACCCTGGCATGCTGTCAATTAACTTTTGGGCCACATCCTGACTAATGGCAGCCCATTCTTGCATAATCAATGCTTGGAGTTTATCAGAATGTGTGGGGTTTTGTTTGTCTACCTGCTTCTTGAGGATTGACCTCAAACTCTCAAATGGGATTAAATTCTTCGATATAGGGGGAGCTCTTTTAAGTTTTTGATAAAAAAACGTTCCTGTTTTAAACAAGATATTTTGTCATGAAAAGATGCTCGACTATGCATATAATTAACAGCTTTGGAAAGAAAACACTCTGACGTTTCCAAAACTGCAAAGATATTGTCTGTGAGTGCCCCAGAACTAATGCTACAGGCGAAACCAAGATGAAATTTCATACAGGAAATGCCCCAGATTTTGAATGCGATGTGTTCCAATGTCTCTTTATATGGCTGTGAATGTGCCAGGAATGAGCCTACACTTTCTGTCGTTTCCCCAAGGTGTCTGCAGCATTGTGACGTATTTGTAGACATATCATTGGAAGATTGACCATAAGAGACTACATTTACCAGGTGTCCGCTTGGTGTCCTCCGTCGAAATTATTGCGCAATCTCCAGCTGCGTCCACTTTTCAAATTAGTTTCAGAGGCGAAAGGCAAATGCCACAAATGATTTATCATCGAATAGATATGTGAAAAACACCTTAAGGATTGATTCTAAACAACGTTTGCCATGTTTCTGTCGATATTATGGAGTTAATTTGGAAAAAAGTTTGGCGTTGTAATGACTGAATTTTCGGGGGGTTTTCTAAGCCAAACGTGATGAACAAAACGGAGCGATTTCTCCTACACAAATAATCTTTTTGGAAAAACAACATTTGCTATCTAACTGAGAGTCTCCTCATTGAAAACATCCATTCTTCAAAGGTAAATTATTTTATTTGAATGTTTTTCTTGTTTTTGTGAAAATGTTGCCTGCTGAATGCTAGGCTTAATGCTATGCTAGCTATCAATACTCTTACACAAATGCTTGTGTAGCTATGGTTGAAAAGCATATTTTGAAAATCTGAGATGACAGTGTTGTTAACTTCTTGAAACTCCCCATCCCGGATCCGGGTTTGTGACTAAAGCCTCAGGCTCATTAGCATAACGCAATGTTGACGATTTCTGAAAATCGCAAATAAAATGAAAATAATGCGTCTGCTCTCAAGCTTAGCCTTTTCTTAACAACACTGTCATCTCATATTTTCAAAATATGCTTTTGAACCATAGAAATTGACTAATTTGTGTAAGAGTATGCAAAGCTAGCATAGCATTTTGAGTAGCATTTAGCACGCAACATTTTCACAAAAACCAGATAACCAAATAAATAAAATCATTTACCTTTGAAGAGCTTCTGATGTTTTCAATGAGGAGACTCTCAGTTACATACCAAATGCGCAGTTTTTCCTGAAAGCGTCTGTGTGTCTGTGTCTGGCTACCGAAACGAACCGAAAATTCAGTCACCTACAACGTAAAACTTTTTCCGGATTAACTACATAATATCGACCGAAACATGGCAAACGTTGTTTGGAATCAATCCTCAAGGTGTTTTTTCACATATCTCTTCATTGATATGCAGTTCGTGGAAGCTTGCTTTCCTCTCTGTATCCCATGGAAAAATACTGGCAGGTGACTTTTGTGCACCAATTTCGGCGCAGGACACCGGGCGGACACCTGGTAAATGTGGACTCTTATGGTTAATCTTCCAATGATCTGCCTACAAATACGTCACAATGCTGCAGACACCTTGGGGAAACGACAGAAAGGGCAGGCTCATTCCTCTCGCATTCACAGCCATATAAGGAGACAATGGAAAACAGAGCCTCAAAAATCCTGCTCATTTCCTGGATGCCATCTCATCTTGGTTTTGCCTGAAGCTCACATTCTAGGGCACGCACAGAGAATATCTTGGTAGTTCTGGACACGTCAGAGTGTTTTCTTTCGAAAGCTATCAATTATATGCATAGTCAGGCATCTTTTTGTGACAAAATATCTTGTTTAAAACGGGAACGTTTTTCATCCAAAAATGAAATAGCGCCCCCATAGATGTAAGAGGTTAAGTAGCTTGGTCACAAAAATCAGAAAAGCAATCAAATTAATCGTTTGCCTTTGATGATCTTCGGATGTTTTTACTCACGAGACTCCCAGTTACACAATAAATGTTCCTTTTGTTCCATAAAGATTATTTTTATATCCAAAATACCTCAGTTTGTTTGGCGCGTTATGTTCAGAAATCCAGAGGAAAGAGCGGTCACAACAACGCATACAAATTCCAAATAGTATCCGTAATGTCCACAGAAACATGTCAAACGTTTTTTATAATCAATCCTCAGGTTGTTTTTAAAATATATAATCGATAATATATCAACCGCAACTGTCTTTTGCAGTAGGAGAGGGAAAGGCAATGGCTGCCCAAACTCTGTTGCTGCGTTGAGGTGGATCAGGGAATCGCCCACAGCAAGAGCGACATCATTGATATATACAGAGAAAAGATTCGGCCCGAGAATTGAACCCTGTGGTACCCCAATATGTGTTATCTGTAGAATTTAAGCTGTATAGAAGCTGAAGCAGTTCATTATAGTAAGAATAGTTCTGATTAATTGAGTAGGCTGCTATACACCGAGTGTACAAAACATTAGGAACACCTGCCCTTTCCATGACATTGTCTGACCAGGTTAATCCAGGTGAAAGCTATGATCTCTTGTGGCAAAATCCTGCACGGAGCCTCTACCTTGCGCTGCCACTTTAAGAGCTCATCAGCAGTCAGGAAGGATAAAATAAAGATAGCTCTTCCAATCTCATTCCCAGACACTTCCGCCCAACTGCGATGAAGGTCTGGTGGACCAACGCATCAAACGTGGCTGTCATTAGTTAGGGTTAGGTTTAAATTCACATTTTAAGAATATAAATTGTGGACATTTAGTCATAATTACAACTTGGGGCTGCCGAGTGGCGCAGCGTTCTAGGGCACTGCAGCTCAGTGCTAGAGGTGTCATTACCGACACCCTGATTCAATTCCAGGCTGTATCACAACCAGCTGTGATTGGGAGTCCTATAAGTGGCACACTATTGGCCCAGTGTTGTTAGGGTTTGGCCAGGATAGGCTGTCTTTGTAAATAAGAATTTGTTCTTAATTGACTTGCCTAGTTACATTTTTTTAAAGAACTGGATGGAGAGGCCAAACCACCTCTCCAGTCTGTCCAGAAGGACAACATGGTCAACAGTGTCAAATGCAGCACTTAAATCTAAGAGTAAAAAGACAGAGCTATTTGGCATCTGGGTTGGCTCGAAGATCATTTACCACTTTACAGTAACTAAGGCTGTCTCTCAAACTGTTTTGAAGAAGGTGGTGGGGATAGGATAGAGGAGGCAGGTAGATGCTTAAGTTGTGAAATCACTTTCCTGGGCATGCTGTGTCAACCAGGGGAAATACATTCATAGAGCCTTTGCGTGGTAAGCTAGGGAACGTATCATCAAACTTCTCATCAGGTATTGCTTGACTGATAACCAACATTATGCTGGGAATCTTATCTCTGAAATATGCCGCAAACTCATCAAATTTAGATGTGGAGTAAAGTTCACAGGTTTGAAGGGGGTAGGATTTATCAGGCTATCAATGGTCGAGAAGAACACTCTCTAATTATTATTCGTGATCAAGATAGAAAAATGAGCCCGTCTGGCATTTCTAATTGCATTGTTAGAATGCCAAGATGCTCTCTCAGAATATCATAATTGTCACGGCCGTCTTCCTGGAAAGAATAAGTGGACCAAAGTGCAGCGTAATGAGTGTACATATTCCTTTTATTTATGTAACCAAGAAAACAAGGAAACGACCGTGAAGCTTAACTTTGGCTATAATGCCTCTAACAAAGTCAACTACCCATACTGAATGGAGGGAAAAGGGGCTACCTAAGTATGATTCCCAATCAGAGACAATGATAGACAGCTGTCCCTGATTGAGAACCATACCGGCCAAAACATAGAAAACAAAACATAGAATGCCCACCCAAATCACACCCTGACCAAACCAAAATAGATACATAAAAAGGCTCTCTTCAGTCAGGGCGTGATAATAATGGACCTGCAACTTTGACTTTCACCACTTCTGCTCTGCTTTCTGCAATTTCTCTTTAACTTCTTGACGCTACCCATCCCTCAAGCGGGATAATTGTCATCAGCAACCGCTGAATAGCATAGCGCCACAGTCAAATAATATTACTAAAAATATTCATATTCATGAAATCACAAGTGCAATATTGCAAAACACAGCTTAGCCTTTTGTTAATCCACCTAGATAGATTTTGAAAATATGCTTTACAGCGAAAGCAATCCAAGCGTTTGTGTAAGTTTATCGATCGGATGACAAAACATTAAGTACACTTAGCATCCGGTAGCTTGGTCACGAAAATCAGAAAAGCAATCAAATTAATCGTTTACCTTTGATGATCTTCAGATGTTTTCACTCACGAGACTCCCAGTTACACAACAAATGTTCCTTTTGTTCCATAAAGATTATTTTTATATCCAAAATACCTCCGTTTGTTTGTCGCGTTATGTTCAGAAATCCACAGGAAATCAACGACAACGCAGATGAAAATTCTAAATAATGTCCACAGAAATATGTCAAACTTTTTTTATAATCAATCCTCAGGTTGTTTTTTAAATATATAATCGATAATATATAAACCGCAACGGTCTTGTTCAGTACTGTCCGAACTCTGTTGCGCGAGCAAAACTCATGTGACCACCTGACGCGATGTTATCTTTCTGAATCATTTTTTTAAATAAAAGCCTGAAACTATGTCTGAAGACTGGTGACACCTTGTGGAAGCGAAAGGAAAAGTAATCTGGTTGATATCCCTTCAAATGGAGCAATCGAAGGCTATGGAACATGGAGTTTTCAAAATAGAACCCACTTCCTGGTTTGATTTTTCTCATGGTTTCGCCTGCAATATCAGTACTGTTATACTCACAGACAATATTTTGACAGTTTTGGAAACTTTAGAAGGTTTTCTATCCTAATATGTCAATTAGATGCATATTCTAGCATCTGTTCAGGAGAAATAGGCCATTTACTTTGGGAACGTTATTTTTCCAAAAATAAAAATAGCTAGCTTCAAGAAGTTAACCTTTCACATTTGAGATCCAAATATCTCTAACGGTCGCCCCAGCGTGAGTTGTTTTATTTAGTCAGAATGCACTCACTGTTCCAAAATGCGATTTGGCTGAAAAAGTACCCAATTGAAGCTGCCTATTTCTCAGGCCCAGAAACTAGAATATGCATATAATTGTCAGATTAGGATAGAAAACACTCTAAAGTGAGTCTCGTGAGTGCAAACATCCTAAGATCATCAAAGGTAAGCGATTTAATTTATTGCTTTTTGTAATAAGCTGTTTGTAATATTTTGTCTACTGAGAGTGATGTTCTTACATAAACGCTTGGTATGCTTTCGCCGAAAGTGGGTGCGTCAAGAAGTTAACACATGTTGCATCCTAATTTTTTTATAGGCAACGTTTCAACTCGTCAATTTAAAATAATTCTATAACTATTTTTTTTTACAGATTCCAGAGGCTGACCCAAAACAACACTGCCAGAGAAGAGGAAGACAGAGCGGTGGTCTGGTCAAGCTTCAGATGCATTCACACCACCCAACGCTTCAGAGTATATTACTCGCTAATGTCCAGTTTCTAGATAACCTCTTGAAACTCTAGGGGCGCAATTTCATTTTTGGATGAAAAACGTTCCCGTTTTAAACAAGATATTTTGTCACAAAAAGATGCTCGACTATGCATATAATTGATAGCTTTCGAAAGAAAACACTCTGACGTGTCCAGAACTACCAAGATATTCTCTGTGCGTGCCCTAGAACGTGAGCTTCAGGCAAAACCAAGATGAGACGGCACCCAGGAAATGAGCAGGATTTTTGAGGCTCTGTTTTCCATTCTCCTTATATGGCTGTGAATGCGAGAGGAGTAAGTCTGCCCATTCTGTCGTTTCCCCAAGGTGTCTGCAGCATTGTGACGTATTTGTAGGCATATCATTGGAAGATTGACCATAAGAGACCACATTTACCAGGTGTCCGCCCGGTGTCCTGCGCCGAAATTGGTGCGCAAAAGTCAGCTGCAAGTATTTTTCCATGGAATTTAGAGAAGAACACAGGCTTCCACGAACGATATATCAATGAAGAGATATGTGAAAAAACACCTTGAGGATTGATTCCAAACAACGTTTGCCATGTTTCGGTCGATATTATGGAGTTAATTCGGAAAAAGTTTGACGTTGTAGGTGACTGAATTTTCGGTTCGTTTCGGTAGGCAAATGCGATGTAAAAAACGGAGCGATTTCTCCTACACACAGACGCTTTCAGGAAAAACTGCGCTTTTGGTATGTAACTGAGAGTCTCCTCATTGAAAACATCCGAAGCTCTTCAAAGGTAAATTATTTTATTTATTTGGTTATCTGGTTTTTGTGAAAATGTTGCGTGCTAAATGCTACTCAAAATGCTAAGCTAGCTTAGCATACTCTTACACAAATTAGTCAATTGCTATGGTTCAAAAGCATATTTTGAAAATCTGAGATGACAGTGTTGTTAAGAAAAGGCTAAGCTTGAGAGCAGACGCATTATTTTCATTTTATTTGCGATTTTCAGAAATCGTTAACGTTGCGTTATGCTAATGAGCCTGAGGCTTTAGTCACGATCCCGGATCCGGGATGGGGAGATTCAAGAGGATAACAAGGTCGACAAAATCAGGGCAAGGGTTGCTTCCCAAAGAGACATCAGGGATTGTAACATACTTTGTTTAACGGAAACATGGCTCTATTGGGATATGCTGCAGGTACAGCCACCTGGATTCTTTGTGCATCGCAGGAATAAATATCTCTCCGGTTATTGTCACAGCCATGTATATCCCCCCTCAAGCCAATACCACGACGGCCCTCAAGGAACTTCACTGGACTTTATGCAAACTGGAAACCATACAGTATATCCTGAGGATGCATTTATTGTAGCTTGGGACTTTAACAAAGCAAATTTAAGATCGAGGTTATCTAAATTATATCAGCATATTGACGATAGCGCTCGCACTGGAAAAACACTGGATCACTGCTACTCTAACTTCTTCGATGCATACAAGGCCCTCCCCTGCCCTTCTTTTGGCAAATCTAACGACGACTCCATTTTCCTCCTCTCTTCCTACAGACAGAAACTCAAACAGGAAAGGACTACACTAAGGACTATTTAACGGTGGTCTGACCAATCGGAATCCACGCTTCAATATTGTTTTGATCACGCGCACTGGGATATGTCACATGTAGCCTCAGAGAATAATATCGACGTATGCGTTGATTCGATGAGTGAGTTTAAGGAATTGTATAGGAGATGTTATACCCACTGTGACTATTAAAACCTACCCAAACCAGAAACCGTGGATAGATGGCGGTATTCGCGCAAAACTGAAAGCGCGAACCACCATATTTAACCATGGAAAGGAGACTAGGAATATGGACGAATACAAACAGTGTAGATATTCCCTCCGCAAGGCAGTCAAACAAGCAAAATGTCAGTATAAAGACAAAATAGAGTCGAAATTCAACAGCTCAGACACGAGACGTATGTGGATTGGTCTACAGACAATCACGGACTACAAAAGGAAAACAAGCCATGACACAAACGTCTTGCTTCCAGACAAACTTAACACCTTCTTTGCCCGCTTTGAGGATAATACAGTGTCACCGACGCGGCCCGCTACAATGACTGTGGAATCTCCTTCTCTGTGGCCGACGTGAGTAAGACATTTTAACATGTTAACCCTCGCAAGGCTGCCAGCCCAGACGGCATCCCTAGCCACGTCCTCAGAGCATGCACAGACCAGCCCGCTTGTGTTAACGGACATATTCAATATAACTCACTATCCCAGTCTGATGTCCCCACATGCTTCAAGATGGCCACCATTGTTCCTCTACCCAAGAATACAAAGGTAACATTTCTAAATGACTACCGCCCCGTAGCACTCTCATCTGTCATCATGAAATGCTTTGAGAGACGAGTCAAGGATCATATCAACTCCACCCTACCTGTCACCCTAGACCCACTTCAATTTGCTTACCGCCCCAATAGGTCCATAGATGACACAATAGCCATCACAATGCACACTGCCCTATCCCATCTGGACAAGAGGAATACCTATGTTAGAATGCTGTTCATTAACTATAGCTCAGCATTCAACAACATAGTACCCTCCAAGCTCATCATTAAGCTTGAGGCACTGGGAGCTGCCCGCATCTTCCTTTCTTCGCGACCACTACGAGGTAAAATAAAGCCAAGCAACCAGCATACCAATGGACGTAATCAGATCAGAATTTTGCAAGTTCTAGCAACAGCCCTATTAACAGAAGCTAGAACTCATCAAATCTCATTGTGACGTAGGAGGGGACACTTTTCGTCATGGGGTTTTAGCCCTAGCACTTCCAGTTCTCTGCTGCCAATGACTGGAATGAATTGCAAAAATGACTTAAGCTGCTGTCATATCTCCCTCTAACTTTAAGCACTCACTGTCAGAGCATTTCACAGGTCACTGCACCTGTACATAGCCCATCTGTAAATAGCCCATCCAACTACCTCATCCCCATACATACTTTTTTGCTCCTTTGCACCCCAGTATCTCTACTTGCACATTTATCTTCTGCACATCTATCACTCCAGTGTTTAATTACTAAATTGTAATTATTTTACCACTATGGCCTATTTATTGCCTAACCTCCCTTATCTTATCTCATTTGCACACACTGTATATAGACATTTCTGTTGTGTTATTGACTGTATGTTGTATATTCCATGTGTAACTCTGTGTTGTTGTTTGTGTCGCACTGCTTTGCTCTATCTTGACCAGGTTGCAGTTGTAAATGAGAACTTGTTCTCAACTGGCCTACCTGGTGAAATAAAGGTGAAATAAAAAAATTAAATAAAACTATGAAGCTAATTCAAATAATCAAAGCTTGATGATTGTAATCAGCTGTGTTGTGATAGGGCATAAAACAAACCGTGTACCCAGGGGGGGCCCCAGCACCGAATTTGGGAAACCCTGGGATGGGACAGTGTGCAGTGCAATAGTGATTGTTCGATGCCAGAAGCAAGCTGTCGTACCGTTTGCTTCCACCTTGTCCTATCCTGTCGGAGTCTGCCTGGCAGGTGCATCCTGCATTATACTAACGTTCTTTTGTTCCATTGACTACGTTGGAAGAGGATTTATGCCATTCCTGTTTTTCATTAAAGAACTCTGTTTTCTGTTAAAACCGCTTTGGGTCTTCACTCAAGTACATAACAGAAGAATCAGACCAAGAATGGACCCAGCGGCCCGGACCCTTTTCACTCCGCCGTCGAGATCCAGGGAGCGATGCTAGGCAGACACGAGGAGGAATTGTCTGCTGCTCGACATGCCGTTGAGACCCTGGCCGTCCAAGTCTCCGACCTCACAAGACAAGTTCACCAACTCCACTCGATTCACCGCCCACTTCCAGGGTTTCCGAGTCTCCGGAGCCCAGGATCAACAACCCGCCGTGTTACTCTGGGGAGCCCACTGAGTGCCGCTCATTCCTCACTCAGTGTGATGTGGTGTTCTCTCCAGCCCAACACTTACTCCAGGAGCGCAGCCCGTCGCCTACGTCATTTCTCTCCTTACCGGACGGGCGCGTGAGTGGGGCACGGCAATCTGGGAGGCGAGGGCTGAGTGTATTAACCAGTATCAGGACTTTAAGGAGGAGATGATACGGGTTTTTGACCGTTCTGTTTTTGGCGAGGAGGCTTCCAGGGCCCTGTCTTCCCTATGTCAGGGGAATCGATCCATAACGGATTATTCTATTGAGTTTCGCACTCTCGCTGCCTCTAGTGACTGGAACGAGCCGGCTTTGCTCGCTCGTTTTCTGGAGGGTCTCCTCGTCGAGGTTAAGGATGAGATCCTCTCCCGGGAGGTTCCTTCCAGTCTGACTCCTTAATAGCTCTCGCTATTCGCATAGAGCGACGGTTTGATCTTCGTCGCCGAGCTCGTGGAAAGGAGCTCGCGTTCTCCGTTGCTCCCCTCTCCACATCACTGCCACCTGCCGCATCACTGCCACCCTCCTCCGCCGGCTCGGATGCTGAGCCTATGCAGCTGGGGGTATCCGCATATCGGCCAAGGAGAAGGAACGGAGAATCACCAATCGCCTCTGTCTCTACTGCGGCTCCGCTGGTCATTTTGTCACCTCATGTCCAGTAAAAGCCAGAGCTCATCAGTAAGCGGAGGGCTACTGGTGAGCGCAACTACTCAGGCCTCTCCTTCTGGATCACGCACTACCTTTCCGGTCCATCTCCGCTGGCCCGGTTCATCTGCTTCCTGCAGTGCCTTGATAGACTCTGGGGCGGAGGGCTGTTTTATGGACGAGACCTGGGCTCGGGAACATGACATTCCTCTCAGACAGTTAGGGAGCCCACGGCCTTGTTCGCTTTAGATGGTAGTTCTCTCCCCAAGATTCAGCGTGAGACGCTGCCTTTAACCCTCACTGTCTCTGGTAATCATAGCGAAACCATTTCTTTTTTAATTTTTCGTTCACCTTTTACACCTGTTGTTTTGGGTCATCCCTGGTTAGTGCGCCATAACCCTTCTATTAATTGGTCTAGTAATACTATCCTATCCTGGAATGTTTCTTGTCATGTGACCTGTTTAATGTCTGCTATCCCTCCTGTTTCCTCTGTCTCTTCTTCACAGGAGGAGCCTGGCGATTTGACAGGGGTGCCGGAGGAGTATCACGATCTGCGCACGGTGTTCAGTCGTTCCAAGGCCACTTCTCTCCCTCCACACCGGTCGATGACTGTAGTATTGATCTACTTCCGGGAACTAGCGTCGAGCTGCAGCGCTTTCTGGGCTTCGCTAATTTCTATCGTCGTTTCATCCGTAATTTCGGTCAGGTGGCAGCTCCCCTCACAGCCCTTACTTCTGTTAAGACGTGCTTTAAGTGGTCCGTTTCCGCCCAGGGAGCTTTTGATCTTCTTAAGAATCGCTTTTACATCCGCGCCTATTCTTGTTACACCTGACATCTCTAGACAGTTTGTTGTTGAGGTTGACGCGTCAGAGGTGGGCGGGAGCCATTCTTTTCAGCGCTCTCTCTCTGACGGCAAGGTCCATCCTTGCGCGTTTTTCTCTCATCGCTTATCGCCGTCAGAACGTAACTATGATGTTGGTAATCGCGAACTGCTCGCCATCCGCTTAGCCCTAGGCGAATGGCGACAGTGGTTGGAGGGGCGACCGTTCCTTTGTCGTTTGGACTGACCATAGGAACCTTGAGTACATCCGTTCAGCCAAACGACTTAATGCGCGTCAGGCCTCGTTGGGCTCTGTTTTTCGCTCGTTTCGAGTTTGTTATTTCTTATCGTCCGGGCTCAAAAACACCAAGCCTGATGCTTTATCTCGTCTCTTCAGTTCTTCTGAGGTCTCCTCCGACCCCGAGGGGATTCTCCCGAGGGGCGTGTTGTCGGGTTGACTGTCTGGGGAATTGAGAGGCAGGTAAAGCAAGCACTCGCTCACACTCCGTCGCCGCGAGCTTGTCCTAGGAACCTTCTGTTCGTTCCCGTTCCTACTCGTCCGGCCGTTCTTCAGTGGGCCCACTCTGCCAAGTTAGCCGGCCACCCCGGCGTTCGGGTACGCGCTTCCATTCGCCAGCGTTTCTGGTGGCCCACTCGGGAACGTGACGCGCGTCGATTTGTCGCCGCTTGTTCGGTCTGCGCGCAGACTAAATCTGGGAACTCTCCTCCTGCCGGCCGTCTCAGACCGCTTCCCATTCCCTCTCGACCGTGGTCTCACATCGCTTTAGATTTTATCACCGGACTGCCTTCATCAGCGGGGAAGACAGTTATTCTTACGGTTGTCGATAGATTCTCTAAGGCGGCTCATTTCATTCCTCTCGCTAAGCTCCCTTCTGCTAAGGAGACGGCTCAGATCATTATCGAGAATGTTTTTCGAATTCATGGCCTTCCGTCTGACGTCGTTTCCGACAGAGGCCCGCAGTTCACGTCTCAATTTTGGAGGGAGTTTTGCCGTTTGATTGGGGCTTCCGTCAGTCTCTCGTCCGGCTTTCATCCCCAGTCTAACGGCCGCCGAACGGGCCAATCAGACTGTTGTCGCATTTTACGCAGTCTTTCGTTTCGTAACCCTGCGTCTTGGTCAGAACAGCTCCCTGGGCAGAGTACGCCCACAACTCGCTTCCCTCGTCTGCTACCGGTCTATCTCCTTTCAGAGTAGCCTCGGGTACCAGCCTCCGCTGTTCTCATCTCAGCTCGCCGAGTCCTGCGTCCCCTCCGCTCAGGCTTTTGTCCAGCGTTGCGAGCGCACCTGGAAGGGGGTCAGGTCGGCACTTTGCCGTAATAGGGCGCAGACTGTGAGGGCCGCTAATAAGCGTAGGACCAAGAGTCCTAGATATTGTTGCGGTCAGAGAGTATGGCTCTCCACTCAGAACCTTCCCTTAAGACAGCTTCTCGCAAGTTGGCCCCGCGGTTCATTGGTCCGTTCCGTATTTCTCAGGTCATTAATCCTGTCGCAGTGCGACTTCTTCTCCCGCGCTATCTTCGTCGCGTTCACCCGGTCTTCCATGTCTCCTGTGTTAAGCCCGTTCTTCGCGCCCCCGCCGTCCCTCCCCCCATCCTTGTCGAGGGCGCACCCATCTACAGGGTTCGTAAGATTTTGGACATGCGCCCTCGGGGCCGTGGTCATCAGTACCTAGTGGATTGGGAGGGGTACGGTCCTGAGGAGAGGAGTTGGGTTCCCTCTCGGGACGTGCTGGACCGTTCGTTGATCGATGATTTCCTCCGTTGCCGCCAGGTTTCTCCTCGAGTGCGCCAGGAGGCGCCGGTGAGTGGGGGGGGGTACTGTCATGTCTTGTTATGTCTGTTCCTGTCCTTTCTCTTCACTCTGTCTCTCTCTGCTGGTCTTTTAGGTTACCTTCTCTGTCTCTCATTCTTCAGCTGTTCTACATCTCCCCTAACTAGCTCATTCACTCCTTCCCACCTGTTCTCTCTTCCCTCTGATTAGGTCTCTATTTCTCTCTGTTCCTGCTACTTTCAGTGTCTGATTCTTGTTTGTGTTTTCGATGCCAGAAGCAAGCTGTCGTCCCGTTTGCTTCCACCTTGTCCTATCCTGTCGGAGTCTGCCTGGCAGGTGCATCCTGCATTATACTAACGTTCTTTTGTTCCATTGACTACGTTGGAAGAGGATTTATGCCATTCCTGTTTTTCATTAAAGAACTCTGTTTTCTGTTAAAACCGCTTTTGGGTCTTCACTCAAGTACATAACAGTGGATCTGTTTGTGCGATATGAGAATTGAAGTAGGTCTAGGGTGTCGGGTAAGGTGGAGCTGATATGGTCCTTAACTAGCCTCTAGAAGCACTCCATGATGATAGAAGTGAGTGCTACAGGGCAATAGTCATTGTTGAGTTACCTTCTCTTTCTTGGATACAGGAACAATGGTGGACATCTTGAAGCAAGTGGGGACAACAGCCTGTGATAAGGAGAGATTTAATACGTCTGTAAACACTCCTGTGAGCATACAAAAATGTTTTAAATGCTTGAGTATAGCCCATGTTGCCATCCACCCTCACATTGCACTCAGCAGGACTGCCACTCTCAGTGCCATTTGAAAACACCCACATGCCAGTCTGATAGCCCTAAGACTCTACTCAATAGCAGTTGACAAATATTGGCCAACACATTGCATTGTAAGGTGTGCCTTGGACAAACTAGAGCTATGATTCTATTTATTAATTTTGGGGTAACCACCTTGAAATTGCACACATGCACAAGGTCACACACTCAACTCCGCAGACACACAGTTAGCATAGTACATACCTACAAATACACACTCTTCCATTAATAATAAAGTATACAAGATGGAAATTGCAGTGTGTGGGGTAACTATCTCTCTTCTGTTGCACCTCACCCATGCTCTTGTATTTGTGTCACACTAGTCTCTCGTGACTTTCAAATGTGTGTGCTGTCACTTCATTATAAAAGCTTTTTTGTCCCTTTAGGGCCACTGTACATTTAGGATTTATGAGAAACAAAACATCTGGCGTGCTAGTTTTGTGTCACTGGACAATTCACGATTTTGGAATACATGTTGAGAATTTTTGCTTAGAGGATCAAAGAGTTTCTGCCCTGCAGTGCTCACATGACATCGATTTTTTTGGTGTATTTTATCCCCTTTCTCTCCCTAATTTCATGATATCCAACCTCATCACTGAAACTCCTCAATGTGCTCAGGAGACGTGAAGGTTGAGTCATGTGTCCTCTGAAGCATGACCCATTTAACCACACCTGCTGAACCTGGAAGCCAGCCACACCAATGCGTCAGAGGAAACCCCATTCAACTGACGTTAGCCAGCCCGCCACAAGAAGTTGCTAGGGTGCGATGAGCCAAGTAAAACACTCCGGACAAACCCTCCCCTAACCTGGATGACACTGGGCAAATTATGAGCTGCCCTATGTGACTCCTGGTCACGCCTAGTTGTGACACAGCCTGGGATCAAACCTATGGCCATAGTGACACCTCAAGCACAGCAATGTGCCTTAGACCGTTGCACCATTTAGTTCTTGATGCTGAGATTAGAACCAACATTCCCAAAAACACCACGAAGCCACCATCAATACCATTACTCTATAGAAATCATCCACATACACTCCAAGCCTTTGGAATACAGCCCTGGTTTGTCACCATAAGAATGATCATAACAATGTGGATCATGCTGATGATTATGCTATCATTCTCATACTGGATCTAAGGGAGAGAGGAGACCACTGTATTGCTCTTCAAATGGATCAATTGAAATGTGTATTAAGACTATATGTAGACTAGTGTCTTAAAAAGCGCTTTACAGCTAAATACTATTAGGTGTGAGTCATACAGGCCTTTGCTGGATGCACCTCTACCACCACAACAAGACTTTACCTGCCCTGTCTGTAACAGACAATAAGTACATTTACATGCACACTAATAATTCAATATAAAACTGATGGCAGTAGGCAGAATATGGCATTAGTCATGTAAACACCTTACTCTGCTTATCTTAATTGGCGTAAAGTCATAATCTATGTAAGCAAACACGATTTAAACAACTTGTTTATTGTTCAATCTTTCAAATTATTAGGATATGTAAATGCCTTAAAGGTGCACTATGCAGAAATCACTGCCATTTCTTAGTTGCTAAAATTGTAATAGCTCTCCTAATATCAGTTTATGAGACAAAACAGGCAAGTAGAGTGTAGAGAATCATTGTACCATCTTAACCATTGTAAAATATATTCTCCATATCCAAAAATATTTTCAGCTGTATGAAGCTGGTGTAAAAAAAATGAAAGTAAAACCCTTTCCACACTGTTCATAAAAAAATTGGAAACATGTTTCTTCATAAAACACCTATTTTGAAAGGTTATAATGTCTGCATATATGATTGTTTAAGGGGTGGAAATTAGCCTTTCTCTCAAAAGGAAGAACTTGCATAATGGGTCATTTGACGGTAAGTAAACTGTATAAATCGTTTGTATGTCTGTAATGATAATATTTACAATTTAGAGTATTTTTCTGAATGATAAGTTGTTTTCAATTCATATTATCTGATCAACAAAATCTAAATTTTTAAAGTACACTGAATAAAAATATAAATGCGACATGTAAAGTGTTGGTCCCATGTTTCATGAGCTGAAATAAAAGATACCAGAAATCTTACATATGCACAAAAAGCGTATTTCTCTCAAAATGTGTTTAAATCCCTGTTAGTGAGCATTTCTCCATTGCCAAGATAAGTCCTCCACCTGATAGGTGTGGCATATCAAGAAGCTGATTAAAAAGCATAATCATTACACATGTGCACCTTGTGCTGGGGACAATAAAAGGCCACTCTAAAATTTGCAGTTTTGTCACACAACACAATAACACATATGTCTAAAGTTTTGAGTGAGCATGCAATTGGCATGCTGGCAGCAGGAATGTCCACCAGAGCTATATTAATTTAATATTAATTTCTCTACCATAATCCACCTCCAACGTTGTTTTAGAGAATTTGGCAGAATGTCCAACTGGCCTCACATCCACAGACCATGTGTAACCACACCAGCCCAGGACCTCCACATCCGGCTTCTTCACCTGCGGGATTGTCTGAGACCAGCCACCCGGACAGCTGATGAAACTGGGGGTTTGCACAACCAAATAATTTCTGCACAAACTGTCAGAAACCGTCTCAGGGAAGCTCATCTGCGTGCTCGTCGTCCTCACCAGGGTCTTGACCTGACTGCAGTTTGCGTCGTAACCGATATGCATAAATTTAAAAAATGAACAGTACCAGTCAAAAGTTTGCCAACCCCCGCCCACTAATTCATATCAATGATATCAATCAGCCTACAGACAATTTACTTCCAGCCTTGCTTGTGACTTTAAATTAACTGAAAACACTCCCCGGCAAGCCTCTTTAATAACAAACAGAGAGACAACAAAGTGTTATGGTTCTCCCAGCAGCTGTGCTTTAATTAAATGCCCACGAGGGTTTTCAGTTGTTTCAGCTGCAGCTGGAATAATTAGTTCAAATTAGCAACAATTTATTTACATAGTGAATGACGCGCCTACATCCCTGTTCCATGTTCCCTCAAATTGAGGACAGTTAATGAGGTGTTGGAGGCCGCAGTGCCGCAGCATTGAATTAGTAGAGCGACGCTGTACACTTCAGGGTTTTGATACTTCACATTGTGATTAACTGTGGTGGCAGGTTGGCTAAGATCGTTGGGCTAGTAACCGAAAGGTTGATGGTTCAAATCCCTATGCCGACTAGGTGAAAAATTGGTTGATATGTCCTTGAACAAGGCACTTAACCCTCTATTGCCTTTTTTCTGTGCTGTGGCTAATTTGAGTTGTACTAGTAACAGCTGTAAAGAATCTATACTACTCTTCGCTCTAATGCAGCGTATTAGAGAAAGCTGCTTACTGCCAACTGCAACAGTTATGTAAATTGTTAATGCCACCTTGAATACCGTTGAATCCCCCTTCTGTTTGAAAGGGAATTTTCTTCATTTATCTTGTGTCTAGAGGTGCCACCTTAGATAAAATCCAAAGCTGCAAGCAATGAAACCTGTCAACAGAGGATGAGAAAGGCCACCACTGCTGCTACCAGAGCTATTGCTACTGCTGTTGCCCCGGCAGCTTTGTCACTGTCATAATAGGAGGAGGAACTGGCTAATATATCCCTCCTTCCACAGCAGGGCTGCTACAGAAAGGATAGCCCAAGCTGAAAGTAAAGAAAGCTAGGGGGAATGGGGGACAGGGATGGAAGATGATGAAGAGGCAGCCCACACAAACACAGTGGCATTCCCTCCACCAGTAGTCTGATCCACTCGATAAGGTCTCCTGTCAGTCAAGCTAACTCTTGGGATACCGTGACATTTTAGGAGGAAAACAGTGTCTTTGTTGCCTATCTGACCTTTCACAAAGGCTCTCACGACACAATGTTGTTGTCCTCTCAGCTGGTGGTGACATCGCATGTGGGCAATATGGTTCAAAACAGTCCTGATTCTTTACCATTCCCCCGAAGTGTGCACTCGTACACTCCCCCTCATGTATTTAAAGGAAATGGACTAGTGTAAGTAGTATGGTGGGAACTACCTTCAGCCCTGCTTGCACCAATCAAATTCTTTAGAATGAATGAGGAGGCGTGAACGAGAACACACTTCGGGAGAAGGGTAGAGAATGAGAATGCAGCCACTAACTCTGTTTTGGAGGAAAGAACCCCTGAATTTTGCTGGCACTGTTTTTTTTTCAGTCTTTTTTTAAGCAAAGTTTAAAAATTTTAACAACTGATCAGAAATGTTGTGCGATCAAGTGTGTTATTTGCGTCTGTACGTTGTGTGTAAAATATTTCTTCATTCTCATCACATGCACAAACAAATACAATGCATGACTGATCTGTCTTACAACTTTCTGTTATTGTCTTTTAGTGATTTCATTTTCGGTGGACTGAAAGTAGAAACCAATTTCTAGATTTTATACATTCAAAATGAATAAGCACAGGTATGCTATGACTCCTCCATCTTTACAAAAATTAAGAGTGGAAAGTCAGATTTTACTGCCAGTAAAATCTGAAATAAATTCCTTTGACAACACTTCCACCTAGTGCAATGGAAAAAACTGTGCAAGGTTTATGTCAAATGTTCATTTCCTCAGTGCCATCCAGTCTTAAATTTCTCCCTAACCCTTTCCATAACCCCTCGATGTTTGCAGATCTGTAAGGTCTGGATAGGTATAAGCAGTGCAGTTACTTCCACCTTAACAATCTGCAGAAACAAAGGGTTAGGTCCAAGGGGGAGAGTTAGAGAATGATTTGTCTGGCGGATAAGAAAAAGATCATAGGATCATGAAAATTGAAAATGAAATTATCAGTACCCCCCCCCCCCCCCACTGAACTTTATCAACTACTATTAATAAAATAGTTACCATCTTAGATAAGCTTGCCGATCATGATTATAAGAAATTAGTGTATCAAACTTTAATAATTGAACACATGGAATTAGGCCCAAATGGTTCAGTTTGGTAGAAGTGGAGTTTTGATTTAAAGCCTCATTGAGAATAAATCATTTTACAGAATGTGGATACTAATGGGGGCCGATTCAGACGTAGGAAATGTACACCTTTCCTACGCACTTCTCATTATTTGGTTTTCAGACTTATTCAGTCGTGTAACGTCCTCTGCAGGAGTGGCTACCTGATGTCATTCAACTGCTGAAAACCCGAGCGAGCACTTGTTGGCTAACAGATTTTCTCATGGAGTTTTCATTCAATAGGGTTTTCAGCTGATGTATCTCAAGCCCTTCATTTAAATACGGTGTACCTTTAAGTTAGACTTTTGTCGACAGACTCACTAGAAAATATTGAGAGAACGGGTTCAGAATACAACACACATGTTTTCCACAGCCAAGGAAGCTCAAGACATCTTGGAGAAGCACATCAAATCCAACACACAAGGGGACAAGTTGGCAGATGGAAAACCCTTGACTGGCTCATTATTCAGGTGATACCCATGCACAATCACGTAGTCGAGCCTATGGCTATGAAGCTGCCCTCAGCACAAGACAAGACACCTCAAGTTTGGGTACAAGGAATAATATTACTGTTATTGCTGAGCATCGAACTTGTTATAATTATTTTGCCTATGGTCAAGGACATTTACACAGAGATGACAACACGCCAATTAATGAACAATGGAAAATATATGGAGGTGTCATATATACTCCAACTGTTTTCTTATGTGGCTACAGCACATTGAATCCATTTGGGATAAAAATGGCAATATAAGTTGGTAGCTATCTCCCTACTAATTTGTTTAATTTTGTATAAAATAAATTATACTGGCAAGAAGAGATGGACAGACACATGCACTTAACAATAGGATGCATGGGGAGTGATTTGCTCCGTTTTGTAACGACAAAACTGGTTATATGTAGAAACCAGACAACAAAGTTTAAATTTAGCCTCTAAAACCGATAAATCAACATATCTCCAAGCAACTGGGAGAGTGTGAGCGATCAGTTATGTACAACTGCGACTCAATCAGTTGATAAAGCGGCGTGGCGACAGGAATCCAACAAGCCATTGCTTCCCCAAGAAGAAAAGATAAGAAGACGTAAACGAGAGTAATGAACAGTTAAAGACTGTACAGGAAAACATAGCTCTCAATCAATGCTCACCCAAACAAACTGCTACAAAAGAACATTCGCCTCAAAATAAACATTCTGAGGGCACAAAGAGGGAAAGTAGATAAAATTTCACAGCCGGTCCATTGATTTGTCCAGGACCTGCCTGCTAATCTGAGACAGTGACACAAGGAATGCATTCCCATCAAACAGTCACTGGGGGAAAAGGGGATCAAGTCTCAGCTCCGCTTCCAGACAGTGCTGTGGTTAAGGAGGAACGCAAAGGATGGAATTCACAAGCACCGATGAAGCCCTAATCAAGCTACAAGAAACCTTCCCATAAACCTTCCCAGTTGAAGGAGGAGAGCCCCCTGCTCTGAGAAGAGGATAAAATAGGAAAAAACAATGAGTGAACTAAGCTACATAGCTGTTCTTAGAACATGAGTGCACTAGCCTACTTTCCCTCCTTGTGCCCTCAGAATGTTTCTTTTGGTTTGATAGTTACACAGTTTGAAGATTACCATGCGTGTCTATTTAGCATTCACGCCGAAAAAGGTCTCCTTTTTCCTCGTCTTCCTGCAAAACCAATATTATCATGTTGTTTTGTTCTCATTGTGTTTTCTTGCTGGTCCAATTAGTCTTCTAAAGTTTGAAACTTTGTTTCCAAAAGGCACATTTTGTTATCTTATTCGTTCATGCGTACACCTTGTTTTTGAGTGTCTGACACAATAGCCTCTACTTTATTTTGAGGTGAATATTCTTTTGTTGCAGTTTGTTTGGGTGAGCATATATATATATATATATATATATATATATATATGTGTTTTTGCTTTGTCATTATGGGGTATTGCGTGTAGATTGATGAGAAGATTTTTTTTATTAGTGTTATTTCAAACTTTATAAGAGCTATTGATGAGAGCTAGGTAAATGAGTAATTCATTTGAATAAGGGAATTGTGAATATATTGTTTTAAATGCTGTGCCATTATGCAGAATGTATATTCTACTGCCTTTTAACTTGCAGCGATGGGCACTCTCGAATGTCTTAATTATAGTCTACCCCAACTTTCTCTCTTTCCTATTTCTATCATGTTAAATAATAGCCACTATCGGTATCGACCATCGGTAACCACACATATTCGACTGCCAATTTACTCTTCCATTTGGTGAAGCCAACATTATCATTCCATTTAATTACATTGTTCCGTTTACCTTGATTTGCATCACGGCCATGTGGTCGTTTATGAGGAGAATTATTATAACAGTTGATAATTAAAAAAATAAGACATCTAGACTAATTAAAATGGGTCCGATGCAGACCAAGCAGTAACAGTTTGAACCCGATGCATGGCCCAACAGTTGGCCGTGTCATCACACAGTTCCACGGTTAATACAGGCAGGAGACGAGGGTACAGCCTACTATTGTACACTATTCTGCCTATTACAATTCTATGTACACTAATCTGTACTCTAAACATTACCATGGGTTGGAAACAAGGTTTTCCATCCGTTCCCATCCCCCCTAGCAACCAGGATAGTTTGTCAGTCCTCCTCTCCACAACCCTTCCCATTGGGCCTAAAAACAAAGAAAATTGAAAAGCATGAAAAAAAAGGTCCATACAGTGGCTTGCAAAATTATTCACCCCCTTGGCCTTTTTCCTATTTTGTTGCATTACAACCTGTAATTTAAATGGATTTTTATTTGAATGTCATGTAATGGACATACACAAAATAGTCAAATTGTTTCAGTGAAATGAAAAAAATGAAAAAAGCCCCTAAATAAGATCTGGTGCAAACATTTCGCTTCAGAAGTCACATAATTCATTAAATAAAGTCCACCTGTGTGCAATCTAAGTGTCACCTGATCTGTCACATGATCTCAGTATATATACACCTGTTCTGAAACGCACCAGATTCTGCAAAACCACTAAGCAAGGGGCACCACCAAGCAAGCGGCACCTGGAAGACCAAGGAGCTCTCCAAAGTCCAGAGAAGTACAGATCAGGGTTGGGTTAAAAATAATATCCAAAACGTTGAATACCCCATGTAGCACCTTTATTAAATCCATTATTAAAAAATAGAAGGAATATGGAACCACAACAAGCCTGCAGAGAGAGGGTCGCCCACCAAAACCCACAGATCAGGCAAGGCGGGCATTAAAACTTCTTATGGCTGGGGGGCAGTATTGAGTAGCTTGGAATAATAAGGTGCCCAGAGTAAACTGCCTGCTACTCAGGCCCAGAAGCTAAGACATGAATATTATTCGTAGATTTGGATAGAAAACACTCTGACGTTTCGAAAACTGTTTGCATGATGTCTGTGAGTACAACAGAATTCATATGGCAGGAAAGAACCTAAGAAAAAATCCAACTAGGAAGTGGGAAATCTGAGGTTTGTAGGTTTTTAAGTCTTTGCCTATCCAAGATGCAGTGTACATTTGGTCCAATTGCACTTCCTAAGGCTTCCACTAGATGTCAACAGTCTTTAGAACCTTGTTTCAGGCTTCTACTGTGAAGGGGGAGCGAATAGGAGCTGTTTGACAAAGGGGTCTGGCCATGAGAGCTAGCTGCATTCCTTTTCATTTCTAAAGACAAAGGAATTGTCCGGTTAAAACGTTATTGAAGATTTATGATAAAAAAACATCCTAAAGATTGATTCTATACATCGTTTGACATGTTTCTACGAACTGTAATATAACTTTTTTGATTTTTCGTCTGGACTAAGTGTGCCTGCGCCTCATGAATTTGGATTTGTGAACTAAACGAGCAAACATAAAGGAGGTATTTGGACATAAATGATGGACTTTATCAAACAAAACCAACATTTATTGTGGAACTGGGATTCCTGGGAGTGCATTCTGATCATCATCAAAGGTAAGTGAATATTTATAATGCTATTTCTGACTTCTGTTGACTTCACAACATGGCGGGTATCTATATGGCTTGTTTTTGTGCCTGATCGCTGTACTCAGATTATTGCATGGTGTGCTTTTTCTGTAAATCTTTTTTGAAATCTGACACATTGAAGGAATGATGATGGTGCTAACTATAGGGAAATTCTTGAGGGAAACCTGTTTCAGTCTTCCAGAGATATGAGACTGGGACAGAGGTTCACCTTACAGCAGGACAATGACCCTAAGCATACTGCTCAAGCAACACTTGAGTGGTTCAAGGGGAAACATTTAAATGCCTTGGAATGGCCTAGTCAAAGCCCAGACCTCTATCCAATTGAGAATCTGTGGTATGACTTAGATTGCTGTACATCAGCAGGAACCCATTTCATCTTGAAAGAGCTGGAGCAGTTTTGCCTTGAAGAATGGGAGAAAGAAAACCTGTGGCTAGATGTGCTAAGCTTATAGAGACATATCCCAAGAGACTTGCAGCTGTAATTGCTGCAAAAGGTGACTCTACAAAGTATTGACTTTGGGGTGGGTGAATAGTTATGCATGCTCAAGTTTTCAGTGTTTTTGTCTTATTTCTTGTTTGCTTCACAATAAAAATAAATATTTAGCATCTTCAAAGTAAGCATGTTGTGTAACTCAAATGATACATCCCCCCAAAAATCAATTTTTATTCCAGGTTGTAAGGCAACAAAATAGGAAAAATATGGAATCATGTAGTAACCAAAAAAGTGTATTTGAGATTCTTCAAAGTTGCCATCATTTGCCTTGATTTTTTTTAACCTTCATTTTACTAGGCAAGTCAGTTAAGAACAAATTCTTATTTTCAATGATGGCCTAGGAACAGTTCTGCCTGTTCAGGGGCAGAACGACAGATTTGTACCTTGTCAGCTCGGGGATTTGAACTTGCAAACTTTTGGTTAAGAGTCCAATGCTCTAACCACTAGGCTACCCTGCCGCCCTGTGACAGCTATGCACGCCCCATAGACAGCTATGCACACTCTTGGCATTCTCTCAACCAGCTGAGGTAGTCACCTGGAATGCATTTCAATTAACAGGTTGCCTTGTTAAAAGTGAATTGGTTGAATTTCTATCCTTCTTAATTCAGGCATTTGAGCCAATCGGTGTTGTTGTTCCAAGGTAGGGGTGGTATCCAGAAGATTGCCCCATTTGGTAAAATACCAAGTCCATATTATGGCAAGAACAGCTGAAATAACCAAAGAGAAATGGGTAGCCATTTGATTACATGTTTAGGAGTCTTATGGCTTGGGGGTAGAAGCTCCTCTGACACCGCCTGGTATAGAGGTCCTGGATGGCAGGAAGCGTGGCCCTGGTGATGTACTGGGACGTGCGCACAATCCTCTATAGTGCCGTGCGGTCAGAGGCTGAGCACTTGCCTTAACAGGCAGTGATGCAACCCGCCAGGATGCTAACGATAGTGCAGCCGTAGAACCTTTTGAGGATCTCGGGACCAATTTTCAGTCATAGGTTTTGTTTTGCCCTCTTCACAACTGTCTTGGTGTGCTTGGACCATGTTCATTTGTTGGTGATGTGGACGGCAAGGAACTTAAAGCTCTCAACCTGTTCCACTACAGCTGTGTCGATGAGAATGCTCGGTATTCCTTTTCCTGTAGTCCACTATCATCTCCTTTGTCTTGATGACATTGAGGGAGTGGTTGTTGTCCTTGCACCACATGGTCAAGGTCTCTGATCTCCTCCCTATAGGTTTTCTCGTCGTTGTCGGTGATCAGGCCTTCCACTGTTGTGTCATCGGCAAACTTAATGATGGTGTTGGAGTCGTGCCTGGCCATGTAGTCATAGGTGAACAGGGAGTACAGGAGGGGACTGATCATTCACCCCTGAGGGGCCCCCATGTTGAGGATCAGTATGGCGGATGTGTTGTTACCTACCCATACCACCTGGGGGCGGCCCGTCATGAAGTCCAGGATCCAGTTGCAGAGGGAGGTGTTTAGTCCCAGGATCCTTAGCTTAGCGATGAGCTTTGAGGGAACTATGGTATTGAATGCTGAGCTGTAGTCAATGAATAGCATTCTCACATAGGTGTTCCTTTTTGTCCAGGTGTGAAAAGGCAATGTGGAGTGCAACAGAGATTGCATCATCTGTGATCTGTTGGGGCGGTATACAAATTGGAGTGTGGTGTAGGGTTTCTGGGATAATGGTGTTGATGTGAGCCATGACCAGCCTTTAAAAGCACTTCATGGCTACAGATGTGAGTGCTACGGGTCGGTAGTCATTAGGCAGGTTACCTTAGTGTTCTTGGGTACAGGGACTATTGTGGTCTGTTGAAACATGTTGGTTTACAGAATCAGACAGGGAGAGGTTGAAAATTGTCAGTGAAGACACTTAACAGTTGGTCAGTGCATGCTTGGGGCACACGTCCTATTTGAAGGTCTTACTCACATCGGCTTCAGACAGCGTGATCACACTGTCATCCTGAACAGTTGACGCATGCTCTCATGCATGTTTCATGCATGTTTCAGTGTTACTTGCCTCCAAGCGAGCAAAGAAGTAATTTGACTTGTCTGGTAGGCTCATGTCACTGGTTAGCTCTCTACTTTGCTTCCTTTGTAGTCTGTAACAGTTTGCGAGCCCTGTCACATACGTCGAGCGTCAGAGCAGGTGTAGTACTGAAACTTTGCCTGTTTAATGTTTCGTCGGAGGGCATATTGGAATTTGTTATAAGCGTCCAGGTCCCGCTCCTTGAAAGTGGCAACTCTACCCTTTAGCTCAGTGCGGATGTTGCCTGTAATCCATGGCTTCTCGTTGGGGTATGCAGATACACTGTGGGGACGATGTCCTCGATGCACTTATTGATGAAGCCAGTGACTGTGATGTACTCCTCAATGCCATCGAAAGTGCTAGAAAAACAGTCCTGTAGCTTGCCATCTGTTTCATCTGACCACTTTTTTATTGACCGAGTCACTGGTGCTTCCTGCTTAAATCTTTGCTTGTTAGCAGGAATCAGGAGGATAGAATTATGGTCAGATTTGCCAAATGGAGGGCAAGGGAGAGATTTGTTCATGTAAATCTGGTCTAGAGTTTTTTTTTCCATCTGGTTACATGTTTAGCATAGAAATGAGTTAAAATGGATTTAAGTTTCCCTGCATTAAAGTCACCGGCCACTAGGAGTACCACCTCTGGAGTACCACCTCTGGATGAGCGTTTTCCTGTTTGCTTATGGCGTTACATAGCTCATTGAGTGCAGTCTTAGTGCCAGCATTGGTCAGTGGTGGTATGTAGACAGCTACGAAAAATTTGAAAACTCTCTAATTAGATGTTGTGGTCTACAGCTTGTCATGAGATACTCTACCTCAGCTGAGCAAAACCTCGAGACTTCCTTAGATATCATGCACCAGCTGTTGTTTGAAAATATATATATATCTTACCGGAGGCTGCCGTTCTATCCTGCCGATACAGTGTATAACCCACCAGCTGTATGTTATTCATGTTGTCGTTCAGCCACGATTCTGTGAAAATTTAGAAAAGCTATTGCGCAGCAACTCACTGCCTCCTTGAAGACAAATAATGTATACGAAATGATTCAGTCTGGTTTTAGACCCCATCATAGCACTGAGACTGCACTTGTGAAGGTGGTAAAATTACCTTTTAATGGCATTAGACCAATGCTCTGCTTCTGTCCTCGTGCTCCAAGACCTTACTGCTGCTTTTGACACAATTGATCACCACATTCTTTTGGAGAGATTAGAAACACAAATTGGTCTACACGTACAAGTTCTTGCCTAGTTTAGATCTTATCTGTCAGAAATATATCAGTTTGTTTCTGTGGATGGATTGTCCTCTGACAAATCAATTGGACCTTTCAGCGTTTCTCAAGGTTCCGTTTTAGGACCAGTATTGTTTTCACTATATATTCTACCTCTTGGTGATGTCATTCAGAAACACAATGTCAACTTTCAGTGCTATGCAGACGACACACAACTATATTTCGATGAAACACGGTGAAGCCCAAAAATTGCCTACTACGGAAGCTTGTGTTTCAGACATAAGGAAATGTTTTACTTTAAACTTCGAACAAAACAGAGATGCTAGTTCTTGGTCCCAAGAAACAGATCTGCTGTTGGATCTGACAATTAATCCTGATGGTTGTACAGTCATCTCAAATAAAACTGTGACGGATCTCTGCTTTACTCTGGACCCTGATCTCTCTTTTGCCGAACATATCAAGAATATTTCAAGTTCAGCTTTTTTCCATCTGTACATTGCAAAAATTTGAAACTTTTCGTCCAAAAATTATGCGGAAAAAATAATCCACGCTTTTGTCACTTCTAGATTAGACTACTGCAATGCTCTACTCTCCTGCTACCTGGATAAAGCACTAAATAAACCTTGCTTAGTGCTTAACACGGTTGCTATAATCCTGACTGGAACCCAAAAATGTGATAATATTACTCCAGTGCTAGCCTCTCAACATTGGCTTCCTGTTAAGGATATGGCTGATTTCAATGTTTTACTGTTAACCTACAAAGCATTACATAGGCTTGCTCCTACTGATCTCTGATTTGGTCCTGTCGTACATACCTACGTGTACGCTACTGTCACAAAACTCAGGCCTCCTAATTGTCCCTAGAATTTCTAAGCAAACAGCTGGAGGCACAGCTTTTTCCTATTCAGCTCACTTTTATGGAATGGTCTGCCTATCCATGTGAGAGACGCAGACTCTGACATTTAAGTCATTACTGAAAACTCATCTCTTCAGTCGGTCCTATGATTGAGTGTAGTCTGGCCCAGGGGTGCGAAGGTGTACGGTAAGGCACTGGAGCGACGAACCACCCTTGCTGTCTCTGCCTGGCAGGCTCCCCTCCACTGGGATTCTCTGCTTCTTTTCCTATTACGGGGGCTGAGTCACTAGCTTACTAGTGCTCTTCCATGCCGTTTCTAGAAGGGGTGCATCATTTCAGTGGGTTGAGTCACAGACGTGATCTTCCTGTCTAGTTTTGCGCACCCTCTGGCTCGTGCGGTGGAGGAGATCTTTGTGGGTTGTACTCAGCCTTGTCTCAGGGTAGTAAGTTGGTGGTCTGTTGATGTCTCTCTAGTGGTGTGGGGGCTGTGCTTTGGAAAAGTGGGTGGGATTATATCCTGCCAGGTTGACCCTGTCCAGGGCTATCATCGGACGGGGCCACAGTGTCTCCCGAACCATTCCTGTCTCATTCTCCAGTATCTATGCTGCAATAGACTTTGTGCCATGGGGCTAGGGTCAGTCTGTCTTATCTGGTGTCCTGTGTGAATTTATGTATGCTCCCTCTAATTATCTCTCTCTCCCTCTCTCCCTTCCATCCAGGAGGACCTGAAAACCAATGCAAATATTTTTCAGTTTTTGTGTATTCATTTGAGTTCAATTCACTTGCTAGAAATAAGCACATCATAACTTCCCAGTTTATTCTTATTTAGTAGCCTGGAGTGCCTCTTCATGGGCCCCTGTGGCTCAGAACACATTTTATGATCTGAGGGGTGAAGCCTTTGCTTACTTCACCACAGGCCATGTGGTAAAGTAGGCAAAGACTCCACCTATCAGTGATGTGTCTCATGGTCCGAGAGTCATTTAGGTGCTGTTCTGGCAAACTCCAACTCATGGGGACCTTTTATGCTGTTTTTCAGTCTCTCTGTCCCAGCTTTGATGCACATGTACTGACCTTCCCTTCTGGATGATAGCGGGGTGAGCAGACTGTGGCTCGGGTGGCTGATGTCCTTAATGATCTTTTTGGCCTTCCTGTGACATTGGATGCTGTAGGTGTCCTGGAGGGTAGGCAGTGCGCCCCCGATTATGCTTAAGGCAGACCACACAACCCTCTGGAGAGCCCTGTGTTTTTAATTTATATTCAACCTATATTTAACTAGGCAAGTCAGTTAAGAACAAATTCTTATTTACATTGACGGCTTACCCCAGCCAAACCCTCCACTAACCCAGACGACTCTAGGCCAATTATGTGCCGCCCTATGGGACTCCCAATCACGGCAGGTTGTGATACAGCCCGGGAATGAACCCAGGCCTGTAGTGATGCTTCTAGCACTGCGGAGCAGTGCCATAGACCGCTGTGCCACTCAGGATCTCCGGTTTTGGGCGGTGCAGTTGCCGTACAAGGCCGGGATACAGCCCGACAGGATGCTCTGAATGGTGCATCTGTAAATGTTTAAGAGGATCTTAGGGGCCAGGTTGAAGAGGTGCTGTTCTTCACCACACTGTCTGTGATCCAGTCTCTGTGGTAAGGGGTCAAAGAAAAACCTACACCTTCAGAGAGTGCCTCAGGATGAGATAAAATGTTCCTATGAGGTAAGTTTTAACTCAAGTTTTTATGTCCTTGTACAATTATAGTGTTATAACAAAACAAAAATATATTAATGGAAAGATAAAAGGGTTTATGGGTTAGTTTCCACATCAATGACAACGTGGAGCTCATGTCACGTTCTGACCATAGTTTTTTTGTGTTTTCTTTGTTTTAGTGTTGGTCAGGACATGAGCTGATGTAACGGCGTTCTTGTTTAGTTGAAGGAGAGTCGGACCGAAATGCAGCGTGTAAGTTACTCATGTTTATTAAGTGAAAGACAAAACGAACGAACTAACACGAATAACTATTAAATACAAAAAACAACAAAACAGAACGAAACATAATATAGCCTGACTGGTGAAACTAGCACAGAGACAGGAACAATCACCCACGAAATGCAAAGCGAAAAACAGGCTACCTAAATACGGTTCCCAATCAGCGACAACGAGAAGCACCAGGCTGCCTCAGGCAGCCAACCTAATTAACACCACACACACCCCTAATCAACTAGAATCCCAAACACTACAAACCCCAAAACGAAAATACAATACATAATAACCCCATGTCACACCCTGGTCTGACTAACTAATAAACTAAAACACACAATATTAAGACCAAGGCGTGACAGCTGAGTGGGCATTTTATGTTGTATGTCTAGTTTGTCTATTTCTATGTTTGGCCTGAAAAGGTTCTAAATCAGAGTTAGGTGTTAGTCATTGTCTCTGATTGGGAAACATATTTAGGTAGCCTGTTTTGTGTTGAGTTTTGTGGGTGGTTGTCTTCTGTCTTTGTGTCTATGCACCAGATAGGACTGTTTCATTTTTTTCACATTTGTTGTTTTATATTTTGTAGTGTTCACGTTTATTGTCCTTATTAAACATGTTGAACACTAACCACGCTGCATTTAGGTCCTCCTCTCCTTCAACGGAAGAAACACGAGCAGCAGGAGAGGCAGCGATGTCAGGACTCCTGGAAATGGGAGGACGTTTTGAACGGCAAGGGTTGCTGCACATGGGAACAGGTGGAGGCAGCTAGGAGAGCGGAGGCAGCCGGAGAGAGGAGCCAGCGATATGAGGGAACACGGCTGGCAAGGAAGCCTGAGAGGCAGCCCCAAAAATGTATTGGGGGGACACACAGGGAGTGTGGCGAAGCCAGGTAGGAGACCTGCACCAACTTCCTGTGCTTACCGGAGAGTGAGAGAGACCGGGCAGGCACTGTGTTATGCTGTGGAGCGCACGGTGTCCCCAGTGCGGTGCATAGCCCGGTGTGGTACATACCAGTTCCTCGTATTGGCCGGGCAAGAGTGGGCATCGAGCCAGGTGCCATGAAGCCGGCTCTACGCATCTGGTCTCCAGTGCGTCTCATTGGGCCGGCATACATGGCACCAGCCTTACGCATGGTGTCCCCGGTTCGCCAGCACAGCTCAGTGTGGGCTATTCCACCTCGCCGCACTAGCAGGGTGACCAGGAGCATTCAACCAGGTAAGGTTGGGCAGGCTCAGTGCTCAAGAGCTCCAGGGCGCCTGCACGGTCCGGTCTATCCAGTGCCACCTCCACGCACCAGCCCTCCGGTGGCAGCCCCCCGCACCAGGCTGTCTCTCCGTCCTTTGTCTATGGGTGCTCACGTCTTTCCAGCACTGCCAGAGCCTTCCGCCTGTCCAAAGCTGCTAGAGCCTTCCGCCTGTCCAGAGCTGCTAGAGTCTCCTGCCTGTCCAGAGCTGCTAGAGTCTCCTGCCTGTCCAGAGCTGCTAGAGTCTCCCGCCTGTCCAGAGCTGCTAGAGTCTCCCGCATGTCCAGAGCTGCTAGAGACTCCCGTCTGTCCAGAGCTGCTAGAGACTCCCGTCTGTCCAGAGCTGCTAGAGTCTCCCGTCTGTCCAGAGCTGCTAGAGTCTGTCTGCAAGGAGCCGCCAGAGCCACCAGTCTGCAAGGAGCCGCCAGTCTGCAAGGAGCCGCCAGAGCCGCCAGAGCCGCCAGTCTGCAAGGAGCCGCCAGAGCCACCAGTCTGCAAGGAGCCGCCAGAGCCGCCAGTCTGCAAGGAGCCGCCAGTCAGCCAGAAGCTGCCAAAGCCGTCAACCAGCCTGAGCTACCTCTCGGTCCTGAGCCGCCCCTCGGTCCTGAGCCGCCCCTCGGTCCTGAGCCGCCCCTCGGTCCTGAGCCGCCCCTCGGTCCTGAGCCGCCCCTCGGTCCTGAGCCGCCCCTCGGTCCTGAGCCGCCCCTCAGTCCGGAGGAGTTTGTTTAGTCCAGTGGGGCCCTTTAGTAGGGTTGCCAATCCTAGATCGGCGGCGAGGAGACTAAAGCGGACAAAGACTATGGTGGAGTGGGGTCCACGTCCTTCGCCAGAGCCACCACCGCGGACAGATGACCACCCAGACCCTCCCCTATAGGTTCAGGTTTTGCGGCCGGAGTCCGCACCTTGGGGGGGGGGGTTACTGTCACGTTCTGACCATAGTTCTTTTGTGTTTTCTTTGTTTTAGTGTTGGTCAGGACGTGACCTTATTGTGTCATTAAACAGGTTGAACACTAACCACACTGCATTTTGGACCTCCTCTCCTTCAACGGAAGAAAACCATTACAGCTCAAGTCAAGTTTTTCTGTTATATACACTTGTCAAGTTATGTATACCCCAGATTGTTAATATCAATGACAAAAACATACATGAATTACTGTCTCTGCCAGTTCCACCCCTTTCTGTTTCAATTTACTCTTTCAGACAAGACACACCTCGGGAAGGCCTCCCTCCACAGGGAGTAGGGAGGTACAGGTTTTCAAGGTTAGTTTTGGTCCAGGGGGTAATGCTGGTTTCTGTATGGAGTTAATGCACTGGAACATTGCATTGTAATGTTAATTTGTTTTGCAGGCAGATGCTAGTACCAGTATGGCAGAATTCATGAAGAAGATGGTGTTGGACGAAACCCCAGTAAAAGGGGATAAAAAGGTTGAGGTCCATGTGATTAAAATAAAAAACCAACATCACACAATTCCTAAAAAAAACACATGGAGGACCTAAACCAAAGGCTTTCTGGTAGTTTCCAAAACACGCCACACACAAAATAAATGAAAAAGGGAGCCTGAATGTGGATAATTGCTTTGGAAAATTGTGGGGAAGTCCCCTGCACTCAAAACAGTTACACCACTACCAAATAAGTATTGGTCAGATGGCTTTTCATAAAGTAAAGAAATAAAAGTATGTGAGAATAGGGTTTGCCGACAAAATAAGGGCCGCTCATATGTGTTGGTATTGTAGTTTCGCATCCTGATGGTGAAGAGATATCGTAACGCTACAGCATACAATGACATTCTAGACAATTCTGCGCTTCCAACTTTGTGGCAACAGTTTGGGGAAGGCCCTCCCTGTTTCAGCATGACAATGCCCCCGTGCACAAAGCGAGGTCCATACAGGACATGTTTGTCAAGGCATCAGTGCCAGAACTCACTAATGATCTTGTGGCTGAATGGAATCAAGTCCTGCAGCAATGTTCCAACATCTTGTGAAAAGCCTTCCCAGAAGAGTGGAGGCTTTTATAGCAGCAAAGGGAGGACCAACACCATATTAATGCCAATGATTTTGGAATGAAGTGTTCAACGAGCGGGTCTCCACATACTTTTTGTTAAGTGTGTTTTCAACATTATTGTCTGGAAACCCTCAATGCTTCAGGAAGCTTTGTTTCCCCACCACTATTCGGAGACCCTTGTAGGTACAGGCCCAGGTCTCCCTGGTCTGAATCTATCACTGAAAAAGGCTATTTTAGGCTTTGGTATTAGGTTTACGGTTAGGGTTAGAATTAGGGTTAGAATTAGGAGTTAGTGTTAAGGGTTAGGGAAAATAGAATTTTGAATGGAAATCAATTGGAATCATAATCAAACACATTGTCTTATATTGTGGAACTGTGCCCTTGTCATGACTTCCACCGAAGTCGGCTCTTCTCCTTGCTCAGGCGGCGTTCGGCGGGCGACGTCACCGGCTTTCTAGCCATCGCCGCTCCATTTTTTATTGATTCATTTGTTTTGTCTTGTTCCCTGCACACCTGCTTTTCATTCCCCAATCACACTGCATGTATTTATTCCTCTGTTCCCCCTCATGTCTTTGTGTGAAATTGTTTGTGTTACGTGTTAATTGTTGACAAACCAGACTGGTTTGCTTATACCGTGGTGTTCATGTAGATGTTTATTGTTAAATATAAATTATTTGTGACTGTTCTGTGCGTTTTGCACTTTTGCCTAGGGGCTGGAGGTTTTGACGCAGTTGCGTCCATCTGTTGGTTTCTCCTGCCTCAATAAAGTGTGCGCCTGTTCACAACTCTCTGCTCTCCTGCACCTGACTTCGCTACCAGTATGCACACACCTGACAGCCCTATGAGACACCTGGTCTGGAATTGCCAGTGTTGACTTTATTCTACGCCTGACAGTCTGTGGTATTGCTATACAACAATGTGCGTGCAGTAACACAACTATACATGTCACTTCAACTCCAACATATTAATTGATTGCCTTTTCAAATGATAGAAAGTAGCATTTTGTGGCCAGTATAAAGTCAGATTACTAATTAAATTCACTCCGTGGAAATTGACAAATATCTTGAAACACAGAAAATGGCGAATGACAGCCCGGAACGCAACCATTGACTGTGAAGGATTGCAGACGGGGACACAGACAGGAGATTGTGCTGGTGAGAATGGAATTGGGCCCCGTCTGCAAACAATCACAGTCAATGGCCATGTTCCAGGCTGACTACATTACAGACACATGTCAGATCTCACAATGCCTGGATAGGTGTTTAACATATCAGCTAAACACAAATGATAGAGCAATCAGATCCACGATTGTGCAGTCGATGACATGACATGCAATCAATGGCTGATGCAATTTTTGCATTGTGGTCGCCTTAGAAGGCTACCAAATGCTACGCTGACATTTAATTTAAGTAGAATAACATTATTTCTCTCGAGGGGCCTTAATTTATGGTGTCAGACACGTGCATCTGTGGTTGTTGGGAAAGATGTTGTGTTAGTATTGCTGTAACTGGTAGTGTAATGCGGGTTGCAGCTTAATAGATGTCTAGCAGTGCTAGTTGAAGGAGACAGGGATATACCAGGGATGCATTTCTAACTCTGTTATATTAGTTTGGATGATGTTCCCTTCCCTGTCCCTCAGGGGACGAAGGTTCATAGGTTACACCTTTCACGACACGTTCCTTGGAGATCCCCTTTTCATTTGTTCTTGTGCTTCCGGCTCAAAGTGAGGTAAGCGTGGATCAAGGTCTCCCCCCAGTGGACAAGGGATGACAGCGCAGGCGCCACTCAACACTGTCTATCCCGATTGACAGGCTGGCCAGACTGAGAGCTCGTCAACCTCCAACACCTTTGGCTCCCATCCCACCCTGGGCCCAAACCCCCAGTCTTATCAGCTTCCCCTGGGGGATGATAGCAAAAATGAGACCCAACAAAGACCCTGAGAGTGACCAAGAGGAGAGACCAGTGTCAGTTATTTATCTAATCAACTAACTATGTTTAATTGTTATCCGATTTAAATGAATCATGTAACAATTAAATCATTAGGAATTGGGGCACCACGAGAGTGGTTCTTTACTGACACAATATTGTGGATTGTTACAAAAGAGATGGAGATAGAGAGAGGGAGACAGAGACATAATACTTTGGTACATTTAGAGGCTGACACGCTCTCTGAGCTCACTCAAGGGGAGGTGACTACTCACTTGTACAAAGTTATAGAAACAATTTCCTCTTATGGTTTCTAAGATCACATTCCCATCTTAACAAACTCACATTCATCATTTTTCATATTTCATACACATGTAGTGTGTATACTTTTCAAGTTACAGAATTTACTTTATAACCTTTTTAATGACATCACAAAATAACAACCAAAATGACATTATTATTCTTCAGTTCGCCTCTGACCATTCCCCAAGTTCTATGTTAGAAATATTGTTCCTAGTTGGGAGACCAGATGCTGCTGTAAGTGGTGTTGGAGGGCCAGTAGGAGTCTACTCTGGTCTAAAAAAACATATCTATCTATATATACAGTGGGGAGAACAAGTATTTGATACACTGCCGATTTTGCAGGTTTTCCTACTTACAAAGCATGTAGAGGTCTGTAATTTGTATCATAGGTACACTTCAAATGTGAGAGATGGACTCTAAAACAAAAATCCAGAGAATCACATTTGCATCTTTATTGCATGATATAAGTATTTGATCACCTACCAACCAGTAAGTATTCCGGCTCTCACAGACCTGTTAGTTTTTCTTTAAGAAGCCCTCCTGTTCTCCACTCATTACCTGTATTAACTGCACCTGTTTGAACTCATTACCTGTATAAAAGACACCTGTCCACACACTCAATCAAACAGACTCCAATCTCTCCACAATGGCCAAGACCAGAGAGCTGTGTAAGGACATCAGGGATAAAATTGTAGACCTGCACAAGACTGGGATGGGCCACAGGACAATAGGCAAGCAGCTTGGTGAGAAGGCAACAACTGTTGGTGCAATTATTAGAAAATGGAAGAAGTTCAAGATGACGGTCAATCACCCTCGGTCTGGGTATCCATGCAAGATTTCACCTCGTGGGGCATCAATGATCATGAGGAAGGTGAGGGATCAGCCCAGAACTACACGGCAGGACCTGGTCAATGACCAGAAGAGAGCTGGGTCCACAGTCTAAAAGAAAACTGATAGTAACACACTACGCTGTCATAGATTAAAATCCTGCAGCGCACGCAAGGTCCCCTGCTCAAGCAAGCACATGTCCAGGCCCGTCTGAAGTTTTCCAATGACCATCTGGATGATCCAGAGGAGGAATAGGAGAAGGTCATGTGGTCTGATGAGACAAAAAAATAGTACTTTTTGGTCTAAACTCCACTCGCCTTGTTTGGAGGAAGAAGAAGGATGAGTACAACCCCAAGAACACCATCCCAACCATGAAGCATGGAGGTGGAAACATCATTCTTTGGGGATGCTTTTCTGCAAAGGGGACAGGACGACTGCACCGTATTGAGGGGAGGATGGATGGGGCCATGTATCGTGAGATCTTGGCCAACAACCTCCTTCCCTCAGGAAGAGCATTGAAGATGGGTCGTGGCTGAGCCTTCCAGCATGACAACGACCCGAAACACACAGCCAGGACAACTAAGGAGTGGCTCCGTAAGAAGCATCTCAAGGTCTGGGAGTGGCCTAGCCAGTCTCCAGACCTGAACCCAATAGAAATCTTTGGAGGGAGCTGAAAGTCCGTATTGCCCAGCAACAGCCCCGAAACCTGAAGGATCTGGAGAAGGTCTGTATGGAGGAGTGGGCCAAAAATCAGGTTTGTGCAAACCTGGTCAAGTACTACAGGAAACGTATGATCTCTGTAATTGCAAACAAAGGTTTCTGTACCAAATATTAAGTTCTGCTTTTCTGATGTATCAAATACTTATGTCATGCAATAAAATGCAAATTAATTACTTAAAAATCATACAATGTGATTTTCTGGATTTTTGTTTTAGATTCTGTCTCTTACAGTTGAAGTGTAACTGTGATACAAATTACAGACCTCCACATGCTTTGTAAGTAGGAAAACCTGCAAAATCTGCAGTGTATCAAATACTTGTTCTCCCCACTGTATATATTTCCCAATGCCCCAGGGCAGTGATTGGGGACACTGCCCTGTGTAGGGTGCCGTCTTTCGGATGGGACATTAAACGGGTGTCCTGACTCTCTGAGGTCATTAAAGATCCCATGGCACTTATCGTAAGAGTAGGGGTGTTAACCCTGGTGTCCTGGCTAAATTCCCAATCTAGCCTAATCTCACCTAATAATCTCCAGTTTACATTTGGCTCATTCATCCCCCTCCTCTCCCCTGTAACTATTCCTTAGGTCGTTGCTGCAAATGAAAACACAAGTGAGAATGTGTTCTCAGTCAACTTACCTGGTAAAATAACCAATAAATAATTGTTCCATTATTCGCTTTAGAATGTGTTAGAGTTCCGGCGGAAAAATGTCTGTGAACAAAGCTACATTCCTGTGTGAATTTGGAGAGGGAGCTGAAAGGAAGATGGCTGAAAGTTCTCACTCTGTGGGTGAGAGGGGGTCTGTCTGAAGTCAAGCTGATCCGACCCATCTGGATCCTCACAGGACATTCATGACAACAGATATAGTGAGTCCTGAAAAAAGACCTGAGTTAGAATGCCATATTAGAGCACACAGTGCTGACACTCAGTGCTGATTTGTTGACGTACAGTATACAGTACTTTTGATTGTTGTAGGCAGGGCCGGCCTTAGCCTTTTGGGAGCTCTACGTGAGATCTGGTTGTCCCATAGCACCTTGTGGGCAAAACATTTTAGTGACCCCGTCTTGATGGTGGGAAGAAAGAAACGTTGATTTCCTGCAATTCTACACAGTAGGAGTAGCAAAAATGTTGCAGCCCACATGAAAAAATATGACAGTTTGTTATAGAATACTACAGTAATTACTATACACTAGTATCCCTTGATAATGTGTAGTACTTACAATAGAATTCTGTAGTATACAGTGCTGTAGAATACTATAGGAAATACTACAGTATTGTCGTCAACAACACTACAGTCTGCCAAAAAAAGTAAACTTTTTTAACTATAGTAAATAGTACAGTATTTACTTAGCATATGCCCTTCCCATTCGCCTCCCCCATATCCCAATTTGTGAGAAACTTGCCAAGTATAGACCATATATTGTTTTCCCTACAGGTTACAGAAAAGAGCAGACCCTCAGACCCACCTACCTACCGATTGTGGAAAAGTTGCTATTTTAGTGTTTTTCCAGTAGGTTTCCTCAAAGAGAAAGCCTCCACTTCTATGACAAAGATATATTTATTTTTAAATAACATTATAGTAAATACTTCAACAATGTCTGGAAAAAACACTACAGTAAATTCTACAGTATACCATGGTCCATAAAACCACTACAGTAAATACTACAGTATACTACAATCCACAAAAAACACTAAATTCATTACTATGGTATATAGAAAACTGTTTTCTTTAACTACGGTATTTACAGTGCATTCGGAAAGTATTCAGACCCCTTGACTTTTTCCAGATTTGGTTCCATTACAGCCTTCTTGCTTCCCCTATTTTGTCTCTCAACAGATCTTAGATCGTGTTCAAGTCCAGGCCTCTGGCTGGGCCACTCAAGGACATTCAGAAACTGATCCCGAAGCCTCTCTTGTGTTATCTTGGCTGTATGCTTAGTGCTGTTGTCCTGTTGAAAGGTGAACCTTCAACCCAGTCTGAGGTCCTGAGCACAATAGAGCAGGTTTTCATCAAGGATCTCTCTACACTTTGCTCCGTTCATCTTTCCCTCAAACCTGACTAGTCTCTCAGTCCCTGCAACTGAAAAAAATCCCCACAGCATGATGCTACCACCACCATAATTCACTGTTCAACATGCAAAGGAGTCCAAAAAGCCACCGCTAAACTTCGTCCAAACAAGTCAACCGACATTTCTATTTAATCCTCAGGTACTCTAAAATGTAAATAAACTATAATATTTCATACGGAAAGTAGTATGTTCAATAGGAAAGGAAAATTAGTAAGCGGACGCCGTCTCCCTCACGCGCCGAAAACTGATATTGTTCTGGTGCTCTTCTCACCAAAACTCAAAATTCTTGCTTGTTTTTCAAAAAACAACCCTGAAACCTTGAATAAAGACTGTTGGCATCTAGTGGAAGCCATAGGAATTGCAATCTGGGAGACAGATTTACATAGGAACAATAGGTTTCCATTATAAAAGCCTCGGACCTCAAAATAAAAACATTCTGGTTGGTTTTTCTTTGGCTTTTCTCCTGCCATTTCAATTCTGTTGTAGTCTCGGGCATTATTTAAAAAAAAAAAAAACATCTAAGTGTTTTCTACCCAATGCTACCAATTATATGCATATCCTGGCTTCTGGGCCTGAGTATCAGGCAGCTTACTTTGGGCACATCAGTCAGGCAGAAAACTAGACCCTATTCCTATTCCTATTCCTATTTAAAGCAAGCTTTCTGCAATTCTACACATTTTGCCATGGGCCAAATTGATCATTATGCACTTATGCCATGTTAATGATATCTGAGTGAGACTGATTAACAAAATCAATAGGGGCCCCCTTGAGGTCATGGACCCTGGGCACCTTTCCTACTTACACGGTTGGTGTTCGGCCAAGATTGCTACAACTTTAGATAGCTTGCTAGACTAATTTACCAATCTAAAAATGGTTAGCTGACATGCTAATTAACAAAATAAAAAGTGCTGATGCACAACCACATTTCGAAAATGGAACCTTGTATTCTAACTCTCAACAGTTAGTTGAGACCCTGATTGTGTCCCCCCCCCCTCATCCCCAAAAAGTTCATTTTTCACTTTTTTTTATTTTTGGTTCGGGACCTTTGTAACTGGTTGAGCTTGTATCAATTGCCAGGAGAATGTACTACAACAGGGACATGGTTTGTAGTTATTTTACAGTATATGTATGTCTGGTCAGGTTTATCACAGCATGATAGGTGAAATCTAAAATCTCACATTTCAGGCTAGTCCTTGCAAGCACATTTTCTTATTAAATATCTCCAATGTCTCAAATAAACCTATAATCAAGTCAGGGTTGTCATTGCTTTCTTTTCTCAATGAATAATTTTCCCATAGAATTAATAACGATTAGAAAGGTTTGAGTAACTTTTTATAATTCTGAATTCAATTCCTCTTGTCTGCAGGTTCTCCACTCTGATGTCCCCAACAAGGCTCTCACCTGAGGGCCAGTGTTCCCCCTGCTACTGCCCGCTCCCCCATGCAAGACAAGAGTGGACCAGGACATCACCCTAATTGTCCCTCATCAATCAGTAAGCAGAAGTCTGAGTCACAATATGCCACAGAATAGTCCTGCGCCCAGTACACAAAGTGCAATGGATATATATTGCAACTAGAAGAGGGTGTGGTGTTCAGATCTTGCAAAGACAGGTCGGAGAAGGGAAAGGAAGGAGAAGGAGCTTCACCCAGCAAAGATTGGAAGTGTCTGGAAATATTTGTTTATTAATAACTGTTGATGTTCAAAACTGTGCACCCTCCTCAAACAATAGCATGGTATTATTTCACTGTAATAGCTACTGTAAATTGGACTTTGCAGTTAGATGAACAATAATTTAAGCTTTCTGCCAATAGCAGATATGTCTATGTCCTGGGAAATGTTCTTGTTACTTACAACGTCATGCTAATCGCATTAGCCTACTTTAGCTCAACCATCCAGCAGGGGACCCACCAATCCTGAAGAAGTGTTGACGTAATATGGTTACAGGTTCATCTGCCTCACCTAAAGCCCATTTTTGTGGTTAGCTGAATTGACCACCAAGTGCTAACAGTCAGTATTTTTGTGGAAATATTCACTCAATCATATTTCTCAGATACCGGAACTTGTTAATTCAAATAGACTATTAAAAAGTAACAAGCCAAGCAGGCCCATGGATCAACTGCCGGCCTCAGTCTCTATCCACTCATTTTATAGAGTTAGATGCTTATAAGCCTGTCTTTATATGTTATTTGCCGAATCTAAATTTTCCATGTGGGTATTATGCTAGATAAAGTTCCCTCTTTGAAGTTGGTAGCTAACGCGAAAATGCATCTTCTTTAGGAGTGCTATTTATATCCTGTCGACTACTGATCATTCATCCATACTGTGTGTGTCCCATCGTTGCAGATAATTTATGACAAATGTGTAAAGTACAGTGGGGTAAAAAAAGTATTTAGTCAGCCACCAATTGTGCAAGTTCTCCCACTTAAAAAGATGAGAGAGGCCTGTAATTTTCATCATAGGTACACTTCAACTATGACAGACAAAATGAGGGAAAAAAATCCAGAAAATCACATTGTAGGATTTTTAATGAATTTATTTGCAAATTATGGTGGAAAATAAGTATTTGGTCAATAACAAAAGTTTATCTCAATACTTTGTTATATACCCTTTGTTGGCAATGACAGAGGTCAAACGTTCTCTGTCAGTCGGGTGACAGGGTAGCCTAGTGGTTAGAGCGTTGGACTAGTAATCGAAAGGTTGCAAGTTCAAATCCCCGAGCTGACAAGGTACAAATCTGTCGTTCTGCCCCTGAACAGGCAGCTAACCCACTGTTCCTAGGCCGTCATTGAAAATAAGAATTTGTTCTTAACTGACTTGCCTAGTAAAATGAAGGAAAAATTAAATAAGTCTTCACAAGGATTTCACACACTGTTGCTGGTATTTTGGCCCATTCCTCCATGCAGATCTCCTCCAGAGCAGTGATGTTTCAGGGCTGTTGCTGGGCAACACAGACTTTCAACTCCCTCAAAAGATTTTCTATGGGTTGAGATCTGGAGAGGCCAGGCCACTAGGCCACTCCAGGACCTTGAAATGCTTCTTAAGAAGCCACTCCTTCGTTGCCCGGGCAGGATGTTTTGGGATCATTGTCATGCTGAAAAACCCAGCCACGTTTCATCTTCAATGCCCTTGCTGATGGAAGGAGGTTTTCACTCAAAATGTCACGATACATGGCCCCATTCATTCTTTCCTTTACACGGATCAGTCGTCCTGGTCCCTTTGCAGAAAAACAGCCCCAAAGCATGATGTTTCCACCCCCATGCTTCACAGTAGGTATGGTGTTCTTTGGATACAACTCAGCATTCTTTGTCCTCCAAACAGGACGAGTTGAGTTTTTACCAAAAAGTTACATTTTGGTTTCATCTGACCATATGACATTCTCCCAATCTTCTTCTGGATCATCAAAATGCTCTCTAGCAAACTTCAGACGGGCCTGGACATGTACTGGCTTAAGCAGGGGGACACGTCTGGCACTGCAGGATTTGAGTCCCTGGCGGCGTAGTGTGTTACTGATGGTAGGCTTTGTTACTTTGGTCCCAGCTCTCTGTGGGTCATTCACTAGGTCCCTCCGTGTGGTTCTGGGATTTTTGCTCACTGTTCTTGTGAACATTTTGACCGCACAGGGTGAAATCTTGCGTGGAGCACCAGATCGAGGGAGATTATCAGTGGTCTTTTATGTCTTCAACTTCCTAATAATTGCTCCCACAGTTGATTTCTTCAAACCAAGCTGCTTACCTATTGCAGATTCAGTCCTCCCAGACTGGTACAGGTCTACAATTTTGTTTCTGGTGTCCTTTGACAGCTCTTTGGTCTTGGCCATGATGGAGTTTGGAGTGTGACTGTTTTAGGTTGTGAACAGGTGTCTTTTAAGTTCGAACAGGTGCCATTAAAGAAGAAGTTACAGGTGTCACGCCCTGGTCGTATTATATTGTGTTTGTCTTCATTTATTTGGCCAGGCCAGAGTGTGACATGGGTTTTTTGTGGTGTGTTTTGTCTTGGGGGTGTATAGCATAGTCTATGGCTGCCTGAGGCGGTTCTCAATCAGTCAGGTGATTATCGTTGTCTCTGATTGGGAACCATATTTAGGCAGCCATATTCTTTGAGTATTTTGTGGGTGATTGTTCCTGTCTCTGTGTTTTTTGCACCAGATAGGCTCAGTCACTTTGGTTTTTTATTTTTTCCCTTGTTTTGGAAGAGAAGAGAACGAGCGCCATTCTCCTTGCGGAGATGGTGCAAAATACATAAACACGGTCGGTCCCTGGGATTGGGCTGGCCAACACGATTCGGTTTGCTTGGAAGGAAAAGGAGTTGGAGCCATTAAGGACGGGAAACTTTTGGAAGGATAATATTGATGGGGATTCTAAAGCTGGCGGTGAAGGACGTGTTTTGTTTCCAAGGCAACTCGTTGGAGGGAGCATACGACGTGGCACTAAATACAGAGGAGAAACATGATGATATCCTGAGAAGAGCAAGAGCAGTGGGAGGTGAGAGGCCGATGAGCCATTACGAATTAACAGGCCTGGCGAGGAACAACTTTAGGGTTGTAACTGTCAACATGTACAACCCATACGTTAAGGACGAAGAGGTGAGGGCCTTTCTGGGGAGATACATGGATAACGTCTCATCAGCAAGGCACCTCAAAGACTCCCTTGGGGTTTGGAATGGGAGGAGAGGCTTCCAGGCCCTCCTCAGGGAGGACCCAAAGGGACATGGTGGCTACCTCCATCCTCCTGCTATGTTCTCCCTAGGGGCTGACAGGGGGACGTTGTTTTATGCACGTCAGCCCCCATTTTGCAGGCGCTGTATGGCCTACGGCCACATCTTCGCCTCGTGCAGCACAAGAAAATGCAGATTTTGTGGATCTGGGGAGCACGAGGCGAAGGATTGTGACGAGCCTAAGACGTGCCACGGGTGTGGCTCGTCAGCACACCTGTGGCGGGGGTGCCCGGCTCGTCAGAGGTCATACGCGTCTGCGGCTGGGGGGGGAGTAGGAGCGGGGGATGGGGGAAGAAAAGGAGAAGGATGCACGCCTCATGACCAGAGTACAGGTCCTGAGGGGAAGGCCGCAAGGAAGGAGGAGGAGCAAGAAGCGGCAGATGGAAGAGAAAAGGAAACGGAAGACACAGGATTAGGAGAAACAGGAAAAGTGGCGGAAGAAGGCAACTGAGTGGAGGAGCATGAGAGAGAAGAAAGCGAGGGAGGAGTGTTGGAGAAGGAGACGGTGGAAGAGCAAGTGGACTGGGGGGAAAGTGCCCTGGTGGAAGAGATGAGGGGTATGGTGGAGGAGCTGGCGGGTGGGGAGGGTGGTATCTCTCCACTGCCGCCATCACCAAAGAAGAGAATGAAGAGGAGGGTGCGATTGGCCGACAGTGAGAGGGAGGGGATGGCCAAGAGAGTGATGGGGGTGGGAGAAACCTCTGGGTTGCTGCTGGTTTCCCCAGGCCCACAACTTCTGTTGGGTGGGGACAAACCTAACAAGACTCAGGACTGGGTACAGGAGGAGGTGGGGAGTTTTTTGTTTGGGGACTCAGCGTCCCCGATTTTTTTCCAATCCAGCTGCAGCACTGGGGAGGGGGATGATTGTGGGGGTAGACCCAGGGTGCAGGGCACCCCAGAGCCAAACACTATTCCTGCATCCTGGGTTGGTGAGATGGAGGAAGCTAATGGCTTGCCATGGTCTGGTAGATGGTGGTCTGCACACTACTCCGAAAATGGCCGGTCCTACATGGCGCAACTCCAGGGGGGTTGAGCGGAAGCTCGACTATATTTTTGTACCCAGGTCTTTGGGTAAGTTGTCTGGGCGGCTGTTGCCTGTTTTCTTTTCGGATCACGACGGGGTGCTCCTGCAGGTGGGGTCGCCAGTCTGCCTCTTTGGTAGGGGGTACTGGAAGTTAGATCGGGATGTGCTGGAGGAGCAGGCTTTTGTTGACGGGTTTTATGGTTTCTTTTGGAGGCTTGAAGGCCTCCGGTCCATGTGCGAGGGGGTGTTAGAGTGGTGGGAATTAGTTAAGGTGAGGATTAGGGCTTTTATAATAGGATATTGCAAGAGGAAAAAAAGTGAGGAGAGGAGGGAGGTGGATCGTATCCAAAGGTTAATTGAACTCGAATACGAGGCAGGCAACCTCGGCGGGTCGTTTGACGTTTTTGACCTCTCGTCTGGGGTCAGGCAGGGGTGCCCACTCTCGGCTCTCCTTTTCGTTCTGTACATGGAGTCTCTGGGGGCTGCCATTAGGGCAGACACAGGGGTGGAAGGCTTGTTGATCCCTGGAAGTGGTGGGCTGCGTGTTAAGATGACGCAGTACGCCGACAACACTTCCTTGCTGCTGTGCAAGGACTCGTGCCTGACAAGGTCTCTTGCCATCTTTGGGGATTTCACCCGAGCGTCGGGAGCAGTTCTGAACCATGCAAAGTCTTCCGTCAAGTTTTTCGGAAGATGGCGCGGTAGAACGGATGTGCCTGGGGGGTTATCTCTCTGTGAGGGGGCCCTGAGGATTCTCGGGGTCCATTTTGAGACCTCCGGCTCAGCGACGCTAAACTGGAACATGCGTATCGCAGTGGTACAGAGGAAGCTAGCAATGTGGAAGGCTAGGTATTTGTCTTTTGTGGGCAAAGTACTGGTACTGGTGTTGCCGTCTCTTTTGTATTTGGCGTACATCTACCCATTGCCGGCTTGTCTGAGGAGGCCTCTAGTGAGGCTTGTGTTTCAGTTCATGTGGAGTGGCAGGTGCGAGTGGGTCGCCAGGGCACGCATGATCTGTCCCATCGGGGAGGGAGGTAGGGGGGTACCACATTTCCCCCTCAAGCTGGACACAATTTTTGTTTCTTTCTTGTTAACGGAGCTTGCTCATCCAGTGATACACCCGTCCGGTTACCTCCTGCGGGTGTTCTTCTCGTATCAGGCGAGAAGCGTAATGGTGTGGTCTAACACGGGTCCTCGGGCGGAACAGCTGCCGTGGCACTTTGGTCATGCGGCCAAGTGGCTGCGTGCGCACCCTGAGGTTGAAGTTGCCCGAGTAGGTTTAGATCACAGGCACCTGTACGAGGAGGTCAGAAAGGCAGGGAGTCCGGCGCCTGTAGTGGGCATCTCGGAAGTGGTCTGGGAGGGAGTGCAGGCGCGGGGTCTGGACAACAGGCTCAAGGACCTGAATTGGTTGAGCCTCCATAAGTGCTTGCCGGTACATTCCATCATGTACCGGTATAGTTTGGTGCAATCCCCCACCTGTCCAAGATCCTCTTGTGGCAGGGAGGAGACTGTGCGCCATGTCTTTTGGGACTGTGCCTTTGCCGGAGTAGTATGGGCTAGGGCACGGGTGTTGTTAGGTTTGGTAAGGGGGATTTTGTATTGACGTGGGCCAGGTTAGAGAGAGGTGTAGGGAGAGCGAGAGGGACGGATAGGGACAGGTTTCTGCTCTGGCTTCTCTTGAGTCTCTTTAAACGGGGGCTGTGGGAAGCCAGGCAGAACATGGTGAAGACAGGGAGAGATTGGGGGTGGAAGGGATAGTGAGGAGGGTGGAAGGAGATTTGAGGGGGAGGATGAAGAGGGAGGAGAGGAAGTGGGGGCAGCATGCTGCTTGGGAGAGGTGGAAGGGGTGTTTTGGGACTTGGGAGGAAATCCTAAACGGAGAAGGACCCTGGGCTCAGCCTGGAGAATATTGCCGCCCCAAAGAAGAACTGGAGGAGTTGAAAGCGGAGAGGCGCCGGTATGAAGAGGAAGCACGGTGACTCGGAAGGAAGCCCGAGAGTCAGCCCCAAAAATTATTGGGGGGTGGCTCAGGGAGAGTGTGGCAGAGTCAGGAGTCAGACCTGAGCCAACTCTCCCTGTTTATCGTGAGGAGCCAAGGAGCAGACCTTGGCTCCTTGGCTGGGTCCGGGAGTGGGTCCGGGAGTCCGCACCTTAGGGGGGGGGTTCTGTCATGCCCTGGTCATATTATATTGTGTTTGTCTTCATTTATTTGGTCAGGCCAGGGTGTGACATGGGTTTTTTGTGGTGTGTTTTGTCTTGGGGGTGTATAGCATAGTCTATGGCTGCCTGAGGCGGTTCTCAATCAGAGTCAGGCGATTATCGTTGTCTCTGATTGGGAACCATATTTAGGCAGCCATATTCTTTGAGTATTTTGTGGGTGATTGTTCCTGTCTCTGTGTTTGTTGTCACCGGATAGGCTGTATAGGTTTTCACGTTCCGTTAGTCGTTTTTGTATTGGTCATTTTTCATCATCATTAAACATGTCTCTAAAATACCACGCTGCGTTTTGGTCCGCTTCTCCTTCACCAGACGAAAGCTGTTACAACAGGTCTGTGAGTGCCAGAAATCTTGCTTGTTTGTAGGTGACCAAATACTTATTTTCCACCATAATTTGCAAATAAATTCATTAAAAATCCTACAATGTGATTTTCTGGATTTTATTTCTAATTTTGTCTGTCATGGTTGAAATGTACCTATGATGAAAATTACAGGCCTCTCATCTTTTTAAGTGGGGTTACTTGCACAATTGGTGGCTGACTAAATACTTTTTTGCCCCACTGTATATGTTTTATAAACTCATGAGCACCAGCTAGCAGTGTATTAGCCTGGTTTTGTTAGTTTAGGAAAATATGTGGTACATTCTAGGTTACATTCTATTATATTTCTTCGCCACAAGAGTGTGACATTGAGTCATTTCTGGTTAATTTGATATCTTTTGAATACTAAAATGGATGTTTATTCTGATGTTCTAAATATGAGATTACACATGGAAACAATGTATTTAATGTATTATAGTATATTAGGAATTATTATAAATGGTTAAATCCACTATATGATCACAATGACTTTGATAAACATTTCGATTGTTTCTTTTGTTAGTATATTATACAGTAGATTTTCCGTAGAATTGCTGTGGGAGTGCTATTGATATCCCGTCAACTACTGACCATTCATCCATACTGTGTGTGCCCCATCATTGCAGCTTAGGAAATAAATGAACTATCCATCCATTGCTCCTTCCTGTGTTGATTTACTGACTTGAGGGATTGGACCAGGCATGTCACACTAAGTACCTATGCTGGGCAGTCAACTAGATATGGCTCTGAAGGCAACACTTGCTGACAACCTACAGGCCAGCACTGAAACTTAAACCCACACAGAGTGTGCTACTTTACAGGAACTGCTGTAGTCCCATGCCACAAGTGACAATGACAACCCTATAGTCAAGTCCTTACAAAGAACAAAGCACAGAGAGATTAAACAAGGAGACAAATACTGAGAAAGTTATTGAGAAAAAAAGTGATGGGTGTCAAAATGGGTGTCAAAATTATGAAATGGTACCAAGATAGAGCAGGAGAGAACATGAAATCCTTAATAAATTTATTGAGACCTGTTTAAGACTTAAACATAACAATCCCCATTAAAATGAGAATGATAGCTAAGTACGAGATCTGACGTAATTGTTCTGGATATTCAGATATGTTATGTGACTGTAAATTGAATGTTGTGCAAAAAGCAATAACAAGTAGTACAAGTATGCGTTTTGATTGAATTCCATAGTATCGATTTGAGTCCAAACGTCAAAGTTGTTCATGTATGCACATTTTTATTGGAAAAAATCAAGATAGAAAAACAAGAGAAATACTTTGACAAACCAAAATAGGAAACATAGAGTTGAAAATGTTAAATGGAAAATATAAGTCAGAAAGGGAGTATATAAAATGAAAAATAAACACGTATACACACATGCACACAAACACAAGCACGCTGAATCCAGAATACAATAACATGATAGAAAAATGTCTCTGAGAATAATTAAAGGGAGTAGTGGGTAGTGGTACCACCTGGTAAAGTAGCTTTCTTGGAATTAGCACCCAGTGAAAAAAAAGTATTAAATCCTCCTGCTAATTTGTAATCCGACTTAGTCTTCCACTAACCAGCCCCCTCATTCACAATGTAAGGCTCTGACCCACAATGCATATGTCCGGGTGCGAAGCAGAGCGGGCATTCCATCTAAAGTCCGATTTGCTGTCCCATGACTTGTCGTCTCTGGTTGGCTCGTCCTCCAGCCTATGGGAGTGAAATGAAGAGGTGGTTTGAGGATTAGAGAAATATCACAGGTTGGTCATCAACCAGTTAGCACCGGGCAGAACAAGCTACTGTTAGTCGTAGTAGAATAATGTCTTAAGGATTAGCTAGCTACATACTACTTTTGGCAACCTGGATGAGGAAAATAGAGGGCACACAAAATCTAGTGTTATGACTTCACAGTAGCAAGATCAGAGTGAAAACATAATGATTTCAAAACAGTTAATCATTGTAACTCAAAACGGAAGGGTCAGGGAACTTGAATGGTTTTGAAAATTCACCATCAGTCTTGTATGTCTCATCATTGTGCCGTAATCTCCTTAAAGAACTTCCATTTTTTTATGCAAAGCTCCCCTCTCACCCACCTTATGTCATTTGGCTGGGAATAGTTCCGCAACATCCAAACAAACCAGTTTTGTAGCATTAATGTTGCCCTAGTGGTTTTCTAGTAAAACAGAGAATCTACAGAGCTTTGTGTGAGTGTCTTTGAGCTTGATTCAATCTGTACCGCTGATGATCTGCACTGAGACACATGAAGCTTAGTAAATATCTCCTTGAAACGGAGGTGAAGCGGAAGAATATTTTCAGCATTTGCTGACTTCTCTCTTCTAGATGCTCTCCTGCTCAAAATGTCCCGTTCTGTGTTTCACCGCCTCTGAATCCCCTAACCCCGAATAGATTTCCCCTGTTCATACAGTGGCTTGCGAAAGTATTCACCCCCTTTGGCATTTTTCCTATTTTGTTTCCTTACAACCTGTAATTAAAATATATATTTTTGCATCATTTGATTTACACAACATGCCTACCACTTTGAAGATGCTAAATGTTTTTTTATTGTGACACAAACAAGAAATGTAAAAAAACAAACAAAAAAAAAACAGAACTTGAGCATGCATAACTATTCACCCCCCAAAGTCAACAGTTTGTATAGCCACCTTCTGCAGCAATTACAGCTGCAAGTCTCTTGGGGTATGTCTCTATAAGCTTGGCACATCTAACCACTGGAGTTTCCTCCCATTCTTCAAAGCAAAACTGCTCCAGCTCCTTCAAATTGGATGGGTTCCGCTGGTGTACAGCAATCTTTAAGTCGTACCACAGATTCTCAATTGGATTGAGGTCTGGGCTTTGACTAGGCTATTCCAAGACATTTAAATGTTTCCCCATAAACCACTCAAGTGTTGCTTTAGCAGTATGCTTAGGATCATTGTCCTGCTGTAAGGTGAACCTCTGTCCCAGTCTCAAATATCTGGAAGACTGAAACAGGTTTCCCTCAAGAATGTCCCTGTATTTAGCGCCATCCATCATTCCTTCAATTCTGACCAGTTTCCCTGTCCCTGCCGATGAAAAACATCCCCACAGCATGATGCTGCCACCACCATGCTTCACTGTGGGGATGGTGTTCTCGGGGTGATGAGAGGTGTTGGGTTTGTGCCAGACATAGCATTTATCTTGATGGCCAAAAAGCTACATTTTAGTCTCATCTGACCATCTTCCATATGTTTGGGGAGTCTCCCACATGCCTTTTGCTTTTTAAGCAATTACTTTTTTATTTTTTTCTGGACAATTTTCTGTAAAGCCTAGCTCTATGGAGTATATGGCTTAAAGTGGGCAGATACTACAATCACTGCTGTGGAGCTTTGCAGCTCCTTCAGGGTTATTTTTGGTCTCTTTGTTGCCTCTCTGATTAATGCCCTCTTTGTCTGGTCCGTTAGTTTTCGTGGGCGACCCTCTCTTGGCAGGTTTTTTCTGGTCCCATATTCTTTCTATTTTTTAATAATGGATTTAATGACCTCTTTGGAGAGCTCCTTGGCCTTCATGCTGCCGCTTGCTTGGTGGTGCCCCTTGCGTAGTGGTGTTGCAGACGCTCGGGCATCTCAGAACAGATGTATATATACTGATATCATGTGACAGAATATGTGACAGTTAGATTGCACACTGATGGACTTTATTTAACTAATGATGTGTCTTCTGAAGCTAATTGGTTGCACCGGAATTTATTTAGGGGCTTCATAGCAAAGCGGGTGAATACATATGCATGCACCACTTGTCTGTTGTTTAAAAAATATATATATATTGAAAAAACTTTTTTTTTAATTTCGCTTCACCAATTTGGACTATTCTGTTTATGTCCATTACATGAAATCCAAATAAAAATACATTTAAATTACAGGTTGTTATGCAACAAAAACGCCAAGGGGGATGAATACTTTTGCAAGGCACTGTAGATATAGGATTCTACCCAATCCCAATTTTAATGTATCTCTTTGTCTCTCTTTCACCCAACACAATATAGGTTTTGAATTAGTGTTGTAATGAATCCTCTTCTTTGGTTAAATACACTGCTAATTTATATATATATATACAGTGTATGTCAGTTATTTTAGTAAAATGAACAAATCAAACTTCTTCAAGCCTGAAAACACAAAACACTGCACTTTGGAGAAGTGTAGATGGTTGTTTTCCAACTATTTATACAGATTTTATGATTTGGTTACCAAAAGGAGAAGACTGATGTGACCTGAAACCTTGGGAGTAGTTTTCAAGTGTCTTTTAATTGTATCACATATATTGGTCATAGATTTCAAATGACATTCATGCTGGTAGTCAAAACATAATGGTTATGTATAATCTTATCAAGCATAATTTCCTCTCAAGTGGTTTTATATCAATAGCTCAACGAAACCAGCAGCCTTGTGCTCAAATGTTTACACCATGACAAGTGTGTGAATCCATTAACATTTTCCCTCTAACATTCATCTCTGAATCTTGTTGACATTAAACACCAAAAAAGTACAAATTGATTTCATAAACTTTGCACTTTGCACTTTGAAATACCATTGAGATTAGTAAATCATTTCTCCAATCGTATTTTCAACTTCAGTGATAAGATAAAATAATGCTTCATTTCAAGCATGAATGCAGTTGTCATTTTATGTAACCCATAACAAGTTGTGTTGATGAAAACTCGAAAGTAGAAACCTGTCTAACATGGCCCACAATTAGTAAACTTAATTTCAGAGGTCATGCATTTTAATATTTGTGATTTGTAATAATAGTTTTAGTCAAGCATAGAGCACATAGTCTTATGGCTATTGTGAAATGAATCAAGTCAATAGAATAGTTGAATGGAGCAGAAAGGACCATATGTGCTGACTATTTTTAAATAGAGGGGTACATGATGCACATGCCTTGTTCTTTCATTTGCAGTTTTTACTAAAACAGGATGATAATCGCCTCATGAAGACAGCCAATTCTTGGTTCATATTGTTTCCCTATTAGTGATCCCATACTGTGCTACAGCAGAGAGAGAGTTTTGACTACAAGGAGAGTGACAGGTGGCTTTTCCCTTCTTTGAGGAAAACAAATACTCATTGCAATATCCTAAATCATAGACATACCCTTCCTTCGATAAATTTGCATATGAACACATCGATTTATGAATTGTAAGATATTAGAGCATACGACTAGTGGGAGCATACTACTTTATTATTGGATTTTGAAAGAGAGAGATTTAGTTAGAGGGAAACATTGACACTCACCCTTGTGTGCTGATGGCTGGCTCACTCCCACAAGTCTCTGTGAATGAGACGATGGTTGCCCTGGGTGTCAGGCTTAGACTGGGCCTCTGGTCTGAGTGGCTGCGTCGGATGAAAGGCTGTGGCCCTCGCACGGACATAGGGAGCCTGCCACGATCTCCCCAAGGACGTGGGACTACATGGCCACCGGTGGAGGCCACCGGTGAAGTCTGTGGGGGGTGGGGTACGGGACAAGGCTGGGCCTCAAACAGTGAGGGTGAGGCCAGGCAGAAAACAGAGCGAGCGTTACTTATTAACTGAGAGATAGTTGAAGCCCCTGCGGTGGAGTCCTCGCTGTTGTTCTCTTGTCTGTATCTTTGTAACCTAGGGGACGCTGGTGGTGAGGGTGCCTTGAAAGAATGTGTGGAGCCAGAAGAGCTGGAGTTTGGGAACATTACTTGTCTTGAGGCAGGTGGGCTTGGGAGTCTTCTCTGAAGTGGTGGTGCGGTGGGAAGTTTGCGAATGACCGGAGGGCTGGTTGAGGATGGAAGCATAGACAGCTTTCTGGAGGTGGGGGGACTGGGGAATCTTTGATGCAAGCAGGTTGGGGTTGAAAGTGTGGAAGGCAGTATTCGAGTTCTAGATACAGGCAGGATGGCAGGTGGTTGGATACTGACGGTTGAAGTGGGAGGCACTGTCTTAAAGGGGCTGTCATCGCTTTGTCTACATCCCGATGCAGCTCGATTGTGGGAGGGCCTCCTGGGCACATCGTGACCTTTCTCCATCGAAGACTCTGAGGAGTGCCGCAAGTGGATTACTTTTCTGGCTTGCTTGTAGAGAGTGGCCGCCTCCTCTGTCTCTGGGTTTACCTCCAGCTGAGGCTCATTGTGGCTAACCCTGGAACTAGCAGAGGTATTCTGCCGTACAGTCCAGGCATGGGGCATGCTGCTCGAGCCCTGGAGCAGGTTGCCTCTGCTGGGTAGCAATGGCACAGACTGCATAGAAGCACGCAGCTTCTGAGATGCAATAGCCATCTTGGGAATAGGGGATCGGCCCCTACTAACAACCCCATCGTCTACGTCGCTTACTGTGAGGCTTTGTGCAGCTTCAAAGGAATTGTCCATCAGGACCTCAAGGGGAGGGGGTGGCAGACTTTGTACGTCTAAGTCATCTGTCCTACTGCTGACCCCACTGCTCAGTATGGCCTCAATGTCACCTACTCCAGTCATAACAGGGACCCCACACTTTCGAACACCTTTGATAGGCCATAACATTTTGGAGGGCTCTTGGTTGGGCTCTTCCACCCCCTGGCTGAATGTGTCAATCAGCCTTTTGACAGAATTCCTTCCCCGGTACAGCCCTGAGGACAGACGAGGTGACAGTGGAGGGCTAGGAGGTGGGGTGGCTTTCAACAGCCCCTTGGTGGTTTTCTTGTCTTTCTTTTCTTTTTCCTCCTCCATGTCCTTGCTTGCCCACTGTTCCCAGGAGCTACGCTTAGTAAGCACTGCCTGGTCCTGAATTGGAAAAGTGTTGTTGTTCTTCCGCAGGGTGGATTGTAGACGTTTGGATGCCAGGGACTTTGCAGTATACCCTGGGTTCTGTTTAGTGGGACCTGTCTTGGCATTCTCTTCCATCCTGCCTTTGCTCATCCTCTCTAGCCTCTGACTCAGATACCTCTGCGTCCTCTCTAGTTCAAGCAATGTTGGATCTTCACCTTTGCTGCGGAGGGATTCTACAGACTGTGAACGGCCCTCTTTGGGAACAGGGGTCTTTTTAATTGCCCTCTGTACAGGAGCTGCTGTTTGGGGCCTTTTTGGTGATCGCTCCTCCCCCTCTGTCCACTGGCGCCTGCTGGTCTTGGGGCTGTCTGTTGGTTTAGTTTTGGCACTGTCACATTGTGAGGGAACAAATCTAATCTGACCACTTATGGCATCTTTCATTTTCAGGGTCATTTCCACATTTTGAGGGTTCTCTATGCGCCTGGTTGCCAGGCGACTAGGTTGCTGGTTAGGATCAGATGGTGAGGAGTAAGATTGCTTCCTGCCACCTTCTCCCTCTTCTTCCCCCTCCTCATCATCATTGTCATCCTCCTCACCATCATTTAAAAAGGCAGATCCTAGTAGTGACTCTGTGTCTTTCTGCTCTTTACCCATTCTGGTGCAGGCCGAGTCTATGGAGTTTAGGGAGTTGCTTGGACTAACTTTCTTGGTAAACTTTCGCCTTGGTGCCCCTTGCCGGACTAGGGTAGCATTGCTGCCAATAGGGCTGTAAGGAGTGGTTTGGTTGGTGGCAGTGTACTCACCGCTTTCACGGTGAATTCTTTCAGACCCAGCTAGTGACTCGCTCTCGGCCCCAATTCCACTGTCCTCACTGAACAATGCAGAGTCCTCTGGTCCGGTCGTACGGAGTGAGGCAGCCTCAATGCGGGTCAGCAACTGCATCAGTCTTGTCTCTACATTACGCTTAGCTTTTAATTTCTCCTCCAGCAGCTCAGAGACAGAGATGTAATACTCAGCCGCCTCCTCTAAGGCAGAGTCCCCAATGCCACCCACAGACTGACCCACATTTTGCATCCTTTGAGTGGTATACTGAAGTAGCTGCTGCAAGAGGTCTGGTGAAGACTCAGCATTGGTGGATCCAGACTTGAGGGGGGTGAAACTGGATAGGTTTTGTATTGGGCTTGGCCAGGCGAGATGCTCCCCATTGTCCTTCAGAAGCCTTTCACCCTCGTCTGCCATTTCCTCCAGCCCTCGGTTGATTTCCTCGTAGCGCATAGCCATGAAGGTCACCATTGGCTGCACAGACACCTGGGTTTGGGTCGCCTGGTCCAGGAGCCGCAGCAGAATCTCATATTTGCTGATGCTTGGGTTTAAATAGGCATACACAGCCTGGTGGGCTTTCACTAAAGGTTCCGGAAAATCAACTTTCTGCTCCACAAGGGGAGATTTTTTCTCCTTCTCTTTCTTTTTGGTCGGTTTGATTCCTTTGCCATTTTTCTTTGGTTTTCGTCCACCCTTTTTGTCAGCCATATCTTGCATATCTCCTTGTTCCTCTTTTACATGTGGCCCTGTCTCTTGAGTCCCCACTTTTTTGTCAAGGATAACCCCCTCTGGAACCAACTCGGTCAGGGAGGGTCTTTTTTTCTGTGGGGTTGAAGGTGCGTCCTTCTGAACAGAGTAGTTCTGACCAGCCAGTCTATTCTCCCCACTTCTCCTCTCCCAAGTCTCTCCATCTGTGTCTCCTGTTCCGGAGGAGCCTCCACTCCCTCCATCATCAGACTGGGACTTCCCTTGACTCTCTTGGCCCCCTGGTAGTAGTGTCCTTCCCCTCCTAAAGGTGGCCTGACCCGTAAAATTGTTACCTTTAGACGGGGAACAGCCCATTGCGGCAGCTCAATTTAAGTTGATTTCCTCAGTGAACAAGAACTCTGTGAAACTCCCACAAAGACAGAGGGGAAATAACCTTCACAAAGGAAAGAGAATAATAGCCAAGGTCCTTAGCTATCAGCTGCACCTGTCATCTTCAGATGGCTCCAATCCGCGACAGAGTTGTTGATACTGGCAGGTTCTTTATCCTTACAAAAAAGAAGACAAACAACACAAAACAGGGACAAATCCATTCAAAAGTGTCCTATTTTCTTGCCTATCATAGATAGGTTTAAACAAAATATCCGCATATCCATTTTCATGTTTTCTGTTAATTCCCTTTTGCATAACATCAACATCTTACAGCTTGTCCTATGGAACAACATCCCTGTGTACTTGTAGAGTATGAGAAGCTGAAAGGATTAGAGAGGCTTTCAGTGAACTCCTCAGAGTGCACATGGCACATTAAAGCAAAGAAAAAAATCACACTTGTAAGACCTTAAGCTCATTACGGGGCTGATCAGGGGCTAATCAGGGCTGCTTTCAGGTGGCTTTTTATAGAACAGACAACAATATCTCACTGTTTAGTGCCCTAGCCAAACCCAAAGGATACTGTAAACACAGTATACTGCCAAGTAAAATGGACTGGATGCTCAAAATCAACTCCTATATTAATATTGTTATTTCAATACAACAGATGAACCAATAGTGGGTTTTTCAACTGAACTCAACCCTAACGGCTTTGCTCATGCACATTATGTAATCCAAAGTATACTTGCAACCAATAGCTGGTTATTCTACACTCTCAGAAAAAAAGTTATGGTTGGACTACAGCATTGTTCCCTGGTGTCACGACTTCCACCGAAGTCGGCTCCTCTCCTTGATCGGGCGGCGGTCGACGTCCCCGGCTTTCTAGCCATCGCCGCTCCATTTCTCATTGATCCATTTATTATGTCTTCTTCCCTGCACACCTGGTTTTCATTCCCCAATCACACTGCATGTATTTATTCCTCTGTTCCCCTCATGTCTTTGTGTGAAATTGTTTGTTACGTGTTAAATGTTGACGCGCCAGAAGGGTTTGCTTATACCGTGTTGTTCACGAAGATGTTTATTGTTAAAATTATTTGTGACTGTTTTGAGCGTTTTGCACTTTTGCCTAGGGGCTGGAGGTTTTGACGCAGTTGCGTCCGTCTGTTGGTTTCTCCTGCCTCAATAAAGTGTGCGCCTGTTCACAACTCCCTGCTCTCCTGCACCTGACATCGCTACCAGTATGCACACACCTGACACCTGAGGTACAAAAATATCAAATACACATTTTACATTCAGTGGTACACACAATGATTTCAAATGGTACTGTTCGGGACCTTTTAGGGTACTTGCGCATATTATCTAGTATAATATTTTTTTTATAAAGGTACACTCATCACACACTCGCAACAAAATGGGTACGGTGACGCTATATTTCTGTTTAACAGGGTGGATTATGGATTAGTGGGGGAGTGACTTTCAGTTAGTTCTTTCTGGCCACCCGTTAGTTGAAGTGTTGTACCAGTTTAAGTGATCTATGGTTATGTTAATATTTGTTTTCGCATGTCTGCTTTATAAGCAGGTTGGTATTTAATGAGCTTACTATTGTACTAGAGCAGTGGTTCCCAAACTTTTTATAGTCCTGTACCCCTTCAAACATTCAACCTCCAGCTGCATACCCCCTCTAGCACCAGGGTCAGCGCACTCTCAAATTTTGTTTTTTTTGCCATCATTGTAAGCCTGCCACACACACACTATTCGATACATTTATTGAACATAAGAATGAGTGTGAGTTTGTCACAACCAGGCTCGTGGGAAGCGACAAGGAGCTCTTATTAAAGGACCAGGGCACAAATAATAATATAATAACAATCAATAATTTTGCTCTTTATTTAACCATTTTACATATAAAAACCTTATTGTTCATAAAAAATTGTGAGTAACTCACCACAGGTTAATGAGAAGGGTGTGCTTGAAAGGATGCACATAACGCAATGTTGGGTTGTATTGGAGAAAGTCTCAGTCTTAAATCATTTTCCACACACAGTCTGTGCCTGTATTTAATTGTCATGCTAGTGAGGGCCGAGAATCTACTCTCACGTAGGTAGGTAAGTGGTTGCAAAGGGCATCAGTGTCTTAACAGCACAATTTGCCAAGGCAGGATACAGAAATCTGGCAATGGCTTCTGCTTAAATTCAATTTTCACAGAACTGCTTGTTGCAATTCCGATGAGACTCTCTTGTTCAGATATCGGTAAGTGGACTGGAGGCAGGGCATGAAAGGAATAACGAATCCAGTCATTTTTGTAATCTGTTTCGGGAAAGTACCTGTGTAATTGCGCACCCAACTCATTCAGGTGCTTCACTATATCACATTTGACATGTCTGTAAGTTTGTGTTTATTTGCACACAGAAAAATGATACAATGATGGAAAGACCTGTGTGTTGTCCCTGTTAATGCAGACAGAGAATAGCTCCAACTTCTTAATCACAGCCTCAATGTTGTCCAGCAAATTGAATTTAGTTGCGGAGAGTCCCTGTAATCCTAGATTCAGATTATTCAGGCGAGAAAAAACATCACCCAGATAGGCCAGTCATGTGAGAAACTGAAGTGAAATTTATGGTCAGCAAAGAAAACATTAATCTCGTCTCTCAATTTAAAAAAAAATGTGTCAATACTTTCCCCCTTAATAACCAGCGCACTTCTGTATGTTGTAAAAGCGTTACATGGTCGCTGCCCATATCATTGCATAGTGTAGAAAATACACAACACTTTAGGGAACTTGCTTTAACAAAGTTAACCATTTTCACTGTAGTGTTCAAAACGTCTTTCAAGCTGTCAGGCATTCCCTTGGCAGCAAGAGCTTCTCTGTGGAAGCTGCAATGTACCCAAGTGGTGTCGGGAGTAACTGCTTGCACACTTGTTACCACTCCACTATGTCTCCCTGTCATGGCTTTTGCTCCATCAGTACAGATACCAACATGAGCAGCAGCTACGTTTGGCTACATACGGACCGTTGGTGGAATTCCTGCGAGAGAGTAATGGTTAATGTGATTGGATGCTAATTATTTGACTGGGCTACCTGTATTTGACATTGTGTTGTTATTTCGCTGAACACTAGATGGTTGAATGTTATTTTTGGCAGTGAAACGAGGCTACTCAGGTGAGATAAAAACCTCACCCAAATGTATATCCCCATTGGAAAATATAAATGGACTGTTTGAAAATATGAAGAAAAACACATGTTAAAACAAATATACATATATATACACACACACTACCGTTCAAGGTTTGAGGTCACTTAGACCTCAAACTTTCCATGTTTTCGAAAGAAAAGGACATTTTTTTGTCCATTGAAATAACATCAAATTGATCAGAAATACATTGTAGGCATTGTTAATGTTGTGAATGACTATTGGAAACGGCTGATTTTGTATGGAATATCTACATAGGCATACGGAGGCCCATTATCAGCAACCATCCTTCCTGTGTTCCAATGGCACGTTGTGTTAGCTATTCCAAGTTTATCAATAGACAACACTTTTGCAATTATGTAAGCACAGCTGAAAACTGTTGTCCTGATTAAAGAAGCAATAAAACTGGCCTTTTTGTAGACTGGTTGAGTATCTAGAACATCAGAATTTGTGGGTTCGATTACAGGCAAAAAAAGGTCAAAAACAAAGACTTTCTTCTGAAACTCATCAGTCTATTCCATGTGAGAAATTGCCAAGAAACTGAAGATCTCGAACAATGCTATGTACTACTCCCGTGACATAACAGCGCAAACTGGCTCTAATCAGAATAGAAAGAGGAGTGGGAGACCCCAGTGCACAACTGAGCAAGAGGACAAGTACATTAGAGTGTCTAGTTTGAGAAAAAGCGACACCTCACAAGTCCTCAACTGGCAGCTTCATTAAATAGTACCCGCAAAACACCAGTCTCAACATCAACAGTGAAAAGGCGACTCCGGTATGCTGGCGTTCTAGGCAGAGTCCCTCTGTCCAGTGTCTGTGTTCTTTTGCCCATCTTAGTCTTTTCTTTTTATTGGCCAGTCTGAGACATGGCTTTTTCTTTGCAACTCTGCCTAGAAGGACAGCATCCCGGAGTCGAATCTTCACTGTTGACGTTGAGACTGGTGTTTTGCGGGTACTATTTAATAAAGCTGCCAGTTGAGGACTTGTGAGGTGTCTGTGACCCCAAACTCTTGAACAGTAGTGTAAATATGTATATATAGACATTTGTATTTTTAAATGTGAATCATACTTTTATTTTGCGTACCCCCAACAGCATTGTACCCCAGTTTTGGAATACCTGTACTCGAGGAAGCTCTGCAGAGTGGTCACTAGCTGGCACAGCCACAAGGTCATGCAATCTTTTAATTTTAAACCTAACCTTAACCTGACTAACCCAAATGCCTCATCCTAACCTTAAATTATGACCAAATGATTTGATAATTTAGTTTTCATACATTTTTACGGTCAGTTCTGCCTTCCGGGCAAGACTTTTGACTATAAACGCCAACCTGCTCTTTGTAATGGCTTACATAAGAATGTGACAATGAAGAGTTGTAAATAATATTGTAGTGAACCTTGGTATGGACTTCTTGGTGTAATGGTTAAGGTGGTGGCTTGACAATCACTGGACCAAGGTTCAATTTCTGGTTGGGGTTCCCCTTGAATTCGCTCCACTTGTGTCAGAAGAGTGATGGCAGAGAGATTGTTAAGTGTTAGGGACCTGATATTTAGAAGATATACATTTTTGCCACTTACAAGGTACCTATGGCTTCGACACTGTGGTGGTACCATAAAAAGGCCTATGATACACTATTGACTATTTTAAGGTACGAAACGCAAGAGGACACCTGTGTGCCTATACTTAATGGTACAATGCATGTACCGTACAAGGCACCCCTACAGTGACCCCACTATCACAGCCAATAAACCCTGTAACTGTTTTAAAGTCACTATTGGCCTCTGAGCGGATTCCTTCCTCTCCGGCAACTGAGTTCGAAAGGACGCCTGTACAAAACCTAAAGTGATACTGGCAAGTGTGCGGGTCTTTATTTTCTCTAAGATTTAATCTAATTATTCCCACGCAAGCTGACTCAGATGTTCGAGTGCTTTTCCTATTTTGAAATACAATTATCAGATCAAATGTATATCTACTGAGTAAAAGGCCCAAATCCATGGGTGAAGTCATTGCTCTTGCTGAAGTTAGGGACTTTCTTATTAAGGATGTCGATGCTGAAGATATGTAATGTATAGCCATGATCTGGTGTTACTTACAGTTTTCTTAATTCTTCTTGTTTATAGTTTTCACCAGCCTTGTCATTAGGCATACCTTTTACCTTACATAAACAAGCCACCAAATATATATTGTTATACTAGCTTAAGTTCAAGTTTAAGTCTTTTAAATCTTTGTTGAAGACCATTTTAGTTCACCTTCAGAGTGTCTAATCACCTCTTGATGATGACACTTTTTTTCAATTTTCACCTAAAATGACACCCAAATCTAACTGCCTGTAGCTCAGGCCCTGAATCTTGATACCATTTGAAAGGACTTTGAAACACTTAAGTTTGTGGAAATGTGAAAGGAATGTGGAAAAATATAACACATTAGATCTGTACCATCATCTTTGAAATACAAGAGAAAAGCCATAATGTATTGTTCCAGCCCAGGGAAAATTTAGATTATGGACACTAGATGGCAGCAGTGTATGTGCAAAGTTTTAGACTGATCCAATGAACCATTTAATTTCTGTTCAAAATGTTGTACCAAGACTGCTCAAATGTGCCTAATTTGTTTATTAATAACTTTTCTAGTTCAAAACTGTGCTCTCTCCTCAAACAATACCATGGTATTCTTTCACTGTAATAGCTACTGTAAATTGGACAGTGCAGTTAGATGAACAAGAATTTAAGCTTTCTGCCAATATCAGATATGTCTATGTCCTGGGAAATTTTCTTGTTACTTACAACCTCATGCTAATTGCATTAGCCTGCGTTAGCTCAAACCTCCCATGGGGGACCCACCGATCCTAAAGAAGCTTTTGTTTTAGGCTCACTGCAGTAAATATACCCACACTTCCCAAGAGGACTCTATTAATAGTGGGCCTGAAAGGGGAACACCTTTAATTCTATTCTCTGGTCGACTGTACTTCAGCCTCACTTGGATCAATATATTACACAAAAGGTGACAAGAGAAGAGATGAGGGTAGAAACAAGTGAGGAGAGGGGTGAGACACTAATAAGCAAGTTCAGAAATATGTTAACAAAAGTATGTTCAAATGTTCAGCTCAGTAAGTCTTTATTGTTCCAGAAGGGGGAAAAATAAACAGATATTTTACAACATGAGTCCATAAACAACATTTACAAATGAGGAATAAATATATATAGGAATAAATACAGTATAATAAGAATTATAGGAAGTTAACATATATGCAAAACAAAGTCAAAAAGTAAAGAAGTCAGTGGCACACAGAGCAGCAAGATTAATTTCACAACAAAATAAAATAGTTTAAATACAGAAAAAGTAGAATTATTAAAATGTAAATCAAACTTGCATAATATATTGATCATACACTGTAAACCCTGTCATTACTCAAAACATTTGAGGAAACCCATTGCACTTAGTATATCTGAGTCCAGTTACTTAAATTGATTTTGTAGTCCTCACTTAAACCGATAGAGTCACTGTGATCCTGTAGGGGGTTCACATTTGAGGTGTATAAAAAATAAATTTAAAAAATGCGCCCACTAAGCCCCAATATAATTTCCCTGTGTGCCTTGCCTTTGAGTGAATTGTAGCATTACCACCCATGACTATATTTGTTAGTAACATGGAGATGGTTGTTGAATTTGATCATTTTTAGTCCTGTGGCCTTCAACAAGTGAATTCCTAGGTGAATGTTATCATTATAATTAAATGTTTTATGACAATACAATACATACAGTCAGGGATGGACTGGGAGTAAAAAAACAGCCCAGGACTTTGATCCAGACCAGCCCACCAGAACTGGCCCCCGTATACTCCCCCACGGCCGCCCTGCTAATGCACACACGACTAGTCCCTAATACAACCACCTAGCTGCATCACAACCATTGATCACCATTGCAGTACTACTTTAAAAAGTCTGTGGAACGCACACACAAATGCTGCACATTGTTATAAAACCTCTACAGAAAACACACTGAATTTGTCATGATTAAACTACCTCACATCACATGAAGCCTTGAGTGAAAAAGAGATGCTAAAATATCCACAATACTCACTGAGACATAGAACTGTCTAACTGCTGCTCAGGGTCAGCTGGCTGGCTTTAAGTCATGGGAGTACACCTTCTAAAAAACAATGGTTGAACACCTCTCCAAACATAGAACGTAACCTGTAAGAGAGCAGCACAAGCCATCATGAGTCATGATTCATCTACATCACCTGAAGCTTAGAGTGAAAAAGAGATGCTAAAATATCCACAATACTCACTGAAACATAGAACTGTCTAACTGCTGCTCAAGGTCAGCTGGCTGGCTTTACTCTGTCAAAGTATTGGACAGCAATATCACAGACAGGAAAAAAAGACATTAGAAATGTAGGAGTAAAATAATGGTAAGTAAGCAAGTTATAGAAAATATGTCACAACAGCTGGCTTTTCTCTGCAACTCTATGGATCACCATGTCAGTATCCAGGGCCATTAGGATGTCCTTCCCGGTGGCCATCAGCATGAAGGCCTCTCGGTGTTACCCAAGTGCTCTTGATATACTTTAAGGTAGAGAAACTTCACTCACAAGCTACCTGGGTAACAGAGGGTGAGTAGAAAATACCTGGGTAACAGAGGGTGAGTAGAAACTACCTGGGTAACTGAGAGGGTGAGTAGGAACTACCTGGGTAACTGAGAGGGTGAGTAGGAACTACCTGGGTAACTGAGAGGGTGAGTAGGAACTACCTGGGTTGCTGAGAGGGTGAGTAGGAACTACCTGGGTAACAGAGGGTGAGTAGGAACTACCTGGGTAACTGAGAGGGTGAGTAGGAACTACCTGGGTAACTGAGAGGGTGAGTAGGAACTACCTGGGTAACTGAGAGGGTGGGTAGGAACTACCTGGGTAACGGAGAGGGTGAGTAGGAACTACCTGGGTTGCTGAGAGGGTGAGTAGGAACTACCTGGGTAACAGAGGGTGAGTAGAAACTACCTGGGTAACTGAGAGGGTGAGTAGGAACTACCTGGGTAACTGAGAGGGTGAGTAGGAACTACCTGGGTAACTGAGAGGGTGAGTAGGAACTACCTGGGTTGCTGAGAGGGTGAGTAGGAACTACCTGGGTAACAGAGGGTGAGTAGGAACTACCTGGGTAACTGAGAGGGTGAGTAGGAACTACCTGGGTAACTGAGAGGGTGAGTAGGAACTACCTGGGTAACTGAGAGGGTGGGTAGGAACTACCTGGGTAACTGAGAAGGTGAGTAGGAACTACCTGGATAACGGAGAGGGTGAGTAGGAACTACCTGGGTAACGGAGAGGGTGAGTAGGAACTACCTGGGTAACGGAGAGGGTGAGTAGGAACTACCTGGGTAACGGAGAGGGTGAGTAGGAACTGGTATCCAAGGCCAAGTATATGGTATGCATCAGTCAGCAGGTTGTACCGTCTCAGCATCTGCTAACAACACAGTGGAAATTCTTTGCAGCATGAGCAGCATTTATTCTTAATTTCCACCAGGTCATCCTCCACTGTCCTGGTCATGTATTCCTCCAATCCTGAACTTTTCCTGTTTTTCCACTGTACAGCGAGGCTCTGCAAATTGTCAACAGTTGCTCTTGTAACAGTATGATTAAATTGTTAAATTCTAACATAAAATGGACATTATGCCACCTCCTGGTGGATTACTGTGTTTACATTGTCTTACACACTCAGTGATAAAGGTATGGGATTCTGGGTAATCCACAGCAGAATTATGGAGAATTGCTGTGGGTGAGTTGACAATTGAATGGTCTAGGGATAGAAATGTAAAGTTGACATTAAATCATAAAACCCACATTTTACCTCGTACATTAGCAATTAATGTTTAGTAATTAATGTTGTTGGTTTAGCGTCAAATAAGCCACTCTATATGTTACACTAGCATAAAACATGGCAAGTAACAGTATAACTTTAAACAGTCCCCTCGCCCATACCCGGGCGCGAACCAGGGACCCTCTGCACACATCAACAGAGCAAGGGGAACTACTACTTCAAGGTCTCAGAGCAAGTGACGTCACCGATTGAAACGCTATTTAGCGCACACCGCTAACTAAGCTAGCCGTTTCACATCCGTTACACTAGCTAACGAATGCATCTTCTTTAGGAGTGCCATTTGTACCCTGTCGACTCTGATCATTCATCCATACTGTGTGTGTCCCATCATTGCAGGTAATTTATGACAAATATATAAAATATATGTTTTATAAACTCATGAGCACCAGCCAGCGTATTAGCCTGGTTTTGTTAGCTGAGGAAAATATGTGGTACATTCTAGGTGTATTATATTTCTTCGCAACAAGAGTGTGACAGAGTAATTTTAGTTTAATTTGATTTCTTTTGATACTAAAAAGGATGATAGTTTATTCTGATGCTGTGAATATGAGATTACACATGGAAACAATTTTTATTTATTTATTATTGTTAAATGCACTATGACTTTGAAAGACATTTCATGGAGAATTGCTGTGGGATTGCTGTTTATATCCTGGCTACTTACTCATCAGTCATCCATACTGTGTGTGTCCCATGATTGTAGTTTTGGAAATAAAATAACTATCCATCCACTACTCCTTCCTGTGTTGACTCACGGACTTGAGGGACGGGACCAGGAAGGTCACATTGGTGCTGTGACCCGGATCATCAATCAAGATTGGTGTTCCTTATTGAACTGGGAGCCGTCCTATCTTCTCAGTCTACAGGCAGCGAGAGGAAACACAGATACATCTGTCATTTGTTACCTTTTTTTCCTTTCATTTTGAGCTACTACAATGAGTTTAAACCGTATTGGTTGTTCAGATCTGCTTACACCTGTCAATGTTGGTAGGGGAAGAGGTGTGTTGAGGTCACCTATTTCTTTCCCAACTGGTAGTCCTTGTGTGTGTGTGGTGATGTCAATGTTAGTGAAATTGCAGGGGAAGTTCCTTAAGTCAGTGGGGACAATGCAGCTTCTCATGGTCATCATGTAGTCAACTCACCTAGGCCCCATGTTGTTAGCACCTCCACTCCTAACCACAAAGATGATTCAGTGCTAATAGGCCAGATGAGTACCATAGTCCAACAGGTAATGCTATCAGCTAGCTGCTGTCCTATCTTGCACTTCAGCTCCAGTAGCCCAACAGGAGCTACAGCCACAAGCCAAAGTGAACCAAGACAGAGACCTGACCCTCCAGTTAGCCAAGTTCTAGACTTCTCCCAAGTCCAAGTAGTGACCCAAAGAAAAGTCTAGGAACCACCTTCCTTTAGAGGGGGGAGATCAGACACAATTACCTTTGATGAATGGGAAGAGGCCATGAAAAACTATATTTAAAAGGAGCACATGAAAATAGAGGAGCAAGCCGAACAGATTCTCATCCATCTCAAGGGAAGAGCAAAAGATGTAGTCAAAATCGGAATCAAGAACAGTGACACTGACATTCTAGCTAACCCAGATGCCATCTATAGTGTCCTCAGGAAGCATTTTAGCTGCAGTCAATACTCATATATCCCACTTCAAGATTTTTATGAATAATGGCTAAGACTGAACTGTGCAGCAGACACTGCTACAGAAGGCCTGAAGGAACAGGGTAAGGCAAATGAAGATCTTCGCACAGACATCACACGCATGTTCATCAGGAACTGCCCAAGCAACGAACTAGTCTTCACGTTCAGAGCCATAACAATTGACCAGTGGTCTGCACCTGAAGTACAAGATGTGTTAAACGACTACCATGCAGAGATGAGCTTCAAAGCCACCGCAGAAGTACACAGAGAAACGTGAGAAAATCACAGTGAACAGAGTCGAGGTTAGTTCCACTTCAGTCCCAGATATACAGGAGCCACAGCAACCTAAGAGCTCAGATCACTGCTCTAGAGAGAGTAATTGATATGCTAGAGAAGGTATTGCTGTGGGGCCTTAGACCAGCTCAAATCTCGGGGAAACGGACTGCTAGTAATCTACCCAAGATTGAAGGCCTGAATGCCACACCTTGTTCTGTGTGCAAAGATTGCACTTACTCTGCTCTCACTCATTGCCGTGAGAATAGACTGTGTTCAGTGTCATTCAGCTCACCATTCTAGATGCAACTTTCCAAAGACGAAAATTGATCATGAGAGTAAACCTCCCAACACCACTACTGATGATATGGAAGATTGTGAGTCCCTATACAAGCTTTACAGCGATAGTATCCCTGACAACAAAACTGTAATTTTTCAAATAACACAGAGAATTCCAAGAACTGACAGTTTATTTTACACACCTGTCTCTATTGAAAATGGCCCTACACTAAAAGCAATGATTGACAGTGGGTCAATGGCATGCACTCTGAGTAAGGGAGCCGAAGTAAGCGTTTTTACATTCCACTCCGGACATGAAAATATATTTGGCTGATGATGTTGTTATTGTTAGCTGTGGTGGTCATCAGGTTACCCATAAAGTAATGTATGATCTTGACTTCGCAGTTTGCAGATGTAAAATCATAATCCCTGCAACCTAAGTGTAAGGAAACTTCCGACTTCAACTGTATATATTCTTTTATTTATTTTTTGTGTGAATTTTACCCCCTTTTCGTGGTATCCAATTGTTATCCAATCTTGTCTCATCGCTACATCTCCCGTACGGGCACGGGATAGACAAAGGTTGAAAGTCATGCGTCATCCGATACACAACCCAACCAAGCCGCACTGCTTCTTAACACAGCGCGCATCCTACCCGGAAGCCAGCCGCACCAATGTGTCTGAGGAAACACTGTGCACCTGGCAACCTTGGTTAGCGTGCACTGCGTCCGGCCCGCCACAGGAGTCACTGGTGCGCGATAAGGCAAGGATATCCCTACCGGTGGTTAGAGCGTTGGACTAGTAACCGAAAGGTTGCAAGTTCAAATCCCCGAGCTGACAAGGTACAAATCTGTCATTCTGCCCCTGAACAGGCAGTTAACCCACTGTTCCTAGGCAGTCATTGAAAATAAGAATTAATTCTTAACTGACTTTATATATCCCCTGCCAACCTGTACCTCCCTGTGAAGGGAGGCCTTCCTGAGGTGTGAGCCTTGTCTGAGAGCAAATTGGAACAGAAAGGGGTAGAACTTGTACAGAAGGTAAATTTATGTAATTTTTTAAATTGATGATATTAACAAGCTGGGGAATACATAACCCATTTAACAACTCATCTATGGACTTCACAAGTATAGACAACTGAAAAACTTGATTTGAGTTCTATGTTGTCATTGATGTGGATACTAACCCATACACTCTTGTATTCTGAAGAAATGGAAAGATACATTTGTTAACAGTATAATGTTATAAGGAGATAAACTTAATGGTATAAGGATGTTAAAAAAAAGGTTTTAACACTTACCTCATAGGAATGTTTTGTCTTGGTGTACTCTCTGTACTCTCAGGTTTCTCTTTGAGTCCTTGCCACAAAGACTGGATCACTGAGTCACATAGGTGATCACTGAGAGGTGGAGCCTTTGCCCACTTTACCACAGGGTCTGTGGTGAAGTAACCAAAGGCACCACCACTCAGATCATAAAATGTGTTCTGAGCCACAGGTGCCCACGAAGAGGCACTCCGGGCTGCTAAATGAAAATAAACTGGGAAGTTCTGATGCGCTTAGTTCTAGCAAGTGAACTGAACTCTAAAATGAATACACAAACACTGATAAACATTTGTATTGGTTTTCTTAAAAAAAAAAAACAATGGACAAGACAATAGTCTGTAGACTATGGGCTATTCATGTTAAATTAGCAACAGGTTGGATCGGGGGTTTGCGTAAAAAAACGGAATATACACATAATCCATATTATGACCACTTTATGCACTCTAATATGACCACTCTATGCAAGTCAAACACATTCAGTCTCAGTAGCAAGTTGACAGAAGTTTGCTAGGACGGGTTGGTGTCACATCACACGGGTAGCTAAATTGTATTTTTTCTTTGGTTACGAGTTAGTGAACGCGAAGGAAATCTGCCCGTCCGCAGCGTGCTGTCATCCTGGCGCGCTGCTAATTTATGTGATAGCGGCTCTGAAAACATTTTGCGGTTTGACGCTGAAAATAATGCTGCTCAGTGCTAGGCTTGAATGTACAACGACCCAGGGTAGCTTAAAGGAACAGTTGCAATCGCTACGTTCTGACTTTACCATCTTCCACGGAGCCTGAAAGAACCGGAGAACGCAAAACGGAAGTGCGCATTTTGGAACATAGGTATGTCGTGAACAACAATAGCGCGATCAGCGATTCGCCTTCAAAATAAAAGTCTCAATTGAAACTATTACAAACGGGAAAAAGTATCAAATGTTATTTCTTGCTGTTAAAGACCCGTAATAAAAACTACGACACTAATATTTGTGAAACATCTTTACAGTTGTATTCTCTGAGTAAGCTGATACCCCATTTCATGGACCCAAAATCAGCTGTACATTACAATATGAATGTCCAATACGCACAATAGGCTGAATAGTGAGGTGATTTCGCACAGTTCAAGTTCCGAAATAAGAGCTGCAAGGCTAATATTTGTGTAATTTGTCTAGAGTCTATTGATGCACCGTTGCGTCAATCTAAGTAACATAACAAAAAAATCCCCATCAAAATCTCTCAATTTAATCTAGAGACGTCTCAATCCGCCTATGGCAACCTTCCGCATCTGCGGTGGAAGGTGGCCGAGCAACTATGGTGTTTGTCAGATCATGAGACATCCTTCTCACGAAAACATCTGTCGCGTCCGAACGGTTTGGCCTACAAACTAATATGACCGCTCTATGGAAAATGAGACTCATGAACACAACTCCTCTGAAGGTAAACTGTACCGGTTTAAATAATTTATGGAAGTATGGAGGTAGTTTTGTGCCTACCCAAAAAGGGGTTAAATATGTGTAAAAAAAAAAAACACTATATATATTTCCTGAGTTTTGTTATATCTCCTAGATATAGGACAGACACAGAAACCTTATTCCTTATGAACAATTTTTTACTGTCTTTTTTGACGTTTATGAATGTGTTATTCCGTGCGTTTCTATGGACTATAGTAGTAAAGGCCAAATTCAATATTTTATCAAATATTTTTTTTAAATATTTTTTTATACCTAAAGGGGTCCTACATTTCAAAATCAAATAGATACATGATCCATCGCCTCCTGAGTGGCGCAGTGTGCTACTAGAGATCCTAAGTTCGATTCCAGGCTCTGTCGAAGCCGGCTGTGACCGGGAGACCCATAGGGCGGTGCAGAATTAGCCCAGCGTCATCCGGGTTAGGGGTGAGTTTGGCCTGCAGGGATGCCCTTGTCCCATCACGCACTTGCGACTCCTGTGGCGGCCAGGCGCAGTGCATGCTGACACAGTAGCCAGGTGCACAGTGTTTCTTCCGACACATTGGTGCAGCTGGCTTCCGGGTTAAGTGGGTATTGTGTCAAGAAGCAGTGTGGCTTGGTTGGGTTGGGTTGTGTTTCGAGAGGGCGCACGGCTCTCGACCTTCGCCTCTCCCTAGTGCGTACGGGAGTTGCAGCAATGGGACAAGACTGTAACTACCAATTGGATAACACGAAATTGGGGAGAAAACAGGTTAAAAAACTAAAATAAATAGAAAAGATACATGATCCATTGTATGACCATCTTAAAACAATTCCATATGTCAGTTTAAGGTCCTCAAATCTGGGGATTATCATGTGGTAACTCTCCTAGCAGTTGTTAGGCCCGATGTGGAGTTATCACATGATAAATCCTGGGTTTTCATGCCTTATTGCTTAAACAAATCTTGTTTTAGCCTTATCTAGTACAATTGTGGCTTGATTTCACTATTTTTATCGGTTTGCATTCGTTTCAATGTGGGACTTTTATTTGGAAGCCGAATCGCAGATACCACTATTGTTTCTCACAACACACACGTCAACATTAACATCGAGTTGAGGAATTTTGTTTCATCATCATGAGCATCCTGGACCAAATACATAGACAGATTGCTCACCGGTTACATTTTCCATAGGAAGACTAGGTACTGTAAGTCGTTCTCCCTAAAGTGTTTGACATTGCACCAATAGCTAGAGTGGTAAATTGGTACGAGGTTGTGGTTTGTTGTTGTTTTTATGCGCAGCAAGCTTGGCCTGATCAGCTGTGGCCATTCGTGCAGTTGTGTAGCTAGCTAACTGAGCGTAAATTAACGTTACCTTTTCATATCATTGTCATCCATTTAATATTTTGAGTAAGCATCATAATTTACTCGTGAATGACACCGTAGCTAGTATCTGCGAAAGTGATCAGCAGTGTATGTGAATTGGTAACTTGTGTAGTTAGCGTCAACTACTGAAGCAGACCCTGTCTGCATGAAATGGACTAAGCTAGCAACCCGGTCTAGTCGAAATATTGTTTTCGTTTAGACCGGGTTGAATATGACTATTGAGTCTTCAAGTTGATAAAATGCATATGATATTTACAGCTCACGCTTCACCAGGATCCATTGTGCTGGTTTGTGAAAGTATATTGACAAGATTATCATGTATCTTGCTGCTGCTAGCTAGCTAGCTAGCGGGAAATGACAAAACACCCAAATAGGCTATACAGATCTTTTGTTAATTGTATAGACGGCCTGGTTAATAGTCAAAGAGCTATCCCACTTTGGAGTCCCTATTGCTAATTGCTGCCACATTGACATGTTCATTTCTGTTGGACAGATAGTGATTTCAGATATAGGCTCCCGAATGTCACAGCGGTCTAAGGCACTGCAACTCAGTGGTAGAGGCGTCACTCCAGACCCTAGTTCGATTCCAGGCTGTATCACTGTGATTGGTAGTCCTATAGGGTGGCGCACAATTGCCCCAGCGTCGTTAGGGTTTGGCCGAGGTAGGCCACATTGTAAATAAGAATTTGCTCTTTAACTGACTTGCCTACTTAAATAAAGGTAAAATAATACAATCCCGAAAGGACAATGTAGTGCCAGACCATGTCACCTGGAATTTTTGATTTATTTACTGGCCATTTGAAAAATGTAAAGACCCATATGCATTGGGGAGTCCACCCACGTTGCTCAGAATGACATAAATCATATTTAGATTATGGTAATTAATTTTAACAGAACACGCAACTCCTGTTATGAAGCAGCCAATAAACTTAATTTTCAAACATTTGACAAAATGCAATTCAGGGGAAAACTCCATCCTAAACATTGCACCTGGTGAGAGTTGTTTAATATGTGACAGACAAGAAAATCTCATTTAGAAACGTAGAAAGAGGGGGAATCTAAAGATGCAACAACTAGGATGGGCTGTCAATATGACAAGGATTGTGCCTTTGGCTTTTGGACAGTGAAAGAAATGTGATGAAAACCAATAGAACAAGGGAGGTATGGCATATGAGGAGTAAATAGAAATACATTTGCCAAAACAATATCATTACTCCTGTCTATACATAAATATTTCACCAGAAAGCATGACTTGGCCACAGAGGAGTCAATTTTTATTTTATATAGCTGTGGATTGTTTCATATCATGCCAATTTGTGAAGCCCACAATTTGGGCAGAGCGCATGGCAATAGGCCTAGCTGATTGAGTTTCAGCTGTCAGTGAAAAGCATAATGTCTTGAGTATTCTTTAAAATCTTGAGACAAGAAGGAGGGGAGTTTGATGAAAATATAGGCTAGTCTCTCTCCAGAATGGCTCGGCTGTCCAATCAATCAATCAAATTGATTTATAAATCTTTTTTTATATCAGCCATTGTCTCAAAGTGCTATAGAGAAACTCAGCTGAAAACCCCAAACAGCAAGCAATGCAGATGTAGAAGCACGGTGGCTAGGAAAAACTCCCTAGAAAGGCAGGAACCTAGGAAAAAACCTAGAGAGGAGCCAGGCTCTGAGGGGTGGCCAGTCCTCTTCTGGCTGTGCCGGGTGGAGATTATAACAGTACATGGCCAAGATGTTCAAACGTTCATAAATGACCAGCAGGGTCAAACAATAATAATAATCACAGTGGTTGTAGAGGGTGCAACAGGTCAGCACCTCAGGAGTAAATGTCAGTTGGTTTTTCATAGCCGAGCATTCAGAGTTGGAGACAGCAGGTGTGGTAGAGAGGGCAATTCGAAAACAGCAGGTCCAGGACAATGTAGTAGAGGTTGACCGATTAATCGGAATGGCCGATTAATTAGGGCCGATTTCAAGTTTTCATAACAATCGGAAATCGGTATTTTTGGGCGCTGTTTTTTAAAATATATATATATTTTTTAACACCTTTATTTAATCTTTATTTAACTAGGCAAGTCAGTTAAGAACACATTCTTAGTTTCAATGACGGCCTAGGAACGGTGGGTTAACTGCTTCGTTCAGGGTCAGAAAGACAGATTTTCACCTTGTCAGCTCGGGGGATCCAACCTTACAGTTAACTAGTCCTAAGCAATAACGACCTGCCTCTCTCTCGTTGCACTCCACAAGGAGACTGCCTGTTCCACAAATGCAGTAAGCCAAGGTAAGTTGCTAGCTAGCATTAAACTTATCTCATAAAAAATAATCAATCATAAATCACTAGTTAACTACACATGGTTGATGATATTACTAGATATTATCTAGCGCGTCCTGTGTTGCATATAATCTGACTGAGCATACAAGTATTTAAGTATCTGACTGAGCGGTGGTAGTTAGAAGCAGGCGCGTAAACATTCATTCAAACAGCACTTTCGTGTGTTTTGCCAGCAGCTCTTTGTTGTGTGTCAAGCATTGTACTGTTTATGACTTCAAACCTATCAACCGAAGTGTGACCGAAGTGAAATGGCTGGCTAGTTAGCGTGCACTAATAGCGTTTCAAACTTCACTCGCTCTGAGCCTTGGGGTGGTTGTTTCCCTTGCTCTGTATGGGTAACGCTGCTTCTGTGAGGTGGCTGTTGTCGTTGTGTTGCTGGTTCGAGCCCAGGGAGGAGCGAGGAGAGGGACGGAAGCTATACTGTTACACTGGCAATACTAAAGTTCCTATAAGAACATCCAATAGTGAAAGGTTAATGAAATACAAATGGTATAGAGGGAAATAGTCCTATAATGACTGCAACCTAAAACTTCTTACCTGGGAATATTGAAGATTTATGTTAAAAGGAACCACCAGCTTTCATATGTTCTCATGTTCTGAGCAAGGAACTGAAACGTTAGATTTCTTACATAGCACATATTGCACTTTTACGTTCTTCTCCAACACTTTGTTTTTGCATTATTTAAAACAAATTGAACATGTTACATTATCTACTTGAGGCTAATTTGATTTTATTGATGTATTATATTAAGTTAAAATAAGTGTTAATTCAGTATTTGGTCTTCCAATAATCGGTATCGGCATTGAAAAATCATAATCGGTCGACCTCTACAATGAAGCACGTCCGGTGAACAGGCCGCAGGCAGAACAGTTGAAACTGGAGCTGCAGCACAACCAGGTGGACTGGGGACAGCGGCACAAACCCGAGGGGGGCGTCAACCGGTCTCAACCCGGTCAGGAAGATCACGTCAGTGACTCAATCCACTCAAGTGACACACCCCTCCTAGGGACGGTTCAGGGGCAGAACAACAGATTTTTACCTTGTCAGCTCAGGGATTCAATCTAGCAACCTTTCAGTTACTAGTCCAATGCTCCAACCACTAGGTTACCTGCCACCCAGAAAGCCAGTGACTCAGCCCCCGTAATAGGGTTAGAGGCAGAGACAGCAAAGGCGGTTCATTGCTCCAGTGCCTTTCCGTTCACCTTCACACCCCTGGACCAGACTACACTCAATCATAGGACCTACTGAAGAGACGAGTCTTCAATAAAGACTTAAAGGTCGAGACAGAGTCTGCGTCTCTCACATGGGTTGGCAGACCATTCCATGAAAATGAAGCTCTATAGGAGAAAGCCCTGCCTCCAGCTGTTTGCTTAGAAATTCTAGGGACAATAGGGAGGGCTGCGTCTTGTGACCGTAGTGTAGGTATGTACTGTAGGACCAAATCAGAAAGATTGGTAGGAGCAAGCCCATGTAATGCTTTGTAGGTTAGCAGTAAAATCTTGAAATCAGCCCTAGCCTTAACAGGAAGCCAATGTAGAGAGGCTAGCACTGGAGTAATATGATAAAAGAAAATGCAAATTATTTCCCATTCATTGTGTGAATTGTGTTCCCTTTTTTATTTTTTATTTTTATTAGTTCCCTATGAGAAATATCATCGGTACTAAACAAATGGAATGGGAAAAGGAGTAGCTCAAGTAAAGACATAGAATGGGAGGCGGACAGGCTGAGTAAAGAGAGAAATGCAATTGAAAGAACCTGAATTTTCCTTATATTTTTTTACAGTTTTTATTTGTCGGCTTTATGTATTTTGACTTATTTGAAGATTGAAGTTTATAGGTCTACTGCTGCATTGGCCTATAGGCTTTGAGTTCCATGCGCTCATTTCTTTAGTCGCCAATGGATCACAGTTTATTATTGTGTCCATATGGCAGAGGCTGGTGCTCTCGCATTAGTTTAATTTGAACTTTTAGAATTTTATCATTTTATTTCAGATTTTTATCATTAACCTCTTTGGGCTGGGGGCAGTATTGAGTAGCTTGGATGAATAAGGTACCCAGAGTAAACTGCCTGCTACTCAGGCCCAGAAGCTAAGAAGTGCATTTTATTAGTAGATTTGGATAGAAAACACTCTGAAGCTTCTAAAACTGTTTGAATGATGTCTGTGAGTAGGCAAATGGCAGGCAAAAACCTGAGAAAAAAATCCAAACAGGAAGTGGAACATCTGAGGTTTGTAGTTTTTCAAGTGATTGCCTATCCAATATACAGTGTACATTTGGTCTGATTGCACTTCCTAAGGCTTCCACTAGATGTCAACAGTCTTTAGAACCTTGTTTCAAGCTTCTGCTATGAAGGGGGAGCGAATAAGAGCTGTTTGAATCAGGGGTCTGGCAGAATGTTATGAGTTCAGTCACCCGCGCGGCCGTGAGAGCGAGCTCCGTTCCTTTTAATTTCTGAAGACAAAGGAATTGTCAGATTGGAATATTATTGAAGATTTTTGATAAAAACATCCTAAAGATTGATTCTATACATCTTTTGATATGTTTCTGCAAACTGTAATGGAACTGTTTTGACTTTTCGTCTGGACTAAATGCCTGCGCCTTGTGAATTTGTGAACTAAACGCGCAAACAAAAAGGAGGTATTTGGACATAAATTATGAACTTTATCGAACAAAACAAACATTTATTGTGGAACTGGAATTCCTGGGAGTGCATTCCGATGAAGATCATCAAATGTAAGTGAATATTTATCATGCTATTTCTGACTTCTGTTGAGTCCACAACATGGCGGGTATCTGTATGGCTTGTTTTGGTGGCTGAACGCTGTACTCAGATCATTCCATGGTGTGCTTTCGCTGTAAAGCTTTTTTGAAATCTGACACAGTGGTTGCATTAAGGAGAAGTATATCTTTAATTATATGCATAACACTTGTATTTTCATCAACATTTATGAAGAGTATTTCTGTAAATTGATATGGCTCTCTGCAAAATCACAGGATGCTTTGGAGGCAAAACATTACTGAACAAAACGCGCCAATGTAAACTGAGATTTTTGGATATAAATATGAACTTTATCGAACAAAACATACATGTATTGTGCAACATGAAGTCCTATGAGTGCCATCTAATGAAGACCATCAAAGGTTAGTGATTCATTTTATCTCTTTCTGCTTCTGTGACTCCATTCTTTTGCTGGAATAATGGCTGTTTTTTTGTGACTAGGCGCTGACCTAACATAATCGCATGATATGCTTTTTGAAATCGGACACTGTGGTGGGATTAACAACAAGTGTATCTTTAAAATGGTGTATAATACTTGTATGTTTGAGGAATTTAAAATGTGTGATTTCTTTTGTTTGAATTTGGCGCCCTGCACCTTCACCGGCTGTTGTCATATCGATCCCGTTAACAGGATTTCAGCCATAAGAAGTTTTTAACCATGTGAGAATGATTTTGAGAAACAATGTTATATTGAAATTAAACTGTTCCACGAAAGTGTGCATATGAAAATCATAACTGGCATGCAGATCGGTAGAAATGATATGATAAATTGTAAGCTTCCCCAAACTTGAAACTCACGCTCCTCCTTTGAAGTCTTTATAAAATAATTGCCTCCACATTTAAATGGTGGGATTTGCCTATAGACTACTTTGAAGTAAGGTAAGACATGCCTCATAATATGTCAGGCCATTAATCATGATGGTCAAATGTATTACCATCAATGAATAAAAAGCATTATTTTGAAATGGGATTTTTTTTCTCTCAGTCATTTTTTGGGGCAACAGTTTTATCAACTTTTTTCAATATTTTTTTATCGGCCAAAAGCCAGGAATCCCAGTTTTTTTTGTGTGTGTGACTGCTCTTTTGTTGGTTTTGACCTAGCCCATGAGTGTGTCTGTGTGTAGTCTGTCTACCTAGGCAGAGGGGTGGCCTCCCTCATTAACAATGATCAGACCTAGGGCTTTCTGAGAATAGCGTGTGGTTGTGTGTGTGTCTTTATTTGCCTGGCATCAAAGAGGACAGGTGGCAGTGGAAAAGGTCTCCCTTTCTCTCTCAGTAGGGCTAGGCAGGATGTGTGGTTACCCAGGTGGTGCCACCTGGCTGCTGTAGGCATTTCCATTGGCACCAATAAAGAACCTATACTAGGAGAGTAATTGAGTTAAACTCGTGTGTTGATATGTAGCCTTTTATGGCTTTTAAGTAGATTCTACCTGAAACAATACAACAAAGACCTCTTAACCTCTCTGGCGCCGGCGTTCCGCTAGCGACCCACCTCGACAACATCCGGTGAAATTGCAGAGCGCCAAATTCAAAATACAGAAATAGCCATAATAAAGATTTTTTTTAAATACAAGTGTTATACATCGGCTTAAAGATTAACTTCTTGTTAATTCTTCCGCTTTGTCAGATTTCAAAAAGGCTTTACGGCGAAAGCATACCATGCGATTATCTGAGGACAGTGATCCACTTACGAAAGCATGCGAACATTTTGCAACCAAGTAAAGGAATTACAAAAGTCAGAAATAGCGATAAAATTAATCACTTACCTTTGAAGATCTTTATATGGTTGCAGTCACAAGAGTCTCAGCTACACAATACATCTTTGTTTTGTTCGATAAAGTCCCTCTTTATATCCCAAAAACTCAGTTTTGTTGGTGCGTTTTGTTCAGTAATCCACTGGCTCAAAGGCGGTGAAAACAGCAGACGAATACATCCTAATAGTACCGGTAAAGTTCGTCGAAACATGTCAAACGATGTTTATAATTAATCCTCAGACTGTCAATTGTTTAAATAATCGATAATATTTCAACCGGATAATAGCGTATTCAATAGAAAGGAAAAACAACAAAGGGCGCTCACTCGGTCACACGCGCAAACCAACTATGCATGATTCTACAGTTCACAAGCCTGAAACAATGTCTAAAGACTGTTGACATCTAGTGGAAGCCATAGGAACTGCAATCGGGGTCCTAACCCATGAGATAATCTATAGGCATTCAATTGAAAACTAGCCACATCAAAAGAAATTCCACTTTCTGCCATATCAGTTCTGTTATACTCGCAGACATTATTTTAACAGTTTTGGAAATTTTAGAGTGTTTTCTATCCAAATCTACCATATACACATATCCTAGCTTCTAGGATAAGACACATGTCAATCAGGAGTTCCAATGGGGCTGTCCCGTTTTAGTTCTCTCATGTACTTACACAGAAAGTAATATTTGCATGATTTAGCTTATTCATTATTTGTTTGCTATCATTCATGTGACTGACCAATACTGGTTCATGCATGTGGCAGACCAATACCTCACGAGGCTTCTTCTCTACAAGTTGAGACCTTGAAACTGAGATATCATTCTCAAAACAAGGGTTTGGGCACAGTGAGGATTTCTTCCAGGTGTTCAATCAGTCACTTGCATGAACACATGGGTTATTAGAAAAGCATAAACATTTCCATCACACACCCCTTTGAGCAAGATCAAGTTATTTATTATACTTGGGATGGTGTATCAATACACTCAGTCACTACAAAGATACAGGTGTCCTTCCTATCTCAGTTGCCGGAGAGGAAGGAAACCCCTCAGGGATTTCACTATAAGGCCAATGGTGACTTTAACCCTTTAGAACCCATAGCGGCCATCAACAGCATGTCTTTACATTACTATAGCAGCCACAAACAGCCTTGTTTTACTCACAATAATATCTTTGTCAAAATCGCAAAATTAACTTGCTAACAACCTGTTGTCATATTCACGTGGCTGTTGTCATCAGCTATTACCCCGTTTCCGGTTATGCGTTCATTTGACTAAAAATTACTGCGCCAAAGCGGCTACGACTTTTCACTGTAGAAAGTGATACGGATTTGGACACGACCTTGCACTTTAAAAAAAGATGATGTCGAGGTGAGTGAACACCTACTCATGGAATAGAAACACCATAATATGAATCACGTTAATTAAGCAAGTAATAGTCTAAAGTTTGGACACACCTACAACTCATTCAATGGTTTTTCTTTATTCTTTACTATTTTCTACATTGTTGAATTGTAACGGTTTTCTGTAGGCGAAGGAGAGTCGGACCAAACTGCAGCGTGTAGATTGCGATCCATGTTTAATGAAAAAACGTAAAACACGAATCAATACAAATACTACAAAACAAAAAGAACGTAGCGAAAACCGAAACAGCCTATACTATTGTAAACTAACATAGAGACAGGAACAAGGACACTAAGGACAATCACCCACGAAACACACAAAGAATATGGCTGCCTAAATATGGTTCCCAATCAGAGACAACGATAATCACCTGACTCTGATTGAGAACCGCCTCAGGCAGCCATAGACTAACGCTAGACATCCAACAAAACCCCAAGACAAAAACACACCGCAATAACCCATGTCACACCCTGGCCTGACCGAATAAATGAAGAATAAACATAATATATTTCGACCAGGGCGTGACAGAACCCCCCCCTAAGGTGCGGACTCCCGGACGCACATCAAAACAATAGGGAGGGTCCGGGTGGGCGTCTGTCCATGGTGGCGGCTCCGGCGCGGGACGTGGAACCCACTCTATAAATGTCTTAGTCCCCCCTCCTCGCGTCCTAGGATAGTCCACCTTCACCGCCGACCATGGCCTAGTAGTCCTCACCCAGAACCCCACTGGACTGAGGGGCAGCTCGGGACAGAGGGGCAGCTCGGGACAGAGGGGCAGCTCGGGACAGAGGGGCAGCTCGGGACAGAGGGGCAGCTCGGGACAGAGGGGCAGCTCGGGACAGAGGGGTAGCTCGGGACAGAGGGGGCGGTAGGGTAGCCTAGTGGTTAGAGCGTTGGACTAGTAACCGGAAGGTTGCGAGTTCAAACCCCCGAGCTGACAAGGTACAAATCTGTCGTTCTGCCCCTGAACAGGCTGTTAACCCACTGTTCCCAGGCCGTCATTGAAAATAAGAATTTGTTCTTAACTTACTTGCCTGGTTAAATAAAGGTAAAATAAAATAAAAAAGAGGGGTAGCTCGGGACTGAGAGGAAGCCCGGCACTGAGAGGAAGCCCGGCACTGAGAGGAAGCCCAGCACTGAGAGGAAGCCCAGCACTGAGAGGAAGCCCAGCACTGAGAGGAAGCTCAGCACTGAGAGGAAGCTCAGGCAGGTAGTTGGCTCCGGCAGATCCTGGCTGGCTGGCGGATCTGGAAGAGTCTGGCAGACTGGCGGAACTGGCTACTTCATGCTGACTGGCGGCTCTGGCTGCTCCATGTAGACTGACAGCTCTGGCGGCTTCTTGCAGACTGGCAGCTCGTTGCAGACTGGCTGCTCCGGCTGCTCCATGAAGACTGACAGCTCTTGCTGCTCCATGCAGACTGACAACTCTGGCTGCTCCATGCAGACTGACAGCTCTGGCTGCGCTAAACAGGCGGGAGACTCCGGCAGCGCAGGAGAGGAGGAAGGCTCTGGCTGTGCTAAACAGGCGGGAGACTCCGGCAGCACTGTAGAGGAGGAAGGCTCTGGCTGCGCTAAACAGGCGGGAGACTCCGGCAGCGCAGGAGAGGAAGAAGGCTCGGGCAGCACTGAACAGGCGGGAGACTCCGGCAGTGCTGTAGAGGAGGAAGGCTCTGGCTGCGCTGAACAGGCGGGAGACTCCGGCAGCGCAGGAGAGGAAGAAGGCTCGGGCAGCGCTGAACAGGCGGGAGACTCCGGCAGCGCAGGAGAGTAGAAAGGCTCCGGTAGCGCTGGAGAGGCGATGCTCACTGTAGGCCTGATGCGTGGTGCTGGCACTGGTGGTACTGGGCCGAGGACACGCACAGGAAGCCTGGTGCGGTGGGCTGGTGTGTGGAGGTGGCACAGGATGGGCTAGACCGTGAAGGCGTACTGGAGATATTTAGAGCATTGTTGGCACAGGACGTGCAAGGCTAGGGATGTGCACAGGAGGCCTGGTGCGTGAGGCTGGCACCAACTTCACCAGCCGACTAACACGCACCTCAGGACGAGTATGGAGCGGTGACCCAGGTGCCATCAAATCCCTGACACGTTCCGTCGGGCGAATTCCATGCAAAAAGCACCAACACAGCAACTCCTTCATTTCTCTCTCCTCCAATTTCCCCATTAACTCCTTCACAGTCTCTGCTTCGCTCACCTCCAACACCGGCTCTGGTTCTGGTCTCCTCCTTGGCTCCTCACGATAAACAGGGAGAGTTGGCTGAGGTCTGACTCCTGACTCTGCCACACTCTCCCTGAGCCCCCCCCCCCCCCCCCCCAATACATTTTTGGGGCTGACTCTCGGGCTTCCTAGCCAACCGTGTTCCCTCGTATCGCCGGCTCCTCTCTCCGGCTGCCTCTGCTCTCCTAAGTGCCTCCATCTGTTCCCATGGGAGGCGATCTCTTTCAGACAGTATCTCCTCCCAAGTGTAACAACCCTTACCTTCCAAAACGTCTTCCCATGTCCATTCCTCCTTTCGCTGCTCCTGCTGCCGCTGCTTGTCACCACGCCGCTTGGTCCTGTTGTGGTGGGTGATTCTGTAACGACGTTCTTCTGTTGAAGGAGGAACGGACCAAAATGCAGCGTGGTGGTTACTCATGCTTATTGATGAAAAATTACTATAGACATGAAAATAACTGAAACGTACAAAAGCAACAGACGGACACGTGAAAAAACTATACAGCCTACCTGGTGAATATAAACACAGAGACAGGAACAACCACCCACGAAACACTCAAAGAATATGGCTGCCTAAATATGGTTCCCAATCAGAGACAACAATAATCACCTGACTCTGATTGAGAACTGCCTCAGGCAGCCATTGACTATGCTATACACCCCACAAAACCCCAAGACGAAACACACCACAATAAACCCATGTCACACCCTGGCCTGACCCAATAAATGAAGATAAACATAATACATTTTGACCAGGGCGTGACAGTAACACAATACATAACAATAACAAGGCTATACACAGGGGGTACTGGTACCGAGTCAATGTACGGGGTACAGGTTAATCAAGTTAATTTGTAAAGTGACCTTGTAAAGTAGTGCTGAAATGAGTAATGATGAGTAAGAAAATTACAGAAGCGCAAGTATCATACCCCCAAGACATGCTAACCTCCCCTGTTATTGTAGTGGTGATAATTTAGCATGTCTTGGGGGTATGCTAACTTTCTCACACGTCATTATTCCCCATTCATTCAGTACTGTCTGTAATTCATGAATTAAGCATCCTCATTAATCTAAGAACATAGATTAACAGCTACTCGCTACTCTTCATTGTTGCTCTTTATTTATTATTTAGTTTAGTAAAGTAAATATATTCTTATTTCTTAACTGCATTGTTGGTTAAGGGCTTGTAAGTAAGCGTTTCACTCTAAGGTGAAACCTGTTGTATTCCACGCATGTGACAAATACAATTTGATGTTTTATTCTTATTTACAATAAAAGTGACTCTGAAATCACACAATACATTAGAGTTAATTTCTATTGGGCATAAAATAATTTGGAACACAACCAAAACAAACAGCAAATGCATCCAACAAGTTTGAAGATTCACAAGATTGATGTAGTCATTGCGCACTCGGAATATGGGACCAAATACTACACTTTTGAATACTTTAATACACATATGGGAATTTGTCCCAATACTTTCGGTCGACTTAAATGAGGGGACTATTTCTAAATGGTTCACCCGAAAAGGATGAAAGATAACAAGATTAAAGTGCAGGCTATCATTGTATAATTTCAAGTCCAAAGTGCAGGAGTACAGAGCCAAAACAAAACAACCAAAAATGTGTCCCTGTCCCAATACTTTTGGAGCTCACTGTATGTGCTGTTGGTTGGAGTCAGCACTATTAAATGGGTCTGCTCTACACCAGGACTTAAATATTTTCCACTATTAATTCTGTTGAAACCGGAATTGTGGTACAATAGTACACATTAGCTCTTTTTTATTCTAGTCAGTTGGAAAGGACCCTGTAGTTATACAACCACATTTTCTAACATGGTTTTTAATCCAACACAACAACCACAGAATGTGTAGTGGTTGAACGTTTCCACTAAGTATATTTTTTTTTAAGACAGGCGTGGCCCAAAATCCATGCAGTGGTGTTGGACTTGGACCAGGTGACCTTCTAAAGAATTCCTGTTAGAAAAGTAATTGTGCATATAAATGGATAGGCCATTCGTTTAGGAGAATCAGACCTTTTTATTTGCATGCCGTTGCCTGCCATCCATTTTCTCATGTATGTTCTGCTTTGATAGCAATGATGATGAAATGGTACTAGGCTAAATGGATTCTGATAGTAAGATCTGAGCTAGTGTCTGGGCTTTAGCTCAGGGGGCTATCCGTTTTTACCACAATCAGTCACAATGTAGCATATAGGCCAATGGTGTTTTTTCTTCTGGTCTGACAAGTCATCTGTAATGTACAGCACATGTGATAACTGCTGATGTAGCCTAAAACTTTTGATTGATTGGTAGATTATCATGACCCGTATTTATTACTCTGCTCTTGTCTGTGTGTCTATAGGCCCTGGGTGGGAGATGACCAAAGAGGATGTCCTGGTGCCAGAGTCTTCAGAGGGGGACACTGACCTGGGCCGTCACAGCACGTTGTCCCACAGTGGTGTAGCGCGCCCCACCATCCACCAGGTGGCCTCGGCCCCCATGCCCACTGACTGCGGTAAGGAAACACAACATCACATGAAATTCAGATCTAAGTGTAATGAAACATTTCATTAGGCCTACACGTAAAAAAAATGTAATGCACGCACTCAAAGGCATACAAATGTCAGTCACACACACACACACACACACACACACAGGACATATATCCTTTGATTGTTAATATAATCCTTAAAACCACACTGAGCTGACAAATATGAATGGATCTATTAACACAAAATCTTTAAGTCTGACATATACTGTATATCTGAAAAATGGCTGGATTCAGCTCGCTGTGGTGATTTCGATGGTGTGTATTATACTCCCATCCAGGTGACATAAGTGGTACTACACCACCTCGTTTCATAAGTGTGCTTTGTACATTTTCATTGGCTCAGAGAGGCTCATGTGATGTCAACAGCTGTAGACAAACTTCTGTGTGAGGTAGAGTGAACTGCAAGGTACCATTGAATGAGTCTCGACCGGGGCAATCCAAACTATGTATATTGTCTGTACGGCTCTCCAGACTTCTTAAAAGGCAAAATCAAAGAACATTTTCAATAAATATGCGTGTTTGTCTGATATGGACACAAGTTGTACCAAAATAAGCATCTGGGCCTTGTGAGTTGTATGGTGTACCATTTGTCCGTGTCCGACAATGAAATTCATGGTACTATTGTTTCCAAAAAATGTATATATTTTAATTTGACAATAACTCAACTTCATACAGTGGTTTCTCCTTTACAAGTTGCAGTGTACTGCGGCGCAGCTTGCATGGTGCCACAGAATTCTATGGCACGTTATTTAAGTGTAAACCGCTGGTACCATTACCCCTGGTGAAAATACTTGAAGCCCTTGTGAGTGAACAGCTAAAAGCGGTTTTATTTACTATCGGGCTTTAGGAAGAAGTATAGCACAATTACAGCAGTCATGAAGGTTTTAAGTGATATCACTGAAGCCCTTGTCAAAAAACAGCACTGTCTCACTTTTTATTGATCTCTAAGGCGTTTGATACAGTTGATCATGCTATACTAAGGCAGAGATTGTCGAGTGTAGGTCTTTCAGAGCATGCAGTTGCATGGTTTGCTAACTATCTGATAGAACTCAGTACACTCAATTTGATGGGCTTATGTCTGTTAAATTGTCTGTCTTTAATGGTGTGCCCCAAGGCTCTGTACTTGGTGCTCTCTTATTCACTATTTATATAAATGATTTAGACAAAAATGTCCAAAATGCGCCACTTCATTTTTATGCTGATGATACTGTTATTTACTGTTGTACCTCGTCTCTTGCAAAAGCCTTCCAGAACTTGCAAACCGCTTTTTATACTGTTCAACATACTTCGTGCCAATTGAAGCTTATCCTCAATACTGACTGAACTAATGGTGTTTTCTAAAGCAAGAAATATACCTCTGAACCTTTCACCTATTACTACCTGTCAGGGCAAGGAGATTGAGGTTGTAACCTCATATAAATATCTTGGAATTTTAATTGATGACGGCCTCTCTTTTAAATAGCATATTCAACAACTTACAAAAAATTGAAGCTGACATTTAGATTTTATTTTAGGAATAAGGCCTGTTTTTCTTTTGAAGCCAGAAGGAGGATAGTATCAGCTACGTTTGTGCCTTTACTAGATAGACTATGGGGATAGATCTCAGTGTTTGAGATCAATTGACACCCTTTACCATGGCACTTTGAGATTTATTTTAAACTGCAAAACCCTTACGCACCACTGCACTTTGTATCCCAGGGTTGGCTGGCCTTCTCTCGTCAGTCGTATGCTCAGGCACCGGTGTACTTTTATTTACAAAGCCGTTTTGGGTTTACTACCTTTCTATTTGGGCATTTTTATTGTTCAGAAATGTGGTGGGTACTCTCTTCGTTCGCTGGACTTTATCCTGCTAACTGTTCCAAATGTCTGAACTGAATTTGGTAAAAGGGATTTTATGAACTCTGCGCCATTGTCTTGGAATGCCTTACAAAATACTTTTAAACTGGAAGAACTTGTCCCGATTGGTATTTTTAAATCACTGATGAATGATCTTGAGACTGATTCCCTGACCTGTCAATGTTTTTAATTTGCTGTTTTTGATTTTGTTATACTCTTGTGAATTCTATGGTTATTACTAGATTACTTGTAGTTGTTCATGTTGGTTGTCTGTAATTTTTGTAATGACTTGGTGCTTCCTATCTTGGCCAGGACGCTCTTGAAAAAGAGATTTAAAATCTCAATGATCCCTTCCTGGTAAATATAGGTTAAATAAAATAAATAAAATAATTAGTGCTAGTTTACCACCAGAGGGCATCTTTGAGAAGCATTTGAAAGCCTTAAATAATGGCTGTACTAGAGAATGCTGGCACGCGGGAAACTGGTGTTCAATTAAAAATAAGAATTTGTTCTTAACTTCTTGAAACTCCCCATCCCGGATCCGGGTTTGTGACTAAAGCCTCAGGCTCATTAGCATAACGCAACGTTAACGATTTCTGAAAATCGCAAATAAAATGAAAATAATGCGTCTGCTCTCAAGCTTAGCCTTTTCTTAACAACACTGTCATCTCAGATTTTCAAAATATGCTTTTGAACCATAGAAATTGACTAATTTGTGTAAGAGTATGCAAAGCTAGCATAGCATTTTGAGTAGCATTTAGCACGCAACATTTTCACAAAAACCAGATAACCAAATAAATAAAATCATTTACCTTTGAAGAGCTTCTGATGTTTTCAATGAGGAGACTCTCAGTTACATACCAAATGCGCAGTTTTTCCTGAAAGCGTCTGTGTGTAGGAGAAATCGTTCCGTTTTCTACATTGCGTCTGGCTACCGAAACGACCCGAAAATTCAGTCACCTACAACGTAAAACTTTTTCCGGATTAACTACATAATATCGACCGAAACATGGCAAACGTTGTTTGGAATCAATCCTCAAGGTGTTTTTTCACATATCTCTTCATTGATATGCAGTTCGTGGAAGCTTGCTTTCCTCTCTGTATCGCATGGAAAAATACTGGCAGCTGAGTTTTGCGCACCAATTTCGGCGCAGGACACCGGGCGGACACCTGGTAAATGTGGTCTCTTATGGTCAATCTTCCAATGATCTGCCTACAAATACGTCACAATGCTGCAGACACCTTGGGGAAACGACAGAAAGGGCAGGCTCATTCCTCTCGCATTCACAGCCATATAAGGAGACAATGGAAAACAGAGCCTCAAAAATCCTTGTCATTTCCTGGATGCCATCTCATCTTGGTTTTGCCTGAAGCTCACGTTCTAGGGCACGCACAGAGAATATCTTGGTATCTTGGTATTCTGTTTTCTTTCGAATGGTATCAATTATATGCATAGTCAAGCATCTTTTTGTGACAAAATATCTTGTTTAAAACGGGAACGTTTTTCATCCAAAAATGAAATAGCGCCCCCATAGATGTAAGAGGTTAACTGATTCCATATATGTTATTTCATTGTTGTGATGTCTTCACTATTATTCTGCAATGTAAAAACAAAGAGAAAAACCCAGGAATGAGTAGATGTGTCCAAACTTTTGACTATTACCTGCTTAATTAACGTGATCAATATTACTTTTGGATAGAATGGAAAATATGGTACTGTACAGCGTGACGGTCGGGAGTACAGTACTGGGCTATTTTGCTAAAGAATCCCTGTGTCGAGTGGGCAGGGCTCGCGGGAGACCGGGGGTCAATTCCCCGACAGGGAGGAAGGAGTAAGCCGTCCTTGTAAATAAGAATTTGTTCTTAACTGACTTGCCTAGAGCATAACATTTCTACACCCTAATTGTATGATTGTAGTCCAACCAATACGCAAATGTAGATTCAGTGAAAATAAAAATCTAATTTATTTATCAAGACCAGTCCCCATGCTTGTCTCAGACCAGCGCAAAATGGTGCTAAAATAGTTGTAGGCTATTACTTCAAATCCTATTGCTTCTAACCTCAATATGCTCTTTAAATAAATAAGCGCTACACCACTTTTAACAGCACATTCACTCAACACTAGTGAGACTCATGTCATCTACGGTGTGCCTACAGTATATCGATAAATCTGACGTGACTCTCCCCCAATAATTATATATAGAGGATTGGAGGATATTTCTGTAATTCAGTGATATTTATTCCCATATTAATTCGGTATGGATCCATAACTAAATAAACATCTGCATTTTATCATTATTTTATTAATGAAAGCATAAATATTTGTTATTTAGAATTATTTATGTTTCTAAAGGGAGAAAAACCTACAGTCATCTCATGGGTCTCCCAGTCGAGGCCAGCACCGGTATTGAACCAGCATCTTTAGCAACACAGCTTGTAATGCTATGTAGTGTCTTGGACCGTTGCACCACTCAGGCGCTGTACAACGTGACCGGTCGGAAGTGGCCTACACTACTACAGTAAGAGCAAAATAATCCTAACAAAATAAAAGAATAACAACCTTAGTGTAAAAACAGTTTTAGCAAGTAATACTGAATTTGTGCACAATTATCAGTTTCTATTTAGGTTTGTCGCCCAGTCATTGTCAGTGAGAGACACAGTAGGACTCAAAAGCATCAGTGCTCTAACTCCCCCTTGCGCAGATCTGGAGCAATGAAATGGTGACACAGGGTACAGTACTAAACCACAAATTATCTCTAAGTCCCACGGCGCAAGCTCACAACTTTTAAAGGAGGAACCACTGTAGTATACGTAGTATTAGACAAATCAGTGTTGTAGTGGGTGTGGCCAACGACGCCATCTCCGACCCTTTAGAGGCCCTTCTCTTAGCCGCAGAGACATCTTTGCAGTTTAAAAGCCAATTCCCTACAATTCTACACATTTTGCCATGGGGCTGAGTGTAAATGTGCAGTTTAAAGCACATTTCCAGAAATTCTAAACATTTTGCCATGGCTTATGCCGTGTTCTTATGCTATCTGAGTGACTCAAACATTGTAACAAAATCAATGGAGGCCCCATGCCATGCCTTTTCTTTAATTTTAGATTCTCCCTGACTGTCTAGTTTTTATTTTGGTGATAGTTCTCAAAGATAATATTTTTTACAATATATACAATACTGTTCAAAAGTTTGGGGTCACTTAGAAATGTCCTTGTTTTTGAAACAAAGCACAACAACCTCAACCAAATGTTTTGCCCCATTGGAAAATATAAATGGACTGTTTGAAAATATGAAGAAAAAAATATGTACAAAAAAGAATACATAGTTATTTATTTATTTTGGCGTAGAGCAGGTCAGCCACCACGGGGAGACTCGTCGAGGCCTGGTGGCAGATGGAGTCTACATCACGAGGTGATGGGCCCCTCTGCTGGACGTGCCAGGTCTCTTAAAACTCGTTTTTCAACCTCTCCACAAATTTCTTGTTAACAAACTATAGATTTGGCAAGTCGGTTAGGACTATCTACTTTGTGCATGACACAAGTAAATTTTCCAACAATTTTTTAAAGACAGAATATTTCACTTTTGCATTGCATCACAATTCCAGTGGCTCAGAAGTTTACACTAAGTTGACTGTGCCTTTGGGAGAGGGGGCAGTATTTATCACGTCCGGATGAAGAGCGTGCCCAGAGTAAACTGCCTGCTACTCAGTTTCTAAACCTGTTTGAATGATGTGTGTGAGTATAACAGAACTCATATGGCAGGTGAAAACCTGAGAAAAATCCAACCAGGAAGTGGGAAATCGGAGGTTTGTAGTTTTTGTAAGTGATTGCCTATCCAATATTCAGTGTAAATGCAGTCAGATTGCACTTCCTATTGCTTCCACTAGATGTCAACAAGTCTTTAGAATGTTGTTTCAGGCCTCTACTATGAAAGGGCAGCGAATAAGAGCTGTTTGAACCAGGGGTCTGGCTTAAAGAGCGCAAGCTCCGTTCCCTTTCATTTCTAATGACAAAGTAATTGTCCGGTTGAAACATGATTGAAGATTTATGTTAAAAACATCCTAAAGATTGATTATATACATCATTTGACATGTTTCTACGAAGTGTCATAGAAATGTTTTGACTTTTCGCCTGAACTAAGTGCCTGTGCCTTGTGCATTTGGATTACTGGACTAAACGCGCAAACAAAAAGGAGGTATTTGGACATAAAGATGAACTTTATCGAACAAAACTAACATTTATTGTCTAACATGGAGACCTGGGAGTGCCATCAGATGAAAATCAAAGGTAAGTGATTAACTTTAACGCTAGATCTGATTTTTGTGACACCTCTCCTTGGTTGGAAAATGGCTGTATGGTTTTCTGTGGCTAGGCGCTGACCTAACATAGTCGCAAAGTCTGCTTTCGCCGTAAAGTTTTGGAAACTTTAGAGTGTTTTCTATCCAAATCTACTAATTATATGCATATTCTAGCTTACATTTACATTTACATTTAAGTCATTTGGCAGACGCTCTTATCCAGAGCGACTTACAAATTGGTGAATTCACCTTATGACATCCAGTGGAACAGCCACTTTACAATAGTGCATCTAAATCATTTAAGGGGGGGTGAGAAGGATTACTTTATCCTATCCTAGGTATTCCTTAAAGAGGTGGGGTTTCAGGTGTCTCCGGAAGGTGGTGATTGACTCCGCTGTCCTGGCGTCGTGAGGGAGTTTGTTCCACCATTGGGGGGCCAGAGCAGCGAACAGTTTTGACTGGGCTGAGCGGGAACTGTACTTCCTCAGTGGTAGGGAGGCGAGCAGGCCAGAGGTGGATGAACGCAGTGCCCTTGTTTGGGTGTAGGGCCTGATCAGAGCCTGGAGGTACTGCAGGCAGTTTACTCTGGGCACCTTATTCATCCAAGCTACTCAATACTGACCCCCGTTCCCAAAGAAGTTAACAGAAGCACTTATTTAGAGCGACTTAATCAGTGTTTTCAACTAAGGTTGATAAGACAACCACCTATCAAAGCCATTGCAATTAAAACCTTACTTGCCGCAGTCAGTGGTAGTAAGAAAAGGCAAGTGCAAGTAAGTGATGGTGGCATCATGGCTCTTTTCTCATCCACCCAGGTTCTTCTGTGATTCAGATGTCACAGTTAGTTAGAGCATGGTGCTTGCAACTCCGGGGCTACATTCACCAGAGCACAATGTTGTGGGATGTTCAGAAATAACTATATTGTGTAGTACGAAGCTGCCTGGCATTGTAGTAGAATAAGGAATCTCATCTGCTCTATTCGTGTCATTTCATATTGCCTTGGTTGTAGGTTTCACTTATTGTGTGCACACGTACAGTCTACTGAATACATTTATTAATTGCAAGCAGACCTGGGTTTAAATATTAATCGAAATTGTTAATATATATTTTTAGCATTTGTTGTACCCTGTCTTGAGTGGCAGATGGGCGGGGTTTTCATTTTTGTGACTTTTTTATTACTTCCATTTTGCCAGACATCCTCTGTCAAGCTCAGATTAAGTATTTGAATTGATTTGAATTACTATTTGAACCCAGGGTGTATTCATTAATGCACACAGTTGCGAACCATAACAAAACGGAGCATATCTCATTAGACAAGTTCAGGTTAGTCTCTCCCCGTTTCGGCCATTTGCTTTAATTTGGTTCGTAGTGAATACACCCCAGGTCTCATTGCAAGTGACAGGATGAAAAGTGTCTTTCTGTTTTTGCTCTCGTTCCCTCCAGAGTTCTCCTTCTTTGACCCCGAGGAGGCCCAGTGCAGGGAGGTGCTGTTTGAGTCCAGCACCACGGTACCGGAGCTGTTTGCCGTACTCAGGCAGTGGGTGCCCCAGGTCCAGAAGAATATCAGCCTGATCGGCAATGAGGTGACCCTTATTCCTCCATTACACCTAGTTTGTGTCCCAAATATCACTGTCTTCCCTATTTAGTGCCCTCGGGGCTCTGGTCAGAAGTAGTGCAGTATATCAAGGGCATAGTGTGCCATTTGGGACATATACTTAATATCTCTCCAGGTTAGTTCATTAAGATAACCCATTTGTTCAACCTCCTGGGGTTGTCGACAAAGAGACAACACAAAGGACATTGTCAATGACGACACTAATGCCTGATTCACACTATGGAGCTGACCCATAGTGTGCTGGCATCAATATTCTCTTTTCCCATTGTCCATGCGTAACTAGGCCAAGCCAGTACGTCTCGTTTTGGCTTTGCTCGATTTGGGTCTATAGGTTGAATCCGGCATCAGTCAGCCACAATCAGACATATTTTTTACACAAAAATGTTCATTTGTATGATAAAATAACTATTCAGTGTAGCTAGTCACCTGTGGAAAACATTTAAATACTGCAACATACTATACAGTACAGTGAGCTCTGATCTTGAAATCAAACGTAATCTCTCTCTTCCCCATGTCTAGTGCTCAGTGTTGTGCCAGATTTCCCCCCCCCCATTTTTTAAATTACTTTCTCTAGATAGTGTGGCAACTGGATAATTGGCCCCCTGAGAAAGGGAATAACTCTGCCTCTGTCCTTAGGGAAATTTAGCATTCAGGCAGGTGGACATTTCTTTATGAATTCCAAAGCTTACAACTTGCTTTAGTGATAGCAAAAAAAAAAAAAGACCCTCCTCACAAATGACTTCCCACAACAAAAGTGATAGCCACCTTTGTTTGGGTTTCCAGCTTCTGAAGTTAGTATCGGTTCAGTGCCACAAAATCCCTTGGTCCCAGACATTTCTAGGTTTTCATGGCTATTATTCGATCTGTGTTGCACATAGCTAACTGACTATTTAGACATAGCAGTGATGCTTATCTTTGCACCACTGTTAGATCCTAAAGAGAGGCTGTGGTGTGAATGACCGAGATGGCTTGACCGACATGAGCCTCCTGCACTACTGCTGCAAGGCGGGGGCACCCGGCATAGGTGAGTAGAGGGTAGTGTATATATGTGTGTGCATGCATGTGATTGAGTGTCTTGTTTGTCTGTCTGTCTCTCTGTCTATGAGAAATACTGTTTGAAAGGCTTAAAGTCTGCCCTGACATTGTGTACTGTAGTGTTCAGCCTTTTACCGACCGACTGTCCGTCCATCCGTCTGTCTGAAATATTGTTTGAAGGCTTAAAGTCTGCCCTGACATTGTGTACTGTAGTGTTCTGGCAGCCATTGACCATCTCTCTCTCTCTCTCTCGCTGTCTCTCTGTCTGTGAGAAATATTGTTTGAAGGCTTAAAGTCTGCCCTGACATTGTGTACTGTATTGTTCTGGCAGCCATTGACCATCTGTCTCTCTCTCTCTCTCACTGTCTCTCTGTCTGTGAGAAATATTGCTTGAAGGCTTAAAGTCTGCCCTGACATTGTGTACTGTAGTGTTCTGGCAGCCATTGACCGTCTGTCTGTCCCCTTAGGTGACGCAGACATGGCGGCCAGCTTCGCCCAGCAACTCCTGTCCCTGGGGGCAGAGCCTGGTCTGCGGTCGCGGTGGACCAACATGAGTGCCCTGCACTACGCCGCCTACTTCGATGTGCCCCAGCTCATCCGGGTGGTTCTGCACGCCTCCCAGCCCGGGGGTGAGGAAAGTGGAGATGGGGGAGAGAGGGGAGTAGGTGGTGGGGGGGATAAAAACCGCACACCTGTTTAGGCGAGGTGCTAACTAGCGGAGTAGAACACATGAAAAAGAAAAGGAGAGCTGCACACTCTCGGAGCTCAGACAAATCATTTTATAACCAATGTTTCAACAGACTGTCTGTTAAGGTATAATGACAAACACTGAGCTCCTAGAGTGTACGACTCTTACATTCTTTTTCAAATATACTGAATAAACAGACACAAACAGTAAATAGACCACACTTACTGTTGTCTGTTCAAATAAAGAATAACTAAATACAATTTGCTGACTTTCAGCATGTCACACCTCTCTCTCTCCTTAAACTTTTTGTCTTATTGTGATGATGAAGCATTCAGATATAAAGCACATTTCTGCAAAAGCAGACAATAAAGTGTTATTTAATCTAATTTGATTGGATCTATGAACTTGTTTCAGAGGTAGACACCACCTGCAGTGACTTTGACTTCGGCACGGCCCTGCACATTGCCGCCTCCAACCTGTGCTCCTCTGCAGTCAAGTGTCTGCTAGAACTGGGAGCTAACCCCACCTTCAGGGTATGTTCCCCAAATTGCCCTTCCCCTTGCATAAACACTTAGGGCTGATTTCCCAGACACGTTCAACAGAGAACCTAAATTGCTCTGTGCTGTACATTTGCCTGGGAAATGTGGTGTTAATGGGTACCTTTTGCTTCCTGTAACATAATTCAACTCAGCTGGTACCACCTACCTAACTAGCTTAGAGGCTGTTCAGCAGCAAACACAACTCAAGACCACTTTACTACCATTTTACCATAAACACAGTGCTGGCTTGATTTATAGGAGTGGGTTTTATTTAAATACACACTCACACGCAAACACACATACTACACATGCCTTCTCATTCATATAGAAAGTCTGCATTTCTACGCATGGATGTTCTCCATTCCACTCATGTATAGTCATAGTAAATGAATATACACACCACACACAGTCACACATACCGTCACACCTCCTTTCCACTCATTCCCCTCTCTCTCGAAATTATACCACTCAGGAATGTGCAATCCTTGTGACACAAAGACCCCGTCGAGCAGATATGTGTTTCTTCGCCACTGAAGGTGTCACACATCCCTCCTATGCCCGACTCTCGCTTCTTCGCTTTACCTTCCCCAACTCTCTCATTCAGTTCTCTCCCGCAGGTTTTTCCTGCAAATTAACAGCACTAATTTATCTCCGAAACCAATTTTACACCCCCTCGGTGCGAGTGGAGAGGAACGCAACACCAGATGAATTTTCATTGTTGATATTATTTACCCTGGCTAAAAAGCCCGCTGTGTCTCGAACAACCTGTGACTTCTGTTTAAGCGTTTAAGGCCCAGAGGGGGGACAAGTAAAGAGTCTCTGTGGCTCAGTCTTTAGCTATCGAGAAATGTTCCTTGGACATTTTGGTTGGTTCTAAGGTAGAGGTAACGGTGCGAGGGAATGTTCAAGGCAAATATGTTTGCGGAAACATTTTGTCAAGGTCAAATGAAAACGATTGATTGATTGGTTGATTGCACTCTTTCAGATGCCCAGCCCATACCCCGATGACACTACTTGTATAGTATAAATAATAATAGACTTGTTCTATATAGCACTTTTCATTACAAGTAGAATCTAAGTAATTTTGATCTGGCAGTTCTTCGGTGATGGCCTTCCACAGCTTTAGAAGGTAGGCAGTTCGAAAAGGTAGTATCTTTAGCGGAGGGAGCATTTATGGAACAGCCACACTGGGAGGTAGAAACATCTGACAAACAGGCCACAGAGTTCTTCATCGGGTACCTTGTCGTCTTCGATGTTCGCAGTCCCTCTTCTGTAGGTAGGCTGGATCGTCCACTACTGAAATGCTGCACCCACCTGGGTGATGCTTCGACGACTGAAAAGCATAAGTAAGACCATCGCACCTCAGCAGTAATCTGGAAAAGCCCCCCTATGAGGCAAGCTTCTGCATCCCCTCACACCGCAGTCCACTTCCCTATGGGAACCAGGGCAGGTGGCCAAAAAACTGATGCTGTTAATCTGGTGTTGCATAATTGAAATCATATTAGCTAGCTATATTAGCTTGCCAAGCCGAAACAAAACAGACTTGCCATAATCAGTCCTGCAATTCCGTGGATCACAACCAGGTATTACAGTTCATCTCTCAACAACTTATCAAAAAACAAAAAAAGTGAATAAAAAAAATGCAGTAGAAAACACTTTGATTGCAGAGATGCAGGCAGAGGATATACGTTCTCGCCCCCTCCCACTCTACTGTCATGCCCCTATAAATCTTATTTGAAGAAAAGCTCCTGTGTTAGTCCTCCATACTGCCATCCCCTCTGTTTGATTCAGTAAGGCTTGTGACTCACCACAGCACATTGTTATTCAGCGAGATCTGCGAGAGGGGATGGGAATTCATTCATGTTGTGAAAGGCACAGGCTTGGCAATTTTGAAGTTCGTAATCATCTCTCCGAGCCCGATCACAATCTGTCAATTACAAAGATAGAGTTCATCAAGAAGTGTAGCTTCATGTGTATACTTCCAATAGCATACTCGAAGAGGATGACAATGATTGTTAACTGTACGTTGTAGTTCTGCCTATTTTTGGGGGGCAGGGAGCGTGGAGCTTATCCTTCTTCTGTAGTTTCACGTTTTTTAAAAATATAAATCTATATAAATCGATCAAGTCAAGCAGAACAAAAGCAAACGAGAAATGGAAATAAGAAGAACACAAGAAAGTAAGTAAGCTCTATACATTGTCAGTTCCATGTTCAGTGCCAATACCATGTTAATAATGTGCAGGAATACTGGAGTGATAGAGGTAGAAATGTATAGGGGTGACTCGGCATCAGGATGTATGACAGAGTAGCAGGAGCGTATGCCAGTGTGTGTTGATGTGTGTTGGGTCAGTATGAATTTGTGTGTGTGTGTGAGCAAATGAAGTGTTGGTGTGTGTTGGAGTGTCAGTGTTTGGGAGTGAGTGTGTCGAGTGTGCATAGAGTCAGTGTTCATAGAGAGTGCAAAAATATAAACAAACTAAAAGGGTCAATGCAGACAGTCCATGTAGCCATTTTGGTAGATATTTAGCTTATGGCTTGAGGGTAGAAGCTGTTCAGGATCCTGTTGGTGTCAGACTTGTTGCTCCAGTACTGCTTGCTCTGTGGAAGCAGAGAGAACAGTCTATGGGTTCAAGGCCTTCCTTTCACACCGCCTGATATGGAGGTCCTGGATGGCGGGGAGCTCAGCTCCAGTAATGTACTGGGCTGTCCGCACCACCCTCTGTAAACACCATGCATTTGAGGGCGGTACAGTTGCCATACCAAGCAGTGATGCAGCCAGTCAAGATACTCTCAGTGGTGCAGCTATAGAACTTTTTAAGGATTTGAGGGCCCATGTCAAATCTTTTCAACCTCTTGAGGGGGAAGAGGCACTGTCGCGTCTTCTTTATGACTGATTGCGTGTGTATGGACCATTTTAAGTCCTTAGTGATTTGGACACAGGAACTTGAATGTCTCGACCCGCTCCATTGCAGATCTGTCGATGAAGATGATCGTGAATATGCCTGCCAGCTGTTCTGCACATGCTCTGAGAATGAGCCCTGCTATACTTTCTGGCCCTGCTGCCATACGCCTGTTAACCTCATTAAAAACCTTACTCACGTCGACCTCGCAGAGCTAGATCACCCAGTCCCCTGGGTCAGCCGTTGCCCTTGTGCATGGCTCAAGAGTTTTGCATTTTTTAAAGCATGCATTGAGTTCATCTGGTAGAAAGGCATCAATGGACAGATTACGGCTGGGTCTTCTTTTCTAATCTGTAATGCACTGTAGCCCCTGCCACATGCGTCAGGCGTCAAAGCCTGTGTAATAGGATTCAACCTTGTTCCTAGATTGTCCTTTTGCTTGTTTGATGGCTCTGCAGAGGGCGTAGCAGGACTTCTCGTACTTGTTTGTGTCCTCAGCCGTAGCCTCTGTTTGCTGCGCTAGCCCTGTGTGCGGTAGCCTAACCTTTATTTTAGCGCCAACCTCAGTGTTAATCTGGGGCTTTTGATTGGGGGAACAAGTTTTTGTGTATCACATTTACCATTTGGCCTCAGTTGACGCAGTACACTAAACAGGCATTCGTTTGGAAAACCAATGTCTTCAATGTGCTTTGAATTTCCCCTCTCATCTTAGACAAAGTGCTTTCTCATATAGGCTCACTCTGAGGCTTTTTGTCTCTGTAGCACTGCAAAGTGTATGCTGAGGGCTTTGCTTCAGTGGCTCCCTGATTTAACTCTGACATTTACTTTGAATAGAGACTTGCACCAGGTGAAATTGACAATGCGCCCCCATCCAGTGTTGTCCATATTTGCATTCAAATGGATTTGCCTCTATCATTTTGCCCCTTCTGCATCATTGGATATGTTTTATTTCATCACATGAGGGCAGCAGAGTGCTGGCGTATCTGTGAATCGATTCTGCTCCTTACACAACTAGAGTTTCTAGGAGAAAACTGATGTTTGATTTGGCACAGTGTACTGGCTATACTTTTCAACCTCTCTCGAAAACAAGACTTGGTCTCCAAGGAGTACAAAATCCAAGACTATGACAGTGCTAGAGGGCATAAACATTAATCGCTAGCTTAATACGTAAGCATGAAAGGGAAGCAGGGCAAAAATACATTGCTGCCTTTCTTTATTCCTAATTGCCCTAGCTGTTACTAAGTCTATGAGCTGTCAAGAAACGTACTGTTGATATAAGTTGAACATTTTGCCTGCTCCTTTTTCTCTTGCATTTTTTGAAGGAGAATGCATTGTACTTTTAGTCAGACAACAAGGAAAGGGTTAAGGTGAAGGAGCAGGTAAAGACATAGGACAGGATGTGGTTTGAACTCCTATTACTGGGGATAATGTGTAGTCCGGAGTCAGACAGAAGTGGTAGCACTGCTATCTGCTCTGTTTTTTGGTGTAATGACCTTTGGCTATTTCCACCCGTTTCTAATTTCTATGTTGGTTGTTTTTTCAAGGAGTTTTTTTATATCTCGGTCATTGGCACAAATCACCAGCCAGTCGAGATCTGATGCGATGCAGATTTCACAAAGTGTAGATACTTTTGTACCGGTTTCCTCCAGCATCTTCACAAGGTCCTTTGCTGTTGTTCTGGGATTGATTTAAACTTTTCGCACCAAAGTACGTTCATCTCTAGGAGACAGAGCGCGTCTCCTTCCTAAGCGGTATGACGGCTGCGTGGTCCCATGGTGTTTATACTTGCATACTATTGTTTGTACAGATGAACGTGGTACCTTCAGGTGTTTGGAAATTGTTCCCAAGGTTGATCCAGACTTGTGGAGGTCTATCATTTTTTTCTGAGGTTTTTGCTGATTTCTTTTGATATTTCCCATGATTTCAAGCAAAGAGGCACTGAGTTTGAAGGTAGGCCTTGAAATACATCCACAGATACACCTCCAATTCATGCACAAAGTAGATGTCCTAACAGACTTACCAAAACTATAGTTAAACATGAAATTTGTGGAGTGGTTGAAAAACAAGTTTTAATGACTCCAACCTAAGTGTCTGTAAACTTCCGACTTCAACTGTATGTTACGATGGAAAGCAACATGGTTGCTACTGTGTGCGTGTTTATCTCTCTGAGCTATTTAGTGCAGACTAGCATTAGCTAGCCAGCTTTCGACTGAAACTGTTCCGTTGTTAGCACTAGCACAGGAACCATATCAGTCAGTGGCCGAAATTGCTATCTTGCTTCTTTGCCGAGCTACTCGCCATTACGAGAAAAAGCCTGTCCAAATTTATGTCCTGGCTCTGTTGGCTGCCTACTAGCTTCTCTGTCACATTTTAATAAAGGTTCAAGACGTGGTTTGATTTGCCTGCCCAACTTGCTATCTTGCTGCTATCTTCCACCGCAAGCCACATACCCTTACAACCCCTCGGCAAACTACTGCCCATGTCACAAAGAATCCCTTCTCCCAATTAGAGAAGCTGACCGTTTCGCCCTGACCGCCGCCCATGGCAACTGTTGCTGTCGGAAACGGATGCCAAGAGATAAACAAATTTTGTTTTGGTTGTTAGTCTTGTAACCAGACATGACATGTTAGGCAGCCACCCTCCAGGTGGTTTGAACATAACTTTAATGAAGGCTAACTTTGCAAAGTTCCATATTTGGTTGTGATTATACGTGAGCTTTATCTTCCCCGCGTCTCCTCTGAGCACTAAATGGAAAATGTCTCAACACGCTAATTGGTCCGTTGATTCTCCTTAACACCTGTCTGCAGTTAAAAGTGGCTACTGTAGGTAACTAGGTGCCCAGCTGGAAATGTAAAAGAGGAAATTACAGAAGAGCTGCACTGGCAAGGTCAAGGTTTTCCTAGGAATGAAAGTATGGAACTGCATTAAAGGTGGGAAGAAAATGACTAGCTGCCACACACCCACTGCCATTTAAATTAATTCCTGGTCATCTGAATTGCTGTTTTTAACACATCATAACTAGCCTTGCGTTAACACCCATGGCCTGACTTTAAACACATTCCAGCTCACACATACAGTTCCTTCGGAAAGTATTCACACCCATTGACTTTTTCCACGTTTTGTTGTTTCAAAGTGGGATTGAAATTAATTTAATTAGCTTTATTTGTCAACAATCTACACATAATACTCAGTCAGTGGAGGAAAAAAATATAACTAAGTATTCATCCCCCTGAGTCAATACATGTTAGAATCACCTTTGGCAGCGAAATGTTGAAAAGGTCAAGGGGTGTGAATACTTTCTGAAGGCACACACACACACACTCTTCTATCTCCAAAGACCTTAATGCACTAAGGATATGCTTTTGTACAACAACATGATAAATTACTGACATAACATTCATATCATATCGACAGACATTACACACATACGTCAATCAGCAGCGTGTCCATTAGCACAGTGTGAAAGGCAGGCTCTTGCAGAGAGCTCCTTTGACAATTCATAAAGAACCACTCGCCCCTCCAGAGGGGTGGGTGAGTGAGGTCCCAATTACTTCAGAAGCACCAATTCAAAGCCCTCCCTCGTCTATTATACCTCTGAAGCCATCTCTCCTCTGACACCTCAGTGCTCTGACTGTCTCTCTGACAGTTATGAGGATCTCTGAGGTTTAGCCATTTCACTGAACCCCCAGGGTGTGTGCCCGCGTCAATGTACTGCACATGAAACACTGATAGTTTGTATTTTCTTTGGTAATGGTGGTAATCAAGTCCAAACTTGAGCTTTCCAGACCTAAGTAGAACCACCAGTCTCATGAAGTGACATTGTTGTTAACTTTTTTTGAGGCTCATTTTTCCTCTATTACTACAGACAGCTGCTATTTTATAAATCAGCTGGGGATAAATCAGACTACTTCAGTATTGACTCTCTCTTCTATTCTTTTTTTAATTCTCTCCCTGTCTTTCTCCCTCTCTTTGTCCCCTAATTTATTTTCCTCTTCTTGCCTCATCTCTCTTCCCCCAGAACGAGAGGGGCCAGTGCCCGGCCGACGTGGTATCCGAGCCCTTGGACATGCTCTTGGAGATGGCGGACGCCGCCGCCCTGGCCAAGGAGCTGCGCAGCCTGCTGAGGGAGGCCCTTCCCCGGCCCTGTGCCCCCCTGACCCTCCCTGCCCAAGATCCATCAGGCCTCTCCAACAAGGCTCGGCTCCAGCTCATCACCATGGGCATCCAGCTGGGCGACCGCGTGGTCATCGCCGGTCAGAAGGTAAGCGGCCAGTTCCATAGCCATCAATGAAGGGTCTCAAATCCACAGACTGTCATTGGTTGATTGTCCATAACTGTTAGAGAAAAAAGGAGCCGTTTGCTTATTGGAGTGAATGATTAACAGCTCATCTGCCAAGACAATTACTTATTGTAACTCTTAACAATATAGCACTCTGTGAAAGATCATGACACCCTAGCCCCAGGAAAATGTCTATGACAACACCATCTTTGGCGGTCAAGTATGTTTTTCTTCTTCTTAAGACAAGGGAAGGAAAAGAAAGGGATGAAAAATAATATTAAAAGGTGAAACGGTGAATTTAAGGACTTGTAATCTGTGTTGTGTTCCTGCCTGAAGACACCCTCACTCCTACACGCACACACTCCAAACAGATTCTGAGTGCGCGCGTGTGCACACAGATAGACAGTCAGGGCCCCCTCAAAGAATAAGCTATTAATGAATTCCCGCGCCACACTGAGAGCGAGAACGCCGGGCGTTGAGTTCACACAGATTTGCTAATCATAACCCTATTTTCTCCCTGCTGCTCTGGCGAGCCAGGCACTTTGATCTCTATTTTCTTTTAATTCATTTTTGTCCCTTCTCCTCTACGTGTTTATAGTTTTGGACGCATCAAAACAAGCTTGAGTTGCCGCTGGTTTACCCTTACCTAAATGTGCAGCCGTGCTCTCCCAAGGATGGACAGATAGAGGATGAAACAACCATATTGAGAGAGTCCCCCCCACCCTATTTTTTTACTGACTGTTTATCTTTTGGAGTAGGGTCCTGTTTGTTGGCTCTAAAGCTGTTTAATGTGTGTGTGCATCTGTGTGTGTGTATTCAGGTGGGCACTCTACAGTTCTGCGGCAGCACCGAGTTCGCCGGCGGTCTTTGGGCCGGCGTGGAACTCGACCAAGCGGAGGGGAAGAATGACGGATCCGTCGCTGGAGTTCAGTACTTTTCCTGCCGCCTCAAACACGGTATGTCCGCTACAACCCTGACTGACAGTAATCCCTAAGCATTAATCAATCCAATCGCTGCGTATCACCATAGACTCAGTCGATATCCTCCATCCGAAGCTATTAGGACCTATCGAACGAGTTGGTTGCTCAATGGCGTCTCACTATGGCAAGAGCTATTCTCCTCATGTGAGTTGTGAGTGAACATCTCAAATGGCTGCCCCAATCTGGTGTTTGGCCCATTTTGACCACTTGCTCTATTCATTGCTTTTAGCAATCTCTTTTTCTCTATCTCTTCTCACATTCTCCCCCCTGACAGGGATCTTTGCACCCCTGTCCAAGATCAGCAAACCCTCAGAGCGATGCAAAGCCAGCACCCAGAGAAGTGCCACCCCAATACGGCCCTCTCAGCGCATCAACCTGTCGCGCGTCACCTCCAAGATCAACACAGGTAACAGTTTCTCTGACAGGGACTTCAAATATTTGTACCACGTCAGTGGATGGATGGATAGGCTACAGGGTAAAGGATAATTTGGCCTATAGTCCCTCGGGCCACAAAGACAAATGGACCTACCTGTGATGGAAAGCTCCCATCATTATGAAAGCATAGAGAAACTCCTGAGCCTGAAGGGCTGAGAGGTTGAGTTAGGGAGGTAGGGAGCGGAGTCAGACAGGTGGGAGAAGATGGAGAATGGCATAAAGGGAGGAGAGCCAATTTCCACTTCACCGTTTATCTCATTACACCCCCTCCAGGATGTGTTTTCTGGGGACCCATACACATTAATGCATTATTAGAGGCAACACATCACAGAAACGCACACCTCGCCACCTCACCCTCCTTAATGACATTAGTTTTCGATGCAATGTCTCAACCCCCTTCCACCTCAATATGCTTCCACTGGCTGAGACATAACTCTGAAATGAATCCACTCTGGGCGGGGAGGGGGTACTCTATAACACAAAGCCATGATTCAGACTGTAATGGTCATGTAAACCATAGCTTCTCCACCTCCCTGCTGCTCGGGGGTGTCTAGAAGAGGGGCCAATGACGAAGTCACAAACCCCATGAAAAGCGAGGACCTATCTCTGCTAACCAGATTTCCGCGAATGCCCGACGGAAAGGCGCAATGCCACCTCTGATGTTTGTGGCTCGATCTTTCCCCCACCTCACCTGGGAATGAGTAGGTTTATCTGTCTGTCGGAGCTCTCCGGGGCAAAAGTCAAGTTCTCTCCCAAGCCTTGATTGGATTGTCTTGTTGTGGTGGGCTGCTTTTTTCGCTGCTTAATACATGCTTACGGAGAGCTGCCCACGGTGATGAGGCTTCTTCAGAGGAAAGATGGCAAGCCTCGGGTTTGGGTCTCATCCTCTGGTGCTATTGCTTCTCACCATCTCTGCTAGCTTGTTGTTGTTGATAATAACCATCTTGACTAGGTCTGTGGCAGTCATGAAATTTTGTCAGATGGTTATTGTCATGCAACAGTCTGCCAGTCTCACGGTAATTGATCGTTAATTAACATACACACGTTTAGCATCTCCAGGCCTCGACGCATACAAGCCGTTGGAACATCTACATTTAAAAAAGTCTAATAGATAAATTTAATATACTGTACACCATCACAATAAATCCATTATTTATTTTAGGCAAGTATAAAGAAACGGTTTGATAAGAAGAACATTTATTTCAGAAGAACAGAATGAGTACTGTATGTTACTGTCTATGTGCCATAGCCTGTAGGCTTGTTCATTAAGCAGACGAGATTTTTTATTTCACCTTTATTTAACCAGGTACAACTGCTCCCTCGACAAGAAAGCAGTTTGACACAAACAACACAGAGTTACACAAGGGATAAATAAAAGTCAATAACACAATAGTGTGTGCAAATGTAGCAAGATTAGGGAGGTAAGGCAATAAATAGGCCATAGTGGCGAAATAATTACAATGTAGCAATTAACACTGGAGTATAGATGTGCAGAATATGAATGTGCAAGTGGAGATACTGGGGTGAAAGGAGCAAAAAATAAAAAACAATATGGGGATGAGGCGGGCTATTTACAGATGGGCTGTGTACAGGTGCAATGATCGGTAAGCTGCTCTGACAGCTGGTGTTTAAAGTTAGTGAGGGAGATATGACTCCAGCTTCAGTGATATTTGCAATTCGTTCCAGTCATTGGCAGCAGAGAACTGGAAGGAAAGGTGGCCAAAGTAGGCTTTGGCTTTGGGGATAACCAGTGAAATATACCTGCTGAAGCGCGTGCTATGGGTGGGTGCTGCTATGGTGACCAGTGAGCTGAGATAAGGCCGAGCTTTACCTAGCAAAGACTTATAGATGACCTGTAGCCAGTGGGTTTGGCGATGAATATGTATCGAGGGCCAGCCAACGAGAGCATACAGGTCGCAGTGGTGGGTTGTATATGGGACTTTGGTGACAAAACGGATGGCACTATGATAGACTACATCCAATTTGCTGAATAGAGTGTTGGAGGCTATTTTGTAAATGACCGCCAGAGTCAAGGATCGGTAGGATTATCAGTTTTACGTGGGTATGTGAGTAAGCCGATGTGAGTAAGATCTTTAGACAGGTCAACATACACAAGGCCGCAGGCCCAGACGGATTACCAGGACGTGTACTGCGAGCATGCGCTGACCAACTAGCAAGTGTCTTCACTGACATTTTCAACATCTTCCTGTCCGAGTCTGTAATACCAACGTGTTTTAAGCAGACCACCGTAGTGCCTGTGCCCAAGAACACTAAGGTAACCTGCCTAAATGACGACCGACCCGTAGCACTCATGACCAACCCGTAGCACTCATGTCTATAGCCATGAAGTGCTTTGAAAGGCTGGTCATGGCTCACATCAACACCATCATCCTAGAAACTCTAGACCACACTCCAATTTGCATACCGCCCCAACAGATCCACAGATGATGCCGTCTCTATTGCACTCCACACTGCCCTTTCCCACCTGGACAAAAGGAACACCTATGTGAGAATGCTATTCATTGACTACAGCTCAGTGTTCAACACCATAGTGCCCTCAAAGCTCATCAATAAGCTAAGGACCCTGGGACTAAACACCTCCCTCTGCAACTGGATCCTGGACTTTCTTTCGGGCCACCCCCAAGGTGGTAAGGGTAGGCAACAACACATCTGCCACTCTGATCCTCAAAACTGTGGCCCCTCAGGGGTGTTGTGCTTAGTCCCCTCCTATACTCCTTTTTCACCCACGACTGTATGGCCAAGCATGACTTCAAAACCATTATTACGTTTGCTAATTACACAAAAGTGTTACGCCTGATCACAGACAATGATGAGACAGCCTACAGTGGCTTGCGAAAGTGTTCACCCCCCTTGGCATTTTTCCTATTTTGTTGCCTTACAACCTGGACTTAAAACAGATTTTTGGGTGGTTTGTATCATTTGATTTACACAACATGCCTACCACTTTGAAGTTACAAAATATTTTTTGCAACAAGAAATAAAACAAAAAAACAGAACTTGAGCGTGAATATCTATTCACCCCCCTGAAGTCAATACTTTGTAGAGCCACCTTTTGCAGCAATTACAGCTGCAAGTCTCTTGGGGTATGTCTATATAAGCTTGGCACATTTAGCCACTGGGATTTTTGCCCATTCTTCAAGGATAAACTGCTCCAGCTCCTTCAAGTTGGATGGGTTCCGCTGGTGTACAGCAATCTTTAAGTCATACCACAGATTCTCAATTGGATTGAAGTCTAGGCTTTGAATAGGCCATTCCAAGACATTTAAATGTTTCCCCTTAAACCACTCAATTGTTGCTTTATCAGTATGCTTAGGGTCGTTGTCCTGCTGTAAGGTGAACCTCCGTCCCAGTCTCAAATCTCTAGGAGACAGGTTTCCCTCAAGAATTTCCCTGTATTTAGCGCCATCCATCATTCCTTCAATTCTGACCAGTTTCCCAGTCCCTGCGATTGATTAACATCCCCACAGCATTATGCTGCTACTACCATGCTTCACTGTGGGGATAGTGTTCTCGGGTGATGAGGTGTTGGGTTTACACCAGACATAGCGTTTTCCTTGTTGGCCAAAAAGCTACATTTTAGTCTCATCTGACCAGAGTACCTTCTTCCATATGTTTGGTTAGTCTCCCACATGCCTAAATGTGTTTGCTTATTTTTTCTTTAATCAATGGCCTAGCTCTGTGGAGTGTATGGCTTAAAGTGGTCCTATGGACAGATACTCCAATCTCCGCTGTGGAGCTTTGCAGCTCCTTCAGTGTTGTCTTTGTTGCCTCTCTGATTAATGCCCTCATTGCCTGGTCCATGAGTTTTGGTGGGCGGCCCTCTCTTGGCAGGTTTGTTGTCGTGCCATATTCTTTCCATTTTTTAATATTGGATTTAATGTGCTCTGTGGGATATTCAAAGTTTCTGATATTTTTTTATAACCCAACCCTGATCTGTACTTCTCCACAACTTTGTCCCTGACCTGTTTGGAGAGCTCCTTGGTCATCATGGTGCCACTTGCATGGTGGTGCCCCTTGCTTAGTGGTGTTGCAGACTCTGGGGCCTTTTGGAACTGGTTTATATATACTCAGATCATGTGACACTTAGATTGCACACAGGTGGACGTTATTTAACTAATTATGTGACTTCTGAAGGTAATTGGTTGCACCAGATCTTATTTAGGGACTTCATAGCAAAGGGGGTGAATATATATGCACCACTTTTCCATTTTGTAATTTTTTTAAATAAGTAATTGTTTTCACGTATAGTACGTGATATCCATATAATAATCCATTTAAATTACAGGTTGTAAAATACAACAAAATAGGAAAACACCAAAGTGGGTCAATACTTTTGCAAGGCACTGTATAGGGAGGAGGTTAGAGGCCTGGCAGTGTGGCGCCAGGGAATTTACTTCTCCCTCAATGTGTGTAAGACAAAGGAGCTGATCGTGAACTATAGGAAAAGGAGGGTATCGATTGGGCTGAAGTGGAGCTGGTCGATAGTTTCAAGTTCTTTGGTGTTCACATCACCAACTAACTATTATGGTCCAAACACAAGATAGTTATGAAGAGGGCACGACAACACATATTCCCCCTCAGGAGACTGAAAAGATTTGGCATGGGTCTCCAGATCCTCAACCGGTTGCATCACCACCTGGTATGGCACATGCTTGGCATCTGACCTTAAAGTGCTACAGAAGGTAGTGCACACGGCCAGTACCTCACTGGGACAAAGCTAACTGACATCCAGGACCTACAGTTGAAGTCGGAGGATTACGTACACCTGAGCCAAGTACATTTAAACTCAGTATTACTGTCACGCCCTGACCTTAGTTATCTCTGTTTTCTTTATTATTTTGGTTAGGTCAGGGTGTGACTAGGGTGGGTATGTTAGTTTTCTTGTTTAGGGTTTTTTATATATCTAAGGGTTTTGTAAGTCTAGGGATATGCATGTCTATGGTGGCCTGAATTGGTTCCTTGCGGGTTCTTATTCTATGTTTAGTTGCCTGTCTGCACTGTCTGTATTAGCTTCACGTTAGTTCAGTGTTGCATTTCTTTAATAAATTAAGAATGTACGCTTACAAAGCTGCACCTTGGTCGCTTCCATACAACGACCGTGACAATTTCACAATTTCTGATATTTAATCAGAGTAAAAAAAAAATGTATTAGGTCAGTTAGGATCACCACTTTATTTTAAGAATGTGAAATGTCAGAATAATAGTAGAGAGAATGATTTATTTCAGCTTTTATTTCTTTCATCACATTCCCAGTGGGTCAGAAGTTTACATACACTCATTTAGTATTTGGTAGCATTGCCTTTAAATTGTATAACTTGTGTCAAATCTTTTGGGTATCCTTCCACAAGCTTCCCACAATAAGTTGGGTGAATTTTGGCCTATTCCTCCTGACAGAGCTGGTGTAACTGAGTCAGGTTTGTAGGCCTCCTTGCTCGCACACACTTTTTTAGTTCTGCCCACATTTTCTATAGGATTGTGGTCAGGGCTTTGTGATGGCCACTCCAACACCTTGACTTTGTTGTCCTTATGCCAGTGTATGTAAACCTTTGACCCACTGGAATTGTGATACCGTGAATTATAAGTGAAATAATATGTCTGTAAGCAATTTTTGGTACAATGACTTGTGTCATGCACAAAGCAGATGTCGTAACTGACTTGCCAAAACTGTAGTTTGTTAACAAAAATTTGTGGAGTGTTTGAAAAACGAGTTTTAATGACTCCAACCTAAGTGTGTGTAAACTTCCGACTTCAACTGTGTATATACTAGACGATGTCAGAGAAAGGCCCAAACTGTTACTCGCTTTTTTTTAAATCTATGCATAGTCACTTTAGAAATTACCTAGACTAATCTGTACCCCCACACATTGACTATATTGTTTTCACCTTAGTTTATTTAGTAAATATTTTCTTAACTCTATTTCTTGAACTGCGTTGCTTGTTAAGGGCTTGTAAGTTAGCATTTCACAGTAAGGTCTACTACACCTGTTGTATTCGGCGCATGTGATTTTATTTACTTTTTTTAAAGCTCTGGTTAAATATCAAGCTTTGAAGTAATTTTGAGTACTCGGTTACTCATGTTCATCCCTACAAGGTACCTGTTAAATACTTGTAGTTTACCTGCAGTTTTCTCCCCCTTCACTTTGGATTAAAAAGAAAGACTAGCATCACATTGAAAGGCTCTGGACTTTCTTGTAATGAGTATCTATTCAGACATTAGTCAACCACTCAGCTTCACCATTCAACCATTTAGCATCAGACACCTAAAGGCTGAACTATGAGAAGAGGACCATTGTGGTGAAATCATTTCCTTGTATTGGATAACAATGAATGGCCGCTTCCACTGTCCTTGGAGTCGGGTCCGGTTTTGATTGGGGCTCTTGCGTGGGAGTGACCTCTCATTCGCACGATGTTGGAATCTCTCTGAGGGCCTTGGTGACCAGTGCTGTTTTTTAATATGTCTATTTTTGTTCTCCCACGCTCTCTATAGTCCCCTTCACTGCAATGTCACGCTGTCTTTCGTTACATTTGCATCACCAACTCTCTTTCTCTCTCTTTTGTTTATTTTTCTGTGACTTTCACTCTTTCTTTCTCCTCATCTTGTTGGCAACCTTCCCACTTTTTCTTTTCTTATTTTTGTTTCCGTTTCACTATCCTGTCCCCGTCAACTTTTCCTTCTCATTTTTCTTGTTTTGTTTCCTTTTCGCACTCTTGTCCCTGCCAAATTCTCATGTTCTCATTTTCTCTGTCAGATGTTGTCCCTTTATTTATTTGTCTACGTGTGGGGAAAAGGTTCTCCATCCACCCCAAAATCACCTGATAAACCAAAAAGCTGCCCAGTTCCTGAACAGGGCACAGATGACACCCCTGAGGCCAAGACAGGTACTATAGTCAAATTGGAATGGCCTGTCTTGCACTGTGTTTGTGAAGTATGAATTCTACCCAGAAAGGGTTCCAAAGGCTTATCATACACTACCAGCCAAACGTTTGTACACCCACTCATTCAAGGGTTTGTCTTTATTCTTTCTATTGTCTATTTTCTACATTGTAGAATAATTGTCAAAACTATGAAATAACACATTTGGAATCATATGTTAACCAAAAAAGTGTTAAACTAATATATTTTATATATATATTGTAGAGTTTAGATTATTCAAAGTAGCCACCCTTTGCCTTGATGACAGCTTTGCACATTCATTCTTGGCATTCTCTCAGCCAGCTTCACCTGGAATGCTCTTCCAACAGTCTTTGAATGAGTTTCCACATTGCCTGCTTTTCCTTCACTCTGCGTTCCAACTAATCCCAAACCATCTCAATTGGGTTGAAATCAGGTGATTGTGGAGGCCAGGTCATTTGATGCAACACTCCATCACAACTCCTTCTTGGTCAAATTGCCCTTACACAGCCTGGAGGTGTGTTTTGGGTCATTGTCCTGTTGAAAAACAAATGATAGTTCCACTAAATGCAAACCAGATGGGATGGCGTATCGCTGCAGAATGTTGTGGTAGCCTTGCTGGTTAAGTGTGCCTTGAATTGTAAATAAATCACTGCCAGTGTCACCAGCAAAGCACTATAACACCACCTCCATGCTTCATTGTGGGAACCACATATGCTGAGATAATCCGTTCACCTGCTCTGCGTCTCAAGCAAATCTCTTCTTTCTTCTTCTTATTGGTGTCCTTTAGAAGTGGTGTCTTTGCAGAAATTTGATGGCCTGTCTCATTTGAACCGTTGATGTTAAGATGTGTGTGTTACTTGAACTCTGAAGCATTTATTTGGGCTGCAATTTATGAGGCGGGTAACTCTAATGAACATATCCTCTGCTGCAGAGGTAACTCTGGATCTTCCCAGAGTGTTTCATCTGAACATATGACATTCTCCCAATCTTCTTCTGGATAATCCAAATGCTCTCTAGCAAACTTCAGAAGGGGCTGGACATGTACTGCCTTAAGCAGGGGGACACGTCTGGCACTGCAGGATTTGAGTCCCTGGCGGCATAGTGTGTTACTGATGGTAGGCTTTGTTACTTTGGTCCCAGCTCTCTGCAGGTCATTCACTAGGCCCCCCCGTGTGGTTCTGGGATTTTTGCTCACCGTTCTTGTGATCATTTTGACCCCATGGGGTGAGATCTTGCGTGGAGCCCCAGATCGAGGGAGATTATCAGTGGTCTTGTATGTCTTCAACTTCCTAATAATTGCTCCCACAGTTGATTTCTTCAAACCAAGCTGCTTACCTATTGCAGATTCAGTCCTCCCAGCCTGGTGCAGGTCTACAATTTTGTTTCTGGTGTTCTTTGACAGCTCTTTGGTCTTGGCCATAGTGGAGTTTGGAGTGTGACTGTTTGAGGTTGTGAACAGGTGTCTTTTATACTGATAACAAGTTCAAACAGGTGCCATTAATACAGGTAATGAGTGGAGGACAGAGGAACCTCTTAAAGAAGAAGTTACAGGTCTGTGAGAGCCAGAAATCTTGCTTGTTTGTAGGTGACCAAATACTTATTTTCCACCATAATTTGCAAATAAATTAATAAAAAATCCTGCAATGTGATTTTCTGGATTTGTTTTCTCATTTTGTCATAGTTGAAGTGTACCTATGATGAAAATTACAGGCCTCTCATATTTTTAAGTGGGAGAACTTGCACAATTGGTGGCTGACTAAATAATTTTTTGCCCCACTGTATGTTAATTGAGATTTCTGATGTTTTGAAAATGGCACCCTGCACTTTCACTGGCTGTTGTCATATCATCCCGTTAACGGTATTTCAGCTCAAAGAGGTTAAACAAGGCTTACGGAGACTTGCAACAGCTTATGGAGAAAGACACCAAACTTGACCTCAATTCTATTACCTTGTCTGACTATTGGAGGAAAGGCCTAATCCCCAGAGGACTCCGTATTATGAAGTTTCCAGCTAATAGAGCACAAGGTAAACCTGAATTTAGAGATAAATGGGAGGCTATTCTCAACAGGTGTTCTTTTGACCTAATGCTACTTCTAATATAACCATTTAAAAAGGACAGAAAAGTAGTCCAAACAGAAATTGAATTAGTAACAACGGAAAATCACATAACAGTGACAATTCTAACAAAGCACAATGTGATACGATCTTGAAAGTAGACTATTGCGGTGGCAAGGTCTTTGCCTGGAGAAAACCAACCCACAAGAATTCGGAATCGCATTCGCAGAGGAAGACTTGATCTGTTTCTTTCAACTCTCCAAGAGGTGACGATGAGCATCACCCCAGACACTCAGAGGCCAGCTCCTCCCAAGATTTTTTAGACCATGAAGAGGAGCCACACAGGTTCCTCAACGAGAGAGGGAGAGGACGCGGAAGCGGCTAACACGGAGGGGGGAGGAAGAAACCAAAAATATCCAACCACACGGAGCAGGACCAGAACAAGCCTGTGATCAACATTTCTGGAGAACCCCTTTCTGATGATTGTGTTAACGGTCTTGTCGAAAGGACTGTCCTTTGCACACACATACTCAACTAATTCATTAAATTCAAAGATTGACCTATTTTGCAAAACATCTATCCAACTACAGACACCAGTGTCTCAGGTCAGGTAGTTTCTGTGCCCTCAAAAACACCTTTTAAGCCCAAGTCCACATTTTGTCCCATCGTCCAGAATGCCACACTAAATACACTTGTCAAGAAAGTGCATTTTTGATGTGGAGAATCTGTTTAAAGGTAAAATTGACTCTAACCAAACACAACGTAATCTGTCTAAGACATATAGGATTGCAGTTCAATCATTGTCCAAAAATGGACGGTTTGTGGTTAAAAATAGCAGACAAAGATGGCGTTACAATAGTGTGGTAAAGACAAATATGTGACAGAAGCCTACCGTCAATTAGACAATGATGAATTCTACCAATCTCTTACCTTCATACCCTACAGAGGACCTAAAAACTGAATTGAAAGGGATCCTCACAGAAGCTAAGGAGAATGGCTACATTTCAGACAATGAGTTCAAATGTATTTTCAATGGCAGTCCGCTTGTGGCTTCTTTTTATCTTCTTCCAAAAGTCCACAAGAATCTTGAAAATCCCCCAGGCAGACCAGTCATTAGTGGTAATGAAAGTCTTACAGAACCCATCTCTAAGTACATTGATTACTTTAAGCCTTTTCTGCCATCACCCCCAGCCTATCTTCAAGATACCACAGATGTGTTGAATAAAATTAAGGAATTGAACAATATGGGTACAGATTCCTTTTTAGTCAACATGGATGTGGAGTCTCTATACCATTGAACATGAACAAGGATTGGTAGGTATGCACCATTTCTTGAGTACCCGGCCTGAGACCCAGATGCCTCCTGCATAATTCATTGTCTCACTGACTGAATGGACTTAATATCCTTGTCTTTCAGGACCGTATTTTTAAACAAGACTAAGGATGTGCCATGGGAGCATGTTACAGCCCTTCCTACGCTGGTTTGTACTTGGGTCATTGTGAAAATGACTTCATTTTGGATCCTTCTAATAACCAGTTCTTTGACCGGATTATATGTTTGGGACTCTATATTGATGATGTTTGCCTGTTCTGGTCCGGCTCAGAAGATGAACTTATTTCCTTCCACCAATAACAGCATTAACCCTAACATCAAACTAACTATGGAGTACAGCAAGGATAACATACATTTTTTGGACTTTGACAAACATGTCAAAGGTTGTTTGCACACATCAATCTTTAGGAAGTCTACAGATGGGAATATCATTCTGAGGGTAGACAGCTTTCACCCCAAAAGGCTAAAAGAGAACATTCCATATGGCCAATTCCAAAGAGTCCTCAGAATTTGCAATCTGGAAACAGACTACAGTGTCAAATCTGCTGAATTGGAGAATCACTTCTTGAATCGTGCCCTGAAATATACAGGTATATGGGCGGGACGACTTGACAGAGAGAACTTGTTGCGTAGGGGAGTGACTCGTGATACATCAGAGAGAGTGTACTTTGTTACAAAATACAGCACTGAAGCAGAGATCATTAAAAAGAATTGGAGAATCATCCAAAGCGATACACTACTACGCCAAGTCTTCCCAGAGCCACCAGTAATAAGCTTTAAGAGATGTCCTACCCTAAATGACAAATTAGTCCACAGCTATCTTCCTGGTGACTCTCAAAAAACTTTGCTAGATCACAAACCCAGGGTCTCTTTTAAATGCAACCATTGCAGAAATATTTAACAGAAAAAGTATTTTGTTGACACAGCTTCTAAAATATCAAGTCAAGCATTTAATTAACTGCAAAACCACTGATGTCATCTACAGATTGGAATGTACAGAGTGCAAGTTGTTCTACATTGGACGGACAAAGACCGCCTTAAGACCGCTTAGCGGAACACAAGTATGTCATACGGGTAGGCAATAAAGACTACCCCATGGCAAGGCACTAAAGGTCCGTACACCATGGCAACCCTGCCTCCCTACAAGCTATGGGTATTGATCATGTTCCGGCCTCAGTTAGAAAAAACGACCGTCTTAAACTGCTAAATCAATCGGAGCGTTTTTGGATTTACAAACTACAGGCCACTAAGTACCCTGGTTTAAATGAAGATATGGATTTCTCACCTTTCCTGCGGAGTCATGATAGATCCATTTCCTGTCATCTAGTGGACATTTTGCTCTATTGCCCTCAGCTATGTTTAGACTGTTGTTGTCCATGTTTGCTGTGTTCTAGTGTACTATGGAATAGTTGGCTCTCCTATTCTTGGCACTTTGCCCAGTCATATGTAAGGTTAGAACTACCTTTCTAGGCGTTTTGATGCTTGTAGCTTGGAGTTGAATTTTTTTGATAACATATTTACAGTATTTCACTTTTTAATGTGTATAGTTTTGCTAACTAGGTGTTGTCCAATCTATTTCGTAACCACTCCCTCTTCAAATTGGGTCTGATTAGACAAATCTGTTCAAAAGGGGACATTGTATTAACATTTCTTTGTACTCCCTGATGGTCATACAGTTGAAATGCGTCTGATTTTTAAAAATCTCTCTGGGATAGGGGGCAGTATTTTTCACGTCCGGATGAAATGCGTGCCAAAAGTAAACTGCCTGCTACTCAGGCCCAGAACCTAGGCTATGCATATTATTAGTCGATTTGGATAGAAAACACTGTGAAGTTTCTAAACCTGTTTGAATAATGTTTGTGAGTATAACAGAAATGGTTTGGCAGGCGAAACCCCGAGCACAATACATCCAGGGAAAACATTTTTGAGGTCAATCTGTTTTCAATGGCAAGCCCGTTTTAATATAAATATGCTTGCAGTTCCTATGGCTTCCACTAGATGTCAACAGTCTTTAGAAATTGGTTGATGTTTTTCCTTTGAGTAATGAAGAAGTAGCCCTTTCCTTTCTGGGAGTCGAGCCAACTGGACTCTTTTGTTTGGGGAGCGCAACCTGAAGCTTGCTCCACTTTGATTTTATCCGCTATTGAACACAGTTTATCCCGTCTTAAATTTGATCTGTTATCTACTTTTTAAAATACCTAAAGTTGGATTAGGAAAGTTGTTTGAAATGTTTGGTCCAAGATCACAGGTAATTTATTAGATAATTTTTAGTCATGTTGGGCGAGTTGGAACCAGTGTTCTTTCTGAATCAAATGCGCCAAATAAATTGACATTTTGGGGATATAACGACGGAATTAATCGAACAAAAGGACCATTTGTGATGTTTATGGGACATATTGGAGTGCCAACAGAAGAAGATCTTCAAAGGTAAGGCATGAATTATATCATTATTTCTGAGTTTTGTGTTGCGCCTGGCGTGTTGAAATATGATTGTCATGTGTTTGTTTGTTGGGGTGCTGTCCTCGGATAATAGCATGGTTTGCTTTCGCCGTAAAGCCTTTTTGACACGGTGGCTGGATTAACAAAAAGTTAAGCTTTATTTTGCTGTATTGCACTTGTGATTGTATGAAAGTTAAATATTTATAATAATTTTATTTGAATTTGGTGCTCTGCCATTTCACTGGATGTTGTCAAAACGATCCCGCTAACGGGATTTGATACATAAGAGGTTTTTAAACCTTTGTTTCCATTGAACATGTCATACAAATAAAGGCATTTTAATTAATTATATGAAGAGTGCCTTGGTCCTCCTTTCTTTTTGAAAACTATGTTTAATTTTATCTCTGGGACCCTCAGGATGACAAATCAGAGCAAGATTTCTGAATGTAAGTACATTATTTACCTTCAGAGGTGAATGTATCAAATCAGTTGCTGTGATAAAATGTTTTATTGTTGTGCACAATCCTCAAACAATAGTATGGTATTTTTTCGCTGTAATAGATACTGTAAATTGGACAGTGCAGTTAGATTAATATCAATATAAGTTTTCTGCCCATATAAAACATGTCTATGTTCCGGAAAGTTGGCTGTTGTTTACAATATCATTCTAAACACATTATCGCATATTGAGCCACAACCGTACCGGTTTAGGGACAACGATAAAATTGATACAATGTCGATCCATTTAAGCACAGGCTCAGAATTGCGTGCTTCATGGGACCCAGGGAATGATATAGATCTCATGGCAGACCTGATAGAAATAGATGGTTTGGTATTAAGATTGTAGGCACACACCCTGCTGTGTGATTTAGGGTGTAGAGAAAGAGCACTTCCTCTGTACGTGTCTTGCAAGCTTCGGTTGGTGTTGAAGGAATACTAAATTCCTCTGTTTTATTTCCCAATCAAAATTAAACACACTGTCAATGCATTTAAGGGTTTGTAAGACCCTTAGTTTATAAGAATGGACAGAGCCCCGGTCTTAAAAGTCAGGTAACAGCGTTTAATTCAAGAGAGTACTGGGTACATACACATTTTACCACAGGTTATAAACTGAAAATGACGTCAGCGTTTTCTAAATGTTCTATCTCTTCTTGACACTGGTAGAGAGGCCCTATAGTTCTCGAGCCTTCCCTCCTCGCCTAAAGCCAAGGTCAGTCCGTGTAGATAAGTATTCTAGACAGTCTGGAGATAGTCCGTCCCTGCCATCTGGAGATAGTTCATTCATTTGTATCAAGGCATTGTTCGAAACTCCTGACTATATTATATACAATTGGGAATGGGAGCACAAAAAATCATACATGTACAGTACATAATAGCATTTGGACTAGTCAGTCCTGATTGAAATGTATACATAATTAGTCATCATTGATAAAAATTCCCTTAACAGTTGGAAGCTTGATGCACTGCTTGATCAAAGTGGTGTGCAGTGACTGATTTCTGGTAGTTTTCTTCAAGGCCTTACCACATTCATCTAAACATTGTCTTCTTATCGCATATCTTGTTTTTCCCATTTATATTATTTTGCTTATGGTGAATTATTAACTTTTACCTCTTCACTAACTGTCCACTCCTTATTTTCCTCCCCCAGGTGCTCTGTCTCGTTCCCTCTCTTCCTCTTCATCCTCCCTGGACTCCAGACATGGCCTGACCGTGCAACCTCGGCCGTTTCCACGACAACGGCCTCCCGCAAGGCAGCGGCGGGAACGGCTTCAGCCCAGCTCCAAAACCATGCCCCCTCCGACCCGGTCTAATCCCAGCCCCAACCTCATTGGTACTGCACTCTCGTGTCATAATTTCAAACCAATGAAATCCACCTACGTTGCTTTGAGTGATATCCATGTACCTTATATGGTGGAACCAGTTTAAAGTCGTAGAGGAGCCTTCATTTCGCTCTCTGATCCAATTATTAGTTAGTTACATTGACAATTGAGAGCCACATCGATTAGTGAGCTCTTGCGCAGTATAGCCGATAATTACTTTAGTATTGACCTTGAGGCCATGGTAATGTTGAGAGCTGAAGTGACTATTATTATTATGTCCAGGAAGGTGCTTGAATAATAAGTCATAATTATGATGGTGGCATTAGTGAACATGATGGTGATTATTTGAATGGCTTCCCTGATGTTACAGCTGCTTACGGTGTTGGTAAAAGCATTAATATTCTCTCTCCCCCTCCCATGTTCCAGTACCCCGGAGCCGGACTCCCTCGGCCAGTAGCTCCGTGTGTGACGGGCCCGAGGTGCGCCTAGGGGAGAGGGTGTTGGTAGTGGGCCAGAGAACAGGGGTGGTCCGCTTCTACGGCAAGACCAACTTTGCCCCAGGTCAGATCACTGTCTATTCCCCAAACCCACTACACACATCATGCTACATCCACTGGTAACCATGAGTACTGGCATAATAACTACCATACTAACAGGGTTGCGGTCAATTATGTTTCAATTCAGTCAATACGGAAAGTGTTATGAAATGACGGAGTCACCCATGATTCACCAAACAATATTTTGAAAGAGGAAGTTAAGCATTTTAAGCATGTTTTCATTTCAGTCTCCTCCATATCCACTATGACTCATGTGAAGGTCAAATTTCAGAGGAGGAACTTCTTGATGCAATTAAAGCCTTTAGGTCTGGCAAAACTCCAGGGCTGGATGGCATACCCGTGGAGGTATACAGTGGCTTGCAAAAGTATTCACCCCCTTGACATTTTTCCTATTTTGTTGCCTTACAACCTGGAATTAAAATAGATTTTGGGGGGTGGGGGGTTGTATCATTTGATTTACACAACATTTCTAGCACTTGAAGATCCAAACATTTTTTTATTGTGAAAATAACAAGAAAAAATACCAAAAAAAACTGAAACTTGAGCGTGCATAACTATTCACTCCCCCGAAGTAAATACTTTGTAGAGACACCTTTTGTAGCAATTACAGCTGCAAGTCTCTTGGGGTATGTCTATATAAGCTTGGCACATCTTGCCACTGGGATTTTTGCCCATTCTTCAAGGCAAAACTACTCCAGCTCCTTCAAGTTGGATGGGTTCTGTTGGTGCACAGTAATCTTTAAGTCATATCACTGATTCTCAATTGGATTCAGTTCTAAGCTTTGAATAGGCCATTTCAAGACATTTAAATGTTTTCCCTTAAACCAGCTTTAGCAGTATGCTTAGGATCATTGTCCTGCTGGAAGGTGAACCTCCGCCTCAGTCTCAAATCTCTGGAAGACTGAAACAGGTTTCCCTCAAGAATTTCCCTGTATTTAGCTCCTTCCATCATTCCTTAAATTCTGAACAGTTTCCCTGTCCCTGTCAATGAAAAACATCCCCACAGCATGATGCTGGGTTTGCCAAAAAGCTCAGTTTTAGTCTCATCTGGCCTGCTTATTATTGTCTGGACACTCTTCTGTAAAGCCCTGCTCTGTGGAGTGTATGGCTTAATGTGGTCCTATGGACAGATACTCCAATCTCAGCTGTGGATCTTTGCAGCTCCTTCAGAGTTATCTTTGGTCTCTTTGTTGCATCGGATTAATGCTCTCCTTACCTTGCCTGTTCTATAATTTTTGGTGGGCGGCCCTATCTTGGCAGGTTTGTTGGTGTGCCATATTCTTTCCATTGTTTAATAATGGATATAATGGTGCTCCGTGGGATGTTCAAAGTTTCTGATATTTTTTTACAACCCAACCCTGATCTGTACTTCTCCACAACTTTGTCCCTGACCTGTTTGGAGAGCTCCTTGGTCTTCATCGTGCCGCTTGCTTGGTGGTGCCCCTTGCTTAGTGGTGTTGCCGACTCTGGGGCCCTTCAGAACAGGCGTGTATATATACTGAGATCATAGGACAGATCATGTGACACTTAGATTGCACACAGGTGGACTTTATTTAACTAATTATGTGTCTTCTGAAGGTAATTGGTTGCACCAGATCTTATTCAGGGGCTTCATAGCAAAGGGGGTGAATACATATGCACCCACCACTTTTCCATTATTATTTTTTCTAGAATGTTTTGAATTCATTCATTTCACTTCACAAATTTGGACTATTTTGTGTATGTCCATTACATGAAATCCAAATAAAAATCCATTTAAATTACAGGTTGTAATGCAACAAAATAGGAAAACCGCCATGGGGGTGAATAGTTTTGCAAGGAACTGTACCAATCTTTTTTTTATATACTCAGAGGACTGTTATTAGCATGTTTTAACCACTCGTTTTTACTGAAACATGGTCCAAGTGGTAAATATAAAGATCTAGTCCATTAAAAAAATGAGACCTCTTACACTTCTGTGTTGTGATGCAAAATGCGTAGCACATAGAATTAAAAAGGTGTTGTCGGATATTAATCCTCCTAATCAGACATGTTTTTTACATGGACGATATTTTGGAGATAATGTAAGTACTGGAAACAATAGAACACTAATGAAAAACATGGAAAACCAGGCCTGGTATTCATAGCTCACTTTGAAAAGGCTTTTGATAAAGTTCTACTGGAGTTTATATATAAATGTGTGGAATATTGACATTTTTGAGAATCGCTTATAAAATGGGTTAAAGTTATGTATAGTAAATAATAAGGTTATAGAGTAGAGTAAAACAAGGTTGTCCACTATCGGCATATCTATTTATTATTGCCATCGAAATGTTAGTTGTTTAAATCCAACCGATCCAACAATAATATCAAAGGGTTAGATATCCAGGGCATTAAAATAAATGTAATTGTAGGCTGATGTTGTCTTTTAAATCCATATTTTGGATCCCTCATAGATTATCTAGTTTTTCTAACCTCTCTGGATTACAACCAAATTATAATAACTTGTACTATATTATGTATTGGATCACAAAAAAATAAAACTTTTACATTATCGTGTAGTTTACCAATAAAATGTTCTTATGGTGATGTGGACATACTCGGTATACATATCCCGAAAGAGAGAGATTATCTTAATAGAAATGTAGCAAAGATAGATAAGATCTTGCCTCCTTGGAAAGGAAAAACCTGTCTGCCTATGGAAAAATCACCCCGATTAACTCTTTAGTCATGTATACCTGTTTTATTAATTATATGAGCTAAAAATATAAAATTTTATTTGGAATGGCAAGGCAGACAAAATTTAAAGGGGCCTATTTTTTGAATATGAATTTGGAGAGCTGAAATTCTTAAGTATTAAAGAGGTGGACTTCTCACTGAAGACGTCAGTCATACAAAAGTTATACTTAAATCCGAACTGGTTCTCTAGCAAATTAATAAGAATGCCTCACCTCATGTTCAAGAAAGGCCTTTATTCAGTTTATAACCTCTTACTTTCGGTTATTTGAAAATGAAATAATCTCCAAAATATTGCTATTTTAAAAACAAGCCATAGAAAGTTGGTTGAAATTTCAGTTTAATCCACCAGAAAACACAGAACAAATAATGCAACAAATATGGTGCTTAAACTAAAAAAAAGGTATAATCTTTGTAAAGGATATCATAAATAGGACTTGTCAAGTTATGTCACACATACAGCTAACTAAAATATTTGGAAATGTCTGCTCTACCCAAAATTACAACCAACTAATTGCAGCATTACTGCAAATATGGAAGAGGCAAGTGGAAGAGACTCTCATTCCTTCAACAATAAACGCAAATCCAACCATCACCCCTGGTGAGACAAAACCGCGTCTTGTCAGTGAAGAGCACTTTTTGCCAGTCCTGTCTGGTCCAGCGATGGTGGGTTTGTGCCCATAGGCGACATTGTTGCCGGTGATGTCTGGTGAGGACCTGCCTTAAAACAGGCCTACCATCCCTCAGTCCAGTCTCTCTGAGCCTATTGTGGACAGTATGAGCACTGATGGAGGGATTGTGCATTCCTGGTGTAACTCGGGTAGTTGTTGTTGCCATCCTGTACCTGTCCCGCAGGTGTGATGTTCGGATGTACCGATCCCGTGCAGATGTTGTTACACGTGGTCTGCCACTGCGAGGATGATTAGCTGTCCTCGCTGTCTTAGGCGTCTCACAGTACGGACATTTCAATTTATTGCCCTGGCTACATCTGCAGTCCTCATGCCTCCTTGCAGCATGCCTAAGGCACGTTCATGCAGATGAGCAGGGACCCTGGGCATCTTTCTTTTGGTGTTTTTCAGAGTCAGTAGAAAGGCCTCTTTTGGTGTCCTACGTTTTCATAACTGTGACCTTAATTGCCTTCTGTCTGTAAGCTGTTAGTGTCTTAATGACCGTTCCACAGGTGCATATTCATTAATTGTTTATGTTTCATTGAACAAGCACTTGAACAATGCCGAGAGTGTGCAAAGCTGTCATCCAGGCAAAGGGTGGCTACTTTGAAGAATCTCATATATAAAATGTATTTTGATTTGTATAACACTTTTTTTGTTAGTACATGATTTCATAGTTTTGATGTCTTCAATATTATTCTACTACTATGTAGAAAATAGTAAAAATAGAGAAAAACCTTTGAATGAGTAGGTGTTCTAAAACTTTTCACCGGTAGTATGTATTTACAAAGAAATATGTGGGGGATTGGAAATGATGCAGACCATTATATTGATGGAAGCTACAATCTATCTGCAATCTAAAAAGTGTTCTGAAATTCTACTGGCAAATGCTTACCTACATACACAATTCTATGGGGCCAAAGGTAGAATCCTTTAAGTCATTTTTATTTTGTGCAAACTGCCACCTAAAGGAAAGACATTGGGCATGGGTGTGGTTATCGCATAATTACAAAACAGTGAGCTCCAATGGTATTGGGACAGTTACACATTTTGGGTTTTAGCTCTGTACCCCCACACTTTGGATTTGACATGATACAATGACTATGACGTTATAGTGCAGACTGACAGATATAATTTGAAGGTATTTTCATCCATATTGGGTGAACTGTTTAGAAACCAAAGCACTTGTTATACATAGTCCCTCCATTTAATTGGACCACAAGTATTGTGACAAATTCACTTCTGTGTATTAAAGTAGTTAAAAGTTTAGTTTTGGTCCCATATTCTTAGCACTGTTAACATCAAGCTTGTAACTCTACAAACCTGTTGGATGCATTTGCTGTTTGCTTTGGTTGTTTTAGATTATTTTGTGCCGAATAGAAATTTATGGTCAATAATGAATTTTGTCATTGGAGTCACTTTTATTGTTAATAAGAATATAATGTGTTTATAAACACTTCTACATACATGTTAATACGACCATGATTACAGATAATCCTGAATAATTTGTAAATAATGATGAGTAAAAAAGTTAGATGCACAAATATTACCCCCCCCCCCCAAAAAAAAGCTTACCTCTTGGGGTATGATATTTGTGTGTATTTATTGTACCAAAGGTGAGGACGCTGTTGATTTTAAGTGCATTTTACATTTACTTAACTTTTCACTGCATTTGTTGATAACGAATCTAAACAAAATACTCTGGATACATTCAGTAACATGATAAGAATATTCTTTCAAAATTTGGGGTAGGTGCAAAATAAGAAAAAATAATTACTAGGCATTACACAGTTCCTAGTAATTTCAATGCAATTTTATGACTCAAAGAAGAGTCTTCAACTATAAGGTGCTTTTTTTTAGCTCTGCTGCTGAGGAACTACAGCAAGCAGACTTGTTTTGTTTGGAACACAGCCCTGCATCCCCAAAATAATTCAGTGCCTCTACTTTTTCACTCAGGATGTAACTTTCCAGTGCTACTATTCTTGCCATGTAATGTTGTTATTAAAACTACATCAGACATCCCCATAGTACAATAGTTTACCTATTTACCTAGTCGGCTTGTTCTGTGTTCTATGCGAGAGTCATGTGGAAGTAGGAGTGCTGAGGGTGCTACAGCACCCCCTGATAAATTAGAATTGTAAAAAATATTATAAAAAATGTGTAAGTATAACAAATGTTCACAAAAGTAGTGCACTGGTTCTTTATTACTCCTGTATGAGCAGACCAAAATAGTTGTCAGCAGCACTGGGAGAAAATATTCTCACAGCATATCCAACCATTGTAATTTAGGTACAAAATGAAAATAAGGAGATGACAATTAGGCTTTACAGGTAACATAGTATGATGTTCATTATAATTTACTTCATTTTTAGCAATATTGCTTTCAAAAAGGTTGCTGCTGTTCCCATAGATAGACAGTACATGGTTGCTCTATGTATCATTGACCCTGGATAAGCTAAAGACTGGGCTAACACAGCTAACCTTTTAGGTCACTAATATGTTAATTTTGTAAACAATTTGCTGCCTTCATAATCCTGAGAGAAATTGAACTAGATAGTAGCTAGGTTAGCTGACTTTTCTCAAAACAAACATCATTCTGGCTAGCTACTTCATTTCACGCTTGCTAGCTTGTACACAGCCAAATATCACTCCAGAAACACAATGGGTAAATGGTGTATTTAATAAGTATTTGGTCACCTACAAACAAGCAAGATTTCTGGGTCTCACAGACCTGTAACTTCTTCTTTAAGAGGCTCCTCTGTCCTCCACTCGTTACCTGTATTAATGGCACCTGTTTGAACTTGTTATCAGTATAAGAGACACCTGTCCACAACCTCAAACAGTCACCCTCCAAACTCCACTATGGCCAAGACCAAAGAGCTGTCAAAGGACACCAGAAACAAAATTGTAGACCTGCACCAGGCTGGGAAGACTGAATCTGCAATAGGTAAGCAGCTTGGTTTGAAGAAACAACTGTGGGAGCAATTATTAGAAAATGGAAGACATACAAGACCACTGATAATCTCCCTCGATCTGGGGCTCCACGCAAGATCTCACCCCGTGGGGTCAAAATGATCACAAGAACGGCGAGCAAAAATCCCAGAACCACACGGGGGGACCTAGTGAATGACCTGCAGAGAGCTGGGACCAAAGTAGCAAAGCCTACCATCAGTAACACACTACGCTGCCAGGGACTCAAATCCTGCAGTGCCAGACGTGTCCCCCTGCTTAAGCCAGTACATGTTCAGGCCCGTCTGAAGTTTGCTGGAGAGCATTTGGATGATCCAGAAGAAGATTGGGAGAATGTCATATGGTCAGATGAAACCAAAATATAGCTTTTTTTTGGTAAATACTCAACTCGTCGTGTTTGAAGGACAAAGAATGCTGAGTTGCATCCAAAGAACACCATACCTACTGTGAAGCATGGGGGTGGAAACATCATGCTTTGGGTCTGTTTTTCTGCAAAGGGACCAGGACGACTGATCCGTGTAAAGGAAAGAATGAATGAGGCCTTGTATCGTGAGATTTTGAGTGAAAACCTCCTTCCATCAGCATGGGCATTGAAGATGAAACGTGGCTGGGTCTTTCAGCATGACAATGATCCCGAACACACCGCCCGGGCAACGAAGGAGTGGCTTCCTAAGAAGCATTCAAGGTCCTGGAGTGGCCTAGCCAGTCTCCAGATCTCAACCCCATAGAAAATATTTGGAGGGAGTTGAAGGTCCGTGTTGCCCAGCAACAGCCCCAAAACATCACTGCTCTAGAGGAGATCTGCATGGAGGAATGGGCCAAAATACCAGCAACGGTTTGTGAAAACCTTGTGAAGACTTACAGAAAACATTTGACCGCTGTCATTGTCAACAAAGGGTATATAACAAAGTTTTGAGAAACTTTTGTTATTGACCAAATACTTGTTTTCCACCATAATTTGCAAATAAATTCATTAAAAATCCTACAATGTGATTTTCTGGATTTTTTTTTCTAATTTCGTCTGTCCTAGTTGAAGTGTACCTATGATGAAAATTACAGGCCTCTCTCATCTTTTTAAGTGAGAGAACTTGCACAATTGGTGGCTGACTAAATACTTTTTTGCCCCACTGTAGATGTTTCCGCACTGATGATTGTTCATGACCACAACGCCCGCTTGCATTTTAAGGCCCGCCTTCCCACATCCATGATTTGTTGGGAGAGTTGGCTGTCTGAAGAAGACCCATCTTAGACATTTTTTTGTTCATTTTGTCGTCGTTGCCAAAAGAATGTAATTGAAATCAGACCCTTGACACTAATGCCTACGGTCTGGTTTTTGGGACTATTTTGGGATTACACCCATGAGCAATCCCCAGGGTTAAATTCTCTACTGTATGGAGTATCGTCATACATAATATTAAGCATCATAGTGCTGTATATTTGTTTTCTCACTTGTTTGTACTTCTGTTGCCATGCCAAGGCATTTCCTACAAGCTGCCTTAATCAGGGTTAACAATTTCTTATTTAAACATGTTCACCAAGACAGAAACAAACAAAGCTGGTTTTCAAGGGATTTTTATGTTTGCATGTTTATGGCAAGTTGTTGATAGTATATTGAAGTATATCATGCTCTTAACACATGTTCTTTACATAGCGATTGCGGTTGTATTGATAATTTCCATTAGCATTGAGTAATAGTGGCAGCAGCATCACTTGACCTCCCCATTAGCAATATGGATTATGCAATGTATACATGATACGTAATATGCAGTGCCAACTGAAAGTCTACACACCCCTTGCAGTCTTCACATTTTGCTGCTTTATAATTAAATCTATAAAGGATTACATTAAAAAAATCCTACAGATCTACCCAACATTCTAAATTTTAAAAGTCAAAGATAATTCTAGAACATTTTCCTAATAAATACTTTAAATACTTTTTTTTCTTCTTGATGTCTTAGAGTTAATACTTGGTGGAAGCAACTTTGGAAGCCATTACAGCTGTGAATAATTTTGAATAAGATTCTAACAAACTTTATGCAAACTTCCTGTTATTGCTAATGGATAGAGGTATGTCTTGGGCGTATGATCTTTGACCCTATAACTTTCTCACTCATTATTTATGTTTCACTCAGGATTATCTGTAGTCATGGTAAAATCCACATTAATGTAAGGGTGTTTAGAAACATATTCTTATTTATAATAAAAGTGACCCCAAAATAACTACCTTATTTGCCATAAATTTCTATTGGGCACAAGATAATCTGAAACACAACCAAAACGAACCGCAAATGTATCCAACAAAGTAGTCTCAAGCTTGATGTAGTCAATCCGTGCTAGGAATATGGGACCAAGTACTAAACTCGTGACTACTTTATTTTATAAGAATTGTTAGGGGTGTCAATAATTTTGACTCCTGCCTTTTTGAGGATAATAAGTATTACTTGTTTTAAAAAATCTATATCGCTGAGCAATTGTATTAGTATAAAATATAATTTCAGACTTTTTTTGACCCTACAATGTGCATTCGGAAAGTAGTCAGGCCCCTTGACTTTCTATGTTACAGCCTTAATCTAAAATATTATTCAGCCTTATTATTTTTCCTCATCAATCTAAACGCAATACCCCATAATGATAAAGTGAAAACCGTTTTTTAGAAATGTTAGCAAATGTATAACATTTTTTAAGGAGAAGTGGATCTAAAATTCCATGCGTATCTTTTAGCAATGTTTATTATGAGTATTTCTGTAAATTGATGTGGCTCTGCAAAATCACCGGATGTTTTGGAACTACTGAACATAACGCACCAATGTAAACTCTGATTTTTGGATATCAATATTGATTTTATCGAACAAAACATACATGTATTGTGTAACATGAAGTCCTATATTGTCATCTGATGAAGATCATCAAAGGTTAGTGGTGAATTTTATCTCTTTCTGCTTTTTGTGACTCCTCTCTTTGGCTGGAAAAATGGCTGTGTTTTTCCGTGACTACGTGCTGACCAAACATAATCGTTTGGTGTGCTTTCGTCAAAAGCCTTTCTGAAATCGGACAATGTGGCTGTATTTACAACAAGTTCATCTTTCAAATGGTGTAAAATACTTGTATGTTTGAGGAATTTTAATTATGGGATTTCTGTTGTTTTGAAATGGCGCCCTGCAATTTCACTGGCTGTTGGCGAGGTGGGACGCTACCATCCCACATATCCCAGAGAGGTTAATGCAACCGCTGTGTCAGATTTAAAAAAAACTTTATGGAAAAAGCACACCATGCAATAATCTGAGTACGGCAATCAGACACAAAAATAAACCACCATATTGTGGAGTCAACAGAAGTCAGAAATAGCATTGTAAATATTCACTTACCTTTGATGATATTCATCAGAATGCACTCCCAGGATTCCCAATTCCACAATAAAAGTTTGTTTTGTTTGAAAAAGTCAATTTATGTCCAAATACCTCTTTTGTTTGCGCGTTTAGTCCAGTGCACTAGGTCCAGGCGACAAGTCAAAAAGTCCTGTTACAGTTCGTGGAAACATGTCAAATGATGTAATCAATCTTTAGGATGTTTTTAACATAAATCTTCAATAATATTCCAATCGGAGAATTCCTTTGTCTTTAGAAATGCAACGGAACGCAGGTCGCTCTCAGTGGCGCGCGCGTGATCAGCTCATGGCAAACACCCGATTGAAAGAGCTCTCTTTCTCGCCCCCTTCATAGTAGAAGCCTCAAACAAGGTTCTAAAGACTGTTGCCATCTAGTGGAAGCCTTAGGAAGTGCAATATGACAGCATAGACACTATATATTCGATAGGCAATGAAAAACTACAAAACTCAGATTTCCCACTTCCTGGTTGGATTTTTTTCTCAGGTTTTTGCCTGCCATATGAGTTTTGTTGTACTCAGACATCATTCAAACAGTTTTAGAAACTTCAGGATGTTTTCTTTCCAAATCTACTAATTATTTGCATATTCTAGCTTTTAGGCCTGAGTAGCAGGCAGTTTACTCTGGGCACCTTTTTATCCAAGCTACTCAATACTGCCCCCCAGTCCAAATAAGTTTTAATTAAACAGATACCTTATTTACATAAGTTTTCAGACCCTTTGCTTTAAGACTCGAAATTGAGCTCAGGTGCATCCTGTTTCCATTGATTATCCTTGAGATGTTTCTTAAACTTGGACTACACCTGTGGTAAATTCAATTGATTGTACATGATTTGGAAAGACACACACCTGTCTATATAAATCCCACAGTTGACAGTGCATGTCAGAGCAAAAACCAGGCCATGAGGTTGAAGGAATTGCCTTAGAGCTCCGAGACAGGATTGCGTCAAGGCACAGATCTGGGAAAGGGTACCAAAAAATGTGTCCAGCATTGAAGGTCCCCGAGAACACACTGGCCTCAATAATTCTTAAATGGAAGAAGTTTGGAACCACCAAGACTTCCTAGAGCTGTCCCCCCAGCCAAACTGAGCAATCGGGGGAGAAGGGCCTTGGCAAGGAAAGTAACCAAGAACCCGATGGTTACTCTGATACAGTTCTTGTGTGGGGATGGGAGAACCTTCCAGAAGGGCAACCATATCCGCAGCGCTCCACAAATGAGGCCTTTATGGTAGAGTGGCCAGACGGAAGCCACTCCTCAGTAAAAGGGGCATGACAGTCCGCTTGGAGTTTGCCAAAAGACACCTAAAGGACTCTCAGACCATGAAGAACAAGATTCTCTGGTCTGATGAAACCAAGATTGAACTATGTGGCCTGAATGCTCAGTTTCATGTCTCGAGGAATCCTGGCACCATCCCTATGGTGAAGCATGGTGGTGCCAGCATCATGCTGTCGGGATGTTTTTCAGTGGCAGGGACTGGGAGACTAGTCAGGATCGAGGGAAAGATGAATGGAGGAAAGTACAGAGAGATCCTTGATGAAAACCTGTTCCAGAGCGCTCAGGACCTCAGACTGGGGCGAAGGTTCACCTTCCAACAGGACAACGACCCTAAGCACACAGCCAAAACAACACAGGAGTGGCTTCGGGACAAGTCTCTGAATATCCTTGAGTGGCCCAGCCAGAGCTCAGACTTGAACGTGATCGAAAATCTCTTTTTTAGAGACCTGAAAATAGCTGTGCTATTGGGAGAAACTCACCAAATACAGATGTGCCGAGCATGTAGCGTCATACCCCAAAAGACTCAAGGCTGTAATCGATGCCAAAGTTGCTTCAACAAAGTACTGAGTAAAGGGTCTGAATACTTATGTAAATGTCATATTTCAGTAACTTTTTTATGTACATTTGCAAAATGTGAAAACATTGTTTTTGCTATGTCATTATGGGATATTATGTGTAGATTGATGAGGAAAAAAAATATTTATTCTATTTTAGAGTAAGACTTTAACATGACAACCTTTTGAAAATGTCAAGGGGTCTGAATACTTTCTAAATGCACTGGAGCTCAGTATTTGAAGTATTTATTTTATACAGTCATTATTGCTTATCTTTATTGAGGTTGTCTATAATTTCAGACCCCACTGTATATCATATACGTAAATATAGCTATGATTGTGTTTTCTGTACTAGTGTTATAAACTCTCCACTGGAGAAAATGTTTGGTATCACTTTACTTGAAGTGTTATTGGAACACTACTCTGCAGGATCAATCCTTTAGATACACGAAAGCCAGAACTAGTTGGGTACTATTAAGTGACAAGTGACGGCTTTGGGCAGGTTTGTCTGTCATTTGGAACAACTTTGGTGCCACACAGTTTTGTTTTCACTTCATTCAGCCATTTTCAAGGTGCTGTAAAAGGGTCATTCATTAAAAAATGTATATATTTCACCTTTATTTAACCAGGTATGCCAGTTGAGAACAAGTTTTCATTTACAACTGGTCAAGATAAAGCAAAGCAGTGAGACTAAAAAACAACACAGAGTTACACGTGATAAACAAATACACAGTCAATAACACAATATAAATATAAATATAATATAAACACAAAATCTGTAGACAGTGTGTGCAAATGAAGTAAGGAGGTAAGGTAATAGGTAAGGCCATAGTGGCGAAGTAATTACAATTTAGCAATTAAAACTTGTGTTAGATGTGCAGATGAGGATGTGCAAGTAGAATACTGGTGTGCAGAAGAGCAGAAAAAAACAAATAATGGAATGAGGTATGTGGATGGTTGGATGGATGGGCTATTTATAGATGGGCTGTGTACAGTTATAGCGATCGGTAAGCTGCTCTCACAGCTGATGCTTAACGTTAGTGAGGGAGATATACAGTTGCAGTCAGAAGTTTACATACACTTAGGTTGGAGTCATTAAAACTCGTTTTTCAACCACTCCACAATTTTCATGTTAACAAACTATAGTTTTGGCAAGTTGGTTAGGACATCTACTTTGTGCATGACACAAGTCATTTTTCCAACAATTGTTTACAGATTATTTCACTTACAGTGCCTTGCGAAATTATTCGGCCCCCTTGAACTTTGCGACCTTTTGCCACATTTCAGGCTTCAAACATAAAGATATAAAACTGTATTTTTTTGTGAAGAATCAACAACAAGTGGGAAACATTCATGAAGTGGAACGACATTTATTGGATATTTCAAACTTTTTTAACAAATCAAAAACTGAAAAATTGGGCGTGCAAAATTATTCAGCCCCTTTACTTTCAGTGCAGCAAACTCTCTCCAGAAGTTCAGTGAGGATCTCTGAATGATCCAATGTTGACCTAAATGACTAATGATGATACATACAATCCACCTGTGTGTAATCAAGTCTCCGTATAAATGCACCTGCACTGTGATAGTCTCAGAGGTCCGTTAACTCTTGGAACTCCCCATCCCGGATCCGGGATCGTGACTAAAGCCTCAGGCTCATTAGCATAACGCAACGTTAACGATTTCTGAAAATCGCAAATAAAATGAAAATAATGCGTCTGCTCTCAAGCTTAGCCTTTTCTTAACAACACTGTCATCTCAGATTTTCAAAATATGCTTTTGAACCATAGAAATTGACTAATTTGTGTAAGAGTATGCAAAGCTAGCATAGCATTTTGAGTAGCATTTAGCACCAAATAAATAAAATAATTTACCTTTGAAGAGCTTCTGATGTTTTCAATGAGGAGACTCTCAGTTACATACCAAATGCGCAGTTTTTCCTGAAAGCGTCTGTGTGTAGGAGAAATCGTTCCGTTTTCTACATTGCGTCTGGCTACCGAAACGAACCGAAAATTCAGTCACCTACAACGTAAAACTTTTTCCGAATTAACTACATAATATCGACCGAAACATGGCAAACGTTGTTTGGAATCAATCCTCAATGTGTTTTTTCACATATCTCTTCATTGTTATGCAGTTCGTGGAAGCTTGCTTTCCTCTCTGTATCCCATGGAAAAATACTGGCAGCTGCCTTTTGCGCACCAATTTCGGCGCAGGACACCGGGCGGACACCTGGTAAATGTGGTCTCTTATGGTCAATCTTCCAATGATCTGCCTACAAATACGTCACAATGCTGCAGACACCTTGGGGAAACGACAGAAAGGGCAGGCTCATTCCTCTCGCATTCACAGCCATATAAGGAGACAATGGAAAACAGAGTCTCAAAAATCCTGCTCATTTCCTGGATGCCGTCTCATCTTGGTTTTGCCTGAAGCTCACGTTCTAGGGCACGCACAGAAAATATCTTGGTAGTTCTGGACACGTCAGAGTGTTTTCTTTCGAAATCTATCAATTATATGCATAGTCGAGCATCTTTTTGTGACAAAATATCTTGTTTAAAACGGGAACGTTTTTCATCCAAAAATGAAATAGCGCCCCCAGAGCATCAACAGGTTAAAGCGCTGAGAGCATCATGAAGAACAAGGAACACACCAGGCAGGTCCGAGATACTGTTGTGAAGAAGTTTAAAGCCGGATTTGGATACAAAAAGATTTCCCAAGCTTTAAACATCCCAAGGAGCACTTTGCAAGCGATTACTATTGAAATGGAAGGAGTATCAGACCACTGCAAATCTACCAAGACCTGGCCGTCCCTCTAAACTTTCAGCTCATACAAGGAGAAGACTGATCAGAGATGCAGCCAAGAGGCCCATGATCACTCTGGATGAACTGCAGAGATCTACAGCTGAGGTGGGAGACTCTGTCCATAGGAGAACAATCAGTCGTATATTGCACAAATCTGGCCTTTATGGAAGAGTGGCAAGAAGAAAGCCATTTCTTAAAGATATCCATAAAAAGTTTTGTTTAAAGTTTGCCACAAGCCACCTGGGAGACACACCAAACCTGTGGAAGAAGGTGCTCTGGTCAGATGAAACCAAAATTGATTTTTCTGGCAACAATGCAAAACGTTATGTTTGGCATAAAAGCAACACAGCGCATCACCCTGAACACACCATCCCCACTGTACTGTCAAACATGGTGGTGGCAGCATCATGGTTTGGGCCTGCTTTTCTTCAGCAGGGACAGGGAAGATTGTTAAAATTGATGGGAAGATGGATGGAGCCAAATACAGGACCATTCTGGAAGATAACCTGATGGAGTCTGCAAAGGACCTGAGACTGGGACGGAGATTTGTCTTCCAACAAGACAATGATCCAAAACATAAAGCAAAATCTACAATGGAATGGTTCAAAAATAAACATATCCAGGTGTTAGAATGGCCAAGTCAAAGTCCAGACCTGAATCCAATCGAGAATCTGTGGAAAGAACTGAAAACTGCTGTTCACAAATGCTCTCCATCCAACCTCACTGAGCTCGAGCTGTTTTGCAAGGAGGAATGGGAAAAAAAATTCTGTCTCTTGATGTGCAAAACTGATAGAGACATACCCCAAGCGACTTACAGCTGTAATCGCAGCAAAAGGTGGAGCTACAAAGTATTAACTTAAGGGGGCTGAATAATTTTGCACGCCAAATTTTTTAGTTTTTGATTTGTTAAAAAAGTTTGAAATATCCAATAAATGTCGTTCCACTTCATGATTGTGTCCCACTTGTTGTTGATTCTTCACAAAAAAATACAGTTTTATATCTTTGTTTGAAGCCTGAAATGTGGCAAAAGGTCACAAAGTTCAAGGGGGCCGAATACTTTCGCAAGGCACTGTATAATTCACTGTATCACAATTCCAGTGCGTCAGAAGCTTACATACACTTAGTTGACTGTGCCTTTAAACAGCTTGGAAAATTCCAGAAAATGATGTCATGGCTTTCGAAGCTTCTGATAGGCTAATTGACATAATTTCAGTCAATTGGAGGTGTACCTGTGGATGTATTTCAAGGCCTACCTTCAAACGCAGTGCCTTTTTGCTTGACATCATGGGAAACTCAAAATAAATCAGCCAAGACCTCAGGAAAAAAATTGTAGACCTCCACAAGTCTGGTTCATCCTTGTGAGCAATTTCCAAATGCCTGAAGGTACCATGTTCATCTGTACAAACAATATTACTCAAGTATAAACACCATGGGACCACACAGCCGTCATACCGCTTAGAAAGGAGACCCGTTCTGTCACCTAGACATGAGCGTACTTTGGTGCGAAAAGTGCAAATCATTCCCAGAACAGCAGCAAAGGACCTTGTGTCACACCCTGACCTTAGTATTATTTGTTTTCTTTGTTATTTTGGTTAGGACAGGGTGTGACATGGGTGATGTATGTGTTTTGGCTTGTCTAGGGGTTTTGTATGTTTATGGGGGTGTTTCCTATCTGGTTGTTTTTGTAAGTCTATGGTTGACTAGATTGGTCCTCAATTAGAGGCAGCTGGCTATCGTTGTCTCTGATTGTGAACCATATTTAGTCAGCCATATTCTTTGGGTATTTTGTGTGTGATTGTTCCTGTTACCATTGTTCCTATGGGACTGTTTTGTCTTCGTTGATTTCGTCGGTTTATTGTTTTGTTCGTTGTTTAAGTATCCCATTAAATTATTGATTATCATCATGCTGCATTTTGGTCCTCCTCTCTTTCACCCGAAGACAGTCGTTACACCTTGTGAAGATGCTGGAGGAAACCGGTACAAATGTATCTGTATCCACTGTAAAACTAGTACTAAATCGATGTAACCTGAAAGGCCGCTCAGCAAGGAAGAAGCCACTGCTCCAAAACCGGCATAAAAATTGTCAGACTACGGTTTATAACTGCACATGGGGACAAAGATCGTACTTTTTGAAGAAATGTTCTCTGGTCTGATGAAACAAAAATAGAACGGTTTGTCCATAATGGCCATCGTTACGTTGTGGAGGAAAAAGGGGAGGCTTGCAAGCCAAAGAACACCACCCCAACCGTGAAGCACGGGGGTGGAAGCATCATGTTGTGGGGGTGCTTTGCTGCTGGAGGGACTGGTGCACTTCACAAAACAGATGGCATCATGAGGAATGAAAATTAACATCTCAAGTTAAAGCTTGGTTGCAAATGGGTCTTCCAAATGGACAATGACCCCAAGCATACTTCCAAAGTTGTGGAAAAGAGGCTTAAGGACAACTAAGTCAAGGAGTTGGAGTGGCCATCACAAAGCCCTGACCTCAATCCTATAGAACATTTGTGGGCAGAACTGAAAAAGCGCGTGCGAGCAAGGAGGCCTACAAACCTAACTCAGTTACACCAGCTCTGTCAGGAGGAATGGGCCAAATTTCACCCAACTTATTGTGGGAAGCTTGTGGAAGGCTACCCGAAATGTTTGACACAAGTAAAACAATTTAAAGGCAATGCTACCAAATACTAATGGAGTGTATGTAAACTTCTGACCCACTGGGAATGTGATGAAAGAAACAAAAGCTGAAATAAATAATTCTCTCTACTATCATTCTGACATTTCACATTTTTTAAATAAAGTTGTGATCTTAACTGACCTAAGACTTGGAATATTTACTCGGATTAAATGTCAGGAATTGTGAAAAACTGAGTTTTTAAATGTTTTTGGATAAGGTGTATGTAAACTTCCGACCTCAACTGTACATCCCTCCCTACCTTGTAGGCTTACCCAGTATCAAAGGCTTGGCTTGACAATCTCCAAATGTCGTTAACAATGGCAATTTTGACATGTTAATCTTGGTGGGGCAAACTCAACCAATATTTTTCAAATATTTGTGGGCCATTAAATCCACTGCACAACATTGTATTATTTCATTATGCCTATTTGGTCTTAAAAGAAAGGAAAATAAAAAACCCACGAGCATCTACTTTTTTATGCAATATACCGACGCACAGACAGCACATTGCTCAAACAAAACAATCCTTGCAATATCAACTGGAATTACATGGGTCTATTAAGTCAAATCAAAATCCAACTGTCACATGCGCCGAATACAGCAAATTAATACTTTACCGTGAAATGCTTACTTACAAGCCCTTAACCAACAGTGCAGTTCAAGAAGAAAATATTTACCAAGTAGACTAAAATAAAATGTAATAATAAAAAGTAACACAATAACGAGGTTATATACAGGAGGCACCGGTACCGAGTCAGTGTGCAGGGGTACAGGCTAGTTGAGGTCATCTGTACATGTAGGTGGGGGAAAAGTGACTATGCATAGATAACAAACCAACAGAGAGTAGCAGCAGTGTACAAAAGGGGGAGGGGGGGAGGGGGGGGGCAATGTAAATTGTCTGGTGGCGATTTTTATGAATTGTTTAGCAGTCTTATGGATTGGGGGTAGAAGCTGTTGAGGAGCCTTTTGGTCCTAGACTTGGCGCTCTGGTACTGTTTGCCGTGCGATGGCAGAGAAAACAGTCTGTAACTTGGATGACTGGAGTCTCTGACAATTTTATGGGCTTTCCTCTGACACCGCTATTATATAGGTTCTGGGTGGCATGAAGCTTGGCCCCAGTGATGTACTGGGCCGTTCGCACTACCCTCTGTAGCGCCTTACGGTCAGATGCCGAGCAGTTGCCATACCAGGCAGTGATGCACTCTGGTGCAGCTGTAGAACCTTTTGAGGATCTATGGACCCATGCCAAATCTTTTATGTCTCCTGAGGGGGAAAAGGTTTTGTTGTGCCCTCTTCACCACTGTCTTGTTATGTTTGTACCATGATAGTGCATTGGTGATGTTGTTGAGAAAACTATTTGATTGAGAAGAGACTGTCACTGGCAAACATGGTTTAAAGACCCAACAACGTTATTTAGTTTCTCCTCCTCGTGAAGAAAAGCACATGAGCTAAATCTAAAGTAAGCAAAACAATGAAATAATTCCAACATTATCTAAAATGATTAATAAGATCCTGTACTAATGAGCGATATATATAACAATTGGAATGTACAAACTTTGGCATAAGGGAACGATGAGTGTATGAGGCAAGCAGTAATTTCGATTAAAATATTAATGCACGAGTAATCGATATAGCTACGTGTTATAGGCACAGAATTCAGATAATGGGCCGTTCTTACTGTGTTCTCCCTGTACACCAAGTCAGAACCGTAGGATAAATAAAGGGGCCATATAAGCAGACAATGAAAGCTCTTGCATTATTTGATGATTACATTTCTCTATAACAGGTTATAGGCTGCATGTGCACCACCAAGTCAGTACTGTAGGCAAAATTAAGGGGGGTAAATACACCAAGTTATTAAGATGAGTTACATAAAATCTTACTACACAACATTCAGTCGTGGCCAAAGGTTTTGAGAATGACGCAAATATTAATTTTCACAAAGTCTGCCTCAGTTTGTATGATGGTCAGTTGCATATACTCCAGAATGTTATGAAGAGTGATCAGATGAATTGCAATTAATTGCAAAGTCCCTCTTTGCCACTCTTTCATAGTTTTGAAGTCTTCTATTAATTATACAATGTAGAAAATAGTAAAACTAAGGGAAAACCCTGGAATGAGTAGGTGTGTCCAAACCTTTGACTGCTACTGTATATACTGTGCATTAAAAGTATTCAGACCCCTTGACTTTTTCAGCATTTTGTTAGGTTACAGCCTTATTCTAAAATGGATTTGAAAAAAAAAATGTCCATATCAATCTACACACAATACCCCATGATGACGAAGCAAACACATTTTTGCAAATTTATATTAAAAAAAATACATTTTTCACATAAGTATTCCGACCCTTTGCTATGAGACTTGAAATTGAGCTCAGGTGCATCTTGTTTCCACTGATCATCCTTAATATGTTTCTACATCTTGATTGGAGTCCACCTCTGGTAAATTCAATTGATTGGACATGATTTGGAAAGGCACACAACTGTCAACAGCAGCAGTCAAAAGTTTGCACACACCTACTCATTCAAGGGTTTTTCTACATTGTAGAATACTAGTGAAGACATAAACTATGAAATAACACATATGGAATCATGTAGTTAACAAAAACGTGTTAAACAACGTTTTACATTCTTTAAAGTAGCCATCCTTTGCCTTGATGACCTTTGCCTTGATGACAGCTTTGCACACACTTGGCATTCTTTCAAACAGCTTTACCTGGAATGCTTTTCTTTGCAATTTCTCACATGGAATAGCCTTAATTTCTCAGAAGAATTATAGACTGATGAGTTTCAGAAGAAAGTTATTTGTTTCTGGCTATTTTGAGCCTGTAATCAAACCCACAAATGCTGATGTGCCAGATACTCAACTAATCTAAAGAAGGACAGTTTTATTGCTTCTTTAATCAGAACAACAGTTTTCAACTGTGCAAACATAATTGCTAAATAGTTTTCTAATGATGAATTAGCCTTTTAAAATGATAAACTTGCATTAAGCGAACACAACATTCCATTGGAACACAGAAGTGGTGTTGCTGATAATGGGCCTCTGTATGCCTATGTAGATATTCCATTAAAAATAATCTGTTTCCAGCTACAATAGTCGTTTACAACATTAACAATGTCTTTACTGTATTTCTGATCAATTTGATGTTATTTTAATGGAATTATTTTTTGCTTTTCTTTCAAAAACAAGAACATTTCTAAGCGACCCCAAACTTTTGAACGGTAGTGTAATTTTGATTTGCATGACACTTTTTTTTTTTGGTTACTTCATGATTCCATTTGTTATTAAATAGTTCTGATGTCCGCTATTATTCTACAATGTAAAAAATAAAGGAAAGCCCTGGAATGGGTAGGTGTGTCCTAACTTTCAACTGGTACTCTCTCATAGAAGATGAATAGAAGATAAGTTTAGGCCTAACCCCAGAGGGATAGAGATATGCTGGTGGCATGCTACGACACCGATGGCTACTGCGTCTGTAATACAGATATAGACGTACAAAGGAAAGTCATTAGTTCATTTTCAATCTGAATTGTAGGCATTGTAGTAGTTACTCTGGCAGGCTGGAAACCGTCTTCCTCAGCTCAAGTTCAGCTGTCGGAGTCAGTTGGTACTCAGGGGCAAACTGCCTTCATATCATAGGGCTGCTAAAGTTTAATAATAGCCAAACCATACCAAACGTTTCTAAACTTTTTATTAGGGTAAAATCAGAAGTAACTTAAGCCATTGTTTATAGGGAAGATACGATTAGAAGAGCAATTGTAAACCAGAAAAAACACGCTACTCTCCCCAACCCCCCCCCAGTAAATTTCCAATGGTCCTTAACGTTATCCTTTGGAATGCATCAAGCTGCTGAATCTTGTAGAAGACAGTTGTTTAAGAATGTGACTACATTGGTTATTGTAGACACAGCGTGCAAGAGTTTCTTCTACATGAATGCACTTACCCTTGTTATGCATTGTGATATTTGCAATCATGTATTGAATGCAAATATTGAAGGGGCAGCAATAGCCTAGTGGTTAGAGTGTTGGGCCAGTAACCAAAAGGTTGCTGGATCAATATCCGAGCTGACAAGGTAAAAATCTGTTGTTCAGCCCCTGAACAAGGCAGTTAACCCACTGTTCCCTGGTAGGCCGACATTGTAAATAAGAATTTGTTCTTAACTGACTTGCCAAGCAATATAATAAAATGGATGGCCTCGAAGCTGCTTGATGGCCTCGAGAAGCTGGCCTTGAGAAACTGCTCTAATCATGGTTTGACTTTGACTGTCTGTCCACCTCTTTTTCTATCTGTCCCTCAGGGTTCTGGCTGGGGATCGAGCTGGACAAGCCCAGCGGGAAGAACGATGGCTCGGTCGGCGGGGTGAACTACTTCAGCTGTCCTCCCAAACATGGTGTCTTTGCCCCTCCATCGCGTGTACAGAGGTAAGTCCATACCCCTCTGGGCTACTACATTTTATATTTGTAAACAACAAACAAAAAAATCTGGAAGGATTGTCTTTAATTATTTCTCACATTTAGAAATGGGTTTAGAGAAAAAAATTCACAGAACCAAAGTTGCATCTGGTGAATGTCACTGGCACAATTACCGTATAACCGTGTAACCGTATAGCGGTTATGGATGAAGACTGTGATGAAAATAAAATAACGGCCATATGTGGAATGAACAGCTCACTCAGGCCGGGATGAATGGGCATTTGTGCTCTTGAGTCCGTTTCTGCTATAACATGGACTCTTAACAATGTGATGAAACTAGAAATAGAATGAATAGAACGGGCTTGGAACCTCTAACCCTGGAAATTTGACTGGTAAACTGAGTACACTCAAAATGGCTGTTTGTTATTGTATTGCAATCATTTCCATGGTAATGTAGAATGTTCATTAAAATTATTTCGAAGAAATTAAACAACATAATTTCAGTGCATATTAATGGGTACACTTACTGCTCTACTTCCTGCTTTGCTCCTATGGGTACGCTCACAATGGCCGCCAGTCTACCCATTATGACATTGACTTCAATGGGGATGCCAAATTCTATTCATTCTATTTCTATGGCAGCACATGCACGTGAGAGTGGAGGAGAGGAGAACCTGTTTTTCTTTCTTATTTTCTATTCGAACGGTTATCACGGTGACATCAGTAATTTGGCAGGCCAATAACCATCATCCAAACTTCCATGACCGTCACAGCGCTATTCATTACACTCATCAATATTTGGCTGTCACTAACAAGCCAGGCCTCGACAATGCCATTTGTGAGAGCTGTTGAAATATTTGATTTTTGCTTTCTTGACACTGCTAACAATCCAGATTGGTGATTTACTAGACCACGGGTGTCAAACAGGGACAGGAAGCTAAGGCCTATTCGCAGCCAAACCGACTGGGCTGTGTTCATTACGAAACAGGGAAGGCCAAAGGGCTACCTGGGCTGGTCTGTCTGTTAGAAATATATACATAACATTTTATTGGTCACATACACGTTCAGCAGATGTTATTGCGGGTGTAGCGAAATGCTTGTGTTTCGAGCTCCAATAGTGCAGTAGTACCTAACAAGTAATATCTAACAATTTGACAACAATACACACAAATTTAAGTAAAGGAATGGAATTAAGTTTATAAATATTTGGATGTGCAATGTCGGAGCGGCATAGACTAAAATGCAGTAGAATAGAATACAGTATATACGTATGAGATGAGTAGTGCAAAATATGTAAACATTATTGAAGTGACAAGTGTTCCAATTACTAAAGTGACCAGTGATTTAAATTCAATGTACAGTTGAAGTCGTAAGTTTACATACACTTATGTTGGAGTCATTAAAACACGTTTTTCAACCACTCCACAAATTTCTTGTTAACAAACTATAGTTTTGGCAAGTCGATTAGCACATCTACTTTGTGCATGACACAATACATTTTCCAACAATTGTTTACAGACAGATTATTTCACTTATAATTCACTGTATCACAATTCCAGTGGGTCAGATGTTTACATACACTAAGTTGACTGTGGATTTAAGCAGCTTGGAAAATCCCAGAAGAAGATGGCTTCTGATAGGCTAATTGACATAATTTGACTCAATTCGAGGTGTACATGTGGATGTATTTCAAGGCCGACCTTCAAACTCGGTGCCTCTTTGCTTGACATCATGGGAAAATCAAACGAAATCAGCGCAAAACTGAAAGCACGTACCACCACATTTAATCATGGCAAGATGACTGGGAATATGGCCGAATACAAACACTGTAGTTATTTCCTCTGTTAGGCAATCAAACATGCAAAGTGTCAGTATAGAGACAAAGTGGAGTTGCAATTCAAAGACTCAGACACGAGACGTACGTGGCAGGGTCTACGGACAATCACGGATTACAAAAAGAAAACCAGCCCTGTCGCGGACATCGACGTCTTGTTTCCAGACAAGCTAAACACCTTCTTCGCCCACTTTGAAGACAATACAGTGCCACAGACACGAACCGCTACCACGGAATGTGGGCTCTCTTTCTCCGTGGTCGAGGTGAGTAAAACATTTAAACATGTTAACCCTCACAAGGCTGCCGGCCCAGATGGCATCCCTAGCCGCGTCCTCAGAGTATGCGCAGACCAGCTGGCTGGTGTGTTTATGGACATATTCTCTCCTTATCCCATACTGCTGTCCCCACATGCTTCAAGATGGCCACCATATCACCTTCACCCTACCTGTCACCCTAGACCCACTTCAATTTGAATACAGCCCCAATAGCCCCAATCGCCATCACAATGCACACTGCCCTATCCGATAGGGACAAGAGGAATACCTATGTAAGAATGCTGTTCATTGACTACAGCTCAGCATTAAACACCATAGTACCCTCCAAACTCATCATTAAGCTCAAGTCCCTGGGTCTTGACCCCTCCCTGTGCAACTGGATCCTGGACTTTTTGACGGGCCACCCCCAGTTGGTGAAGGTAGGAAACAACATCTCTACTCCGCTGATCCTCAACACTTGGGCCCCACAAGGGTGCGTTCTCAGCCCCCTCCTGTATTCCCTGTTCACTCATGACTGTGTGGCCATGCACTCCTCCAACTCAGTCATCAGATGACACAACAGTGGTAGGCTTAATTACCAACAACGACGAGACAGCCTACAGGGAGGAGGTGAAGGCCCTCAATGTGTGGTGTCAGGAAAATAACCTGTCAATATCAGCAAAACTAAAGAGATGATCAAGGAATTTCAGGAAACAGCTGAGGGAGCCCCCCCCACTATCCACACCGACAAGACAGCAGTGGAGAAGGTGGAAAGTTTTAAGTTTCTCGGTGTACATATCACCGACAAAATGAAATGGTCTACACACACAGACAGTGTGGTGAAAAAGGCGCAACAGCATCTCTTCAACCTCAGGAGGCTGAAAAAATGTGGCTTGTCACCGAAAACACTCACTAACTTTTACAGGTGCACAATCGAGAGCATCCTGTCGGGCTGTATCACCGCCTGGTACGGCAACTGCACCGCTCACAACCGCAGGGCTGGTGCGGTCTGCACATCGCATCACCGGGGGAAAACTACCTGCCCTTCAGTACACCTACAACACCCGAGTTCACAGGAAGGCAAAAAAGGACAATAACCTCCCGAGCCACTGCCTGTTCACCCCGCGTCCATCCAGAAGGCGAGGTCCGTACACCAGTCACCAGTTTTGTTGTGGAATTGTTAGATATTACCTGTTAGATACTGCTGCACTGTCGTATCTAGAATCATAAGCATTTAGCTGGACTCACAATAGCATCTGCTAACCATATGTATGTGACCAATGCTACCTGCATTTTGTGTCACTGGTCTACACACAATATCCCATAATGTCAAATTGGAATAAGGTTTTACCTTTTTTGTACAGTTTAGTTCAAAATGAAACCTAAAATATCTTGGAGTCAGTAAGTATTCAACCCTTTTATGGCAAGCCTAAATAAGTTCCGGAGTAAAATTTGCTTAGTAAGTTATGTGGACTCACTCTGTGTTCAATAATAACATGATTTTTGAATGACTACCTCATCTCTGTACTCCACACATACAATTCTCTGTAGCTCCCTCAGTCGAACAGTGAATTTCAAACACAGATTCAACCGGAAAGACCAGGGAGGTTTTCCAATGCCTCACAAAGAAGGACACCTAAAGGGTAGATGGGATAAAAAAGATAAAAAAGAAGACATTGAATATCCCTTTTAGCATGGTGAAGTTATTACTTGTTTTATCAATACATCCAGTCACTACAAAGATACAGGCGTCCTTCCTAACTCCGTTGCCGGAAGGGAAGGAAACTGCTCAGGGATTTCACCATGAGGCCAATGGTGTCATTAAAACAGTTGAGTTTAATGGCTGTGATAGGAGAACAATGAGGGTGGATCAACAACATTGTAGTTACTCCACAATACTAACCTAATTGACGGAGTGAAAAGAAGAAAAGCAATATTCCAAGCATCCTGTTTGCAACAAGGAACTAAAGTAATGCTGGCATAAATGTGGCAAAGCAATTAACTTTTTGTCCTGAATACAAAGTGTTATGTTTGAGGCACAGTGGTGGCTGCCTCATGTGATGGGTACGCTTGTAATCATTAAGGACAAGGGAGTTTTTCCAGGATAAAAAAGAAACAGAATGGAGCTAAGCGCAGGCCAAATCATAGAGTAAAACCAAGTTCATTATGCTTTCCTGGGAGATTAATTTACCTTTCAGCTGAACAATAACCTAAATCACAAGGCCAAATCTACACTGGAGGTGCTTACCAAGAAGACAATGAATTACAGTTTTGTTACAGTTTTGACATAAATCTACTTGAAAATCTATGGCAAGACCTGAAAATTGTTGTCTAGCAATGATCAATAACCAATTTGACAGAGCTTGAAGAATTGTGAAAGGAATAATGGACAAATGTTGCACAATCCAGATGTAAAAAGCTCTTACAGACTTACCCAGAAAGACACACCGTTGTGATCGCTGCCAAAGGTGCTTCTACAAAGTATTGACTCGGGTGTGAATACTTATGTAAATGAGATATTTCTGTATTTCATTTTCATAAATTTGCTTACATTTCTAAAAACATGATTTCACTTTGTCATTATGGGGTTTAGTGTGTAGATGGGTGAGGAAAAAACATATATTTAATCCATTTTTAATTCTGGCTGTAACACAACAAAATGTAGAAGTAAATTAATAATTTCTGAAGACACTGTAATCCATAGAAGGTTTTTGGAACCTCTAACCCTGGCAAATTGACTGTTAAACTCATGGGTGCCCTAGCAATAGCTGCCAGTCTTGCCTTGAATGGGAACTACCATCTATGAATTATATCTCTATGCTTGGTTAGTTTGTTTGCCTACTGCAAATTTCAAAATACAATCCTGCGAGAAATGTACCATTTGGAAAGCAAATGCTGTCCTTACTAAATGTGTAATGTGATGATTTTACATACAAAACCTATTTAATAAAATATTTAATCAGTCGTCTTCCTCAAATGAAGGGGATGATGACAATATTTGCGAGACGTAGGCTATCTGATTCCGTTGGTCCTCAACTCGTGACTCAGACGAATAATTCAGGATAAATGGAGTTAGCCTGCCCCGGGGCAGGTTAGTTCTAAATGCTTCATTGCCATAGAAATTAACCTGGCCACTTTCACGGTACTGGTTATTCCAGGTTGAACTCAGTTACCTCTCTAACTCGTCAAACATTATTCGTAGTATAGAGCTCAGGAAGAAGCCCTCTCTGTTGCCATCTCCTGTGTCCCACCAGCTACAGCACTGTGCTCCCAGTTCACCCCCAACAAGCTGATCGCTGTGTCTGTGAATGCATCCCCACACAAACACACACACACACACACACACACACACAGGAGACATAACACTAAAACAATTAACAAACGAATCAATAATTAGGAATTCATGATTCATCATAATAATATGCAAAGTGAGTAATGCACCAATGCATCACCGGGGGCAAACTACCTGCCCTCCAGGACATCTACAACACCCGATGTCACAGGAAGGCCAGATAGATCATCATGGACAATAACCACCCTAGCCACTGCCTGTTCACCCCGCTATCATCCAGAAGGCGAGGTCTGTACAGGTGCATCAAAGCTGGGACTGAAAGACTGAAAAACAGCTTCTATCTCAAGCCCATCAGACTGTTAAATAGCCATCACTAGCACATTAGAGGCTACTGCCCTATATACATATACTTGAAATCACTGGCAACTTTAATAATGGAACATTAGTCACTTTAATAATGTTTACATATTTTTCATTACTCATCATGTATGTACTGTATTCTATTCTACTGTATCTTAGTCTATGTCGCTCAGACATTGCTCGTCCAAATATTTTCATATTCTTAATTCCATTCCTTTACTTATTTGTGTGTATTGCTGTGAAATTGTTAGATATTACTTGTTAGATATTACTGCACTGTCGGAGCTAGAAACACAAGCATTTCGCTACACCCGCAATAACATCTGCTAAACACGTGAAGGTGACCAATAACCTTTGATTTGAACAATAAATCATGCGAAGCAGCCACAACTGTCAGTAAGTGTCCATGGTTGAGTCTTTTAATGAAGAGTTGGTGATAAAAATGTCCAGTTTGAGTGTTTTTTTGCAGCTCGTTCCAGTCGCTAGCTGCAGCGAACTGAAAAGAGGAGCGAGCCAGGGATGTGTGTGCTTTGGGTACCTTTGACAGAATGTGAATTGCAGAATGGCTGTTGTATGTGGAGTTTGAGGGCTGCAGAAGGTATCTCAGATAGGGGGGAGTGAGGTCTAAGAGGGTTTTATAAATAAGTATCAACCAGTGGGTCTTGCGACTGGTATACATGGATGACCAGTTTACAGAGGAGTATAGAGTGCAGTGATGTGTCCTTCAAGGAGCATTGGCGGCAAATCTGATGGCCGAATGGTAAAGCACATCTAGCCGCTCGAGAGCACCCTCGCATGGGTAGGATGATCATCTGAATCAGGGTTAGTTTGGCAGCTGGGGTGAAAGAGGAGTGATTACGATAGAGGAAACTAAGTCTAGATTTTACCTTAGACTGCAGTTTTGATATGTGCTGAGAGAAGGACAGTGTACCGTCTAGCCATACTCCCAAGTACTTGTATGAGGTGACTACCTCAAGCTCTAAACCCTCAGAAGTAGTAGCTCCCTCAGTCGAGGGAGAGGGGCATTCCTCTTACCTACCACATTACCTTTGTTTTGGAGGTGTTCAGAACAAGGTTAAGGGCATAGAAAGCTTTTTGGACACTAAGAATGGGGAGGGACCAGGGATTAGCTGGGCTAATTACAGATGAGCTATGTACAGGTGAAGTGATCTGTGAGCTGCTCTGACAACTGGTGCTTAAAGTTTAGTGAGGCAGGTAAGAGTCTCAAGCTTCAGAGATTTTTGCAGTTCGTTCCAGTCATTGGCAGCAGAGAACTGGAAGGAGAGGCGGCCAAAGGAGGAATTTGCTTTGGTGGTGACCAGTGAGATATACCTGCTGTAGCTCGTGCTACGGGTGGGTGCTGCTATGGTGACCAGTGAGTTGAGTTAAGGCGGGGCTTTACCTAGCAGGGCCTTGTAGATGACCTGGAGCCAGTGGGTTTGACGACGAGTAGGAAGCAATGGCCAGCCAACGAGAGCGTACAGGGTGCAGTGGTGGGTAATATATGGGGCTTTGTTGACAAAACAGATGGCACTGTGATAAACTGCATCCAATTTGTTGAGTAGAGTGTTGGAGGCTATTTTATAGATGACATCGCCGAAGTTGAGGATCGGTAGGATTGTCAGTTTTACAAGGGTATGTTTGGCTGCATGAGTGAAAGATGCTTTGTTGAGAAATAGGAAGCCGATTCTAGATTTAATTTTGGATTGGAGATGCTTAATGTGAGTCTGGAAGGAGAGTTTACAGTCTGGCCAGACACCCAGGTATTTGTATTTGTCCACATATTCTAAGTCAAAACGGTGGGATTCGAAGTTGTCGGTAATCTGTTTGTTGACTTGGCTTTCGAAGACCTTAGAAAGGCAGGGTTGGATAGATATAGGTCTGTAGCAATTTACAGTGCCTTGCGAAAGTATTCGGCCCCCTTGAACTTTGCGACCTTTTTCCACATTTCAGGCTTCAAACATATAGATATAAAACTGTATTTTTTTGTGAAGAATCAACAACAAGTGGGACACAATCATGAAGTGGAACGACATTTATTGGATATTTCAAACCTTTTTAACAAATCAAAAACTGAAAGATTGGGCGTGCAAAATTATTCAGCCCCTTTACTTTCAGTGCAGCAAACTCTCTCCAGAAGTTCAGTGAGGATCTCTGAATGATCCAATGTTGACCTAAATGACTAATGATGATACATACAATCCACCTGTGTGTAATCAAGTCTCCGTATAAATGCACTTGCACTGTGATAGTCTCAGAGTTCCGTTAAAAGCGCAGAGAGCATCATGAAGAACAAGGAACACACCAGGCAGGTCCGAGATACTGTTGTGAAGAAGTTTAAAGCCGGATTTGGATACAAAAAGATTTCCCAAGCTTTAAACATCCCAAGGAGCACTGTGCAAGCGATAATATTGAAATGGAAGGAGTATCAGACCACTGCAAATCTACCAAGACCTGGCCGTCCCTCTAAACTTTCAGCTCATACAAGGAGAAGACTGATCAGAGATGCAGCCAAGAGGCCCACGATCACTCTGGATGAACTGCAGAGATCTACAGCTGAGGTGGGAGACTCTGTCCATAGGACAACAATCAGTTGTATAGTGCACAAATCTGGCCTTTATGGAAGAGTGGCAAGAAGAAAGCCATTTCTTAAAGATATCCATAAAAAGTGTTGTTTAAAGTTTGCCACAAGCCACCTGGGAGACACACCAAACCTGTGGAAGAAGGTGCTCTGGTCAGATGAAACCAAAATTGAACTTTTTGGCAACAATGCAAAACGTTATGTTTGGCGTAAAAGCAACACAGCTCATCACTCTGAACACACCATCCCCACTGTCAAACATGGTGGTGGCAGCATCATGGTTTGGGCCTGCTTTTCTTCAGCAGGGACAGGGAAGATGGTTACAATTGATGGGAAGATGGATGGAGCCAAATACAGGACCATTCTGGAAGAAAACCTGATGGAGTCTGCAAAAGACCTGAAACTGGGATGGAGATTTGTCTTCCAACAAGACAATGATCCAAAACATAAAGCAAAATCTACAATGGAATGGTTCAAAAATAAACATATCCAGGTGTTAGAATGACCAAGTCAAAGTCCAGACCTGAATCTGTGGAAAGAACTGAAAACTGCTGTTCACAAATGCTCTCCATCCAACCTCACTGAGCTCGAGCTGTTTTGCAAGGAGGAATGGGAAAAAATGTCAGTCTCTCGATGTGCAAAACTGATAGAGACATACCCCAAGCGACTTACAGCTGTAATCGCAGCAAAATATGGCGCTACAAAGTATTAACTTAAGGGGGCTGAATAATTTTGCACGCCCAATTTTTCAGTTTTTGATTTGTTAATAAAGTTTGAAATATCCAATAAATGTCGTTCCACTTCATGATTGTGTCCCACTTGTTGTTGATTCTTCACAAAAAAATACAGTTTTATATCTTTATGTTTGAAGCCTGAAATGTGGCAAAAGGTCGCAAAGTTCAAGGGGGCCGAATACGTTCGCAAGGCACTGTAGGTCTAGAGTGTCTCCCCCTTTGAAGAGTGGGATGACCGCAGCAGCTTTCCAATCATTTCCAATGATGTTGAACAGGCTAATAATAGGGGTTGCATCAATTTCAGCACATAATTTTAAAAAGAGAGGGTCCAGGTTGTCTTGCCCGGCTGATTTGTAGGGGTCCAGGTTTTGCAGTTCTTTAGGAACATCAGCTATCTGGATTTGGGTGAAGGAGAAATGGGGAGGCTTGGGCAAGTTGCCGTGGGGAGTGCAGGGCTGTTGACCGGGGTAGCCAGGTGGAAAGCATGGCCAGCCGTAGAAAAATGCTTATTGAAATTCTCAATTATAGAGGATTTATCGGTGGTGAAAGTTTTTCCTAGCCTCCGTGCAGTGGGGAGCTGGGAGGTGGTGCTCTTTTTCTCCATGGACTTTACAGTGTCCCAGAACTCTTTTGAGTTTGTGCTACAGGATGCAAATTTCTGCTTGAAAAATCTAGCCTTAGCTTTCCTAACTGCCTGTATATATTTGTTCCTGAAAGCCCTTAAGTTAAAGTGCAGAAAACCCAGGCTTTTACAAGAGCAGATATCAGAGCACAAGTCAGAATTGGGTCGAGCAACAGTAGACGGGCCAGGGTGTGCATGCACATTTCCTCATCAGCAGTAATACAATCAGGGCATGGCAAAGGACATGGAGAGCTCTGCAGTGTTGATTTATGACATTTGAATGTGCATTAGATGGCAACAAGATCATATTGTACAGCAATTTCATCAGGTAACATGAATACAAAGCCGGCAAGAGGTGGTTAGAATAGGATGGGAAGCCAAGAGTCTGTGTCACCAATAGAGAGTCAGATTCCCGAGTGTGGGAACAAACAGTCTGTCCCACAGTTAGGTAAAAAAGCAAGTTCATAGTCAACAAAGCACGCAGGAGTCTTGAGGCAAATGGCATAAAGCACGAGAAAAATATTTAACGACTTGGGGCTAGCCATTGTAAGTCCAGAGTCACTCGCCCCAACAGTACGTGCGTACCTCGCGAGAGAGGGGGCAGTGTGGCAGGAGTACCTGTACCAGACAGGGGGAGACAGGCCAGAGCAGGTGGTAAACAGTTCGCCATGTGGAATTCAAGCAGCAATGCAGCAATGGGAGTAGGTGTCACACCCACTTGGGAGAAGCTTTTTTTGGGAGGCAGATTCCTGATAAAAAGCCAAGTTTGCTAGCTAACGTAGCTAGCAAGTCTCTGTCCGCCGTTTTTTCCACGTGGAAAAGGAGGTCATTAGCGAGCTATATCTCTTCAGTTTCTGTGCATGGTCCTTTACGACATCCAAACAAAGTTGTCCTGTGGCTGTTGCATTTTGGAGATTGCGAGGAGGTTATCTTCTGATGTGATCAAATGTGATTAAATACTTTCAGGTGATATCCTCTGGGTCCACATTGTACATTTTGTTATACAGTTGAAGTCGGAAGTTTACATACACTTAGGTTGGAGTCATTAAAACTCGTTTTTTAACCACTCCACAAATTTCTTGTTAACAATCTATAGTTTTGGCAAGTCGGTTAGGACATCTATGTTGTGCATGACACAAGTCATTTTTCCAACAAATGTTTACAGACAGATTATTTCACTTGTAATTCACAGTATCACAATTCCAGTGGGTCAGAAGTTTACATATACTAAGTTGACAGTGCCTTTAAACAGCTTGGAAAATCCCAGAAAATTATGTCATGGCTTTAGAAGCTTCTGATAGGCTAATTGACATAATTTTAGTCAATTACAGGTGTACCCTTGGATGTATTTCAAGGCCTACCTTCAAACTCAGTGCCTCTTTGCTTGACATCATGGGAAAATCAAAAGAAATCAGCCAGGACCTCCGAAAAAAAATTGTTGACCACCACAAGTCTGTTTCATCCTTGCGAGCAACCCCCTGAAGGTACCGCGTTCGTTTGTACAAACAATAGTACGCAAGTATAAACACCATGGGACCATGCAGCTGTCATACCACTCAGGAAGGAGACACATTCTGTCTCCGAGAGATGAACGTACTTTGGTGTGAAAAGTGCAAATCAATCCCAGAACAACAGCAAAGGACCTTGTGAAGATGCTGGAGGAAACGGGTACAAAAGTATATATATCCACAGCAGAATAAGTCCTATATCGACATAACCTGAAAGGCCACTCAGCAAGGAAGAAGCCACTGCTCCAAAACCGCCATAAAAAAAAAGCCAGACTACGGTTTGCAACTGCACATGGGGACAAGGATTGGACTTTTGGAGAAATGTCCTCTGGTCTGATGAAACAAACTGCTTGGCCATAATGACCATCATTATGTTTGGAGGAAAAAGAGGGAGGCTTGCAAGCCGAAGAACACCATCCCAACCGTAAAGCACGGGGATGGTAGCATCATGTTGTGGGGGTACTTTGCTGCAGGAGGGACTAGATTATTGGAGGACAAAAAAAATAGCCGATACCGATTATTTTTTATTATTTTTTATTTTAAAATAAATGTACATATATATATATATATATCATACACACACACACATTTTGTAATAATTACAATTGCAACGATACTCAATGAACACTTATTTTAACTTAATATAATACATAAATACACACACACACAGCTCTGGAGTGACAATGATACTGAAGAGTCTGCTTTGGAGACAAATACTCTCAACTGTTTGAATAAAAATAGAGTTTAAGTTACCTGTGATGAATGTTGAAAACAAAAACTGTAATTTCTATATGCATGAAATCCTACTTTAATAATGGACATGGTAAGAATTGACGACCAAAGTGCGAGTCATAATTCCCATGACACCTTCTAGCAAAATCTGAAAAGCGGTTCCTTCATTTATTCCATAGGATATTTTTAGATTCACTTAAAATAAGGTCTGTGTTTCGTGTAGGCTTACACCACCGTGCCAATTTTATAACTGTGTAGATATCCATAGGACAAGGTAACTCTGATCAATATTGGCTAAATATAAGCGAAGATTATTTTTTTTGTAGAGTGGATTTATGAAAATATGTTGACAAACGTTACCTTATCCTAGTGAGATTTACACGGGTACGCATGAACGCAAGATAAATTACACAATTTCACCTGGTTAATATTTATTTATAATTTTTTTAGCTAAATATGCACTTTGTATTGATTTTAAGAAAGGCATTGATGTTTATGGTTAAGTACACATTGGAGCAATGACAGTCATTGATTGATTTTTATAAGATAAGTTTAATGCTAGCTAGCAACTTACCTTAGCTTACAGCATTTGCATAACAGGCAGGCTCCTCGTGGAGTGCAATGTAATCAGTTGTTAGAGCATTGAACTAGTTAACTGCAAGGTTGCATGATTGGATCCCCCGAGCTGACAAGTTTAATCTTGAAACTCCCCATCCCGGATCCGGGATCGTGACTAAAGCCTCAGGCTCAATTAGCATAACGCAACGTTAACGATTTCTGAAAATCGCAAATAAAATGAAAATAATGCGTCTGCTCTCAAGCTTAGCCTTTTCTTAACAACACTGTCATCTCAGATTTTCAAAATATGCTTTTGAACCATAGAAATTGACTAATTTGTGTAAGAGTATGCAAAGCTAGCTCCATAATATCGACCGAAACATGGCAAACGTTGTTTGGAATCAATCCTCAAGGTGTTTTTTCACATATCTCTTCATTGATATATCGTTCGTGGAAGCTTGCATTCTTCTCTAAATTCCATGGAAAAATACTTGCAGCTGACTTTTGCGCACCAATTTCGGCGCAGGACACCGGGCGGACACCTGGTAAATGTGGTCTCTTATGGTCAATCTTCCAATGATATGCCTACAAATACGTCACAATGCTGCAGACACCTTGGGGAAACGACAGAAAGGGCAGACTTACTCCTCTTGCATTCACAGCCATATAAGGAGACAATGGAAAACAGAGCCTCAAAAATCCTGCTCATTTCCTGGATGCCGTCTCATCTTGGTTTTGCCTGAAGCTCACGTTCTAGGGCACGCACAGAAAATATCTTGGTAGTTCTGGACACGTCAGAGTGTTTTCTTTCGAAAGCTATCAATTATATGCATAGTCGAGCATCTTTTTGTGACAAAATATCTTGTTTAAAACGGGAACGTTTTTCATCCAAAAATGAAATAGCGCCCCCATAGCATCAAGAGGTTAAAAATCTGTCGTTCTTCCTCGTTCCTAGGCCGCCATTGAAAATAAGAACGTGTTCTTAACTGACTTGCCTAGTTAAATACAGTTTAAATAAAGGTGTTTTTTTAATTAAACGGCAAATCGGCCCTAATTAATCGGCCATTCTGATTGATCGGTCGACCTCTAATATAAACTTCTGACCCACTGGAAATGTGATCAAAGATATAATATCTGAAATAAATCATTCTCTGTACTATTATTCTGACATTTCACATTCTTAAAATAAAGTGTGTTTACATGCACGTTAGCCAAATACATTTAAACGTCTGGCTTCAAATGTTTCTGTCTGTTACCCAAAATAAATTCAATTCAATCAAAGCAACAATATATGCAATTTCAACTAGTTATAATGCATAGTAATAATGTTTGGTGGCGAGGCTTGTGCTATTAATACAAAAAATGGTTTAATTTCAATATTTTTTGTCCGAAGTTAAAAAAAATCCAGGAAATTCTAAAGCTAATTTGAGCCATGTACTAACAAGGCTTTTCAGCATAAGCAGCTTGACTACTCCTAGAATACTGTAGCTTTATTGATCAACTGTTCTTCAACAACAGATGTACTCACATTGGATGGGTTGATTAGGATTCAAACCTTCTCTCAGCCAGCCTAATGCGTACTATTCGAGTAGGTTTACCCCATTTATGTACTTGGTAATGTAAACATGTTTTTTCATGCAAGACATCATCCCATTCCACTCATTTAAACATTATGGGGAGGTTTTTCTGGACACAGAGTCAAGGAAGTTGATTCATTTGATTGAAGTTTCTTTTAAAGGTAGACGGCACTATACATACGTATTTACTAGCAACCTATCAAGGAAGAGGAGTCAAGAAAAGGGGAAAGTAAGTCTTATTTGTTTTAGATGTTGAAATGGAATTAATGAGTTTTTTTGTTTTTTTATCTCGTTCCTTCTCTCTGTCTACCCCCTTACATTTTCTTCCTCTCCCAGCTCCACACCTGCAATCATCTTTCTCTTTTTTCTTACTCTACTTTTACTGTGTGATGAGTAGAGTGTTTTTTCTGAAAGGACTGGACTCCTTTTCTCATTCTTCCCCTAATTTTTTTCCCTAATTAACCTGCGGGGCAAGCGGGAAGCTCTGCTAAATCGAGGCTTGGGCTAATAGAGATCTTCCTCTCACATTCTCTCCATCACCGAGAGCCAGAACAGCCACTCTTTCTCTCTCTCCTTCTTGCTGTCTTTCTCTTCCTGTCAGCAGCTATCAGGACCCATTAGATAACAAATTGTGAGGCGTTACTTTTTTCTTCACATTTTTTCTGCTTTCTTTCATTCCTCCCTCCTCTCCTTTTCTGCTTTCCAAACCAGATAAGGCAGTTTTTTTGCTAAATTCTCCACTTCGCCTGCCTAAGTGGTAATGGTTTTCATATCTCCAGCTATTATCGCTGACACACAGTGGCAAACACATCCACCAAGTTGGACAGGCACCTTGTGCTGGGATACCACATTTTTATTTTATTTTGTGTCTATTCGAGAGTTGATGAATGGCAGGTGGGCGGTTCTGGGTCAATTCCATCTCAACTCATTCCATTCCGGAAATTAATGGATAATCAATGGTTTAATTGGAGAAATAGCCCATTGTTTTAAATTATGACTTTTTTCCTGCCCTATTCTTTTAGTGAATTTTAATTCATTCCCTGTGTAGTGAATACGCTCGAGTTGAAATGGAATTGACCCCAACCTTGTACTGTAAGAGAAAGAGCTGATTTTGTAGGGTGTTATTAAAGAAGGCTGCTGTTTCCGGAACTCAGTAAGGGCTTTAACGATTGTGTGTCTTAGACTTTAGTGTAAATGTTTTTTAATTTTATTTAAAAATTTTCCACAGGATCCATGGCTCTATGGATTGTCTTTCAGAGCTGTCCTCCTCACGTCTCAACCGTCCTTTTGCTAGTGAGTGAGTTTTTGGCCTTCTGATTTTTCCTTAGTTATACATTTATTCTTGCAAACGCTGAGTAAACTTAATTAACGATGATAACATTTTAATGATGGAAAATGCAGTTGTCTTCATGTCACAATTATTTCGGTACCCTTCACTGTGTGCGTGTGTGTGTCCTTCTTTGTATTTGTTTATGTTAGTGTGTGTATGTGTACTTCATATTTGTGAATCTGTCTCTGTGTATTCACACGTGTCTGTCATATTTCAGGAATCAGGCGCAGCTTCAGCACGTCGACGGCCATCGCTGCCCAGAAGGAGCAGAGCCAGAAGAGTACCGTCAACAGGTGGCCATTTTCTCATAAGCACTCTCCTCCACATTCCACGTGTCTGCATTTCTCCTCCCTGACCGTTTTCAGCTTTCTCCCTAATCCCCCCACCACCGGAGGTAAAATCAATAGTGGTCAGCAAAAATTATAGTTTTGGGGAATTGCCAATGCTCGATAGCAGGGTTATAATGAGTATGAAAGCAATTCAAGATCAATCCCTCTCCTTCGCGTTCCTCTCCCTCTCTCGTTTTACATCTTTCTCTCACCCCTCCCATTCCTTCCCTTCCTCCCTTTGCCACTCTCTACATTCTTCCCAGTCCATTGTCTCACTTTCTCATTACACCCTCCTTTCACTATTTTTACTCTCCTTTCTCCATCCCGATTTCAAATCATCTTTCTCACGCTGCACTATTTCACCCTCTTCCTCTACCCTTTTATTCCTTCTCTTGCTTGCTGCCTTACACTCTCCCTCTCTGCCACCTTACTCTGCTTCTCTCCCTCTACACTCACCCTTCTGTCCCTCTCTTTCTCTCTCCACCTCTAACCCCATTCATCCATCTCAATCTTAATTCAATTTCAATTTAAGGGTCTGTATTGGCATGGGAAACATGTTTACATTGCCAAAGAAATTGAAATAGATCAAATAGATGAAATAAACTATAACAAAATCAGCAGTAAATATTACACTCACAAAAGTTCCAAAAGAATAAAGACATTTCAAATGTCATATTATGTCTATATAGTGTTGTAATGATGTGGAAATGTGACTGACCGGCTGAAATCGGTCTCATGTAGCGAAATCAGATTTTTTTATTTTTACATTGGATAAAAGTAGACTCACAGCTACAAAATTGTGTATCATACACTGCATTTTTTGAGGAACAATGGGAAAGTAATTCTGCTTTGAACGTTGATAAACTTGTAAACTGACGTTTGAGAAAAGAGCCTTTGAATGTTTTGGTACTTATTGGAGAGCTCTCCTTTGTCTACACCCATTCCAGGTCTACACCCAGACACACTTGTTTAAATTGATGCGTCATGTGAAAGAAATGCTATAACCCCCACCCACATCCAATGGTGGAATTCCTTATATTAAACCATACGGCACAAGTTTATTTTATTCATTATTATTGACGGATAGCCAGGTGTGCACTCCAATATTCAGACATAATTTACAAACGAAGCGTTTGTGTTTAGTGAGTCTGCCAGATCAGATGCAGTAGGGATGACGAGTGTGTGAATTGGACAACTTTCCTGTCAAAATGTAAGGAACATGTATGGAGTAAAAAGTACATTAAGAAAGAAAATAATGTAGTGAAGTAAAAGTTCCCAAAAAATATAAATAGTAAAGACATACTTGTAGTACTTTAAAGTATTTTTACTTAAGTACTTTACACCACTGCCCAAATGCCTTCACACCAGTGCATTAGCATACTTTATATACTGTTACACACTTAGTAGTATAATCAACCCAGTAGTATCACATAGTATTCCATACATAAGTTAGGGCCATGCAACCTGAGTTGAAACCTGAGTGATGTTGATACGGTCACATGATATTGTTGTGGTATGTTACAAAATCATGTTACAACCACACATAGCAAAATATTGATGTATAAAATGAATATTGCTAAGTATTGCTAAGTGGATGGGTCTCTACAGAAGGTGTAAACGGTACAGCCAAATGGTTACTGGCATAGTAACAATATCAGAAATAGTGTCAATAAAATAATATACAGTATGTACAAGAACAATATCAACAACGATATCAGTGATAGACGAGGTAGTTGTATGCATACAATCAGGGGTAAAGTGGCTGGGCAGTAGGATAAAATTTAAAAAATAGTAGCAGGAGAGTCATTTGAATAGAGGCACTGCGGATAGTGCTGATCAGATAGTGCTGATGACTGATCTGTCAGAACCACGCATGAACAATATATTCGGAGAGCTTGTTTCTGTCCTGCCCTTGACTTTGATGCAGGGCATGTGATGTCCATAGCCTCCTCATTGCAAAACTCCCTGATCTTCTAAAAAGTGTCCAGTCCAGGTGGTGTTGTACAGGCAGATCAACTATGGGAGGAAGGATGTCAGCGTTGCGCAGCAGCTGAAACCTGATCCCGACAGTCCGAACGCTCCTTAGCTACAAAAACACACGGCTCCAGAGCATCGAAGCTGTAAAAAAGGGAATAACAAACCAAAAAATCAGAAGAGATTACAACCTTGACCAGCATCAATTCACCTCCCAAGTTTAGATTAGATGAATATCCTCATGCAATGAAAATGATTTTCACCTGAAATGCTGGTACTGCTTGATCTCTGGTACAGAGTCAGGTGTTGTTGCCAGCCAAAGCTTTCCACCAGCACCGTATCATTTTCCAGTCCAACCAGCTGTGTGATGTTGACCCCTGTCACGGTGCTGTCCTTCACAATACCAGCAATCTCAGACAAAGTGTTCACTCTGGTCTTTCTGAAGCGCTGCTTAAAGAGGCCGAAGCACCTGTCGGGGGCAAACTTGGTGTGGCCTATGATCAGGAAATGAAGGTCCAGACTGTGGCAGGTTCAGTTAGGGGCCCCCAGAGACAGAAATAATGTGATATCAATAAAAGTACAGCCAATCATGTTACAGGTTAATTAAAAAATCAAAGCGGAAGTGTTGTCATCGATTCCTTGTAGAGATGCCACACTGCTGCTTTTGTCATATGGGATGGCAGCAGATTTCCACCAAAGTGTTTGTGTCCTGAGTGGTGTCCAGGTAATACTATTGCATTATCCTCCAAGTAGTTGTTGATGAAGTTCACCACTCGCTACAAGTCCTCATGCTTCAGGTGTAACCTGTGCTTGGTTGGGCCAGCTCTCTTTTTGATGGGAGGCATTAGACCATTCTCTTTGTATGACTGGTGGAGGATTGCCAGGTGTGTCCTTTTGATGCTGTAAGACAAATTCCAGATTTTATTTTAGCATTATTATACAATAGATGCGAAATGGCATTCTGAGATCACTACACACAGTTTATACACGTAACATTATCTAGCTAACAGCAAGCTTTAATTAACTTGGGGTATTTTGTTTAGACGTGTAGCTAGCTAAATAATGAACCATTTAAGCTCAATCCATCGAGTACTGCAAATACCAACCGATTGTCATAGCTAGTTAAAGATAACAAAATAGGTTCAATGTTATCTAGCTAACATTAGGCTATAACTAGCCATTCGAAATGGCATTCTGAGAACATCACTAACGTTACAGTGTTCATACACGTAAATTAATGTTAGTTAGCAAGCCAGCCATCTAACCTCAGCTAACACTAGCTAGCTAACAGGAAGCCTTAACTTGTTGTTGTTTTTGTTTAGACATGTAACGTTAACGTTAGCTAGCTAAACAATTAACTATAATCACAAGCTATAGAGTACTAGCAATAGAAACCGATTGTCATAGCTAGCTAGTTAACCAAATAGTTTCAATGTTAGCTGCTGTAGTTAGCTAGCTAACATTAGACTATAACTAGCCATGCGAAATGGCATTCTGAGAAAACAGGTCATTTATGTTGATCGCCGTTCCTTCCCCATCCATCACTGTCATCAGAAGACTACAATGTCAGCATGACACGATCATCCTCCAGAAAGTAGTCCATCACAACTTTTTCCCTCTATCCTTTGTTGTTAGTGCAACATATTTGCAGTTCTCCATGATTAACGTTATATCTTTTTTTTAAACTGCAGCCGAAAGGATTGTGTACGCATAAAAAGCATCTCATTTTATAGACACAAGATGCTACAACTCAGAACAATCTGAAACTCATCTCTCGGCATTGTCCAGCCCACTCCTTATCGCAGTTAGCAGGAAGGTCCCTGACTTTTCTTTGGCTAAACAAACTAGACTCGTAATTTAACAACTTTATTCGTATTTACAGATGGCATAAGTTTGTTATTAAGGCACATTAAGTTCACATGTTTACCTCATTTGCACTCACTGTATATAGACTTTTTGTTGTCTTTGTTCTACTGTATTATTGACTGTATGTTTGTTTTACTCTGTGTTGTTGTATGTGTTGAACTGCTTTGCTTTATCTTGGCCAGGTCGCAGTTGTAAATGAGAACTTGTTCTCAACTCGCCTACCTGGTTAAATAAAGGCGAATTAAACATTTTTTTTAAATGTTCGAGATTGGCATGTCTGCCCCAAAACGCATTTTGCAACCCCATTTTTTTACGTTCAAACGGCGCTCCTGTGAAGTCATATGTTGCATTTGCCATAGGCCTATTGTTTATATTTTTGTTGGTGACACTTTAATATCTTGATAATATGCAGCTGTTTAAAGGGCACAGATGAAACAAAAAAATGGTCGCCCAGCCTCTGTTTTAGTAAAAAGCTGAGGGATGGGCCTGGAGAAATGTAACCAATCTCAGATTAATAGACAGAGCTATGGATGCAAGGACTGACCATCCATGGTATCCAAATTGTTTTAACCATGTTATGAGGCTATACAGTGTTTGTTTACATTTACAATGTTTACAAACACTGGGGGGAAAACAAGATAATATTTTGGGTTCTCATGGAGTGTGACAGTTGAATTAAGCTCATAAGGCATTTAAATTATATTCTTCAAGAATCAATGGATGGATATAAACTCAGCAAAAAAAGAAATGCCCTCTCAGTCAACTGCGACGTTGTTGCCGGTGATGTCTGGGGAGGACCTGCCTTAGAACAGGCCTACAATTCCTCAGTCCAGCCTTTCTCAGCCTATTGCGGACAGTCTGAGCACTGATGGAGGGATTGTGCGTTCCTGGTGTAACTCGGGCAGTTGTTGTTGCCTTCCTGTACCTGTCCTGCAGGTGTGATGTTCGGCTGTACCGATCCTGTGTAGGTGTTGTTAGACGTGTTCAGCCACTGTGAGGATGATCAGCTGTCTGTTCTGTCTCCCTATAGCGCTGTCTTAAACGTCTCACAGTACAGACATTGCAATTTATTGCCGTGGCCACATCTGCAGTCCTCATGCCTCCTTGCAGCATGCCTAAGGCACGTTCACGCAGATGAGCAGGGACCCTGGGCATCTTTCTTTTGGTGTTTTTCATAGTCAGCCTCCTTATTGTCCTAAGTTTTCTTAACTGTGACCTTAATTGCCTACCGTCTGTAAGCTGTTAGTGTCTTAACGACCGTTCCACAGGTACATGTTCATTAATTGTTTATGGTTCATTGAACAAGCATGGGAAACATTGTTAAACCCTTTACAATGAAGATCTGTGAAGTTATTTGGATTTTTACAAATTATCTTTGAAAGACAGGGTCCTGAAGAAGGGATCTTACTTTTTTTGCTGAGTTGATATATATATATATATATATACAGTGAGGGAAAAAAATATTTGATCCCCTGCTGATTTTGTATGTTTGCCCACTGACAAAGAAATTATCAGTCTATAATTTTAATGGTAGGTTTATTTGAACAGTGAGAGACAGAATAACAACAAAAAATCCGGAAAAACGCATGTCAAAAATGTTATAATTTGATTTGCATTTTGATGAGGGAAATAAGTATTTGACCCCCTCTCAATCAGAAAGATTTCTGGCTCCCAGGTGTCTTTTATACAGGTAACGAGCTGAGATTAGGAGCACACTCTTAAAAGGAGTGCTCCTAATCTCAGTTTGTTACCTGTATAAAAGACACCTGGCCACAGAAGCAATCAATCAATCAGATTCCAAACTCTCCACCATGACCAAGACCAAAGAGCTCTCCAAGGATGTCAGGGACAAGATTGTAGACCTACACAAGGCTGGAATGGGCTACAAGACTATCGCTAAGCAGCTTGGTGAGAAGGTGACAACAGTTGGTGCGATTATTCGCAAATGGAAGAAACACAAAAGAACTGTCAGTCTCTCTTGGCCTGGGGCTCCATGCAAGATCTCACCTAGTGGAGTTGCAATGGTCATGAAAACGGTGAGGAATCAGCCCAGAACTACACGGGAGGACCTTGTCAATGATCTCAAGGCAGCTGGGACCATAGTCACCAAGAAAACAATTGGTAACACACTATGACGTGAAGGACTGAAATCCTGCATCGCCCGCAATGTCCCCCTGCTCAAGAAAGCACATATACATGCCTGTCTGAAGTTTGCCAATGAATATCTGAATGATTCAGAGGACAACTGGGTGAAAGTGTTGTGGTCAGATGCGACCAAAATGGAGCTCTTTGGCATCAACTCAACTCGCGGTTTTTGGAGGAAGAGGAATGCTGCCTATGACCGCAAGAACACTATCCCCACCGTCAAACATGGAGGTGGAAACATTATGCTTTGGGGGAGTTTTTCTGCTAAGGGAACAGGACAACTTCACCGCATCAAAGGGACGATGGACGGGGCCATGTACCGTCAAATCTTGGGTGAGAAACTCCTTCCCTCAGCCAGGGCATTGAAATGGGTCGTGGATGGGTATTCCAGCATGACAATGACCCAAAACACACGGCCAAGGCAACAAAGGAGGGGCTCAAGAAGAAGCACATTAAGGTCCTGGAGTGGCCTAGCCAGTTAATCCCATAAAAATCTGTGGAGGAAGCTGAAGGTTCTAGTTACCAAACGTCGGCATCGAAACCTTAATGACTTGAATATCTGCAAAGAAGAGTGGGACAAAATCCCTCCTGAGATGTGTGCAAACCTCGTGGCCAACTACAAGAAATGTCTGACCTCTGTGATTGCCAACAACGGTTTTGCCACCATACTTATTTCCCTCATCAAAATGCAAATCAATTTATAACATTTTTGACATGCGTTTTCTGGATTATTTGTTGTTATTCTGTCTCTCACTGTTCAAATAAACCTACCATTAAAATTATAGACGGATCATTTCTTTGTCAGTGGGCAAACGTGCAAAATCAGCAGTGGATCAAATACTTTTTTCCCTCACTGTATATAAAAATATTTAGTTTAAATACACTTAGGTTGGAGTCATTAAAACTCATTTTCCAACCACTCCACTAATGTCTTGTTTACCAACTATAGTTTTGGCAAGTTTTTTAGTACATCTACTTTGTGCATGACACAAGTAATTTTTCCAACAATTATTTACAGACAGGTTATTTCACTTGTAATTCACTCTATCCAAATTCCAGTGGGTTAGAAATTTACATACTCTAAGTTGACTGTGAAAATTCCAGAAAATGTCATGGCTTTAGAAGCTTCTGATAGGCTAATTGACATAATTTGAGTCAATTGGAGGTGTACCTGTGGATGTATTTCAAGGCCTACTTTCAAACTCAGTGTCTCTTTGCTTGACATCATGGGAAAATCAGAAGAAATCAGCCAGGACCTAAGAAAAAATTGTAGACCTCCACAAGTCTGGTTCATCATTGGGAGGAATTTCCAAACGCCTGAAGGTACCACGTTCATCTGTACAAACAATAGTACACGAGTATAAACACCATGGGACCACACAGCCGTCATACCGCACAGGAAGGAGATGCGTTCTGTCTCCTTGAGGTTAATGTACTTTGGTGTGAAAAGTGCAAATCAATCCCAGAACAACAGCAAAAGGACCTTGTGAAGATGCTGGAGGAAACAGGTAAAAAGGTTTCTCTATCCACAGTAAAACAAGTCCTATATCGACATAACCTGAAAGGCCGCTCAGTAAGGAAGAAGCCATTGCTCCAAAACCGCCATAAAAAAAGCCAGACTACGGTTTGCAACTGCACATGGGGACAATGATCATACTTTTTGGAGAGTGAAATGCCCACTGGTCTGATGAAACAGAAATAGAACTGAAAATGGCAAATGTTATGTTTGGAGGGAAAAAGGGGGAAGCTTGCAAGCCAAAGAACACCATGCCAAACGTGAAGCACAGGTGTGAAGTCATCATGTTGTGGGGGTCCTTTGCTGCATGAGGGACTGGTGCACTTCACAAAACATATGGCTTCATGGGGAAGGACAATTCTGTGGATATATTGAAGCATGACATCAGTCAGGAAGTTAAAGCTTGGTCGCAAATGGGTCTTCTAAATGGACAATGACCCCAAGCATACTTCCAAAGTTGTGGCAAAGAGGCTTAAGGACAACAAAGTCAAGGTATTGGAGTGGCCATCACAAAGCCCTGACCTCAATCCTATAGAACATTTGTGGGCAGAAATGAAAAAGCGTGTGCGAGCAAGGAGGCCTACAAACCTGACTCAGTTACACCAGCTCTGTCAGGGGGAATGGGCCAAAATGCACCCAACTTATTGTGGGAAGCTTGTGGAAGGATACCCAAACGTTTCACCCAAGTTAAACAATTTAAAGGCAATGCTACCAAATACTAATTGATTATATGTAAACTTCTGACCCACTGGGAATGTGATGAAAGAAATCAAATCTGAAATAAATCATTCTCTCTACTTTTATTCTGACATTTCACATTCTTAAAATAAAGTGGTGATCCTACATGACATAAGACATGGAATTTTTACTTGGATTAAATGTCAGGAATTGTGAAAAACTGACTTTAAATGTATTTGGCTAATGTGTATCTAAACTTCCGACTTCAACTGTATATCAAAATCACCTAGAGATTGTCTTTTACTTTTTTGCTTCAGAAGTAGCTTCAAACTGAATATTACTCGCTCTGTTTTGTTTTGGATGGTGTTTCCATGTTCCGCTGTGTTTCTTCTGAAGTTTTTGGTTTGTTAGAAGTTTTTTTATTGATTGTTCTTGGTAGTAATAGTCCATTCAGGTATTTTTGTCCAAAATCAAGGTTTTACTTAATGAATTTTGATTTGTATTGAAGGTTTTAATGTTGAGGTTAGTATGCTCGAGAAGTCCCTGCAAATGTTTAAAATATTTTATCTACATTTATTCAACTCTAATTCTATATTTTTTTGCAGAAGAACTCAGGAGCCCATGAGCTCACACTTTTTCTCTCTTGCTCCCTCTCTCTTTATCTCTCCCTCTCCCCGCAGGTCACGTTCCAACTCCCACCGTCGGCGCTGGAGCACCCTGAGTGGTGGCTGGGGTCCGGGAACAGGTGGCACAGGAAGCTCCGGAGGAACCACTGCCACCACCACCTCGTCTGGCTCGGACGCCTCAGTGCGCCTCCACCTGGGCATGCAAGTGCTGCTGAGCAGTGCGAACGAGATGGCTCTGATCCGCTACATGGGCCAGGCTGACTTCGCCCCAGGCCTGTGGCTAGGCCTGGAGCTGCGCACCGCCAAGGGCAAGAATGATGGCCAGGTGGGCGACCGCCGCTACTTCACGTGCCGCCCGGACTACGGCGTGCTGGTGAGGCCCAGCCGTGTCACCTACCGCGGCATTAATGGTGCCCGGCTCGTGGATGAGAACAGCTGAGGACACTAGGACCCAGGGGTTGGGTTGGGTTAGGTGGGTGGGTGGGAAAGCAGTAGAGCAAGCATATCGGAGAAAGGTTTCTGTTTTTTTGGGGGGGGTGGTTGTTTAGCGATTTTCCTTTGTTCGTTTTTTCTTGGGTTTTGTGTTAGTTTCTTTTGCTACTTGAAATGTCCCCCAAAAACAACACTACCTAATTAGTTATTGTTATATAAATTTAAGAAATGTTTTATTTTAAGATGTATGTTATGGTGGTGTGGCGAGCCTACATTTTAACTACACATCAGCTAGTTTGTCCTATTTACTTGCTGATTTACCTGTTTTGTTTTACCTGTTTACTCTACCCGTTGACCATCAATGGACACTAGAAATCTAGATATTACATTTCAAATTGAGACTACGAGAGTTGTCATGCTATTGAACACACTGTAGGTATGAGGCAACATAAGCTTTGCTTGTCATAGATAGGTTTGATAGGGTGAAAGAAAATCATTTTCAGAAATATTTATACTTATAATTTTACTGTGTGATATGATTTAATTGATGGAAATGCACTTGATTGATGGAAAATATGTATAAATCCGATACAGTAAATGAATACTTCCATTCTTCCCTAAGCTCCCTCACTGTACTGTATGTAGAGATTTGAACTGATATCAAAGCTAACCTCTGGTCAGCAACGCAGCTAAGCACCTTAAAGCAAGACAATGTCCTGGTACAGAGGTACTAAAATATCCCCTGTTTTGAACACTTTGGAGTAAATGGATAAGGCTGTTCGTGATGATAATGCAGGGTTATCTGGATTCACTGCTGACTGTCCGAAATGAGCAAGAATGTGCACTGTGTTTGGCCAATACTGAATTTGAATTCACTGCCAACTTGTGCTGAATTGCTAATTGACCATCAGCTCCTACACCCTCGGCACTGCTGTGGATCTGAGTAGATTGGATGGGTGGAAGCAATATGGTAATAGGTTCACCTTGCATTCTGATTGGCTGGGTATAAATATTGCTTATACCTATCAATCGGTTTCAGATCTATAGGAGAGCATAAAGGATATGGGCTAGGTGTTGTTTTGGAATTCAGCCATATTCAGCCATTAACGCTATGGCACCACTTGAGTACTGGTATAGTGCCGTCAAGTGATGCCAATTTATACAATTATGGTCCTACACTGACGTGACACTCATAGGCCTATTGATGTATGCTACCTACTTTTGGTCAGATTGGACACCCCACTGGCTCTGTGACATAAGATTTGTCTAAAGATAACTTCCATCTGCACGACTGCTAATGACGTCTTATGTCGTCCTTATGACAAACTACAAAATGCTTTGTGAAAGCTGGTTTCCGTGAAGCGCATTCCAAAGTTATATACCGATAAAGATTACAGTCTTGACAAGTCAGCAGGCAACAAGCTATTGATTATATCTGTGGAGAAAAAAAAGAGACCTTATTTAACACAAGCTCCATGTGCCATCCAATAACAAAGGTAGAACGCAACAGTAGCCCAGATTCTGAATGCGATGTACCATCGATCGGTCTGGTTGGGCCCTATGCAATTGAAATGTGTTGGCAGGACGAATCATGGTTGCCTGAGATATTCGCCTGAGGTTTGGAGATGAAAGAAGCTCGGTGGTATGAATGCTAATTCAACTGCTCGTATCTTTTCTCTGTAGTCAGTTCTGTTATTTCTGTAAGTCACCGTCGTAACAGTCAGGTCTGTTATGGTCATTGTTGTGGCAATTGAGACAATTGTGTAACAGTCATCGCCTTTTCAGTCAATTCTGTAATACTATGACTTAGTACTGTTGGGTTCTATAATGTCTTCTCAGATGACACATAATCGGAAAGCCCAAGTTAAAATGCACTTGAAAGTCATTGGTTGCATAGTGTGTCTGCGCAGCGAAAGGGTTTCAGTATGGAATAGTGACACGTAGTGTAAAAATTGTATTTGTAAAATGAATAAAGATTCTATTCTAATTTCACCGTTAGTTTCTCTCTTTCTTTTGGATGCCTGTGCGCCAAACCTCCCATGTGGGCGGACTGTCTATTAGCAAACATCTGAATGACTTAGCAAACTTTCCATCCCTGTTTGCAGCGCATTCAGAAAGTATTCAGACCCCTGGACTTTTTCCACATTTTGTATAAAAAAATGTAAAATTGAAATATCACATCTACATAAGTATTCAGACCCTTTACTCAGAACTTTGTTGAGGCACCTTTGGCAGCGATTACAGCCTCGAGTCACACCTCTATTTGGAGAGTTTATCCCATTCTTCTCTGCAGATCCTCTCAAAGCTCTGTCAGGTTGGATGTGGAGCGTCGCTACACAGCTATTTTCAGGTCTCTCCAGAGATGTTCAATCGGGTTAAGTCCAGGCTCTAGCTGGGCCACTCAAGGACATTCAGAGACTTTTCCCGAAGCCACTCCTACATTTTCTTGGCTGTGTGCTTAGGGTCATTGTCATGTTGGAAGGTGAACCTTCGCCCCCAGTCGGAGGTCCTGAGCGCTCTGGAGCAGGTTCTCATCAAGGATCTCTCTGTTCATCTTTCCCTCGATCCTGGAGGGTGCCAGGTTTCCTCCAGACGTGATCAATCTTGGTTTCATCAGACCAGAGAATCTTGTTTTGTCATGGTCAGAGTCCTTTAGGTGCCTTTTGCCAAACTCCAAGCGGGCTGTCATGTGCAATTTACAGAGGAGTGGTTTCCATCTGGCCTCTCTACCATAAAGGCCTGATTGATGGAGTGCTACAGAGATGGTTTGGGATTATGGAAGTTTCTTTCTTCTCCATAGAGGAACTCTGGAGCTCTGTCAGAGTGACCATCGGGTTCTTGATCACCTCCCTGACCAAGGCCCTTCTCCCCCAATTGCTCAGTTATGCCTGGCAGCCAACTCTAGGAAGAGTCTTGGTGGTTCCAAACTTCTTCCATTTTTGAATGATGATGGCCACTGTGTTCTTGTTAACCTTCAATGCTGCAGAAATGTTTTGGTACCCATCCCCAGATCTGAGCCTCGACAAAATCCTGTCTTGGAGCGCTACGGAAAATTCCTTCGACCTCTGGCTTAGTTTTTGCTCTGACATGCATTGTCAACTGTGGAACCTTATATAGACAGGTGTGTGTCTTTCAAAATCATGTCCAGTCATTTTAATTTACCACAGGTGGACTCCAATCAAGTTCTCAAACATCTCAAAGATGATCAATGGAAAAGGATGCACCTGAGCTCAATTTTGACTCTCATAGCAAAGGGTCTGAATACTGATGTAAAGAAGGTTTTTTTTTTCTAATAAATTTGTCAAATTTTTTATTTAATATATTTTAGAATAACAAAACGTGGAAAAGCTCAAGGGAACTGAATACTTCCCGAATGCACTGTATATCTGATGAGGAGAGATGTCTGGGGGGGTTACACTTTTTGTTCGATTACAAAATAGGGCTCAACCGTTCTCATTTGGAGGCCAGATTCCATCAGTCCTGTAATAACATGGTTTATTCCCTTTATTTGTTGATTCAACTACTGCTCTGGCACTGTTTTATACTGAAATACACAGCTCCTTCTAACTCAATGAAAAATATGCGAGTTTCCGGGATGCATGACTTTCCCAAGAAATATCTAAGTATGCCAATTTATTCTGAACAATTAAAGGCCTCTGTAACAATATTTACTGGATGTCCCTATTCAACTGGACAGTTGCTGTTTTTTGCATTTGCCACATGGACAAAAACAATATCTATCTGCTACTGTGTAAAATCCTGCAATGGATGTTTGTATCAAGCTGTATAAGGGCTCGATTCAATCCATAGCGCTAAAGATCCGTGCTACAGCGCAATAAAAATGGTAAGGCAATGTTCCCACGTTAGCGGAGACTGCATTCACGGTAAACGTCGCCTCAATCAGGAATTTCCTTTCAATTTCAATCACGCTATAACGCTGAACTTCCGCGATGTGGAGTGACTCGAGTCCTAAGTCTGAGTAAGTTAAGTCAAGTCTGGCAGCAGCAGCCAATAGTCATTATATAGTAATTTATTAATTTTGGCAGATGTCATCTGAAGGGCAACATACAGAGGTTACCAGTCATAGTACAATACATCATAATTACAACATGTTACAGATGCAATTCAGTTGGTTTTTACAAGGAGCAACAGAGTTCAGATGAGTGGCTGCAAAGAAACAGAAAATTATGTGAACACAGCCACTGGAGATGAGCAATAGTGCAACATGTTACTTGAACCGTCTATCATAAGCATAAACCAAACAACACCTTGTGTTATCAAATGTTTTTACTACAACAGCTTGTAAAGCTTTATGAAAGAGTGTTCAAGTAAAGGGTTAACAACATAGCCAGGCAAACAACTGACATATTGGCACTTCCTGGATACACTCAAATCAACTTCAGCTTAGCATAGACTAGCACTCATGTCCATTTGAGACTTAAGTACATGAAAGTAGATTTGCACTGTACATTAAAATTAATTCATAATCACAATATTTTTGAATGTATAAAAGCAGACCGCATTGACAATGTTGAGGCTATGCACATTGAATGTAAATGTAGACATTGTTGATAACTGATGGCGTAAGAAGTTGGATCCTCACAAAATATTAACCATAGATTTTTCACAAGTGGACCACAAGCAATTTGTATTCAAACTTTTCACTCAGAATACTTTATATTCTACAGTAGTCGTTCTTAAAATAGAAAATATAAATTATGCAAATGTATTAACATTGAGTACTTTAAAACAGCAGTTTAGGGGTAAAGACCTATTCAGCAATGTTAAATATAGTTGCTGGGTAAGGCAACAACAAAAAAAAGTTATGAATCAAGAAAAGGTCGTTGAAAAAAGGCCCCCAGCAAAAATGCCAACATTTCCTATTTTAAAAGCACACTTTCAAATTAAATTAATCTCCAACTATGTGTCCATGGAAGTTGATGGAACACTAATTGCTGTCTTTCCTTAGAGGGCCATAATATATACATATGAGAAATGGAAGGTAAACTTGCCTGAATAAACGGTATAAAGTAAGCCCCATAGTATTGTGCCTCAAATAACATTCTTTATCTCTCTTTCTTTCTCCCCTTCTCCCTCCATCTCTTCCTCTCTCTCAAACACACAAACATATGCACACACAGATGAATGCCCCTTACACACGCACCTTAAAGTTAAAAAATAGCCACCCACATGCAGTGCTTATGGCACCATTACACCCCCCAACAATTAGCCAAATAGCTAACCAATGTCAAATGAATTTGGATATGGATGGTTATAAGAAGTGGGTCCATTTAATAATATACCGAGTTCCCAAAATAATAAATAAATGAGAAGGCAGGCAAACATCAACAAACACTTTCATCATCTCCGGAATCCAGTGTACAATTCTCACAATATTCTTGTAAAAAATCATTTCTGTTTGTTGAACCAACTGCCAAGGCCAGAAATCCCAAAGGAAATGGATGAACTGCAATGATTGACGGCCAAATAAGTTAATTAATGCTACAGTCAGTTAGACATCTGACAGATGTGTATTGTTCTCAGTTACCATGTTCTACATGTATTTGATTGTGAAACACAAACTGTTTGTTTCCCAAATGACTTGTGATGAAAGGCTGCATTGACATCTACAGAGCCACAAAGATAAGCGGTCGACTCGTGAAAACATTGCGGATAAATTAACTAGTTCAACCAGATGGAAACATTTCACCCTGTCCTGTTACAATAGCTGACAACTCATTCAGCCCGCTCTCTTCTTATAGTGTATCACTCCCTTAGGGGCTACATTTTAGCAGGTGTTGCAAAATGTCCATCGTTCCTGTTTTTCTAGCCAATGGTCCACAACTATTTCTTCCCAATGGTCTTTGAAGCTCTACAATGTGCTTTAAAGTAACTGCCCAGTGAACTGCCCATTAACATTCTGTTAATCTTGTTGACTCATCCGATACTCGTATTTGTGGCCAAAGCATGAATTGGGGGGGGCACTTCAAAACTCTTCAAAAAATGGTTGCTATTTCCTCATAGAACATATCGTCTCCCTGAGGAGGATGAGCTGGCCAATCAGTGGTCTGGAGAAGGATGAGCTGGCCAATCAGTGGGCTATTTACGTGACTATTGTTTATGACTGGTATAAGTCCACACCATTCTGTTGTTGGGGTATGCACACACCGTTCAAACACAGAAAAGCTACTTTTTAACATACTCATTTAACCATTTTTGGAAGGAAAACTATTTCTCTCGTATTGTAAGTAATTATAAGTCAAATTTCATAGAAATCTGGAAACACTGGGCAGTTACTTTAACACCCATTGGTATTTCCGCAACCATTTTAGAGATAATTTTACTTTTTTTGACTCCGCAACCATTGGCCAGTTAAAGATGGGTCAATCCAATCTGTGGATGAAACCAAGGCGTCGAGACGGGAGGGGGGTGGTCGTAAGGCGGCGGGTACTGTCCTGACACAATGTTGCACGGTGTACTATCTAGTCTGGCTGTACGACTGTCTGCCTATACACATGGTCTCTGAAGTGAGAGACAAAAATAAAGATGGAGGTTGGGCTAAAGCACCGTGGCATTGTGGCCCTCCATCCGGGGCAGCCTGGGGTCCTGCACCGTCCCCATGGTGACCAGCAGCGGACGGCTGTCCTCGGCTTTGGCCGTCGTCGAGCAGCTCAGCGACAGCTGGGTCCCCTCCACTCCTCTCTGGAGGGCCACGGGTGGCGGGGGAAGAGGAGTCGGGGGAGTATGGGGGTTGACAGGGTTAGTGTGGTGGTGGGTCGCCTCCAGGGGCAACCCTTGCTCCTGGTAGCCGTAGCCGATGTTCCCGCAGGGGAAGTGGCGAAGTCTGAAGAGGGGGACTGGGGGGAGGGTGGCAGAATCTAACAGGAGCGGGGTAGGGGCAGTGATATCCGAGAAGGTGACCTGGGGTGGGGGCGGAGGGCGCAAGAGGGGCTTGCAGAGCCCCTGCTGTTGCTGCTGCTGTTGGTGGTGCAGGAGCTGCATCTGCTGTTGTTGATGCTGTTGCTGCTGTGGATGGAAGGGATACGGTGGCTGGAACTGCTGCTGCTTGTGCTGCAGTTGCTGGAGACCCAGGGCCCCCGCAGCCTCGGCCACAGTCCGACCCTGGTACTCCTGCCCCTCGCCCGGAACCCTCTCACCTCCAACCCCCCCACCTCCACTGCCCATGTCTCCCAGCCTTTGCTGCTGCTGCTGTTGTTGCTGCTGCTTCCTCTGCTGCTGCTGGAGGAACCAGGAGCCATAGGTGGGGTTCCACAGGTTGGTGGGCTTCCCATTGTGACCATCCTTATCCTTAGGGTAACCCTGGGTGAAGGCCAGATTAATGTGGCCCCCCTCTGGGTTGGGCTGCTGGGTGGAGATGGGGGGAGGCGCCTTGAAGGTGGAGATGAAGGAGGTGGCTGTGATGGTGGTTGTGGTGAATGTCTGAGGGTGGGGGTAGAACTGGGGTTGTTGCGCCATCATCTGGGGCTTGATAGTTTCGGGGGGTTGGCTGGAAAGGAGGAGGGGCTGCTTGACTCTTCGTTTCTCCTCGTTGGAGTCGGGGGCAGAGGGTGGCGGTGCAGGGCCCTCCCCGTCGGGCATCTGAGTGGACACCAGCAGGGGAGAAGCCGTGAGATCCTCAGGGCGCATGGGCACCCGCTCCTCCGCTTCGGGGAGGGGCCCATATTCCACAGGCAAGGTAACAGTCACCACATCGGGGTCCTGGAGAGGATAGGGGAGCATTAGACACGAACAATGGCAAACAACGTGCAATGACATCATGAACTTGTAGAAAATGACACTACACAAGTAGAGTTCAAAATGTAAATTCTAATGCAACCATGATTGACTTTATTTAAGTAGATGACAGAAACAATCCCAAAAGGAAAACAGCTTTTACACACACAGACAGACAGGTTATGAGCTGTATCACATTATAAATTAGCCATACATAATAAAATAACCTCTTGGCAGTTAAACAGACATTTAATACTTGAGCACAGTTCTAGTGCAGATGGGTGTTCACTCTCGATGTTCACACTCCCTACCTGTAAGCAGTAGTCAATCCTCTCCAAGATGGTGGAGAAGTTGGGCCTGTCCTCCGGTTGATGCTGCCAACTCTGTGTCATTATTCGGTACCTGAAACACATACATACATCACACACACACGACCACAAGCACAATCAAAAACCATATTTCCCCCTTCGATGATAATCGTTTGACAGACACAAACTCACGCACACTTTGTCAAAAGTGCCGCCTCCCCGTCATAATACCACTCAACTGATTTAATAAAAATCATTCTGAATTAAGTGTAATATCCCGCTAGTTTGAGTGATCACCGTTGAAAAGTCAGTAGGGGTAAAACGGAATCCTGAGGTACCCCCCAAGACAGTGCAAAATCAAGCTTGTTTCTTAATTGGATTTGACTTGCAATCATTACTCTTGTGTAATATTCTTTGGCAATGTGACATGCCTATTGTGAGCCCTTCGTGACGCAGATTAATTGTAGCATATGGGAACTGTGTTTATTTTTCAAGGAAAAGACAATCAAAGAATAACGTTTTTTGCTTTTCTGTGGTGATACAAAGGCTAAAACGGACAGCTGGGAGAGTTCAAAGGAGAATTGGACAATAAAAGCGGTTTGTCATGCATGGAGTCGGCGTGAAGGGTCAGCGATGGGCGAGAACGTGATGCAAGCTTGAGAGGTTATTGGTATTTTGTGTGTTTGTTCGCTTGTATCCATGTGTATATTTACATTCTATGTGTGTGCATGAGTGAAAACAGTATACTGTGAGTTTGTGTGTGTAATCTGTATGTAACAGAGTAAGTTCCATCCCTATGTGAGTGACAGTTCAGACAGGGATGGAAGTTGACTGAGTGACAGTTCACTTTCAATCTCAAGAAAGTTCTTCACTAGCACACATCTGCTACATGTGTTTGGGTGGTATGTGATTGGACTTACACGGGCCCTGGGCAGTTTTTGGGAGGGTCCATCCTTCCCCCACTGGTGACAAACTCCAACACTTCCTGGTTACTGCGACTGGGATAGGGCATATAGCCCAGAGAGAAGATCTCCCATAGCAAAACCCCAAAGGACCTGAGAGAAAGTAGGAGAGAGAGGTAGGAGGAAGAAGGAAAGGTAAAAATCTGTTGTTCTGCCCCTGAACAAGGCAGTTAACCCACTGTTCCTAGGCCGTCATTGTAAATAAGAATTTGCTCTTAACTGACTTGCCTAGTTAAATAAAAGTTACATGCAGATAGAGTAAAAGAGAGGAGGCTTTCAAAAGGTGAAAAAGAGAAAGTTCCATTGAAGGACGGAAAAAGGGAGGTAATGGAGACTGGAAGGGTGAAATGAAAGGGAGTGACATTCAAGAGAACTAAGACATCATTGAGAGTGAGTTACAATGGAACGTACCACGTGTCTGTTTTGGATGTGAAGATCCCCTCCATGAAAGCTTCGGGAGGCATCCACTTCACAGGCAGCATGGCGCGCCCACCCTTTCTGTAGTAGCTCGCCCTGTGTGGAGACAAGCCCGTTCACAGACACAGGGGGATCTTGTTAGACACGCTGCATGACTTTATTGAAAGCACAGCAGGTCAAAAAAGGGATGAAAACAGAACAGAAAGAAAAAGAGGAAAATAAATTAAGACAAAGCCCCTAGTTTGACTCCTAATTATCCTTAAACCTCTGAAGACTAGCCACATCCATTCCATTTGGAAGAACGTAAGTGTTTTATCTCAGAACACTCAAAAGTTGGATCCTCCACCGACTGTAGTATAAAGGGAACATGGGTGTTAATAACACTCGGTGGAGACTAAGGATCCTGAATGCCTGAGACATGCCATATCCTGACAATCACACCTCACTATTGTTACAGCCCCCCCCCCTCCCCATTATTGTAACATAGGGGATGAACAATAGTTCTGTATATCTACCCTAGTCTTCACTCATCGTGGAATTCTATGACAACGGTAGAGTCGTCATGACTGTCGACGTGCGCCAAGCTCCAGGTTTAAACTGCTACGTGCTGTCTGAGTTCCATCATTATTCAAATAGGTTACATGCCAATAGGTTACATGAACAACTACACGGATGTGACAGAGGAAAGAAAGGTAAAGTAATGGAATGGAATAATGCAAAATGTAGGCTACAAATTTAAGGAAACTAACACTAATGCTACAGTTATAAATGTATGTGGGTATTATTATAAAGTTTGACTCCGATAGTGGCTAATATTTAAAACTTCTTAGGGCTAGGCCCCTTTTTTCCCCACTTCCTCCTGAATGACGTGCCCAAATTAAATTGCCTGTTGCTCAGGCCCTAAAGCCAGGATATGCATATAATTGGTACCATTGGAAAGGAAACACGTTGAAGTTTGTAGAAATGTTAAAGAAAAACCAAACAGTGTTTTTTTTCTAGAGACCATCCTATAAGAAAGGCAAGTAAAAGGTCATATTGAAAATTTGCACCCTGGATGCAATTCTTATGGTTTCCACAGAGTGCCAGCAGTCTATGTTCAAGGTTTCAGGCTTGTAACTTCAAAAACGAAATAAGAAATATCAGATTTAGTACAGGGACACAGTCTTGGAAATGTGTGTTTACGCCCCATGAAGACAGGACGCACCTGCTAAAATCAGATTCCTATTGAACATACTTCTTTCAGTAATAACTATCATAGTTTGATTACATTTTCGGGTATCTGAGGAGTAAATAGAAATGTATTTTGACTTTTTGAAACAAAGTTTAGGGGTAGATTTTTGTATTCCTTTCTCTGCATGTCAAACTAGTGGATTACTCAAATCGATGGCACCAACTAAAGGGACTTTTTGGGATATAAAGAAGGATTTTATCTAGCAAAACCATTTCTGTAACCATTTCCATGTCTTGATTTGGCGTGAAGTGTCCTCATCATAACAAAAATCCCCAGAGTTTTCAAAACAACAGAATTTTCTAAATACCCTTTTCTCAGGCAGGTGGACACCTACTTAGCATTTTTTTTGGGGGGGGGGGATCCTTATTAGCTTTTGCAGAAGCAGCAGCTACTCTTTGCAGGGTCCACAAAAAAACACAAAACATGACAAGTAACAAAACACTGATACCCAAAGACAGACACCCAAATACAATGATATACAAACAATACAACACAAATTAAACAAACAATACAACTAAAACATAATGCATGTGTTAGAGTGTGTGAGTGTGTTTGTCTGTGTGTCCGCCATTCCATGAGTTGATGTTTAGTCCGATTTTTATGCAATCATGACTGTATAAGTTCAATGCAATCATGACTGTATAAAACTGTGCATTGCCATGTATTCGTTTTGGACTTGGGGACTGTGAAGAGACTCCTCCTGGTGGCATGTCTTGTAGGGTTTAGTTTATTAAGATCCCCAATAGCTACTGCACATGCAGCAGCTACTCTTCCTGGTGTCCACATAAAACTTACAAATACAGTGGGGCAAAAAAAGCAACAGTGTGTGAAAACCTTGTGAAGACTTACAGAAAACGTTTGACCTCTGTCATTGCCAACAAAGGGTATATAACAAAGTATTGAGATAAACTTTGTTATTGACCAAATACTTATTTTCCACCATAATTTGCAAATAAATTCATAAAAAATCTTACAATGTGATTTTCTGGATTTTTTTTCTCATTTTTGTCTGTCATAGGTGAAGTGTACCTATGATGAAAATTACAGGCCTCTCTCATCTTTTTAAGTGGGAGAACTTGCACAATTGGTGAGTGACTAAATACTTTTTTGTCCAACTGTAAATGACAAATAAAATAAGAGTTATATATAGGAAATACACCAAGAGACTATTAAGAGTTGAGGTCAGGGCTCTGTGCAGGCCAATCAAGTTCTTCCACACCGACCTCGACAAACCATTTCTGTATGGACCTCGCTTTGTGCACGGGGGCATTGTCATGCGGTAACAGGAAAGGGCCTTCCTCAAACTTTTGTTCTTCTGCAAATAATTGTCTAGAATGTCATTGTGTGCTGTAGCGTTAAGATTTCCCTTCACTGGAACTAAGGGGCCTAGCTAGAACCATGAAAAACAGTCCCAGACCATTTTTCCTCATCCACCAAACTTTACAGTTGGCATTATGCACTGAGGCAGGTAGCATTCTGCTGGCATCCGCCAAACACAGATTCGTCCACCGCACTGCCAGATGGAGAAGCGTGATTCATCACTGCAGAGAAAGTGTTTCCACTGCTCCAGATTCCAATGGCGGCAAGCTTTATACCACTCCAGCCAATGCTTGGCATTACGCATTGTGATCTGAGGCTTGTGTGCGGCTGCTCAGCCATGGAAACCCATTTCATGAAGCTCCCGACAAACAGTTGTTGTGCTGATGCTGCTTCCACAGGCAGTTTGGAACTCGGTAGTGAGTGTTGCAACTGAGGACAGATGATTTTTACGAGCTAAGCACTTCAGCATTTGGCGGTCCCGTTCTGTGAGCTTGTGTGGCCTATAACTTGAAGTGGAAACGCCTAGTCGTTTCCACTTCAAAATAACAGCACTTACATACCTTGCACACATAGGCACGCACACACTCACTCACGCACACACGCACATACAGTGGGGAGAAGAAGTATTTGATAACCTGCAAAATCAGCAGTGTTTCCTACTTACAAAGCATGTAGAGGTCTGTAATTTGTATCATAGGTACACTTCAACTGTGAGAGATGGAATCTCATTGTATGATTTTTAAGTAATTAATTTGCATTTTATTGCATGACATAAGTATTTGATCACCTACCAACCAGTAAGATTTCCGGCTCTCAAAGACCTGTTAGTTTTTCTTTAACCTGTTGAAACTCCCCATCCCGGATCCGGGATCGTGACTAAAGCCTCAGGCTCATTAGCATAACGCAACGTTAACGATTTCTGAAAATCGCAAATAAAAAAATAATGCGTCTGCTCTCAAGCTTAGCCTTTTCTTAACAACACTGTCATCTCAGATTTTCAAAATATGCTTTTGAACCATAGAAATTGCCTAATTTGTGTAAGAGTATGCAAAGCTAGCTTAGCATTTTGAGTAGCATTTAGCACGCAACATTTTCACAAAAACCAGATAACCAAATAAATAAAATCATTTACCTTTGAAGAGCTTCGGATGTTTTCAATGAGGAGACTCTCAGTTACATACCAAATGCGCACTTTTTCCTGAAAGCGTCTGTGTGTAGGAGAAATCGTTCCGTTTTTTACATCGCATCTGGCTACAGAAACGAAACGAAAATTCAGTCACCTACAACGTCAAACTTTTTCCGAATTAACTCCATAATATCGACCGAAACATGGCAAACGTTGTTTGGAGTCAATCCTCAAGGTGTTTTTTCACATATCTCTTCATTGATATATCGTTCGTGGAAGCTTGCATTCTTCTCTAAATTGCATGGAAAAATACTTGCAGCTGACTTTTGCGCACCAATTTCGGCGCAGGACACCGGGCGGACACCTGGTAAATGTGGTCTCTTATGGTCAATCTTCCAATGATATGCCTACAAATACGTCACAATGCTGCAGACACCTTGGGGAAACGATAGATCGGGCAGGCTCATTCCTTGCATATTCACAGCCATATAAGGAGACAATGAAAAACAGAGCCTCAAAAATCCTACTCATTTCCGGGTTGAAGTTTCATCTTGGTTTTGCCTGTAGCATCTGTTTTGGGGCACTCACAGACAATATCTTTGCAGTTCTGGAAATGTCAGTGTTTTCTTTCCAAAGCTATCAATTATATGCATAGTCAAGCATCTTTTTGTGACAAAATATTGCGCTTAAAACGGGCACGTCCTTTTATCCAAAAATGAAATAGCGCCCCCATAGATGTAACAGGTTAAAGAACCGTCAGACCTAGAGTTCCGAAACTTTAGAAACCTGTTCTAGACCTCAGGTCGATAGTGCGTGGGGAGTTACATGGCTCTAGACGGTTCTCGGGCCGAGAAACAGCCTCGTACATTTGCAATGACTTCAATTCATTTTGACCATACGAAAATGACGACATTTAGAAAAGTCTCAGAGTCGCAAGACTAGGTGCATTACGATCGCCTTGGCCCATATAGATGGACCCCAACGTTTCTGTCCGATTTCTCATTCAAGGACCCGTAGCAAGGCATGGAAAAAAGTAGATTTTCAGCACGAATTAGGGTCTTACTCGGGCACCAAATGACCTATCGAGCTGAAACTTGGGATTCGGGGTCGCCTCAGCTAGGCCTACACATAATATCAGAACTGGACCCGCAGCTAGAACGTAACTACATGTTTTACATTTTTTTTTATGGTTTGAACAGAAGGCGTTGTGAATTTTGGGCCAGCTCTGTAGTATGTGATAGTTGGCTACTAAACGAGTTGGAAAAAGTGGGTTTGGTGTCAGTTTGTATCAGTTTGGTGTCAGAATGATATCTAATTGACTGATGGACGGTGACTTGCTGGTGATACTTGTCCATTTGCAATATGTTTAAACAGTGAGATACAATCACCAAAGTGACATTCTGAAATCAACCCTAACGAGCGATGGAGAGGAACCAGAATCACTGCCCAGCCATCCCGAGTTCATCAGACCAGTCAATTTTGCAATTCTGCATGATTTTTGTGCATGCCAAATTTGTGATGGTAAATGCCCATTGAACCATATTGCAAATGCACGTGCATTTGCAATATGATTCTATAGTGAAAAAACATCACCAAATGGACATGATGAAATCAACACAACGAGTGATGGAAAGGAAAAACTATCACTGCCCGGCCATCCCGAGATCATCAGGCCAGTCAATTTTGCATTTCTGCAGTATTTTTGAGCATGTCAAATTTCTTATGGCATTTGGCCCCAAAAAGAGTGACTTTTGACTTTGACTTATGACTTCCTATGAAATCATATTGCAAATGGACAAAACATATGCCTTATGCACAAGTAAAACATTTTTTTTTTCAAAATATGATAATAAAATATGACTAAAGTATGTCGATACAGTTCTTATACTTGTGTAATTGACACAAAATTCGAACGAATTTCGAAAAACGGTCCAGAAATCACTTTTTAAGGGTGTGTGAAGTTTTTTATAAAATTTAGCTATTTTTGACTTTGACTTCCTATGAAATCATATTGCAAATGGAGAAAACATATGCCTTATGCACAAGTAAAAAATAAATAAAAATTATGATAATAAAATTGGACAAAAGTATATTCATACAGTTCTTACACATGTGTAATTGACAAAAACAATCGAAAGAATTTCGAAAAACGGTCCAGAAAGCACTTTTTTGGGGGTGATAAGTTTTTGCATTTTTTTTTCACTTTTTCAAAATTTTGCTTTTGGATTTTGACTTGTGTTGCATTTGCAATATGAAAAACCACGGTGGAGCGCACTCGCCACCTGTTGGATATTTAAAGTGTTACAACTGGCATTTGCCATATGGCATTTGCAATCAACTTTACACGAAACAACGCCGAATTGAGTGGTATTGGACTCCGTGTATATGGTTTGTCCTGTGCCAATGACTTCCCATTCATTTTTGTCCATTTCAGGGGGGTGTTCCCTTACAGTTGACCAGGGCAGCTCTAGCAGAACAGAAAATTGATGAACTGACTTGTTGGAAAGGTGGCATTCTATGACGGTGCCACGTTGAAAGTCACTGAGCTCTTCAGTAAGGCCATTCTACTAATGTTTGTCTATGAAGATTGCATGGCTGTGTGCTCAATTTTATACACCTGTCAGAAACGGGTATGGGTGAAATACCAGAATCCACTCATTTGAAGGGGTATCCACATGCTTTTGTATATACTGTATAGTGTACATATTAATATCCTTATATACAGTACAGTTAAATCAGATAATATAATAATATATCCCATTTAGCAGACGCTTTTGTCCAAAGCGACTTACAAGTCGGCTGGGGCCACTACTTTTACATATGGGTGGCCCCAGCGGGAATCGAACCCACGACGCTTGGCGTTGCAAGCACCATGCTCTACCGACTGAGCCACACAGGACCCTGATCTTTAGAAAGAGCAGAGGCGCTATGAAACAATGTTTTTTTTTCATTTAAATGTGCTTTTTGCCTAAGTAAACTCTGGTGGCAGAGCATTCAACGATGACATGGCTGTATGCATAACTGAGCGACGCATTAAGTCTGTTATTGGTTTGGGTACCATGAAGAAACACAGTGGCATGTCTGGTGGGGTATCTATGTCTGTTTGAAGTGTATGCAAATACAGTTGAAGTCGGAAGTTTAAATACACTTAGGTTGGAGTCATTAAAACTCGTTTTTCAACCACTCCACAAATTTCATGTTAACAAACTATAGCTTTGGCAAGTCGGTTCCGACATCTACTTTGTGCATGACGCAAGTCATTTTTACAATTGTTTAAAGACAGATTATTTCACTTATAATTCACTGTATCACAATACCAGTGGGTCAGAGGTTTACATACACTAAGTTGACTGTGCCTTTATAGAGCTTGGAAAATCCCAGAAAATTATGTCATGGCTTTAGAAGCTTCTGATAGGCTAATTGACATAATTGACATAATTTGGAATCAATTGGAGGTGTACCTGTGGATGTATTTGGATGTATTTCAAGGCCTACCTTCAAACTCAGTGCCTCTTTGCTTGAAATCATGGGAAAATCAAAAGAAATCAGACCTCAGGAATTTTTTTGTAGACCTCCACAAGTCTGGTTCATCCTTGGGAGCAATTTCTAAATGCCTGAAGATACCACGTTCATCTGTACAAACAATAGTATGCAAGTATAAACACCATGGGACCACACAGCCATCATACCGCTCAGGATGGAGATGCGTTTTGTCTCCTAGGGATGAACGTACTTTGGTGCGAAAAGTGCAAATCAATCCCAGAACAACAGCAAAGGACCTTGTGAAGATGCTGGAGGAAACAGGTACAAAAGTATCTATATTCACAATAAAATTAGTCCTATATTGACATAACCTTAAAGGCCGCTCAGCAAGGAAGAAGCCACTGCTCCAAAACCACCATAAAACAGACAGACTACGGTTTGCAACTGCACATGGGGACAAAGATTGTACTTTTTGGAGAAATGTCCTCTGATTTGATGAAACAAAAATAATGACCATCATTATGTTTGGAGGAAAAAGGGGGATGCTCGCAATCTGAAGAACACCATCCCAACCGTGAAGCACAGGGGTGGCAGCATCACAAAATAGATGACATCATGAGGATGGAAAAATTTGGTGGATATATTAAAGCAACATCTCAAGACATCAGTCAGGAAGTTAAAGCTTGGTTGCAAATGGGTCTTCCAACTGGACAATGACCCCAAGCATACTTCCAAACTTGTGGGAAGATGGCTTAAGGACAACAAAGTCAAGGTATTGGAGTGGCCATCACAAAGCCCTGACCTCAATCCTATAGATTATTTTTGGCCAGAAATGAAAAAGTGTGTGTGAGCAAGGAGGCCCACAAACCTTACTCAGTTACACCAGCTCTGTCAGGATGCTTGCTACCCGAAACGTTTGACCCAAGTTAAACAATTTAAAGGCAATGCTACCAAATACTAATGAAGTGTATGTAAACTTCTTACCCACTGGGAATGTGATGAAAGAAATAAAAGCTGAAATAAATCATTCTCTCTACTATTATTCTGACATTTCACATTCTTAAAATAAAGTAGTGATCCTAACTGACCTAAGACAGGTCATTTTTACTATGATTAAATGTCCGGAATTGTGAAAAAACTGAGTTTAAATGTATTTGGCTAAGGTGTATGTAAACTTCCAACTTCAACTGTAGATTATATAAGTGGTTAGGCATTTTCAACACACAATTGTTTCTTTTTAAGACTAGAAGAGAAGTAGTAAATTTCTACTCAACCCTCGGTCATGAAAGACTATCATGCATGTTGCTTTGTTTTGAGCCAAGTGCAGTCTTTCTTTGCTGACCGTATTACTGGACAGTAATCAAGATGTGACAAGATCAAAGCCTGAACAACTAGTACAGTTGATTTTTGTGTAAAAAAAAAATCTGAATATTTTTTTTTTATAACAGACATACATCTCCCCATCTTCACAACAACTTTGTCAATATGACTTTACCATGATAACTGACCATCCAATGTTACTCCTATGAGTTCAGTTTCTTCAACTATGCTCAACTGCAGTTTAGGTTTAGGTCTAGAATGCTTTGAACCAAATACAATGCTTTGGGTTTTAGATGTATTTAAGACCAGTTTATTGCTAATTACCCATTCTGACACTGACTGTAACTCCTTGCTAAGAGTCTCAGTGCCTGTAGGTGCTGATGTGTAGACTGTGCAATCATCAGCATACATAGTAATTTTATCTTCTTGTAAGACAAGTGGCAAAAAATTTGTAAAATAAAGGAGTGTAACGCCCCAAGGCAGCGGCCCAGAGGGATGCCGCACTGTACATAGCTGATGTTAGAGAAGATTCCATTGAAAAATACTCTGTGTTCTATTGGATAAGTAACTCTCCAAGTGTGTGATGGCAAGTTCATTTTTTCAATAATAAATCATGATCAATAACATCAAGTTAATAACATCTAGTTCATTTTATCTTTGTTTTCATTTCAACAATTTACTATCTGTGAGGTGCTAGATGCCTTGCTTAAGGTTGATGTAAAAGAAAATCAGCTGGAGCTGATATGCTTGATCCATTTTTGCTGCAGCTCTCTGCCCCTCTGATTGTTGAATCATTAATCCATATTTTTTACTTGAAAACTATATGTGGTTTGGATGGCGGCCCATGTACTCCCCCTTAACCAAGGTGGTGACACTTGTGACCTAAATAATTAAAACCCTATTTCTAAACTTTTTTGTCTAGCTAAACTATTAGAAGCCTTGATTTATTATCAGGTAAGATATTTCTTATCTTTGAAATGTATCCTAAATGTACATCAGTCGGGTTTTAGACCAGCACTATCTCTGCTGCATCACTAGTTATAAATTATGTTATTAACTGTGTGGATAAAAGGCTGCATTGTGCTGCTCATCTTCATTGACCTGTCAAAGGCTTTCAATACTATTGATCACTCACTGCTAATTCAGAGGCTTTCCTCAATTGGCCTAGAGCAGGCTGCATATAACTGGTTTAAAAAAGACTTGACAGATAGAACTCGAAGCATATCTACTAATGGTGTTAAATCAGTTTTCCTGGATATTACGAAAGTTGTCCCGCATGGGTCGGTTCTGGGTCTTTGTTAACTGTTTTCATTAAAAATATCGACTTATCTGTAAAAAAATATATAAATAAGTACAGTACCTGCACTTGTATGCCGTTGACACTGTTGTGTATGCTATTGCCGCCACGGTTTGCCAGGCTCTATCTGAACTACAGTCTGCCTTCATTGTATTACAGAAAAACTTTATTGACCTGAAATTAGTACTGCATGCAGGTTAAACTAAGCATATATTGTTCTCTAGAGCGCATAAAAAGCTGTCTTTAATTAGCATATTGATGAGTTAGAAGCTGAGAATAAAAATGTGGCTTCTTCAATAGATATAGAAGTGCCTCTCGCTAAATAGTAGAAAACAGATTATTCAGTCAATGTTCCTATTGGTACTAGACTATGACTGAAATTCACTTCATTAAAGCCGTCAGATACAGTTTATCATAGCGCACTGGGCTTTATTGTACCAAACATCATTACTAAACTTTAGACATATGAGTTACCACATCTGGTCTGTGGCCTGAATGCAAAGCGCTATGTCTGGAGAAAACCAGCCACATCTCATCGCCCATCTAAGACCATCCCTACTGTGAAGCATGGTGGTGGCAGCATCATCCTATGGGGATGTTTTTCAGCTACAGGGACTGGGACACTGGTAAAGATAGAGGGAACAATGAATGGAGAAAAATACAGACCAATCCTTAATGAGAACCTGCTTCGGAGTGCAAACGACTTTAGACTGGGGCGAAGTTTTGGGACAGTCCTACTCTTTACATATTTTGTCATGTTTGGATAAAGGTGAAATGTAAATGAGAGAACGCTGAAATAGCAGTAGGCCAGACTCGCCCCATGCTTGCAGCAGTATATTGTACATGTGCTCGAGAGGCAGTAACCCAGACAGCCAGACCATCCCAGACCACAAAAGTATACATTCATATTAGCTGGGTTCAAAGAGTGTGTGTGATGGCAGTACCTGTAAATGTCCCTGGCCATTCCAAAGTCCCCTATCTTGGCCACTCTCCCCTGTCCTTTGGTGGTCAGCAGGCAGTTCCGAGCTGCAATGTCCCTGCAAAGTTACAAGACAAGAAGAACCTTACAGAGGTGAGTGTGTGTGTTCAAATCACATTTTATTGCTCACGTACACATATTTAGCAGATATTATTGCATATGTAGCAAAATGCTTGTGTTCCTAGCTCCAACAGTGCAGTAGTATCGAACAATACACACAAATCTCAAAGTAAAATAATGGAATTACGAAAAATATAAGTGTTAGGATGAACAATGTCGGAGTGTCATTGACTAGAATACAGTAGAATACAGTATATACATATGAAATTCGTAAAACAGTATGTAAACATCATTAAATTGACTAGTGTTCCACTATATAAGTGACCAGTAATTCCATTTATATGTACAGTACATAGGGCAGCAGCCTCTAAGGTGCAGGGTTGAGTAACCGGGTGGTAGCCGGCTAGTGACAGTTTCTAACTTCAGGGCAGGGTACTGGGTGGAGGCCGGCTAGTGATGGCTATTTAACAGTCTGATGGCCTTGAGATAGAAGCTGTTTTTCAGTGTCTCGGTCCCAGCTTTAATGCAACTGTACTGACCTCGCCATCTGTATGATAGCGGGGTGAACAGGCCGTGGCTCAAGTGGTTGATGTTCTTGATGATCTTGTTGGCCTTCCTGTGACATTGGGTACCGTAGGTGTCCTGGAAGGCAGGCAGTGTGCTGCCAGTGATGCGTTGGGAAAACCACACCACTCTCGGGAGAGCCCTCCGGTTGCTGGCGGTGCAGTTGCCATACCAGGCGGTGATATAGTGCGACAGGATGCTCTCAATTGTGCATCTGTAATAGTTTGTGAGGTTCTTAGGGGCCAAACCGTATTTGCACCTTCTTCACCACACTGTCTGTGTGGGTAGACCATTTCAGATTTTCAGTGATGTGTACGCTGAGGAACTTGAAGCTTTTCACCTTCTCCCCTGCGGTCCTGTCGAGGTGAATCTAATATGGTGCCAGAGGAGGAGCCGGAGGAGATGGATGCCATATTACGAACTCCTAACCAATTGTGCAATTGTGTATTTTTTCCAGTATTTGTAACTTATTTTGTACATGATGTTTCTGTGACTATCTCTTATGGGGTGGCAGGTAGCCTAGTAGTTAGAGCATTGGGCCAGTAACCTAAAGGTTGCTAGATCGAATCCCCGAGCTGACAAGGTAAAAATCTGTCGTTCTGCCCCTGAACAAGGCAGTTAACCCACTGTTCCTAGGCCTTAATTGTAATTAAGAATTTGTTCTTAACTGACTTGCCTAGTTAAATAAAGGTTCCATTTTTTTTAAAGGAGGACAGCAGATAGAGTAAATTATTGTAAATATTTTTTTATCCTTTTTTTTAAAGGGGTGGATCAGCTTTAATATTGCAGATAGATTGTGGCTTCCATCAATGCAACTGTCTCCATAATTTCCAATCTCCCATATATTTATATGCTGGCACTTTTCTGGCACCAAGACCGCACTCAAAAAGCTGTATAATGTCATGAGCAAACAGGAAAACACTCATCCAGAGGCGGCGCTCCTATTGGCCAAGGACTTTAATGCAGGGAAACTTAAATCCGTTTTACCTAATTTCTACCAGCAAGTTAAATGTGCATCCAGAGGGGAAAAAAACTCTAGACCACATTTACTCCACACACAGATACGCATACAAAGCTCTCCCTCGCCCTCTATTTGGCAAATGTGACCATAATTATATCCTCCTGATACCTGCATACAAGCAAAAACTAAAGCAGGAAGCACCAGTGACTCGGTCAATAAAGAAGTGGTCAGGTGACACAGACGCGAAACTACAGGACTGTTTTGCTAGCAGAGACTGAAATATGTTCCGGGATTCTTCCGATGGCATTGAGGAGTACACAGCATCAGTCACTGGCTTCATTCATCAATAAGTGCATCGATGACGATGTCCTCACAGTGACCGTACATACATATCCCAACCAGAAGCCATGGATTACAGGCAAAATCCACACTGAGCTAAAGGGTAAAACTGCTGCTTTCAAGGAGCGGGACCTTAACCCGAATGCTTATAAGAAATCCCGCTATGCCCTCCGATGAACCATCAAACATGCAAAGCATCAATAGAGGACTAAGATCGAATTGTACTACACCGGCTCCCACACACGTCGGATGTGGCAAGGCTTGCAAATTATTACAGACTACAAAGGGAAGCACAGCCGAGAGCTGCCCAGTTATATGAGCCTACCAGATGAGCTAAATTACTTCCATGCTCGCTTCGAAGCTAGCAACACTGAAGCATGAGAGCATCAGCTGTTCCGGGCGACTGTGTGATCACGCTCTCCGTAGCCGATGTAAGTAAGACCTTTAAACAGATCAACATTCACAATTCCGCAGGGCCAGATGGATTACCAGGACGTGTACTCCGAGCATGTGCTGACCAACTGGTAAGTGTCTTCACTGACATTTTCAACCCTTCCCTGACTGAGTCTGCAATACCAACAGGTTTCAAGCAGACCACCATAGTCCCTGTGCCCAAGATCACTAAGGTAACCTGCCTAAATGACAACCGGTCCGTAGCACTCACGTCTATAGCCATGAAGTGCTTTGAAAGGCAGGTCATGGCTCACATTGACACCATTATCCCAGAAACCTAAACCCTCTCCAATTTGCATACCGCCCCAACAGATCCACAAATGATGCAATCTCTATTGTGATTGTCTCCACCCCCTCCAGGTGTCACTCATTTTCCCCACGGCGCTGGGTTTTTCTTTGTGGAGAAGAAGGACAAGACCCTGCGTCCTTGCATTGACTACCGGAGTCTAAATTATTTAACGATCAAGAATCGCTATCCCCAACCCATCCTCTCCTCGGCCTTCGAACCACTCCAGGGAGCCACCATTTTTTCCAACCTGGACCTTCGGAATCCCTACCACCTGGTTTGGATACACGAAGGAGATGAGTGGAAGACAGCCTTTAATACAGCCAGTGGACATTATGAGTACCAGGTCATGCCGTTTGGACTCACCAACGCCCCCGCTGTTTTTCAGGCTCTAGTAAACGATGTGCTCTCATGCTAAACCGTTTCATGTTTGTTTACCTTGACAACATCCTGTTTTTTTTCCCGGTCTGCCCAAGAACACGTGCTTCATGATAGACAAGTCGTTCAGCATCTCCTGGAGAACCAATTGTTTGTGAAGGCCGAGAAATGTGAGTTTCACCGCTCAACAATCTCCTATCTAGGATATGTCATCGCTGATGGAAATGTGCAAATGGATTAGGAAAAAGTGAAAGCAATGGTGGAGTGGCCTCAGCCTACGTCCAGGGTGCAGTTGCAACGTTTCCTGGTGTTCGCTAATTTCTACCGCCGTTTCATTCGGGGCTACAGAACTCCAGCGACCCCCCTCTCAGCACTCACCTCTCCCGAAGTACCGTTCAAATGGTCTCCAGCGGTTGACAAAGCCTTTGTGGACCTGAAACATCAATTCACCACAGCACCCATCCTCGTCCATCCGGATCCATCCCGTCAATTTGTGGTAGAGGTTGATGCTTGTGATGTTGGAGTGGGGGCCATCCTGTCCGGCAGAGAGGAACTATGACGTTGGCAACAGAGAACTCCTGGCTGTCAAGTTGGAGCTGGAGCAGTGGAGGCATTGGCGGAAGGAACAGCCCTTCCTGGTCTGGACCGACTATAAAAATGTGGAATATCTCAGTACAGCCAAGCTCCTTAACTCCAGGCAGGCCCGGTGGGCTTTACTGTTCACCAGATTCAACTTCACCATTTCCTACCGCCCAGGGTCCAAAAATGTGAACCTGGTTGCCCTCTCCTGCATATACATTTCCTCTGCCACACCCTCGGTCTCTGAAACCATTCTCCCTACCTTATGCCTTGCCCATTGGATTGAAACCTTGCTTCGCAAGGCCCAACGTTCCCAGCCGGAACCTGATGGGGGCCCGGCTAACCGGTTATTTGTTCCTAACTTAATCCGGTCCCGGGTCCTGGAATGGGCTCATTCCTCAAGGTTGACCTGTCATCCAGGTTCCCGTCGTACCCTAGCCTTCATCCGACAATGTTTCTGGTGGCCAACAGTGATTCGTGACATTTCTGCATTCATCACCTCGTGCTCAGAACAAGACTCCACAGCAAGCTCCTTCGGGCCTCCTTAAACCACTACCTGTCCCTCATCGTCCCTGGTCCATATACAGTGCCTTGCAAAAGTATTCGGCCCCCTTGAACTTTGCGACCTTTTGCCACATTTCAGGCTTCAAACATAAAGATATAAAACTGTATTTTTTTGTGAAGAATCAACAACAAGTGGGACACAAAAGTTAATACTTTGTAGCGCCATATTTTGCTGCGATTCCAGCTGTAGGTCGCTTAGGGTATGTCTCTATCAGTTTTGCACATTGAGAGACTGAAAGTTTTTCCCATTCCTCCTTGCAAAACAGCTCTAGCTCAGTGAGGTTGGATGGAGAGCATTTGTGAACAGCAGTTTTCAGTTCTTTCCACAGATTCTCGATTGGATTCAGGTCTGGACTTTGACGTGGCCATTTTAACACCTGGATATGTTTATTTTTGAACCATTCCATTGTAGATTTTGCTTTATGTTTTGGATCATTGTCTTGTTGGAAGACAAATCTCTGTCCCAGTCTCAAGTCTTTTGCAGACTCCATCAGGTTTTCTTCCAGAATGGTTCTGTATTTGGCTCCATCCGTCTTCCCATCAATTTTAACCATCTTCCCTGTCCCTGCTGATGAAAAGCAGGCCCAAACCATGATGCTGCCACCACCATGTTTGACAGTGGGTATGGTGTGTTCAGGGTGATTAGCTGTGTTGCTTTCACGCCAACGTTATGTTTTGCATTGTTGCCAAAAATTTCAATTTTGGTTTCATCTGACCAGAGCACCTTCTTCCACATGTTTGGTGTGTCTCCCAGGTGGCTTGTGGCAAACTTTAAACAACACTTTTTATGGATATCTTTAAGAAATGGCTTTCTTCTTGCCACTCTTCCATAAAGGCCAGATTTGTGCAATATACGACTGATTGTTGTCCTATGGACAGAGTCTCCCACCTCAGCTGTAGATCTCTGCAGTTCATCCAGAGTGATAATGGGCCTCTTGGCTGCATCTCTGATCAGTCTTCTCCTTGTATGAGCTGAAAGTTTAGAGGGACGGCCAGGTCTTGGTAGATTTGCAGTGGTCTGATACTCCTTCCATTTCAATATTATCGCTTGCACAGTGCTCCTTGGGATGTTTAAAGCTTGGGAAATCTTTTTGTATCCAAATCCAGCTTTAAACTTCTTCAGAACAGTATCTCGGACCTGCCTGGTGTGTTCCTTGTTCTTCATGATGCTCTCTGCGCTTTTAACGGACCTCTGAGACTATCACAGTGCAGGTGCATTTATACGGAGACTTGATTACACACAGGTGGATTGTATTTATCATCATTAGTCATTTAGGTCAACATTGGATCATTCAGAGATACTCACTGAACTTCTGGAGAGAGTTTGCTGCACTGAAAGTAAAGGGGCTGAATAATTTTGCACGCCCAATTTTTCAGTTTTTGATTTGTTAAAAAAGTTTGAAATATCCAATAAATGTCGTTCCACTTCATGATTGTGTCCCACTTGTTGTTGATTCTTCACAAAAAATACAGTTTTATATATTTATGTTTGAAGCCTGAAATGTGGCAAAAGGTCGCAAAGTTCAAGGGGGCCGAATACTTTCGCAAGGCACTGTATCTCTCTGGACTTTGTCACTGGGCTCCCTCCATCTGATGGCAACACTGTTATTCTGATGGTAGTGGATCGATTCTCCAAGGCCACCCATTTCATCCCTATCCCCAAACTAACCTCTGCCAAGGAGACGACCCAGCTTATGGTGCAGCACATCTTCCCGATCCATGGACTCCCGGTGGACGTGGTCTCCGACCGGGGTCCTCAGTTCTCGTCTCAGTTCTGGAAGGCATTCTGCACCCTTATTGGATCGTTGGTCAGCCTGTCCTCCAGATTTCATCCCCAATCCAACAGCTAGTCCGAGCGAGTAAATCAGGACCCAGAAACCACACTGAGATGCCTGGTCTCAACCAACCCCACTACCTGGAGCCGATAACTGGTCTGGGTGGAGTATGCCTGGAACACCCTTCCCTGTTCGGCCACAGGACTCTCTCCTTTTGAGTGCTCTTTGGGGTATCAACCTCCAGTCTTCCCGGAACAAGAGCAGGAGGTCAGCGTACCCTCGGCCCAGATGTTTGTCTGCTGCTGTCGACATACCTGGAGAAGAGCTCAGGCGGCAATTCTCAAGACCAACTCCAGGTATCGTCTACAAGCGGATCGTCGTTGGACCCCTGCTCCCCGCTACCACATAGGGTATTGCTTTCCACTCGGGACCTGCCCCTTCAGTTGGAGTCCCCCAAACTGGCCCCCGTTGCATTGGTCCTTTTCCCATCCCCGTACCCTCCTTATTCACCCTACCTTGTGTCTAGGATTAAGCCTGTGTCTCACAGTCTTCTGTTTCTAAGCTCATCCCTACCCCTGGGTCATCGATGGCCAGCCAGAGTATACGGTGTGACGCCTCCTGAGGGTTCGACCACGGGGCAGGGTTTTGGGAGGGTTATGGTTATTTTATTTTTCTGGCACCACTCTGTCAGGGACCTCACCTCCTACCTGTTGGCTGTCTTGTCATTGTTGGTAATCAGGCCTACTACTGTTGTGTTGACTGCAAACTTGATGATTGACTGCGTGGCTACGCAGTCAACAGGGAGTACAGGAGGGTGAACAGGGAGTACAGGAGGGGTGAACAGGGAGTACAGGGAGTACAGGAGGGGTCTGAGCATGCACGCTTGTGGGGCCCCTGTGTTGAGGATCAGCATAGCTGAGGTATTGTTCCCTACCTTCACCACATGTGGGTGGCCCGTCAGCAAGTCCAGGACCCAGTTGCATAGGTCAGGGTTCAGACCCAGGGCACAAGCTTAATTATGAGCTTGGAGGGTACTATAGTGTTGAAGGCTGAGCTTTAGTCAACAAACAACATTCTTACATTGCTATTCCTCTTGTCCAGATAGGGCAATGTGCAGGGTGTCTGTGACTTTTTGTGAACGGGTGGTGTACCTAATAAACTGGCCGGTGAGTGCATGTGGATATGATGTTGTAGTTTGAGAAAGTGTTTGCAACTGTTTGAGAGGGTGTGAATGTGGGGTCTGTGTCTTTGTGTGTTTGTGTGTGCGTGCGCACGTATGTGTGCTGTTATGTATAAGTGGGTAAAATGAGTTTGTGTGTGAGTAAGAGTATATCTGTCACGGCATATTATGCTGGTTTGACTATATGTGAATACTATGTGCACACACTTACACTATAAATACACAATAGTATGTGGACACCCCTTCTAATTAATGGATTTGGATATTTCAGCCAAGCATGTAAAATTGAGCACACAGTCATGCAATCTCCATAGACAAACATTAGCTGTTGAATGGCCTTACTGAAGAGCTCAGTGACTTTCAACATGGCACCGTCATAGGATGCCAGCTTTCCAACAAGTCAGTTCGTCAAATTTCTGCCCTGCTGTTGTAGCAGCAAATGGGGGACCAACTCCGTATTAAAGCCCATGATTTTGGAATGAGATGTTCGACAAGCAGGTGTCGACATACCTTTGGTCTTGTAGTGTAAGTCCATGTATGTTTTTCTACCATAGTAGGCCTACCGGTGTATAAACTGGTTCTCCTCCAGGTATTGGCATCCCTGTGCGATATCTCTGGCCACGTTGAGCAGGTCCACCATGGAGAGACTAGAGGGGTGCTCCTATAGAGACATACCAGACAGAGAGGGAGAGATCAGACTCATACATACAGAGAGACATATACAGAGACACAAACAGGTGGGCAGACAGATGGATGTACTGAAGAGCAGAGCAGCCAAACAATTTTGTTGTTCTTCTGTTAGCTTTCAGACTGAAATATTTTAATCTACTCAATAAAGTACCCCTACACTCAAAAAAAAGAAGGTTATTCAGGGGTTCTTTGTCAGTGGTGACCCTGCTGAAGAAAACAGCATACATTTCAAACTGGTCCATGCTGGTCTATTTTTAATTTTTAATTTATTTCACCTTTATTTGACCAGGTAGGCAAGTTAAGAAAAAGTTCTCATTTACAACTGCGACCTGGCCAAGATAAAGCAAAGCAGTTCGACACATACCACAACACAGAGTTACACATGGAATAAACAAACATACAGTCAATAATACAGTAGAAAAAAAGTATACAGTCGTGGCCAAAAGCAAGCATTTCATAAGTGTCAAAGGCTTTTACTGACAATTACATGAAGTTGATGCAAAGAGTCAATATTTGCATGCTGTCAATGAACTTCTGGGCCACATCATGACTGATGGCAGCCCATTCTTGCATAACCAATGCTTGAAGTTTATCTTAAATTGTAGGTTTTTGTTTGTCCACCCGCCTCTTGAGGATTGACCACAAGTTCTCAATGGGATTAAGGTCTGAGAAGTTTCCTGGCCACGGACGCAAAATATCGATGTTTTGTTCCCCGAGCCACTTAGTTATCACTTTTGCCTTATGGCAAGGTGCTCCATCATGCTGGAAAAGGCATTGTTTGTCACCAAACAGTTCCTGGATGGTTGGGAGAAGTTGCTCTCGGAGGATGTGTTGGTACCATTCTTTATTCATGGCTGTGTTCTTAGGTAAAATTGTGAGTTAGCCCACTCCCTTGGCTGAGAAGCAACCCCACATATGAATGGTCTCAGGATGCTTTACTGTTGGCATGATACAGGACTGATGGTAGCGCTCACCTTGTCTTCTCCAGACAAGCTTTTTTCCGGATGCCCCAAACAATCGGAAAGGGGATTCATCAGAGAAAATGACTTTACCCCAGTCCTCAGCAGTCCAATCCCTGTACCTTTTGCAGAATGTCAGTCTGTCCCTGATGTTTTTCTTGTAGTGAAGTGGCTTCTTTGCTGCCCTTCTTGACACCAGGCCATCCTCCAAAGGTCTTCGCCTCACTGTGTGTGCAGATGCAATCACACCTGCCTGCTGCCATTCCTGAGCAAGCTCTGTACTGGTGGTGTCCCAATACCGCAGCTGAATAAACTTTAGGAGACGGTCCTGGAGCTTGCTGGACTTTCTTGGGCTCTCTGAAGCCTTCTTCACAACAAATGAACTGCTCGCCTTGAAGTTCTTGATGATCCGATAAATAGTTGATTTAGGTGCAATCTTACTGGCAGTCATATCCTTGCCTGTCAAGCCCTTTTTGTGCAAAGCAATAATGAGGGCAGGTGTTCACGTGCAGGTAACCATGGTTGACAGAGGAAGAACAATGGTTCCAATTATTATTCAATCTCAATCAGCATGACAGAGTGATCTCCAGCCTTGTCCTCATCAACACTCACACCTGTGTTAATGAGAGAATCACTGACATGTCAGCTGGTCCTTTTGTGGCAGGGCTGAAATGCAGTGGAAATGTTTTTGGGGGATTCAGTTCATTTGCATGCCAAAGAGGGACTTTGCAATTAATTGCATGTCATCTGATCACTCTTCAAAACATTCTAGAGTATTTTTTATTTTTTTATTTTTTATTTCACCTTTATTTAACCAGGTAGGCTAGTTGAGAACAAGTTCTCATTTGCAACTGCGACCTGGCCAAGATAAAGCATAGCAGTGTGAACAGACAACACAGAGTTACACATTGAGTAAACAATAAACAAGTCAATAACACAGTAGAAAAAAAGGGTCTATATACATTGTGTGCAAAAGGCATGAGGAGGTAGGCAAATAATTACAATTTTGCAGATTAACACTGGAGTGATAAATGATCAGATGGTCATGTACAGGTAGAGATATTGATGTGCAAAAGAGCAGAAAAGTATAATTATATAAGTATAATTGGCTGGCTATTTACCGATAAGACTATGTACATCTGCAGCGATCGGTTAGCTGCTCAGATAGCAGATGTTTGAAGTTGGTGAGGGAGATAAAAGTCTCCAACTTCAGCGATTTCTGCAATTCATTCCAATCACAGGCAGCAGAAAACTGGAACGAAAGGCGGCCAAATGAGGTGTTGGCTTTAGGGATGATCAGTGAGATACACCTGCTGGAGCGCGTGCTACGGGTGGGTGTTGCCACCGTGACCAGTGAACTGAGATAAGGCGGGGCTTTACCTAGCATGGACTTGTAGATGACCTGGAACCAGTGGGTCTGGCGACGAATATGGAGCGAGGGCCAGCCGACTAGAGCATACAAGTCGCAGTGGTGGGTGGTATAAGGTGCTTTAGTGACAAAACGGATGGCACTGTGATAAACTGCATCCAGTTTGCTGAGTAGAGTGTTGGAAGCTATTTTGTAGATGACGTCGCCGAAGTCGAGGATCGGTAGGATAGTCAGTTTTACTAGGGTAAGTTTGGCGGTATGAGTGAAGGAGGCTTTGTTGCGGAATAGAAAGCCGATTCTGGATTTGATTTTTGATTGGAGATGTTTGATATGAGTCTGGAAGGAGAGTTTACAGTCAAGCCAGACACCTAGGTACTTATAGATGTCCACATATTCAAGGTCGGAACCATCCAGGGTGGTGATACTAGTCAGGCGTGCAGGTGCAGGCAGCGAACGGTTGAAAAGCATACATTTGGTTTTACTAGCGTTTAAGAGCAGTTGGAGGCCACGGAAGGAGTGTTGTATGGCATTGAAGCTTGTTTGGAGGTTAGATAGCACAGTGTCCAAGGACGGGCCGGAAGTATATAAAATGGTGTCGTCTGCGTAGAGGTGGATCAGGGAATCGCCTACAGCAAGAGCAATATCATTGATATATACAGAGAAAAGATTCGGCCCGAGAATTGAACCCTGTGGCACCCCCATAGAGACTGCCAGAGGACCGGACAGCATGCCCTCCGATTTGACACACTGCACTCTTGTCTGCAAAGTGAAGGAGGCTTTGTTGCAGAATAGGATGCCGATTCTAGATTTAATTTTGGATTGGAGATGCTTAATGTGGGTCTGGAAGGAGAGTTTACAGTCTAACCAGACACCTAGGTATTTGTAGTTGTCCACATATTCTAAGTCAGAACCGTCCAGAGTAGTTATGCTAGTCGGGCGGGAGAGTGCGGGCAGCAATTGGTTGAAGAGCATGCACTTAGTTTTACTAGCATTTAGGAGCAGTTGGAGGCCACGGAGGGAGTGTTGTATGGCGTTGAAGCCTGTCTGGAGGTTAGATAGAACAGTGTCTAAAGAAGGGGCAGATGTATACAGAATGGTGTTGTCTGCGTAGAGGTGGATCAGAGAATCATCCGCAGCAAGAGCGACATCATTGATATTTATAGAGAAAAGAGTCGGCCCGAAAATTTAACCCTTTGGAACCCTATAGAGACTGCCAGATGTTCGGACAACAGGCCCTCCAATTTGACACACTGTACTATATCTGAGAAGTAGTTGGTGAAGCAGGCGAGGCAGTCATTTGAGAAGACAAGGCTATTGAGTCTGCCGATAAGAAATCGGTGATTGACTGAGTCAAAAGCCTTGGCCAGGTCGATAAAGACGGCTGCACAGTACTGTCTTTTATTGATGGCGGTTATGATATCGTTTAGGACCTTGAGCGTGGCTGAGGTGCACCCATGTCCAGCTCGGAAACCAGATTGCATAGTGGAGAAGGTACGGTGGGATTCTAAGTGGTCGGTGATCTGTAACTTGGCTTTCAAAGATTTTAGAAAGGCAGGGCAGGATGGATATAGGTCTATAACAGTTTGGGTCTAGAGTGTCTGCCCCTTTGACGAGGGGGATGACCACGGCAGCTTTCCAATCTTTGGGAATCTCAGATGATACGAAAGAGAGTTTGAATAGGCTAGTAATAGAGGTTGCATCAATTACGGCGGATAATTTTAGAAGGATAGGGTCCAGATTGTCGAGCCCAGCTGATTTGTAGGGATCCAGATTTTGCAGCTCTTTGAGAACATCAGCTGTCTGGATTTGGGTGAAGGAGAAGCGGGGGGGGGGGGGGGTTGGGCAAGTTGCTGCAGGGGGTGCTGAGATGTTTGCCGGGGTAGGGGTAGCCAGATGGAAAGCATGGCCAGCAGTGGAAAAATGCTTATTGAAATGATCGATTATCGTAGATTTATGGGTGGTGACAGTGTTTCCTATCCTCAGTGCAGTGGGCAGCTGAGAGGAGGTGCTCTTATTCTCCATGGACTTTACAGTGTCCCAGAACTTTTTGGAATTAGTGCTACAGGAAGCAAATTTCTGTTTGAAAAAGCTAGCCTTAGCTTTCCTAACTGACTGAGTATATTGGTTCCTGACTTCCCTGAAAAGTTGCGTATCGCAGGGGCTATTCAACGCTAATGCAGAACGCCACAGGATGTTTTGTGGTGGTCAAGTGCAGTCTGGGGTGAACCAATGGCTATATCTGTTCTTAGTTCTACAGTTTTTGAATGGGGCATGCTTATTTAAGATGGAGAGGAAAGCATTTTTGAAGAGAAACCATGCATCCTCTACTGACTGGAGGATGTTAAAAGTTCATTTGTGGAATTTCTTTCCTTCTTAATGCATTTGAGCCAATCAGTTGTTTTGTGACAAGATAGGGGTGGTATACAGAATATAACCCTATTTGGTAAAAGACCAAGTCCATATTATGGCAAGAACAGCTCAAATAAGCAGGTAGAAACAACAGTCCATCATTACATGAAGGTCAGTCAATCTAGAAAATTTCAAGTGCAGTCATAAAACCCATCAAGCACTATGATGAAAGTGGCTCTCATGAGGACTGCCACAGGAAAGGAAGACCCAGGGTTACCTCTGCTGCAGAGGATAAGTTCATTAGAGTTAACTGCACCTCAGATTGCAGCCCGAAATAAATGCTTCACAGAGTTCAAGAAACAGACACATCTCAACATCAACTGTTCAGAGGAGATTGCATTAATCAGGCCTTCATGGTTGAATTGCTGCACTACTAAAGGACAACAACTACAGAAATGATTTCACCGCAATCTTGAGACGGTGTGTGGAAAATCCTTTTTTGCACTTTTTGAGGTGGAGCAACCCATGAGACAGATAACATTTTAGTTGAGCTAGATTAGTAGAGGCAAGAGAAGGTATTGGGAAAAAATGGTGACAAAGTGATTTCTGTAAGAATTACAGGGTGGGGGACAGTTACCTCGGGGCCTTACCCCACCCTTAAAGGTACCGACCAGTACCGGGTACGTTTAAAAAAGAAAATTTCACGAGACAGGTCAGTTGAGAACATTCTTATTTTCAATAACGGCCTAGGAACAGATTTATACCTTGTCAGCTCGGGGATTTGCTCTTGCAACCTCTTGGTTACTAGTTTAATACTCTAACCACTAGGCTACCTGCCATACCGAACATTGTTTGACATAAGCGCATCTTTAGTATCCTATTACTATAGTAACTGTAGAACCTGTCATTGGTTCTACCTGGATCCAGAAGGTTCTGCATGAAAGGGTTATAAATGGAACTCAAAAGGGTTCCCCAATAGGGACATATGACAAAATCCTGCAACCAGAGGGTTCTTCATGATAGGGTTCTTTGCAGAACGCAATTTGGTTCCCCTACAGGGATAAAACAAAGAACCTCACCATGGTTCCTTGTGAGAGGGTTCGATGTCGCACCCAAAAGGGTTCCCCCATAGGGACAAATTACAGAATGTCCAACTCTATTGGTTCTTATCTTTAAATTCAGGTCACTGGCAATTCAGTTCACTGGCAACCAAGAGGTTTGGAGTTCAAATCCTAAAATTGACCCCCAATTAATCAGAATACAGCAGCATACTGTCACGTATAGCAATAATATCTTAATCCAGCTCCTAAAATTTACTGTATTTTCACGACAACCAGTAGCAGGGACATGTTTAACAGTGTAATGAAGAACCCTCTGGTTATAGCAGTGTAATGAAGAACCATACAGTATCATTGGCTATACAAAGAACCAATATAAAGAGGTTCTCCACAGCCCAAAAATGTGTTCCCCTGCAGGGACAAAATGAATTACCTTTTGTTCGGTACTTGCTAGTTTATCCTAATGATGGCAAGCATAGACCCACAACCAAGAATAACAAAGAACACATTGTAGCTTGTGTATTTGGTCCTCTCTGTGCATGTACCTTCTTGTTATATTTTGGCAAATGTAGTCAAACACACTTTTCAAGATTTCAGAAATATCTGGTCCAAGGAACCATCTCCTGCTGTTGTGAGCAAGACACTTAGGGCAACATTTTCATGTCACAAAAATACCTACAATGTTAACTAAAGTAATAATGCTATTAACGAACACACTGTTATAATTGAAATATACGGAACATGCAAGCAACTCAACTGACCAGTCTGGGCCGCGTTTCTCTCAGGAAACTCTTGAGGTCTCCTCCAGCCATCAATTCCAGTAGGATGAAGCGTGGCAGGGCCTGAAGACTCACCCCTATACACCGCACTATGTTCTGGTGGCTGAATTTACTGCAGAGGAAGAGACAGAGAAACGAGTGGGGGAAGGAATAGGGAGAAAAGGGGGAGGGAGGATAGGGAATGGAGCAAGGAGCGAGGGGGAGGAAAGGAGGAGGGAGGAGAGAAGAAACAATGGAGGAAGAAGGAGTAAATAGAAAGTGATGGATGAGGAGGAGGGGGAGACGGGGAAGGTGGGAGGAGAGGGTCAGAAATAAAAATGTATTACATGGTTGTGGAAGAATGGTCTGCCATGGTAGGAGCATGTTTGTAATACTTCTTCAACCAAAAGCTTGTACGTGTGTGTGAGACTGTGTGTGAGTTTGTGTGTACGTGTGTGTGTTACCTGATAATGAGAGCCTCCATGAGAAAGTCAAGCTCATCCTGCTCAGAGCACACCTCAGGGAGTGTCTATATTAGACGTACACAGAACATACAATGAGGTCATTCAGAAAGAACATAGACAATGTCTCACAGTACTAGGGAGCAGTCAACACAATGGGGCTAATTTATCAACATATGCTTAACAATAGAACTGCTAAAGCAGTCATTTGGACTGCTCATTAATTATTTATTTATACTACTCTGCTATTTTTAGTCATGCACCCCTAAATAAATCTACACTGAATGTACAAAACACGAATAACACCTCCTGCAATACTACTGTGTTATTTGAAATAGTTTTGTATTGTATTCTAATGTCACCTAAGACCTTCATAAACACAACCAAACGATAATTTTTGTGATAGCATATACAGTGCCTTGTAAAAGTATTCACCCCCCTTGGCAGTTTTTTCTGTTTTGTTGCATTACAACCTGTAATTTAAATATATTTTTTTACTTTGATTTCATGTAATGGACACAAAATAGTCCAAATTGGTGAAGTGAAAAAAAAAACAACTGTTTAAATATATATTTTTTTTTTTACGGAATAGTGCTGTGTGCGCATATGTATTCACCGCCTTTGCTAAGAAGACCCTAAATAAGATCTGGTGCAACCAATTAGCTTCAGAAGTCACATAATTTATGAAATAAAGTCCACTTGTGTGCAATCTCAGTGTCACATGATCTGTCACATGATCTCAGTATATATACACCTGTTCCGAAAAGGCGCCAGAGTCTGCAACACCACTAAGCAAGGAGCACCACCAAGCGGCACCATGAAGACCAAGGAGCTCCCCAAATACGTCAGGGACAAAGTTGTGGAGAAGTCCAGATGAGGGTTGTGTTATAAAAAATATCAGAAACTTTGAACATACCATGGAGCATCATTAAATCCATTATAAAAAAAATTGAAAGAATATGGCACCACAATAAGAATATGGCACCACAACAAACCTGCCCCGAGAGGGTGCCGCCCACAAAAACACAGACCAGGCAAGGAGGCCATTAATCAGAGAGGCAACAAAGAGACCAAAGATAACCCTGAAGGAGCTGCAAAGCTCCACAGTGGAGATTGGAGGATCTGTCCACGTAACCACTTTAAGCCGTACACTCCACATAGCTGGACATTACAGAAGAGTTGCCAGAAAAAAAAGCCGTTGCTTAGATAAAAAAAATAAGCAAACACGTTTGGTGTTCGTCAAAAGGCAAAAGGGAGACTCCCCAAACATATGGAAGAAGGTACTCTGGTCAGATTAGACTAAAATTTAGCTTTTTGGCCATCAGGGAAAACGCTATGTCTGGCACAAACCCAACACTTCTCATCACCCCGAGAAGCATGGTGGTGGCAGCATCATGCTGTGGGGAAGTTTTTCAATCGGCAGGGACTGGGAAACTGGTCAGAATTGAAGGAATGATGTATGGAGCTAAATAAAAAACTAAACCTGTTTCAGTCTTCCAGAGATTTGAGACTTGGACGGAGGTTCACTTTCCAGCAGGAAAATGACCCTAATTATAATGCTAAAGCAGCACTTGAGTGTTTAAGGGAAAACATTTAAATGTCTTGGAATGGCCTAGCCAATGCCCAGACCTCAATCCAATTGAGAATCTGTGGTATGACGTAAATATTGCTGTTCACCAGCAGAGCCCATCCTACTTGAAGGAGCTGGAGCAGTTTTGTCTTGAAGAATGGGCAAAAATCCCAGCGGCTAGATGTGCCAAGCTTATAGAGACATACCCCAAGAGACTTGCAGCTGTAATTGCTGCAAAAGGTGGCTCTACAAAGTATTGACTTTGGGGGGATGAATAGTTATGCATGCTCAATTTTTCAGTTTTGTTGTCTTATTTCTTGTTTGTTTCACAAGAAAAAATTTGTTGCAACTTTAAAGTGTTAAGCATGTTGTGTAATTCAAATAAAACAACAAATCCATAGGAAAAATAGGAAAAATGCCAAGGCGGGGTGAATACTTTTGCAAGGCACTGTATGCAAGTATTAATTACACTGTTAGAATTTTTCTGTCAGAATGACTGCCATTAGCTTGAAGGGGCCTCGAGGCCCAGCAGTCCTAGTTTTCTATTTATATATATATATATATATATATATATATATATATATATATATATATATATACATATATATATATATATATATGTTGTTTCGATGAAAAATGCAAAACCTGTGAGATTTCTCAAACTTTACTTCTTACCTGTTGTGAACCGTGTTTCAGGCTCCAGGTTTAAACTGCTACGCATGGTCTGCATTCCATAGTAACTCAAATAGGCTACATGTCCCCAATTATAGCACACCTTGTAATACGTTAGCCTAATATGGCCCACTATTGCTAGCGATCCTTAGGATCGACCACACAAACGTGACAGAGGAAAAAAAAGGTAAACTAACCTAGTAATTGAATAATGCAAAAAATGTAAGGAAACTAACACTAAAGTGACAGTTCTGAATGTATGGTGTATAAGTGACGGTGGCTACAGTGATATGCTGATATGCTTCAGTTTGCTGCCTTATGACTGGTTTCACATTTGTCTCCAGTGACCATAAGGTAAAATATATATAAACCAATTGTCATTTATATTTAAAATCCCCTTATCCAAACGACTTACTAATTTACCAAGCTGTTATCAAATAGCTCTTATCAGTTAGTAAATTACAGTGCACGGAGAATGGTGTTATTTATATAGGGAAGAAATACACTCGATTTTGTTCCACTTGGAGCTGTATTCATCGTTTCCTCGTGTGTGAAGGTGGTAAAATTATGAGGTAATTAAGTCAAGGTCAGAATTCGGCTCATCTGAAGGCCAAAATTTCATTTCTTTGATCTCCACCCCAAACTAATAGTGGATGAATAGCATGCTGTTCTCATGCTTTAAATTCAAAGAGACTTAAAGCATTTAGAGAAAAGTGCATACAAAGGGAATTCCATTCCATTCACGCAAGCTTAACTCGGGTTAAAATGCTCATATGTACAAAATACACACACATTCTTGCTGATACTCGTGATGTTTGAGGCCCTGTATATTCTGTGTAAATTGCTTGTTTGTTTGTTGTTTTGCTTGTTTGTTTGTGCCAGGGCTCACCTTAACTGCTACTTGCATGGGATTGGACTCTCCAGGTATCCCCACTGCCATCCCTTCATACACCTCACCGAAGGCACCATGTCCCAGTCCCCTACACACACACACACACACACACACACACACACACACACACACACACACACACACACACACACACACACACACACACACACACACACACACACACACACACAGCACTTAGTAATCTTTCTACAGTCGAGGTCATTGATTACTGAGTGGAAGGAAAGTGGGCCTATGGACAGTATTGCAGCAGGTGGCAAGCTTAGCTTTTCACCGTGATATACTATAACCTCAAACATCTAAAGTACTGATGCCTCCGAACAATAAATACCATGGTTTTCAGGGGTCACTGGGTCACCTGTAATGTTGGTGCTTTGTGAGAACATTGCATTGGGATTGTACAGGCAACTACCGTATGAAACTACCATCCATATAATATTAAAATAAGTTTGATCAGTTTTCAGATATTTGGAAGACATTTCCGACTTCAGCATGGAAGTCCATTTTACTGAATTGCTTTACTTTGCAAAGCAGAAGGAACAACTGACATTCCACTGAATGGCAGCAGAAGATATGCTTTCTGGTCCTGTGTGGCTCAGTCGTAAGAGCATGGTGTTAGCAAATCAAAGGTCTTAGGTTCAATTCCTGCAGGGCTCACCAGCTAAAAATGTATACACTCACTTTATTATGAGTCGTATAAACGTGACTTCTAACCTAACCCTGCTGAAAAAAACAACATAGACCAGCATAGGCTGGTGACCAGCCTTCATAGTGTTTTTGTTGGTGACCAGCCTTCGCAGTGTTTGGGACATTGGTTGCCAGCGAACCAGCATCAAGTCGATATAAAAAGGCTTTACTGTGCATGCGCTAAGTCGCGTGAGTCGTCATCTACAATAATTTAGCTGCTCTAAATTATTTTTACCAACAGGCGCCACTAGTGTACACTGTTGATAAAAGCCTTTGAGTAAACTATTTTCAACAGAATTGGCTGGAAAGCCTCAATGCTCCAGGAAGCTTTGTTTCCCCATCACTACTTAACAAAAACATTGTTGATTCCATTTGAACTCATCTCATATTTTTTTTATAGCGAATTAGTGATACTGAACATGAAATGCCCATGCTTTCAAAAGTCTGCGTTGCAAATTTACACTGAAAATTTGTGATAATAATTTTAACACCCACAGTGTTAAAGTAAACAATTTCTTAGTGTGTATACAGTATGTGACCCACTGGAATAGTGTTAAGATAATACTTTTTAAAGTGTTAATACCCTAACACCCCAAGAGTGTTGGGTCCCTAACTCCATGGGTGTGGGAAATTCTGACTTAAATTAAGACTTTATTAGAGCTGATACTGTTACACTACACTTTATTAGAGCTTATGCTGTTACATTGTTGGGTGTAGTTTAACCTCTTTGAACTCTAGGGGCAGTATTTAATTTTTGGATAAAAAAACGTTCCCGTTTTAAGCGCAATATTTTGTCACAAAAAGATGCTCGACTATGCATATAATTGATAGCTTTGGAAAGAAAACACTCAAATATATTGTCTGTGAGTGCCCCAGAACAGATGCTACAGGCAAAACCAAGATGAAACTTCAACCAGGAAATGAGCAGGATTTTTGAGGCTCTGTTTTCCATTGTCTCCTTATATGGCTGTGAATGCGCAAGGAATGGGCCTGCCCGATCTATCGTTTCCCCAAGGTGTCTGCAGCATTGTGACGTATTTGTAGGCATATCATCGGAAGATTGACCATAAGAGACTACATTTGCCAGGTGTCCGCCCAGTGTCCTCCGTCGAAATTGGTGCGTCATCTTCAACTGCACGTCTTTTTCCAAGCGATTCACCAGAGAAAGGAGACTACCACGAACAATATATCAATGAAGAGATATGTGAAAAACACATTGAGGATTGATTCTAAACAGCGTTTGCCGTGTTTCAGTCGATATTATGGAGTTAATTTGGAAAACAGTTCGCCGTTTTGATGACTGAATTTTCGTTTTTTTTTGGTACCCAAACGTGATATACAAAACGGAGCGATTTCTCCTACACAAAGAATCTTTCAGGAAAAACTGAACATTTGCTATGTAACTGAGAGTCTCCTCATTGAAAACATCCGAAGTTCTTCAAAGGTAAATTATTTTATTTGAATCCTTTTCTGGTTTTTGTGCAAATGTTGCCCGCTAAATGCTATGCTAAATGCTACGCTAGCTATCACAAATGCTTGTTTTGCTATGGTTCAAAAGCATATTTTGAAAATCTGAGATGACAGTGTTGTTAAGAAAAGGCTAAGCTTGAGAGCTAGCACATTAATTTCATTTCATTTGCGATTTTCATAAATAGTTAACGTTACGTTATGCTAATGAGCTTGAGGCTATAACTGGATACAGGTTTTTTCATAGCCAAACGTGAACAAAACGTAGCGATTTGTCCTACACAAATAATATTTTTTTTGAAAAACTGAACATTTGCTATCTAACTGAGAGTCTCCTCATTGAAAACATCTGAAGTTCTTCAAAGGTAAATGATTTTATTTGAATGATTTTCTTGTTTTTGTGAAAATGTTGCTGGCTGAATTCTAGGCTTATAGCTATGCTAGCTATCAATACTCTTACACAAATGCTTGTTTAGCTATGGTTGAAAAGCATATTTTGAAAATCTGAGATGACAGTGTTGTTAACAAAAGTCTAAGCTTGAGAGAAAATATATTTATTTCATTTCATTTGCGATTTTCATGAATAGTTAACGTTGCGTTATGCTAATGAGCTTGAGGCTATAAATAGAATCCTGGATCCGGGATTGCCCGACGCAAGAAGTTAAAACAACAACAACGTATTCTAGTTATTTTTGTTGTGGTCCTCTGTCGCTCAATTTTTACAGGCTAGTTTACCTGGTTAGGGAGATGTTGCGTCGGGGCACCTCCTTCAGGTCGTTGACAGAGGCGGTCTTCCCAGCGAAGCAGTAGTTGGGGTTGTAGTCGGTCATGATGGTGGAGGCCCTCAGCTTGCTCAGTTTACAGTCTGGGCTCTGGAGCTCCAGCTGAATGGACTGTAGCTCTATGTGCTTCCGTCTGTACACTGCATAGACAAGAATATTAATATATTATGAGGAAACATGGACAGATATGTGAAGGGATGTAAAATGTCAGCATCCTGGATTATTTTTCACATAAATTGATAGCAGTCATTCCCCTCCATGTGCAATGCCCTTGTATGTTGTATTATCGTGTATTGATTTAGTGTATTCTGTATGGTAGTGGTTCTCAACCAGGGGTTCTAGGACCACAAGAGGTACTTGGCCTATCCACAGGGGATGCTTGGGAATACTTATGATATCATAGGCCTACAGGTAAAATGCACATGATGGGGTACTTCAGGGGTACTATGGGCTGAGCGAAATTCAGTCGGTGCTACAGTAACTGAAAAAGGATAGGAATCACTGCTGTATGGTGACCTAAAAAATATATTTCCATGCCAATGAAAAATCAAGTTATTGTATCGTGAAAGTTTTATGTCTCTAGAATCAACTGAAGTTATTCAAAACCACTTGTGCATTTCATTTAATATGTGGTGATACTGTAGTCTGAAAATAAAGCACTATTTGAAAAAAAAACAATTAAAAGTTGATACTTTGCCAACAATATGACAAAGTGAGCAGGAAGACATACATTCTTATTTGCCTACTCTTTAAATGGAGTATATTTTATTAAGGCTTCATAAATAATAAAGCCTCCAGAAGACATTTAGAAGGCTTGTTTTTCCCCTATTCAAACTACACACATTACCCCATCATGACAGGTTTTTTAGAAAATGATTACAAATACAAAACTGAATTATGATATTTGCACAAGTATTCTGACCCTTTACTAAGTACTTTGTTGAAGCATCTTTGGCAGCGATTACAGCCTCAAGTCTTCTTGGGTATGACGTTACAAGCTTGACACACCTGTATTTGGGGAGTTTCTCCCATTCTTCTCTGCTGATCCTCTCAAGCTCTTTCAGGTTGGATGGGGAACGTCGCTGCACAGCTATTTTCAAGTCTCTCCAGAGATGTTTGATCAAGTCTAAGTCCGGGTTCTGGCTGGGCCACTCAAGGACATTCAGATACTTTTTACAAAGCTACCCCTGTGTTGTCTTGGCTGTGTGCTTAGGGTCATTGTCCTGTTGGAAGGTGAACCTTAGCCTCAGTCTGAGGTCCTGAGGTTTTCATCAAGGTTCTCTGTATACTTTGCTCCGTTCGTCTTTCCCATTGATCCTAACTAGTCTCCCAGTCCCTGCCGTACATACCCACAAAATACATACCAATACATACCCACAATATGATGTTGCCAGCACCATGCTTCACTGTAGGAATGGTGCCACATTTCCTCCAGACATGACGCTTGGTATTCAGGCCAAAGAGTTCAATTTTGGTTTCATCAGACCAGAGAATCTTGTTTCCCATGGTATGGGAGTCCTTTAGGTGCCTTTTGGCACCAAGCAGGCTGTCATGTGTCTTTTACTGAGGAGGGGCTTCCGTCTAGCCACTCTACCACACTAGAAGCTTATTACCTAAAATGGATCAATTTAAAGTGTAGGTTCACAGCTCCAATCCAGATGTCTTGGTCTTTACTGAGACGTGATTAAAGAACAACCAGGCATCCTCTACTGACGCGATGAGGTCAATTTCCTTCCAGGATACCCGGGCCTGCTCTCTGAAGTATTTTAGGGAGCGTTTGACAGTGATGAGAAAATCAAATTTTATTTGTCACATACACATGGTTAGCAGATGTTAATGCGAGTGTAGCGAAATGCTTGTGCTTCTAGTTCCGACAATGCAGTAATAACCAACAAGTAATCTAACTAACAATTCCTAAACTACTGTCTTGGGTGGGTCTGCGTTCAAATTGACGTTTGAACGCAGACCCATTACGGATGCAAGCAATGGGGCAGTGATCGCTGAGATCCTGTTTGAAGACAGCAGAGGTGTATTTGGAGGGCAAGTTGGTCAGTATGATATCTATGAGGGTACCCATGTTTACAGATTTATGGTTATACCTGGTAGGTTCCTTGATAATTTATGTGAGATTGAGGACATCTAGTTTAGATTGTAGAACGTCCTGGGTGTTAAGCATATCCCTGTTTAGGTCACCTAACAGTACAAACTCTGAAGATAGATGGGGGGCAATCAATTCACATATGGTGTCCAGGTCACAGCTGGAGGCTGAGGGGGGTCTATAACAAGCGGCAACAGGGAGAGACTTATTTAAGGAAAGGTGGATTTTATAAAGTAGAAGCTCAAAACTGTTTGTGCACAGACCTGGATAGTAAGACAGAACTCTGGAGGCTCTCTCTGCAGTAGATTGCAACTCCGCCCCCTTTGGCAGTTCTATTTTCACGGAAAGTGTTGTAGTTGGGGATGGAGATTTCAGAATTTTTGGTGGCCTTCCTCAGCAAGGATTCAGACAAGACTAGGACATCAGGATTGGTAGAGTAATTACAGTATTTAACATTAGATCGTCTCTAAGATTTACAGGAATGTGGTTGTGAATATAGATCGCAACACCGCCCCCGGTGGCATTTCAGTCTTTTAGGTAACCATGTATTGCTACCACTGTATCATCAAAGGTATTTTCTAAGTGAGTTTCAGATATAGTCAGAATATGAATGTCATCTGTTACAGGCTGCATATGTTAATATGAGCTATTTGTAGCACTTTTCTTGGTTGCTTGATTGTTTTCAATGCTTTACTGGGAAGCTTATCAGAAGTAGACTTGCTCATATTATTTATATTGGAGCAGATAGTGCAGGGTGAGCTGCACAAAGTGGTCTTCCTACTAGGGCACACCACCTCAGTTCTAACAGTGTAACTCTGGTTCATAGGCTCATTATTACTGCATACAAAAGCTGCCTTACTTGATTAACAAAGGTATTCGGTGCAATTAGTGGCACATAAATTAAATTACTTACAGTGTTTGCCAATGCCCCTAGGATCATGTACATTAGATGCAGCATTATGAAGACTCATTGTCACAATAATAGGGATTTACTGAGCTGGCCTTGGATAATTGAAAAGTCATTGTTTCAACACAAACTTGAAATGCGTGGAGCCAAGATGATTTGGATGGACTCCGTCATTCCTGTAGACTATCTTCTGTTTCCAGAAGATGTCAAAGTTATCTATAAAAGTGAATCCAGCAGAGCTACAGTAATATTTTTCCAGCAGTAATCTTCACACCCGCGTTCCAACGATGGTCCTGGACCTGAAATGATTGGCAGTTTTTTAGTCTTTTAATGCTAAAATCAGTTCTTTAAAAAATACATTTTCAAATGTTCCCAGCTAGCCCTCCTGATGTTGTTTAACCCCACATGGACTACGACAATGTAATTACCCGGCATCTGTCGCAGAACAGTCGGAAGTAGCCTTGTGATTTCCTGTATTCTTGCTCCTGGGTAGTACAGTGTGTTTGCATTTGGGACGAGATGTTTCTCACCATACACCATAAAGCTGCCTGTAATGACAGCTGGTGATGTTGAATGGGCCGGTCTCTTAGTCGGTCTCATGGTCTGATGAGGGTGGGAGCTTTGAGCATCTGAACCCGAGGTAGAAGCCTCCGGAGAGGGAGACAGAACATAGGACGAAGACGCAGGTACCCCTGGATCTGATTTTGAATGGGAAGCCCCCAAGGACGAAGGTGCTGGAACCTCTGGATCCAGGGTGGCAAAGGAGATATCTTTGCGAGAGGATGCTTTCTTCGTCTTTCACGGCGAGTGACGTATGTCCATGGCTGGTTGGTTGGGTCGAGAATGGCTCTGTTCTCCATGGAAGGGGGAGACCCCTTCGGGGATGGAACCCTGCTGAGCACCGGCCAGTAAGCTGTGGAGAGTGAAACTTCCACCAGACCAGAGCGGCGTCCACCAGCCCAACAGAGCCGCAGCATCCTAAACAAAGTACACTGCTCAAAAAATAAAGGGAACACTTAACCTCTTACACTTATGGTGGCGCTATTTCATTTTTGGAAGAAAAACGTTCCCGTTTTAAACAAGATATTTTGTCACAAAAAGATGCTCGACTATGCATATAATTGCTACTGTTCGAAAGAAAACACTCTGACGTGTCCAGAAATACAAATATCTTCTCTGTGCGTGCCCTTTAACGTGAGCTTCAGGCAAAACCAAGATGACTTGGCATCCAGGAAATGACAAGGATTTTTGAGGCTCTGTCTTTCATGATCTCCTTATATGGCTGTGAACGCAAGAGGAATGAGTCTGCCCTTTCTGTCGTTTCCCCAAGGTGTCTGCAGCATTGTGACGTATTTGTAGGCAGATCGTTGGAAGATTGACCATAAGAGACCACATTTACCACGTGTCCGCCCGGTGTCCTGCGCCGAAATTGGTGCGCAAAAGTCACCTGCCAGTATTTTTCCATGGGGCACAGAGAGAGAAGCAAGCTTCCACGAACTGCATGTCAATGAAGAGATATGTGAAAAAACACCTTGAGGATTGATTCCAAACAACGTTTGCCATGTTTCGGTCGATATTATGTAGTTAATCCGGAAAAAGTTTCACGTTGTAGGTGACTGCATTTTCGGTTCGTTTCGGTAGCCAGGCGCAATGTAGAAAACGGAACGATTTCTCCTACACACAGACGCTTTCAGGAAACACTGCGCATTTGGTATGTGGCTGGGAGTCTCCTCATTGAAAACATCAGAAGCTCTTCAAAGGTAAATGATTTTATTTATTTGGTTATCTGGCTTTTGTGAAAATGTTGCGTGCTACATGCTACACAAAATGCTATGCTAGCTTTGCATACTCTTACACAAATTAGTCAATTTCTATGGTTCAAAAGCATATTTTGAAAATCTGAGATGACAGTGTTGTTAAGAAAAGGCTAAGCTTGAGAGCAAACGCATTATTTTAATTTTATTTGCGATTTTCAGAAATCGTTAACGTTGCGTTATGCTAATGAGCCTGAGGCTTAGTCACAATCCCGGATCCGGGATGGGGAGTTTCAAGAGGTTACACAATGTAACTCCAGGTCAATCACACTTCTGTGAAATCAAACTGTCCACTTAGGAAGCAACACTGATTGACAATACATTTTACATGCTGTTGTGCAAATGGAATAGACAACAGGTGGAAATTATAGGCAATTAGCAAGACACCCCCAATAAAGGAGTGGTTCGGCAGGTGGTGACCACAGACCACTTCTCAGTTCCTATGCTTCCTGGCTGATATTTTGGTCACTTTTGAATGCTGGCAGTGCTTTCACTTTACAACCCACACAAGTGGCTCAGGTAGTGCAGCTCATCCAGGATGGCGCATCAATGCGAGCTGTGGCAAGAAGGTTTGCTGTGTCTGTCGCGTAGTGTCCAGAGCATGGAGGCGCTACACGGAGACAGGCCAGTACATCAGGAGACGTGGAGGAGGCCGTAGGAGGGCAACAACCCAGCAGCAGGACCACTACCTCCGCCTTTGTGCAAGGAGGAGCAGGAGGAGCACTGCCAGAGCCCTGCAAAATGACCTCCAGCAGGCCACAAATGTGCATGTGTCTGCTCAAACGGTCAGAAACAGACTCCATGAGGGTGGTATGAGGGCCCAACGTCCACAGGTGGGGGTTGTGCTTACAGCTCAACAGCGTGCAGGACGTTTGGCATTTGCCAGAGAACACCAAGATTTGCAAATTCGCCACTGGCGCCCTGTGCTCTTCACAGATGAAAGTAGGTTCACACTGAGCACATGTGACAGACATAACATAGTCTGGAGACGCCGTGAAGAACGTTCTGCTGCCTGCAACATCCTCCAGCATGACCGGTTTGGCGGTGGGTCAGTCATGGTGTGGGGTGGCATTTCTTTGGGGGGGCCGCACAGCCCTCAATGTGCTCGCCAGAGGTAGCCTGACTGCCAATTAGGTACCGAGATGAGATCCTCAGACCCCTTGTGAGACCATATGCTGGTGCGGTTGGCCCTGGGTTCCTCCTAATGCAAGACAATGCTAGACCTCATGTGGCTGGAGTGTGTCAGCAGTTCCTGCAAGAGGAAGGCATTGATGCTATGGACTGGCCCGCCCGTTCCCCAGACCTGAATCCAATTGAGCACATCTGGGACATCATGTCTCGCTCCATCCACCAACGCCACGTTGCACCACAGACTGTCCAGGAGTTGGTGGATGCTTTAGTCCAGGTCTGGGAGGAGATCCCTCAGGAGACCATCCGCCACCTCATCAGGAGCATGCCCAGGCTTTGTAGGGAGGTCATACAGGCACGTGGAGGCCACACACACTACTGAGCCTCATTTTGACTTGTTTTAAGGACATTACATCAAAGACCTCCATGGGTTGATACATTTGATTTCCATTGATACTTTTTGTGTGATTTTGTTGTCAGCACATTCAACTATGTAAAGAAAAAAGTATATCATAAGAATATTTCATTCATTCAGATCTAGGATGTGTTAGCTTTTAAACTCGAGGTCTCTAGTTCAGGTTTTGGCATTCAACAGCGTTCAACAACAACAAACATACGTCGCACTCTGATGACGTGTTAGGTCTGCGAAGGATCAACCATTAATCCATCAAAGTACCTTGTCTGTGCGCATCAATCTTCCTGAGTGTGTGTGTATGCACATACGCGTGCTTGTGCACACATAACGTGTTCACATGTAATGGTGTGTGTTGTGTTCTCACAGTATGTATAGATACCTACATGTTTTTAATATGCCTTACACCAACTTTTGTGTGTTTGTGTGCCTGTGTGATTCCGCGTAAGCTTGCGTGTGTGTGTGTGCACACAACTGTATCCGTCGCATTTCACCACTCACTGATCATGACTCCAGACACAGCTAGCAGCAGGGCAGCGATGAGGGCTGAGGTCCCCACAGACAGACCCAGGGCCAGATGGGACAGGGAGGGCTGGGGTGGCAGCGGAGACACCTCTGCCAGGGGAGAGAAGAGTTCAGATCTGGGTCAAGTACATCTTATTAGAAGATGTCGTGAATTTACTTTCAATCATCTGATGACTGTTATTTATCAAAATAACTAACTATCTTGAATTATTACCCGATTAAATTAATCATGTAACAATTAACTCATTAGGAATTTGGGGCACCACGAGAGTTGTTGGTTAAAGAGTTACCATCTCCCGAATTAAACTCTATCACATCTATAAAACAGTCAACAAATTAATCACAACCTCATATCATATCGTCATTCTGAACAGTCGTAACCTCCTGTATCTGCAAAAATCCCAGCCTTACTAATTCAGTACTACACAAATTGGTTTAATTATTTATTTACTAGCTAACTAAATGATAACAGAGGATAAACATACACACTTAATACATTAGGATAAGGTCCCTAGCGGACTGACAACATATGGCGACATGTTACAAAGGAGATGTAGATAGAGAGAGAAAGAGACACTTATCGTTGATACATTTTAGGAACTACTCTCACAGTAATCATATACTTTGCACACGAACCACCGTCCGTTTGGAGTAAGAAATCATGAATATTTTTACGTTTAAATGCCTTTGTTCACTGTGGATCTCTGTCGGTACCAGCCCTCCTAAGGAAGGGTGTTGAGATTTCAGTGGAAAGCATGTAAGGCTCTGATTGTCCAAAAGGGGTCCCCCCTACCCTCTGTCTTCTACTGTTGTTCACTCTGGAAGATGCTCCTTGGATGATAGGCTAGCCAGCCGTTTCGACGGTTCCCATTAGTGATGAGAGTAGTTGAATACGGTGATTTGAGAAGGGTAGTAGAATAGAATGGTTTGAAGAGTAGTAGAATGGTCCCACTTAAATTCGCTTTTCTAGATACGTTCCTTAGGACAGCTAATCAGCTGCACCAGTGATTTTCCAGGAGGGGAGTTTCTCTTCTCTACCTTGTGTTGATATTCAGAGATCAAACCACTTTGGACGTGAGCTGCAGCTAAAACGTCTCTCTGGTCTCCATGTTAATATCTTTACCAATCCTTTTATACACTCTGGTCAACAGGGTTCTGTCAGGCTGACACGCTCTCTGACTTCGCTCGGGGCGTGGCTACTTACTGTGCATTGTTTATAGGAGACAAACTATCTCTTATGGCTCCTAAAATCATATTCCTATCTTCGGAAAAATACTTTCATAAATTTGTCATATTTAAAATACAACATAGACGATGGAGACTTCATATACCTAGTGTATATAGTTTTCAAGTTACAGTAGGTGAGGTGTCAATCCCACACCAGCTCCCTCCTCCCCTCTTCTGTGGGTAAGAGAGGGTCTGGTTATTGTGATCCATTGCCAAGCTGATCTGACCCATTCAAGATCCTTACAGGACAGTCATGACAAAGAGCATCACAAAATTAAGTGAATATTAGTGATGGGCACAAGTTCTAATTGCTAATCCTATGGATGGATACAAATATGGAAAATCTATTCTAATATCAATCTAACGATAATACTAGATATCGACTATATAAAAAAATAACTTTTCTGTTGACTTCCACAGCTCTGATAAGTCCATACATCTGCTTGCTGACTGCCCATTGCGCCTGGTATGAATGATCTGAGAGCTATATCATATAAAATGTTCGATATTAGTGCCAACCACTACAGAATATATTGTTGTCACAGTCATCTTTTGGTGATGGATAATTTTTTGTGTTGGCTCAGAATCTTTGTTTACCCAGACAAGAACCATAATAAACTTCTATTAGCGCCTGCATACGGCATATTATTTCAATACTTTACATGTACTACACAATGGTCACCAATGGTATAGTCCACAAAATGCAAACTCCAAGGTCAGTCAAGCACACATTAAAATACTTTCAAGTACTAACCTTTAAAGTTTTTAAAAGAACATGACTTATGTTTTTGACCCAAGTCTGGAAAAGTAATATGGAACAATGATTTCACCTCTGCAAGCTATCCTAAGTATTGATCAAAAAATTATAACAATTAGTGAATTATTACTACATCAATAAAAAGCATTTCCTATGAGTAAGATTCAATAAAGTATAGAACCCCTGCTAATAGATTACTTTTAAGTGGATGATTTAAGGAAGATTAATTATGTTTTAATTTATATGTAGAATTCTATTATAGTCATCAAATTGAGCAAGGCACATCTCTGATTGTTATATTACAAAGGTAGTGTGTGTGTGTGTGTCTCTGACCTGTTGATGCATTGACACAAGAGACACCGTCGGGGGCAAGTTCGAGGTCCTCGTCACAGTAACACATTGTCCCCTCCTCGTTCTCATGACACTCGCCCGTCTCACAGTGGCTACAGTTCTGCACGGGGCAGATGATCACTTCTCCATCACTTTCCATCCCTATACAGGCACAGACACAGGAAATGGTCAACGGATATGCTCTGTGCAGATGTCTTACCGTATATGCTGCCCCTTTGCTTTATTCCTCAACCCACAATATGCAATGTTACAGATGCAATAGCCTCCATATACTAGAATAGAAAATAATAGAATATAATAGGCTGGGAGCAGCACAGTGTCAACTGCAGAGCAGCGCTTTGCTCAAGGGCACAACAGTAGTGAAAGGTACCTAGGAGAAGACACCAGCAGACCTCCGATTGCCAGTTCAATTCCCACCTTCATCACCCTGCCTGACGCCTGCCTGAAGCTTGAACCAACAACCTTACTACTGGTCCGCCTCACTAACCTCTACCTTGCCAGTCGCCACACTGTAGTTCATAGACTGTGTACTGTAATTGTCTCTCATTTCATCATCCGTTACCTTTCAGAGCATCCAGGAAGATCTCTCCCTCTGGGTTGGTGAAAGAGGAACCGTCACCCCCGTCCTGCTTTGGGTCATTTGCTTCAGAGGTGCTGCCACCTAGAGAAAGTGAAGGGGATGGTCGTGGTAATAAAATGATGCAATCAGTCAGCGAACTTACTACAGAGTACCTCCATAGTATAACTCATTCCACAAAGGGCCGATTGTCTGCAGGTTTTTGCTCCTCCTTTAAACTTGAATGATGAATTAAGGTCACTAATTAGTAAAGAACTCCCCTCACCTGGTTGTCTAGGTCTTCATTGAAAGGAAAAATCAAAAACCCACAGACACTAGGCCCTCCATGGAACTAGATTGACACCCCTGGTATGTACAGTAGGTTTAATTTCATCTAAAGTGCAACCTGATGATATTATCTAATGATAAATAATGATAATAAAGTTTTATGGACCAACAATGACAAAGTGACAGATAGGGTGATTGAAAATCTACATGACATCTACAATTCGGAAAGTATTCAGACCCCTTCACTTTTCCAAATTTTGTTACATTACAGCCTTATTCTAAAATTGATTAAATCATTTTTTCCCCTCATCAGTCTACACACAATACCCCATAATGACAAAGCGAAAGCAGGTTCTTAGATATTTTTGCAAAGTTATTACAAATAAAAAAACATAAATACATTATTTGCATAAGTATTCAAACCCTTTTCAATGAGACTCGAAATTGAGCTCAGGTGCATCCAGTTTCCATTGAACATCCTTTAGATGTTCCTACAACTTGATTGGAGTCCACCTGTGGTAAATTCAATTGAAAGGCACACACCTGTCTATATAAAGGTCCCACGAATGCATGCCAGAGTAGAAACCAAGCCATAAGGTCGAAGGCACAGATCTGGGGAAGGGTACCAAAATATTTCTGCAGCATTGAAGGTCCCCAAGACCTCAGGGAGGTTACCAAGAACCCGATAGTCATTCTGACAGAGCTCCAGAGTTCCTCTGTGGAGATGGGAGAACTTTCCAGAAGGACAACCATCTCTGCAGCACTCCACCAATCAGACCTTAATTGTAAAGTGGCCAGACAGATGTCACTCCTCAGTAAAAGGCACATGACAGCCCGCTTGGAGTTTGCCAAAAGACACCTAAAGGACTCTCAGTCCATGAGAAACAAGATTCTCTGATCTGATAAGGCCAAGATTGAACTCTTTGGCCTGAATGACAAGCGTCACGTCTGAAAGAAACCTGGCACCATCCCTACAGTGAAGCATGGAGGTGGCAGAATCATGCTGTTTTTGACTGGCAGGAACTGGGCGACTAGTCAGGATCGAGGGAAAGGTGAATGGAGTAAAGTACAGAGAGATCTTTGATGAAAACCTGCTCCAGAGCACTCAGGACCTCAGACTGGGGCTAAGGTTCACCTTCCAACAGGACAATGACCCTAAGCACACAGCCAAGACAACGCAGGAGTGGTTTTGGGACAAGTTTTCTGAATGTCCTTGAGTGGCCCAGCCAGAGCCCGAACATTTCTGAAGAGACCTGAAAATAGCTGTGCCGCGACACTCCCCATCCAACCAAATAGAGCTTGATAGGATCAGCAAAGAATAATGGGAGAAACTGGGGTATCGTGTGTTGATTTATGAGGGGGAAAAAATATTTTATACATTTTAGAATAAGGCTGCAATGTAACAAAATGTGGAAAAAGTCAAGGGGTCTGAATACTTTCCCGAATGCACTGCTTTATATTATTTTATTTATTTATTTAACCTTTATTTAACTAGGCAAGTCAGAACAAAGAACAAATTCTTATTTACCCTCCCCTAACCCGGATGACGCTGGGCCAATTGTGCGCCGGGATCGAACCGGGATGTATATTCATATTACTATATACTGTATATTTACTGTATATATTTTTTACCTACCTCTATACCCCCCTCCTCCACCACCGGATGTACAGGGGCCTCCCCCTCCCCCGAAGCCCCCTCGGGTCTTCCAGCCCAACTTCTGGCACGGTTGCCCCCCCTGGCCTCCAAGTATTAGGGGTCTCCCACCCAGAGACCCAGGGTTACTGTCATTCCAACCTCCGCCTCCACCTACACACACAAAGATACAAAGGACAAACACTAAGACACTGGATTAAATCATGTGCTTACATTTACTGACACCTTCTGGATAGCCAATCAATCAATGAACAATTGATCAATTGATTGATTGATTTCTGGACAGTCACAGTCCTTAAATGTTGCAAGCAAATCCTCACATGGGCACCATAATGTGGAGGATCATCCTCATATGGGGCACCAACATGTAGATAAAGGCCGTTCTTATGGGATGGCAGATGGTAATATTATGATTAATTTGATTGAAACTCCCTAGCATCCACCCATTCACACTCAGGTCAATGTCTGAAATAGAATCAGGAATGCTTCCAGCGCTGAGCCAGAAAGACAGTAACCACCTCTGTATCTGATAGAGACTTGGCAGTAGTTTGTAGTAGGGGCCTCCACCTCTCCTCTCAAAACCAAGCTCCAGCTCTAGTTAGCACGAAGACACCCACAATTAATCCTACACAAACTCGCCCAGCTAGCGTCTTGTCCTATTTTCTCCTCTTCTTTCCCACCAGTCAAATGAGACAAACAAGTACATCCAAAACATAAAAAAAAATTCAAATCCTACGCCAGCAACAAACAGTAAACAGACCAGACAGAGCAAATGTATTATTTGCGCTCACCGGGCAACACTCACAGTAAGCCAAAGGCCAGAGATGTGTAAAAAATTACAGTAATGTAGGGGTCCTATGAAACTCACCTTTTCTTTTGCCATAAACAGACCACAAACCTGGAGTACACCCAAAACAGGAGTGTATGGTTTCCAATGCAACGTTCTACAGTCAATTTCTCACATATAAAATGTATAAAAAACTTAACAAATAAACCAACTTTATACAATACTGTTAACAAAAATTGCCTATCCCCGCTAAAGCATACTCTAGCTCTAAGTACAAACAAGCCACACAGAAAAGGTATTTGAAACACATAATGGAGCACAAGACACTGAAAACACTTGGTTGGGAGATGAAAGTGGTAAATAATTCTATTGAGTTGTTAATATAACTCAGTTGGGGAGCAAGCCTTTAAAAAGCTGTAGTTGTATTGAACTCAAACTGCACCAAGGGAGCGGGAGACAGGGGGCCAGAATGGATTGGGGGCACACACTGAGGCAGATGCCCCCACAAACACACAGAACGAGCAAACAGACACCCACAAACACAGGCGCACACAGGCTGACACACACACAAACACAGGCACACACAGGCAGGCACACACACACACAGGCGCACACAGGCAGGCACACTTACACACACACACACACACACACACACACACACACACACACACACACACACACACACACACACACACACACACACACACACACACACACACACACACACACACACACACACACACACACACACAGTCAAGCAGTCCTTCACAACACAAAACACACAGTGTTGTTGGAAGTTTTACCTGCCGCTCCAGACTTCCCGTTACGCCCTGGTACATTGGGGTCATCCATTAACTCATTCTGGCTGTCTGATTGGCTGCTGTACCCACGTCCCCCACCTCCACCTGCGATGATCAGGGGGATGTGGACACCCCTCCCCACCTGTTATCATGGCAAATTAGTCAGTGTGACACCAATCTCTAACATATATTATACATTTAATGTGGGTGTGCCCAGACCCGCTTCAACCCAGCTTAAATATAAAAAGCCACAGGTGCTCAATCGAGGAAAGAAACAACAACATGTACTCTAAATATCTAATATATCCCTTTTCATTTCCTTTCCTAACTTCCTTATCTTACTAGGGCTGTGTCGGTCATGAAATTTTGTCAGACGGTAACTGTTATACAAATGCCTGCAGGTCTTAGGGTAATTAACCGTTACTTAACATCAACACATTTAGCATCTCCAGGCCTCCACGCATGATGCGTGCATTTAGAACATCTGAATTTTTTAAAAGTCTAATAAATCCATTTAATATAGCCTACACCATCACAATAAATCCATTATTTATTTTAGGCCGGTCTAAAGAAACATTATGATAAGAGGAAAATGTATGTAAGAAGAACAGAATAGCATATTCTGAGTCGGCCTATTTTGTTATCTGGCTATGTGCAATGTCAATGGCAGCCTAGGCTGGAGACTAGTTCATTCAGCAGACAAGATATGCTTTGTGCCATTATTATTATTTTATTTTTTACATCATATGACTTCATAGTGAGAAACATATAATTGAACTTAGCTGAATGAAATTGGAAGGATATTCTTCCCATTCCTGATTGAGTGCGCATATGTTTTCCTCTATGACTTCCACAAGTGTCAGGAGACTCATCTGAAGTCAGTACATCCGATTTGCCAACTCCTGTCTGTAGTTTTCGAACCGTTTGGGATACACACTAATATGACCCCTCTGTGCAAAAGTGATACTCTCATAAACACTTACACATCGGTTGTTTTGCTCTAGGACACACTCACAAGACTCATCTGAATGCCCCCAGTACCAGTTAGAAAATTAATGGAAGTATAAATTGATACTTTTTTAGGGTAAAAATAAGGTGTTAAATGCATGTAAAAATAACATTAAATAAATACATGTGTCCTAATCTTTCTAAAATCTCTCAGATATAGTGGTTCCTCAATTAAAAGTTTTGAGCTTATGCCATGACGGTGTCAGATTGTGGTAAATTGTGTAATTCTCTCATTGCACCACACTATCACAAGGGGGAATTAGAATGCTATCTATCGGTAGTCTAAACTGTGGCACAATTGACTATCTTTTCGTAAATTAATGGAGGTGTGAATGTTTCAGTCCGAGAGTCTCTCTTCTCTGGCACTAGATTCCTGCATCAGGCCCCCCAAAAAGTTGCTGCGGGTGCTGCTGGTGGTCGTGGAGTTGAGAGAGAACTTGGGTAAATACAATTACACTTGACATGTGGACTGATTATTTTCGAAAAATAGGCACGGTGGGCTTTTGGTTTCTCTCCCTCTAAAAACAGAAATAAATCATTCTAAATAACAAACTTTATTCACCACAGTGTGAAAGAGTGATAGCCTCTCTATATAAAGTGAGTTTCTGAAAGTCCTTCTTTGCTGATATGAAGAAGTAACTGAATGAAAGAGAGTGCAGCGAGAATAAGGGGGTGGTGTTGCCCATATTTTCAAGACCTGAGCAACTTAATTTATTTAAGAGATGTACTAGTTTATTTAGGCAATCTAATATATTTGTTTAGTCTTGGCCTATTTAGTAGGCTATTTGTCAGCATAAAGCTATATTTGTCAGCATATGGCTGAGTGACTCACTCATCTGTGGCTTTGGATCAAAATAAATAAGTACCAATATTGTTCCTGATAGTCTTTAATAAAGAAATGTTTTGACCAAGTTAATCTGCTCATGATGTGTGTGTTGTTAACAAACAATATGTTAACAAAATAAATCAAATGAATCCTATTCATAATGAATAATCAAATGCGTTTTGCAAGCCTTTCATTTTCCCTATTTATATTTTTGTAAGATTTGATTTAATCTTTTTAGACAATACAAAACATACACATACAAACTACAACTACATCACACCTGCCCAGATCCACCTGCTCACACCGCCATCTCCAGCGCCCGCATCACATGCACTTTCAACATTTGGATAATAAAGCATTTCAAGGCGGACATTGGTTGATTTTCAGTTTTTAAGTATATGTTTTTCAAGATGATTGATGAGAAAAGTATCGTCCAACGCATAGGGTATGGTATCTCTGCACCCTTATATGCCATGTCTTGAAATATGCAGACAGATGGATAAAAAGTTTCCATTGTGATACTTCTCACAGCCACATTTCTAACTGCACCCATAACTTTTGGACTTAAAAACATTCCCAGAAGGCATGGATTATAATAATCTAATGCAAAATTAACCTGGTAATTGAATTGAATTTACTGTAGGCCGAATACCTATGGGTTTAACCTTCTGAATAAATGATTATATTGAAGATAGAAGCCACCTCTTAATGAATTACAAGAGCCGATCCGTTACCCAACAAAATAATATACCTTTTTTTGTCTAATTGTTTTTATGATGACAGTCAGTAGGCTATTATTCCTCTTTTCCTGCATTAATGAATTTTTCTGCAAGCCCAATAAATGTTTTCTGTTAATACATACAGACAGAAATGTTATACGGAGACTTGATTACACACAGGTGGATTGTATTTATCATCATTAGTCATTTAGGTCAACATTGGATCATTCAGAGATCCTCACTGAACTTCTGGAGAGAGTTTGCTGCACTGAAAGTAAAGGGGCTGAATAATTTTGCACTCCCAATTTTTCAGTTTTTGATTTGTTAAAAAAGTTTGAAATATCCAATAAATGTTGTTCCACTTCATGATTGTGTCCCACTTGTTGTTGATTCTTCACAAAAAAATACAGTTTTATATCTTTATGTTTGAAGCCTGAAATGTGGCAAAAGGTCGCAAAGTTCAAGGGGACCGAATACTTTCGCAAGGCACTGTATATTTAAAACCAAATACTTTTAGACCTTTACTCAAGATGTATTTTACTGGGTGACATTCACTTTTACTTGAGTAATGTTCTATTAAGGTATCTTTACTTTTACTCAAGTACGACAATTAAGTACTTTCCCCACCACTGACAAGAGGAATACGTATGGAAGAATGCTGTTCATTGACTATAGCTCAGGATTCAACACCATAGTACCCTCCAAGCTCATCATTAAGCTCGGGCCCTGGGTCTGAACCCCACCCTGTTTAACTGGGTCCTGGACTTCCTGACCGGCCTCCCCCAGCTGGTGGAGGTAGGAAACAACACCTCCACTTCATTGATACTCAACACAGGGGCCCCAAAAAATTCTTTACACTCTCTTTGGATAATTCATTCTAATCATTTAAAAGTTAACACCATGTATTTTGCATGTACGTTTAAGTATTTTTTGCTCAGCCCCCTCCTGTACTCCCTGTTCACCCATGACTGTGTGACCACGCACGCCTCCAACTCAATCATCAAGTTTGCAGACGTCACAATAGTAGTAGGCCTGATTACCAACAATGACAAGACAGCCTACAGATGGGAGGTGAGTGCCCTGGGAGTGTGGTGCCAGGGAAATAACCTCTATCAATGTCGACAAAACAAAAGAGCTGATCGTGGACTTCAGGAAACAGCAGAGGGAGCACACCCCTATCCTCATCGATGGGACCACAGTTGCGCAGGTTTAAAGCTTCAAGTTCCTCAGTGTACACATCATTGACGATGGTCCACCAACACAGACAGCGCCTCTTCAACCTCAGGAGGCTGAAGAAATTTGGCTTGGTACCTAAAACCCTCACAAACTTTTACAGATGCACAATAGAGAGCATGCTGTTGGGCTGTATCACTGCCAGGTACGGCAACTGCACCCCCTGCAACCGCAGGGTTCTCCAGAGGGTGGTGCGGTCTGCCCAACGCATCAATGGGGGAAAACTACCTGCCCTCCAGTACACCTACAGCACTTGATGTCACAGGAAGGCCAAAAAGACCATCAAGGACATCAACCTATTCACCCTGCTATCACCCAGAAGGTGAGGTAAGTACAGGTGCATCAAAGCTGGGACCGAGAGACTGAAAAACAGCTTCTATCTCATGGCCATCAGACTGTTAAATAGCCACCACTAGACGGCTTCCACCGGTTTATGTAACTCTGCACCTTAGAGGCTGCTGCCCCATATACATAGACTTGAAATCACTGTCCACTCTAATAATGGAACACTAGTCACTTTAATAATTTTAACATATTTTTGCTTTACTTATATCATATGTATATAATGTATTATATTCTGTCACTCCGACATTGCTCATCCTAATATTTATATAATTGTATATTCCTTAATTCAATTGTTTTACTTTTAGTTTCTGTGGATTGTTGTGAATTGTTAGATATTACTGCACTGTTGGAGCTAGAACACAAGTGTTTTGATACACCCGAAATAACATCTGCTAAACATGTGTATGTGGCAAATAAAAAATTATTTGATTTTGATTTGGCTAAAAATAAACCGTGCCATGAATTAAGGACTGAATTTTTCCCTTCACAATGCACATTGACAATTCAAATCACTTTAAAGAGCCTTCAAATATTAGAAAACAAATTAATATACCAAAACAATAGCTTAAAAAACAGTGATGACACTAGATCTCTTCAAATTGCTGTGCAGGAAAAGGATGTCATCCACCGTGTCTGGTCGTTCACAGCTGGCTTCTCTCTGAAACCACACATCCATCTGAAGGTGACACGTTAACCATACAATTACCAGGTGGACAGTAGGCCTCTTGAAGCGATAGAGGAAATCAACAAGATCCACAAGTATTCTTTCACAATAGCTGGCCTTATGTTAGTTTTGTGATGCACTGTCCCACTCCTTGGTGGAAAACGTTCCGTCTACTTTTATGTAATGGGCTGTAAGGTACAAGTATTCTATTTTAGAACAGTCCACATGTCAAGTGTAATTGAGCCATTGTATTTACCCAAGTTCTCTTTCAACCCCCGGGGCAACCCGCCTGCTGATTTGTTTTGGCCTGATTGCAGGACTCTATTGCAATAGGAAAGAGACTGACAAACATTCACACCTCAATTAATTTACAAAAGTATGGTCTAATAGCTTGACAATGTGTGAAAAATCCCCCAATTTGTGCAACAGTTTAGACTTCTGATGCTGCGGTACGTCAGAGAGGAATCCTATTGTAACGTGTAGCCTAATTGCCAAAAAAGGGCAAACTTGCAATGTATTCAATGCTTATTAAGCACTCTGATTTTTTTCCTTGTTCCAAACTGTCAGATAGATTAAGTTGTAATCTAATAGCACCTGTTTGTCATGCAACAGTATCTCTTGCGCTTTTGACAATGATTTTACACGAGGCCTATTTGACATGATATACAGTGGCTTGCGAAAGAATTCACCTCCCTTGGCATTTTTCCTTTGTTGCCTGGGGTTTGTATTATTTCATTTACACAACATGCCTACCACTTTGAAGATGCAAAATATTTTTTTATTGTGAAGCAAACAAGAAATAAGACAACAAAACAGAAAACTTGAGCGTGCATAACTATTCACCTCCCCAAAGTCAATACTTCGTAGAGCCAATTTATACAGCAATTACAGATGCAAGTCTCCTGGGATATATCTCTAAGCTTGGCACATCAAGCCACTGGGATTTTTGCCCATTCTTCAATGCAAAACTGCTCCAGCTGCTGGTAGTTGGATGGGTTCTGCTGGTGAACAACAATCTTCACGTTATACCACATATTCTCAATTGGATTGAAGTCTGGGCTTTGACTAAGACATTTAAATGTTTCCCCTTAACCACTCGAGTGTTGCTTTAGCAGTATGCTTAGGGTCATTGTCCTGCTGAAAAGTGAATCTCAGTCCCAGTCTCAAATCTCTGGAAGACTGAAACAGGTTTCCCTCAAGATTTCCTTGTATTTAGTGCCATCCATCGTTTCTTCAATTTTGACCAGTCTCCCATTCCCTGCCGATGAAAAACCTCCCCCCAGCATGATGCTGCCACCACCATATTGGGATGGTATTCTAGGGGGGATGAGAGCTGTCTGGTTTGGACAGACATAGTGTTTTCCTTGATGGCCAAAAAGCTGCATTTTAGTCTCATCTGACCAGAGTACCTTCTTCCATATGTTTGGGGAGTCTCCCACATTCATTTTGCTTATTTTCTTCTTTAAAAAAATAAGAAGACTTATTTTCTGGCGACTCTTCCGTAAAGCCCAGCTCTGTGGAGTGTACGGATCAAGTGGTCCTATGGACAAATACTCCAATCTTCGCTGTGGAGCTTTACAGCTCCTTCAGGGTTATCTTTGGTCTCTTTGTTGCCTCTCTGATTAATGCCCTCCTTGCCTGGTCCTTGAATTTTGGTGGGCGGCCCTCTCTTGGCAGGTTTGTTGTTGTGTCATATTCTTTCCATTTTTTAATTATGGATTTAATTGTGCTCTGTGGGATGTTCAAAGTTTCAGATATTTTTTTACAACCCAACCCTGATCTGTACTTCTCCACAACTTTGTCGCTGACCTGTTTCGTGCTGTTGCAGACTCTGGGGCCTTTCAGAACAGGTGTACATATAATGAGATCATGTGAAAGATCATGTGACACTTAAATAAAGTCCACCTGTGTGCAATCTAACTAATTATGTGACTTCTGGAGGTAATTGGTTGCACCAGATCTTATTTAGGGGCTTCATAGCAAAGGGGGTGAATTGGTTGCACCACTTTCTGTTTTTTGAAAGAACTTTTTGAAACAAGTTATTTTTTTCATTTCACTTCACCAATTTGGACTATTTTGTGTATGTCCATTACATGAAATCCAAATTAAAATCAATTTAAATTACAGGTTGTAATGCAACAAAATAGGAAAAACACCAAGGGGGATGAATACTTTTGCAAGGCACTGTACCTAAATAATTATATCCACTAGACTAACAAAGAACATTTTTATTATTATAGATTATTTAATTAACCTACTGTATATCATTTCAAGTTATCCCTTTGGAGCAAATGCAAAAGTGATTTGGAGTTGTTGAATAGGAGTGACAAAATGTATTATAATTGAATTTGAATCAACTGAATGATGATGATGAAGAAGTAGAGAGTGATTGAATTTGGAACATTAGTGTAAGAATTGCTCTTCTCTGTCCCACGCTCACACACACAAAAAAGCTGCCCGAAAAAGCTGTAACTTATTAAAGCTTATTACTTAATAAAACTTTTGTTACACTGTAAGGTTTTTATTGTAAGGGAAACTAAAATGGTCTGTTATATTCCATTACATTCTTAAAATATATGTTGACTGTATATACGCAAGTGATGTCTGCTAAATTAAAAAGTTGATGGTGAAAACATGAAGCCTCCGCTACTAAGCACAGATATACATAAAAAAGGTTTCACAAATTTTGCAGACCTGATCTATTTAATGTAGGTGTTTTATTTATTAAGAATATGAAGAATAACCAGGGGGCATTGGTAGAGTGTCTTGCGGAGAACGGAGTAATAATGCTCTGTACTGTAAGTACGCACCAACTCTGTGGACCAGGTGTAAATGGTTTAGCAGCCTTTTCAATAAATTTGAATTAAAAAGAAGCTGTCCAACCTTGATGGTCTATCAGCAGGACAATAGACTCTTGCCGAGTTTAGGGACTTTAAATGTATTCATGGGTGTTTGCGAGGCATGTCACATCACCCATCTCTTTGCATAGCCCACCACATGCACTGTTTTCTAACCACATCTGGATGGATCCATAACTAATTACTATGGAAATAAATATCACTGAATGTCAGAAATATTGGAATAAAGTAGGCTAATGGAATTGAAGGCAACAACTTGTTGCTTACTGAAACACCCAAAGTCATCCAATTGTTATAAAATGATTTGAAGCAACAGCCTACCCGCCCATGTATGGTCAACTATTTCAGCGCTGCTTTGAGACAAGCATGGGGACTGGTCTTGATAAATCAATGAGATTTTTATTTTCACTGAATCTCTGTTTGGGTATTGGTTAGGCTACAATTAGGGAGTGGAAATGTTCGGATTATTTTGCTCTTCAATCTCGCAGTCACTTAGTAGCCTAGGCCTACTCCCGACTAATCACATTGTAGAGTGACACATTTTCCTAACGGAAACCCTGAGGCCTACATATGTTACTGTAAAATGCATTTTCATTTTTCTTGGAATATAAACACCATAAAATTAATTAATTTCATTAAGCTAAATTGCTAATAGTATTTGTGTTTGAAGTAAGTGTTTGATGATAAGTGTTTGATGTGTTTTTTGATAGCATTTGTGTTGATGTCAGAATGATTAGAGGGACAATAGAGAGCTGAGTACCAGACCATTAGCGGTTGTTTGTGAGTTGGGCACTACCAACGCATCAGCGCCAATCATGTACTGAGTGCATAGGAGGAGATTACTGTGACTCAACAGTGACGTGGAATTTCACTGCGGCCATGACTCAGGACTGCCAGAGTGGCGGTAATGCAGTCACCGCAACGGCCCTAATCCTTTCCAGACTCTTTTATTTCCATTACTTCCATCCTTCACATCTGACAGTTGAAGGGCAACATGTAGGAGGCATACCCAATCTTTTCACCTTTTCAGTGATCAAGGAGGACAAGAAAACAGGGAAAGCTTTGCGACGCAGCCTTTTTCTCCTTACCTTGAACACATAGGTGGCTCCTCCTCCTCCGCCTCCGCCCCCTTTGACTTGTGTCTTCTTGTCCAATGGTGTCTGCTCTACACAGATCTTGTTCAGTGTCCCGTTGGTCTACCAATGAGAATGGGGAGAGAGTGATACCCGAGTTTCTTTATTCAGGGGAAAATAACACATTTGAGACACTGTACATCTGTATAATCCAGACTTCCTCACAAATCATGCATTGATATCAATGGAAGATGTCTGCTAAAGTCAAGTTCCAAGCTCATATCTGTAGGTAGGATTGGGCATTTACGAGCCTATTCCCAAGTGTCCAAGAGCATAGGAGTACTACACATAATGTTTTATTCTACCCATCACTCCCTTGGGCTATTGTAACAAATGAGAGATTTATCGAGAGCCAAACGACCAGCGGTGCTGATGACAGGTAATAGTACCCAAACAGTCAGTCCTCTTCCTTCCAACCACGACACTTTCATCGATCTGGACTTCAGGCTCCTACAGCCAGAGCTGGAGAGGGAGGGGCCAATACAGAGTTTGATTGACAGCTGCAGGATGAGAGGGGGCAATGAATTCCGACCTTGGCCAGTGCCCCATGGGAGGCCGTGGATTGCCAGAGCTCAATTTCACACATAATTAACCCCCCCCCGCCATCCTGCCCTAACCGACACCCTCCCACCTCTGGCTGTCGCTTGTGTGTGTGTGTGTGTGTGTGTGTGTGTGTGTGTGTGTGTGTGTGTGTGTGTGTGTGTGTGTGTGTGTGTGTGTGTGTGTGTGTGTGTGTGTGTGTGTGTGTGTGTGTGTGTGTGTCTGTGTGAGTGAGTGTCTAATATGGTGTGTAAAAGCCTAAAAGCCTTCTACAGAGGGGAGGCTGTGAGAAACATAGAACACACCGGCACTCAACTAATCAGTTTTAAAAGCCCCCTTTGAGAGTATCTACTCCCATCAGGATTATTGACATGATAGAATTATAGACCTCAAGTGACTCCAAATGCATCTGGGCCACCTCTCAGCTTTTCATTTCAACGTTTTTCTCCAAGATATTTTGATCCATTTTCCAAATGATTCCTGACTGAGAACTCCAAAGTATAAGACAACTCTGGGATGAAGCCAAAAACAAAATAATGGGCTGAGAGTAGGGGTGTAAACGTTTAAACAAAATTGGGATTCTTGATGTTAAGAAATCATACCTGAACGAAAAACAATGTTTATTAGTTTTCTCCCCAGTTATCACAAAATATTATTTTCTGTGTTATAGGCTAAGTAGACGATTGGCTATAAAAGCCAGGGGAAAGTTGTGTAATTTAAATAAAACCAGAGAGGAAGAGTCAAACTTTAGATATACTTTGATGAATTTCTGAGGCATGCAAGACAAGACATTGCAAGATACAGATTACTTAGACATATGCCCATGGTTCTTTCTGCCCCTTCCTCTCACTCCATCGTGCTGTCTCGTCTGCTTGCCTGTTCATTCTCTTCACTAATGATGCACATGTGTGTTCAGTAATCGGTATGTTCCGTGTAGAATATCCTAGCCTATTCATTGATGATAAGCAATGCTTTACTGATGTTGCGAGACATTGCAAGCCAAACAATTGTGAGATACAGCATTCCATTGTGAGATATAGCAGAAAACACATAAAAATGCTGTTTAAACGTTAATAATTATTTTCCATTTCTCACATTCCTAATGAGAGTCAATTCAATCCAACAATTTTTACAGTGGAAATGTCAAAGCAGTTTTGAGGACGTTCTTCTTTTGCCATATCCCTGAGACTTCAACATCACAGTTTGGATCGAGCTAGGCCATGCTGTAGTCTATAATAGGCTACTTATGCACTTGTGAATAACTGACAGGATTGTGTATAGGTGTAAGTGATGAAGCAATGATTCCACCTGGTTAATTAGAAAGAAAAAATTAAGCATTACTATAGCCCCCCTGGCCTAAGAACCCTGGTTTAACCTAGGTTTGTCTTCAGTGTATTTGTTTTTTTTCCAAGTTATCAGACCCTTCTTAGATACAGTCATCTTAGATAGGGCTCCTTAGTGGCGCAGCACTGCATCTCAGTGCAAGAGATGTCACTACAGTCCCTGGTTTGAATCCAGGCTGTATCACATCCGGCAGTGATTGGGAGTCCCATGGGGCGGTGCACAATTGGCCAGGCGTCGTCTGGGCTTGGCCGGTCTAGGCCGTCATTCTAAATAAGAATTTGTTCTTAACTGACTTGCATAGTTAAATAAAAAGGCTAGGAGGCAGTGGCTTCGGGTCAATTTGGGATGAGGCATAATTGTTAAAATATTGAGCCTTGATATGTATTCTGAGCTTTTGGGAAGTTGGTACTCACATTGGGGCAAGCGTCCTCTCCCTTTTGGCCCACCAGGAAATAAAGCAACTCGCCCTTCTGAAGCAGGAAGTCCGCTGTGAGTTGGACACCATGTGACTTGGTCATGGCCAATACACTGCGACCGCCAGCCGCCCCACAAGCTGTGATCCTGTTTTGGAAATACACATAAACAGAAAGGCATGACTTTGGTATTACTACTTTGTATGAACTAGCTGTACATAAGGCATTATAAATGCATTTATCACATTGCTTTAACTTCTTCGATATAGGGGGCGCTCTTTTAATTTTTGGATAAAAAAACGTTCCTGTTTTAAACAAGATATTTTGTCACGAAAAGATGCTCGACTATGCATATAATTGACAGCTTTGGAAAGAAAACACTCTGACGTTTCCAAAACTGCAAAGATATTGTCTGTGAGGGCCGCAGAACTAATGCTACAGGCGAAACCAAGATGAAATTTCATACAGGAAATGCCTGTATGCGCTGTGGTCCAATGTCTCCTTATATGGCTGTGAATGCCCCAGGAATGAGCCTACACTTTCTGTCGTTTCCCCAAGGTGTCTGCAGCATTGTGACGTATTTGTAGGCATATCATTGGAAGATTGACCATAAGAGACTACATTTACCAGGTGTCCGCTTGGTGTCCTCCATCGAAATTATTGCGACATCTCCAGCTGCGTGCATTTTTCCATTTGGTTCAGAGGAGAAAGGCAACTGCCACGAATCATTTATCATCGAATAGATATGTGAAAAACACCTTGAGGATTGATTCTAAACAACGTTTGCCATGTTTCTGTCGATATTATGGAGTTAATTTTGAAAAAAGTTTGGCGTTGTAATGACTGAATTTTCATTTTTTTTCTTAGCCAAACGTGATGAACAAAACGGAGCGATTTCTCCTACACAAATTATGTTTTTGGAAAAACTGAACATTTGCTATCTAACTGAGAGTCTCCTCATTGAAAACATCCGAAGTTATTCAAAGGTAAATGATTTTATTTGAATGATTTTCTTGTTTTTGTGAAAATGTTGCCTGCTGAATGCTAGGCTTAATGCTATGCTAGCTATCAATACTCTTACACAAATGCTTGTGTAGCTATGGTTGAAAAGCATATTTTGAAAATCTGAGATGACAGTGTTGTTAACAAAAGGCTAAGCTTGTGAGCCAATATATTTATTTAATTTCATTTGCGATTTTTATGAATAGTTAACATTGCGTTATGGCGCAAGAAGTTAACTTAAATGACTGTTTTAAGTAACTTTGTGGGCGACCCGACCAAATTCACATAGAAATGTGAGTTAAATATGTGTCATCCACATTGAAAGCAAAACTGATAAGCAGTAGATCCGTTCTATGTTCACTATTTCTATGCTTGCAGTCCTTATGGTTCAGTTTTGTGTCTTTAATATTAAAAAGCCAACTTGGCTCCTTCCTTCATTGAATCAGATTCACTCATTCATCACAAGGCCCACTGATATTGCAAACTTCTTTAACGCCCTTTTCATTGGCAAGATAAGCAAACTTAGGGATGACATGCCAGCAACAAACGCTGGCACTACACATCCAAGTATATCGGACCAAATTATGAAAGACAATAATTGTACTTTGAATTCGGTAAAGTCAGTGTGGAAGAGGTAAAGAAATTATTGTTGTCTATCAACAATGACAAACCATCGGGGTCTGATAATCTCCATGGAAAATTACTGCGGATAATAGCAGATCATATTACCACATCTTCAATTTAAGCCTACTAGAGAGCGTGTGCCCTCAGGCCTGGAGGGTAGCTAAAGTCATTCCGCTACCCAAGAACAGTAGAGACCCCCTTACTGGCTCAAAAAGCCGACCAATCAGCCAGTTACCAGATCCAATGCTATTTCACAGTAAACAAATTGACAACAGAATTCCAGCACGCTTATAGGGAAGGACACTCAACAAGCACAGCACTTACACAAATGACTGATGATTGGCTGAGAGAAATTGATTATGAAATGATTGTGGGGGCTGTGTTGTTAGACTTCAGTGCATCTTTTGACATTATTGATCATTGCCTGCTGCTGGAAAAACGTATGTGTTATGGCTTTACACCCCCCTGCTATAATGTGGATAAAGAGTTTCTTGTCTAACAGAACACAGAGGGTGTTCTTTAATGGAAACCTATCAAATATAATCCAGTTAGAATCAGTAATTTCCCAGGGTAGCTGTTTAGGCCCCTTGCTTTTTTCAATCTTTACTAATGACATGCTACTGACTAAGTAAAGCCAGAGTTTCTTGGTCTGCGGATGACTCAACACGATACACGTCAGCTACTACAGCAACTGAAATGACTGCAACACTCAACAAAGAGCTGCAGTTAGTTTCAGAGTGGGTTGCAAGGAATTAGTTAGCCCTAAATATTTCTAAAACTAAAAGCATTGTATTTGGAACTAAACCTCAATTTTATCTTGAAATAAATCATGTGGAAATTGAGCAAGTTGAGATGACAAAACTGCTTGGAGTAACACTAGATTGTAAACTGTCATGGTCAAAACATATTGATGCAGTAGTAGCTAAAATGTAGTAGCTAAAATGGGGTGAAGTCTGTTTATAATAAAGTGATGCTCTGCCTTCTTAACATCACTATCAATGAGGCAGGTCCTACAGGTCCTAGTTTTGTCACACCTTGACAAAGTCGTGTAGTCAAGTGCCACAAAAAGGACTTAGGAAAATTGCTATTGGCTCAGAACAGGGCAGCATGGCTGGACCTTAGATGTACTGTTACGGCTTACTAGGTGTGGTGGGTGGAATCAGGCGCAGAGAGCAGGGTTCAGTAGATTGTCAAATTTATTCTCCGGCGCATCAAAACAGTCACGCCAACACACAGGGCGCATACAATTTACCAGCCCAAACAACAGGACCAAAATAGTCCGGAGAATACATACACGGAAATAAAAAACATACAACAGAGTAACAAATAACAAGCCCGCACAAATAACCAGCGGGCCTAGTACCCTTAAATAGCCTACAAACAAACACTAACACAAAACAGGTGTACCCAATTACCCAATAAACCAAAACAAACGGAAAGGTAATCGATGGCAGCTAATAGGCCGGCGACGACGACCGCCGAGCGCCGCCCGAACAGGCAGAGGCACCATCTTCGGCGAGATTCGTAACAGTACCCCCCCCCGACGCGCGGCTCCCGCCGCAGAGACCCGGAGAACGAGGCGCGGGGCGATCCGGGTGGAAATCCCTCAAGAGGGAAGGATCTAAAATGTCCCTCCCCGATACCCAGCACCTCTCCTCCGGACCATACCCCTCCCAGTCCACGAGGTACTGCAGGCCCCTCACCCGGCGTCTCGAGTCCAGAATAGCTCGTACTGTGTACGCCGGGGACCCTTCAATGTCCAGAGGGGGTGGAGGGACCTCCGGTACCCCGCTGTCTTGTAGGGGACCAGCTACCACCGGCCTGAGGAGAGACACATGAAACTAGGGGTTAATGCGAAGTAAGAGGGAAGGTGCAATCTATAACACACCTCGTTTATCCTCCTCAGGACTTTAAATGGCCCCACACACTGCGGCCCCAGCTTCCGGCAGGGCAGGTGGAGGGGCAGGTTTCGGGTCGAGAGCCAGACCCTGTCCCTTGGTGCGAACACCGGGGCCTCACTGCGGTGGCGGTCAGCGTCTCTCTTCTGCCGTTAACTGGCCTGCCTGAGAGAATCCTGGACTGCCTGCCAATACTCTCTTGAGCGCTGTACCCACTCCTCCACCGCAGGAGCTTCGGTCTGACTCTGATGCCACGGAGCCAGGACCGGCTGGTAGCCCAGTACGCATTCGAATGGCGACATCTTCGTGGATGAATGCCGAAATGAGTTCTGGGCCAACTCTGCCCACGGGACGTACCTCGCCCATTCTCCTGGCCGGTCCTGGCAATACGACCTCAGAAACCTACCCACTTCCTGGTTTACTCTCTCCACCTGCCCATTACTTTCGGGGTGAGCCTCTGCAGTCTGTAGGGAGCCTCTGCAGTCTGTAGGGCCGTAGGGAGACCAGGCAATGGGAGGAGACGGCAGGACTTAGAGAACCGGTCCACAACGACCAGAACGGTAGTGTTCCCCTGAGATGGGGGAAGATCAGTAAGGACATCTACCGAGACATGGGACCATGGCCGTTGTGGAACCGGGAGGGGTTGTAACTTCCCTCTAGGAAGGTGCCTAGGAGCCTTACTCTGGGCGCATACCGAACAGGAAGAGACACAGAGCTTCACATCCTTAGCTAAGATGGGCCACCAGTATTTCCCCCTAAGACCCCGCACTCTCCTATCAATTCCCGGATAACCCGAAGACGGTAGTGTGTGAGCCCACCGAATCAATTTATCACGGACACCAAGCGGTACGTAACTTTGACCGGTCGGACACAGTGTAGGCGCAGGTTCTACCCTCAACGCCCGCTCGAAGGATGGGAGTGGGTTCGATGGACCGGTCCTCGGTGTCATAGAGACGGGACAGCGCGTCGGCCTTAGTGTTAAGGGAACCTGGTCTATAAGAGATTGTACATCTAAAACATGTAAAGAACATGGCCCACCTAGCCTGACGTGGATTCAGTCTCCTCGCTGCTCGAATATACTCCAGATTACGGTGGTCAGTACAGATGAGGAAAGGGTGTTTAGCCCCCTCTAGCCAGTGTCTCCACACCTTCAGGGCCTTTACCATAGCTTGTAACTCCCAGTCCCCCACATCATAGTTCCGCTCCGCCGGACCCAGCTTCTTAGAAAAGAAAGCGCATGGACAGAGCTTCGGTGACGTGCCCGAGCGCTGAGACAGCATGGCTCCAACCCCAGCCTCGGACGCATCCACCTCCACTATGAATGCTAACGAAGGGTCCGGATGCGCCAACACGGGAGCCCCAGTGAACAGCGCCTTCAACTGGTTGAAGGCTCCATCAGCCTCTGCCGACCACCGCAGACGCACCGGCCCCCTCTTCAGCAGTGAGGTAATGGGCGCCGCTACTTGGCCAAAACCCCGGATAAACCTCCGATAGTAATTGGCAAACCCTAAAAACCGCTGCACCTCCATTACCGTGGTCAGAGTCGGCCAATTACGCACGGCGTTAACGCGGTCACACTCCATCACCATCCCCGAGCTGGAAATGCGATAACCCAGGAAGTAAACGGCTGGTTTGGAGAACACACATTTCTCAGCCTTGACGTACAGTTCATGCTCCAGCAGTCGCCCAAGAACCTTGCGCACCAGGGAGACATGCGCAGCGCGTGTGGCAGAAAAAATCAAGATGTCATCAATATAGACTACCACAACCTGCCCGTGCAAGTCCCTGAGAATCTAATTAACAAAGGATTGGAAGACGGCTGGAGCATTCTTCAACCCATACAGCATGACGAGGTACTCATAGTGGCCTGTTGTGGTACTAAATGTTGTTTTCCACTCGTCTCCTCCCCGAATACGCACCAGATTATACGCGCTCCTGAGGTCCAGTTTTGTGAAGAAACGCGCTCTGTGGAATGATTCCACCGCCGTAGCGATGAGAGGTAGCGGATAACAAAAACCCACTGTGATCGAATTGAGACCTCGATAATCAATGCACGGACGCAGACCTCCCTCCTTTTTCCTCACAAAAAAGAAACTCGAGGAGACAGGTGACATGGAGGGTCTCAGAGCTTCCATGACATATGTCTCCATAGCCAACGTCTCCTCCTGTGACAGTGGGTACACGTGACTCTGGGGAAGTGCAGCATTCTGGAGGTTTATCACGCAATCCCACCGTCGATGGGGTGGTAATTTGGTCGCTTTCTTCTTACTAAAAGTGCCGCCCTAACAGGAAGAGGCACCATCTTCGGCGAGATTCGTGACATGTAAACAGAGAGCTAATATTAATAATATTTGTGTCAATCTCTCCTGGCTGAAAGTGGAGGAGAGATTGACTTCATCACTACTTTTATTTATGACAGGTATTGACATGTTGAATGCACCAAGCTGTCTGTCTAAACTATTGGTACACAGCTCGGGCACCCATGCATACCCCACAAGACATGCCACAAGAGGTCTCTTCACAGTCCCCAAGTCCAGAACAGTCTATGGGAGGCACACAGTACTACATAGAGCCATGTAACTCTATTCCACATCAAGTAACTAACGCAAGCAGTAAAATTAGATTTATAAAACATAAAAAAACACCTGTGAAGCAACGCAAACATTGGCACAGACACATGCATAGCACTCACTTCCGTCATCATGAAGTACTTTGAGAGACTAGTCAAGGACCATATCACCTACACCCTACCTGACACCCTAGACCCACTCCAATTTGCTTACCGCCCAAATAGGTCCACAGACAATGCAATCCACTCTGCACACTGCCCTAACCCATCTGGACAAGAGGAATACCTATGTGAGAATGCTGTTCATCGACTACAGCTCGGCATTTAACACCATAGTACCCTCCAAGCTCGTCATCAAGCTCGAGACCCTGGGTCTCAACCCCGCCCTGTGCAACTGGGTAGTGGACTTCCTGAAGGGCCGCCCCCAGGTGGTGAGGGTAGGCAACAACATCTCTATCCCACTGATCCTTAACACTGGGGCCCCACAAGGGTGCGTTCTGAGCCCTCTCCTGTACTCCCTGTTCACCCACGACTGCGTGGCCACACACGCCTCCAACTCAATCATCAAGTTTGCGGATGACACAACAGTGGTAGGCTTGACTACCAACAACGATGAGACGGCCTACAGGGAGGAGGTGAGGGCCCTTGGAGTGTGGTGTCAGGAAAATAATCTCACACTCAACCTCAACAAAACTAAGGAGATGATTGTGGACTTCAGGAAACAGCAGAGGGAACACCCGCCTATCCACATCGATGGAACAGTAGTGGAGAAGGTAGTAAGTTTTTATTTCCTCGGCATACACATCACAGACAAACTGAATTGGTCCACCCACACAGACAGCATCGTGAAGAAGGCACAGCAGCGCCTCTTCAACCTCAGGAGGCTGAAGAAATTCGGCATGTCACCAAAAGCACTAACAAACTTCTACAGATGCACAATCGAGAGCATCCTGGCGGGCTGTATTACCGCCTGGTACGGCAACTGCTCCGCCCACAACCGTAAGGCTCTCCAGAGTGTAGTGAGGTCTGCACAATGCATCACCGGGGGCAAACTACCTGCCCTCCAGGACACCTACACCACCCGATGTTACAGGAAGGCCATAAAGATCATCAAGGACAACAACCACCCGAGCCACTGCCTGTTCACCCCGCTATCATCCAGAAGGCGAGGTCAGTACAGGTGCATCAAAGCTGGGACCGAGAGACTGAAAAACAGCTTCTATCTCAAGGCCGTCAGGCTGTGAAACAGCCACCACTAACATTGAGTGGCTGCTGCAAACACACTGACTCAACTCCAGCCACTTTTATAATGGGAATTGATGGGAAATGATGTAAAATATATCACTAGCCACTTTAAACAATGCTACCCAATATAATGTTTACATACCCTACATTATTTATCTCATATGTATACGTATATACTGTACTCTATATCATCTACTGCATCTTTATGTAATACATGTATCACTAGCCACTTTAACTATGCCACTTTGTTTACATACTCATCTCATATGTATATACTGTACTCGATACCATCTACAGTATCTTGCCTATGCTGCTCTGTACCATCACTCATTCATATATCTTTATGTACATATTCTTTATCCCCTTACACTTGTGTGTATGAGACAGTAGTTTTGGAATTGTTAGTTAGATTAATTGTTGGTTATTACTGCATTGTCGGAACTAGAAGCACAAGCATTTCGCTACACTCGCATTAACATCTGCTAACCATGTGTATGTGACAAATAAAATTTGATTTGACACACACACACACACACACACACACACACACACACACACATGGATTTAGTATTGTAAATATGTGGTAGTGGTGGAGTAGGGGCCTGAGGGCACACAGTGTGTTGTGAAATCTGTGAATGTATTGTAATGTCTTAAAATTGTATAAATTGCCTTAATTTTGCTAGACCCCATGAAGAGTAGCTGCTTCTTTGGCAGCAGCTAACGGGGATCCATAATAAATACAAATTCAAATACTTTCAATTTTATACATCAGTTTCAAACAGTTTAAAATACAATATTTTGGTTTTTGAAAATATATTTAATAGCGGTTTAGATTGTAAAATCATTCTTTACACTTAAAATGGCTTGTTTTGTCACAAACGGCAATTATATATTTTAGCAAACAGGTAATGGTGGATAGATTCCTACGGATTGCACCTTTAAGGCTTGTTATAATAACAACATCTCAAATGCACAATGACTGTAAATACATTCATAAGGCATTTCACACAGGTGGCATAGTGCACTACAATGCTTCTGAAACAGAGCAAAATATCAAATCAACCATTGGTTGTCTTCACACTACACTTAGAAATTAGTAGAACCATATAGGGTTTTTCAATTTATCCCCATAGGGCACGTGTCAAGCTCATTCCATAGAGGGCTGAGTATCTTTTCGATCCTTATACTTGATTGATGAAATAAAGTAACTAATTAGTAAAGATCTCCCATCACCTGTTTGTCTATGTCTTAATTGAAAGGAAAAAACAAAAACCCTTAGACACTAGGCCCTCCATGGAATGAGTTTGGCACACCTGCCATAGGAGCACATTTTGTTTCCCTCTATATAGGGTTCTTCATAGAAACCACAGTATATGGTTCTACCAAGAACAATTTTATCCTCTATATGTTTTACCTGGAAACCTCAATGATGGGTTCTACTGAGAACCCTTTCATCTTTGGAGGGTTTTTCCTAGAAAGCTCTATGAACAGTTCCACCAGCCTATTAGTTTTTAAAACTTGTTATGGCTGCAATCCCGATATCGGGATAATTGTCATCAACAACCACTGAATAGCATAGCGCTACATACAATAAATATTACTATAAATATTTATATTCATGAAATCACAAGTGCAATATAGGAAAACACAGTTTAGCCTTTTGTTAATCCACCTGTCGTGTCAGATTTTGAAATTATGCTTTAGAGTGAAAGCAATCCAAGCGTTTGTGTAAGTTTATCGATCGCACGATAAAACATTAAGTACACTGAGCATTCAGGTAGCTAGGTCACGAAAATCAGAAAAGCAATCAAATTTATAATTTAACTTTGATGATCTTCGGATGTTTTCACTCACGAGACTCCCAGTTACACAACAAATGTTCCTTTTGTTCCATAAAGATTATTTTTAGATCCATAATACCTCCGTTTGTTTGTCGCGTTATGTTCAGAAATCCACAGGAAAGAGCGGTCACGACAACGCAGACGAAAATTCCAAATAGTTTCCATAATGTCCACAGAAACATTTCCATTTTTTTTATAATCAATCCTCAGGTTGCTTTTAAATATGTAATTGATAATATATCAACCGCAAATGTCTTTCACAGTAGGAAAGGGGAAAACAGTGACTGTCCAAATTCGAGCAAAACTCATGTGACCACTTGACGTGATGTTATTTTTCTGGCTCATTTTTCAAAATAAAAGCCTGAAACTATGTCTGAAGACTGTTGCTACCTTGAGGAAGCAATAGGAAAAGGAATCTGTTTCATATCCCTTTAAATCCAACAAAGGGAGGCTATGGAACACAGAGTTTTGAAAATAGAAGCTGCTTCCTGTTTCTGATTTTCCTCAGGGTTTCGCCTGCAATATCAGTTCTGTTATAATCACAGACAATATTTTGACAGTTTTGGAAACTTTGAGTGTTTTCTATCCAATACTAATAATAATATACATATATTAGCAACTGAGACTGAGGAGCTGGCCGTTTACAATGGGCACCTTTTCATCCAAGCTACTCAATACTGCCCCTGCAGCCATAAAAAGTTAAAATTACACTATATATGACAACGCATTTTTAAAATTTAGTTTATCTTTATTTAACTAGGCAAGTCAATAATAATTCTTACAGTCGTGGCCAAAATGAGAATTACACAAATATTAATTTTCAAAGTCTGCTGCCTCAGTTTATATGATGGCAATTTGCAAATACTCCAGAATGTTATGAAGAGTGATCTTGATGAATTGCAATTCATTGCCAAGTCCCTCTTTGCCACGCAAATTAACTGAATTCCCCAAAAACATTTCCACTGCATTTCAGCCCTGCCACAAAAGGACCAGCTGAAATCATGTCAGTGATTCTCTCGTAAATTTTTACAGATCAAATCCCGGTAACGGGCTTGATTTGACAACATCCGGTGAAATGGCAGGGCGCCAAATTCAAATTAAAGTACTAGAAATATTCAACTTTAATGAAATCACACATGCAATACACCAAATTAAAGTGACTCTTGTTGTTAATCAGGCCAACATGTCAGATATTTCAAAAAGACTTTACGGTGAAAGCAAACCATGTGATTATCTGAGGATAGCACCCCACCAAACAAACACATGACATACATATTACAACCCGCCGGACGCGACAAAAAACTCAGAAATAACAATAAAATTCATGCCTTACCTTTGAAGATCTTCTTTTATTGGCACTCCAAAATGTCCCATAAACATCACAAACGGTCCTTTTGTTCAATAAATTCCATCGTTATATATCCACAATGTCAATTTATTTGGCGTGTTTGATCCAGAAAAACACTGGTTCCAACTCCCGCAACATGACTACAAAATATCTAGTAAGTTACCTGTAAACTTGTTCCAAACATTTCAAACAACTTTCCTAATACAACTTTAGACGTATTTTAACGCAAATAATCGATCAAATTTAAGACGGGATAAACTGTGTTCAATACTTGATGAAAACAAAGTGGAGCGTGCTTTCACTCGACCCTCGTTCTGAACTGCCCTACATCTTAATTTCTCAAAGGAAAAACATCAACCAATTTCTAAAGACTGTTGACATCTGGTGGAAGCGATAGGAACTGCAAACAAGTGCCTTAGAAATCCAGATCCCCATAGAAAACCCATTGAGTGACCTCAAAAATAAAATGTCCTGCATGGCTTGTCATTGGGGTTTCGCCTGCCAGGTAAATTCTGTTATACCCACAGACATCATTCAAACTTTGGAGTGTTTTCTATCCAAATCTACTAATAAAATGCATATCCTAGTTTCTGGGCCTGAGTAGCAGGCAATTTACTTTGGGCATGCTTTCCGTCCAGACTTGAAAATACCAGCCCCTAGCCTTAAGAAGTTTTAACACAGGTGTGAGGGTTCATGAGGACAAGGCTGGAGATCACTCTGTCATGCTGATTGAGTTTGAATAACAGACTGGATGCTTCAAAAGGAGGGTGGTGCTTGGAATCATTGTTCTTCCTCAGTCAAACATGGTTACCTGCAAGGAAACACGTGCCGTCATCAATGCAATGCACAAAAAGGGCTTGACAGGCAAGGATATTGCTGCCAGTAAGATTGCACCTAAATCAACCATTTATCGGATCATCAAGAACTTCAAGGAGAGGGGTTGAATTGTTGTGAAGAAGGCTCCAGGGCGCTCAAGAAAGTCCAGCAAATGCCAGGACCGTTTCCTAAAGTTGATTATTCTGTGGGATCGGGGCACCACCCTTACAGAGCTTGCTCAGGAGTAGCAGCAGGCAGGTGTGAGTGCATCTGCATGCACAGTGAGGCTAAGACTTTTGGAGGATGGTCTGGTGTCAAGAAAGGCAGCAAAGAAGCCACTTCTCTCCAGGAAAAACATCAGGGACAGACTGATATTCTGCAAAAGGTACAGGGATTGGACTGCTGAGGCCTGGGGTAAAGACATTTTCTCTGATGAATCCCCTTTCCAATTGTTTGGGGCATCCGGAAAAAAGCTTGTCCGGAGAAGACAAGGTGAGCAATACCATTATTCCTGTGTCATGCCAACAGTAAAGCATCCTGAGACCATTCATGTGTGGGGTTGCTCCACAGCCAAGGGAGTGGGCTCACTCACAATTTTGCCTGAGAACACAGCCATGAATATAGAATGGTACCAACACATCCTCCGAAAGCAACTTCTTTCAAAAATCCAGGAACTGTTTGGCGACAAACAAGGCCTTTTCCAGGATGAGGGAGCACCTTGCCATAAGGCAAAAGTGGCTCGAGGAACAAAACATTGATACTTTGGGTCCATGGCCCATGGCCAGGAAACTCCCCAGACCTTAATCCTACTGAGAACTTGTGGTCAATCCTCATTAGGCGGGTGGACAAGCAAAACCCCACAAATTCTGACAAACTGCAAGCATTGATTATGGAATAATGGGCTGCCATCAGTCAGGACGTGGCCCAAATGTTGACAGCATGCCAGGGCGGATTGCAGAGGTCTTGAAAAAGAAGGGTCAACACTGCAAATATTGGCTCTTTGACACTTATGAAATGCTTATAATTATACTTCAGTATTCCATAGTAACATCTGACAAAAATATCTAAAGACAGTGAAGCAGCAAACTTTGTGGAAATTAATACTTGTGTCAATCTCAAAACTTTTGGCCACAACTTATTTCAATGACGGCCTTGATCAGGGGCATAAAGACAGATTTTTAAGTTGTCAGCTCGTGGATTAGATCTTGCAACCTTTCAGTTACAAGTCCAACGCTCTAACCGCTAGGCTACCTGTCACCCCATTACATACATTATCAGTCAAAGTTTTGACACACCAAATCATGTAAGTCTTTATTTTTATTTTGACTATTTTCTACATTGTAGAATAATAGTGAAGACATCAAACTATGAAATAACATATATGGAATCATGTAGTAACCATAAAAGTGTTCAAAGAAAGTGTTCTTTAAAGTTGCCACCCTTTGCACATTCTTGGCATTCTCAAAAACAGCTTCACCTGGAATGCTTTTCCAACAGTCTTGAAGAGTTCCCACATATGCTGAGCACCTGCTGTCTTCTTTTCCTTCACTCTGCGGTCCAACTCATCCCAAACCATCCCAATTGGGTTGAGGTTGGATGATTGTAGAGGCCAGGTCTCTCTCCTTCTTGGTCAAAGAGCCCTTCACAGCCTGGAGGTGTGTTGGGTCATTGTGCAGTAGAAAAACAAATATTAGTCCCACTAAGTGCAAACCAAATGGGATGGCATATCATGGCATAATTCGGTGCTAGCCATGCTGGTTAAATGTGCATTGAATTCAAAATAAATCACAGACAGTGTCACCAACAAAGCACCTCCACACCATCACATCTCCTCCTCCGTGCTTCAAGGTGGGAACCACACATGCGGAGATCATCTGCTCCCCTACTCTGTGTCTCACAAAGAAACAATTTGGACTCATCAGACCAAAGGACAGATTTCCATTGGTCTAATATCCATTGCTTGTGTTTCTTGGCCAAAGGAAGTCTCTTCTTCTTATTGGTGTCCTTTTAGAAGTGGTTTCTTTGCAACAATTTGAACATGAAGGCCTGATTCTCGCAGTCTCCTCTGAACAGTTGCTGTTAAAATGTTTCTGTTACTTGAACTCTGTGAAGCATTTATTTGGGCTGCAATTTCTGAGGCTGGTAACTCAAATGAACTTATCCTCTGCAGCAGAGGTAACTCTGATTCTTCCTTTCCTGTGTCGGTCCGCATGAGAGTGAGTTTCATAATAGCGTTTTTGCGACTGCACTTGAAGAAACTTTCAAAGTTCTTGACATTTTCCGGATTGACTGACCTTCATGTCTTCAAGTAATGGACTGTCAATTCTCTTTGCTTATTTGAGCTCTTCTTGCCATAATATGGACTTTGTCTTTTACCAAGTAGGGCTATCTTCTGTATACCACCCCTACCTTGTCACAACACAACTCATTAGAAGGCCAGCATCCCGGAGTCGCCTCTTCACTGTTGACGTTGAGATTGATGTTTTGCATGTACTATTTAATGATGCTGCCAGTTGAGGATTTGTGAGGCATCTGTTTCTCAAGCTAGACTCTAATGTACTTGCCTTCTTGCTCAGTTGTTCCCCCGGGGCCTCCCACTCCTCTTTCAATTCTGGTTAGCGCCAGTTTGTGCTGTTCTGTGACGTGAGTACAACACAGCATTGAACGAGATGTTCAGTTTCTTGGAAATGTCTCGCATGGAATAGACTTTATTTCTCAGAACAAGACCAGACTGACGAGTTTCAGAAGAAAGTTATTTGTTTCTTGCCATTTTGAGCCTGTAATCGAACCCAGAAATGCTGATTTTCCAGATACTCAACTAGTCTAAAGATGGACAGTTTTATTGGTTCTTTAATCAGTTCTCAGCTGTGCTAACATAATTGCAAAAGGGTTTTCTAATGATCAATTAGCCTTTTAAAATTATAAACTTGGATTAGCTAACAGATCGTGGCATTGGAACACCGGAGTGATGATTGCTGATAATGGGACTCTGTAAGCCTATGTAGATATTCCATAAAACATCATGTGTTTCCAGCTACAATAGTGTTAAGGGAATTGTTATCAATGATGACTAATTATGTATACATTTCAATCAGGACTGACTAATCAGAATACTATTATGTTACTGTATATGTACTAATCAGAATATTATTATCTTACTGTATATACACCAAGTCACTTGGCTCTGTCATAACCTCACATGGTCTCTCCTATCATTGCTATGCAGACGACACACAATTAATCTTCTCCTTTCCCCCTTCTGATGACCAGGTGGCGAATCGCATCTCTGCATGTCTGGCAGACATATCAGTGTGGATGACGGATCACCACCTCAAGCTGAACCTCGGCAAGACGGAGCTGCTCTTCCTCCCGGGGAAGGACTGCCCGTTCCATGATCTCGCCATCACGGTTGACAACTCCATTGTGTCCTCCTCCCAGAGCGCTAAGAACCTTGGCGTGATCCTGGACAACACCCTGTCGTTCTCAACTAACATCATGGCGGTGGCCCGTTCCTGTAGGTTCATGCTCTACAACATCCGCAGAGTACGACCCTGCCTCACACAGGAAGCGGCGCAGGTCCTAATCCAGGCACTTGTCATCTCCCGTCTGGATTACTGCAACTCGCTGTTGGCTGGGCTCCCTGCCTGTGCCATTAAACCCCTACAACTCATCCAGAACGCCGCAGCCCGTCTGGTGTTCAACCTTCCCAAGTTCTCTCACGTCACCACCTTCCGGAGACACCTGAAACCCCACCTCTTCAAGGAATACCTAGGATAGGATAAAGTAATCCTTCTCACCCCCCCCCCCCCTTAAATGATTTAGATGCACTATTGTAAAGTGGCTGTTCCACTGGATGTCAGAAGGTGAATTCACCAATTTGTAAGTCGCTCTGGATAAGAGCGTCTGCTAAATGACTTAAATGTAATGTAAATGTATATGTATGAATTTTATTTCTTAATCTTAGTACTGAATATAATGTTTGTGAATGAATCAAGGATTAGAACAATGACGGTCTGTTCCTGGGTAGAAATGAATGAACTAAATCAGACTGGCTAGAATGCTTATCTACACCGGAAAACCTTGGCTCAGCCATAAATTATATTAAATTGGTAGGGAGACGAGGTGGGAAGACTTGAGATACTGCCTTTGTACCAGGGTGGGAAAAGAGACTGGTTGGTACTGGAACTAATGACGTCATTTTCAGTTTATAACCTGTGGTAACCTGTATCGTGTTCAGTACTCTCGTGAATAAAGGCTGCTATTTGACTTTAAGACCGGGCTCTGTCCATTACTATAAAATAAGGGTCTTACAAATCCTTATGAATTGACAGAGTGTTTCATTTTGATTGGGTATTAGAACAGAGGAATTAAATTCCTGCAATAAATAGTCCTTTACAATGTCTACGCTGTATTTCTGATCCATTTCATGTTATTATAATGGACAGAAAAAATGGCTTTTCTTTCAAAAACAAGGACATTTCGGTCTGACCCCAAACTTTTGAACCATACTGTATATTTACACAATGTATTATTATTAAGAATGTCAGCGGTTGTCTTACCTGTAGATGCCAGTCTCTGGTACCCTCCAGATTTGGATGCCTTTGAATGGGCTTCTGGTTGCCACATTAACATTGACATTGCTGTTCCGATAGGAGCTGGTACACTGGGTTGGGGTGGGCCCCTCTGAACCAACTGCCCCACAAGTGTGAAAGGCCCATTTCGTTGCTGTAAAACACATTGTTACACATACATCAACATTTGCGTATGGACACGTACACAGATATGAACACATTATGTACACACACGCACTCGCACACTCGCGCACACATACACACTGTTGAAACTCATCACATTTATGTTTTATTTCACTTCAACAAGCAACTCCATTGCTCTATACTATCACATCATCAAACCCCAACACACTGAAAAGGCAGAAATAATTTTGCATCCTGCTTGTCTGAGTCCTGATTATTCATGGCATTAATGAAATAAGCATTTTCATCGTGTTTCACTGCAGTAAGACATTTCAATGCTATTGTCACTGTCCAAAGAAAACTTCCAAACTATACATTCACTTTTTGTCAATTTCTTTTTTGACATGATTTTTACTCTCATCTGAGTGTGACAGAGTACAGAATAATTTATGAATTCATGAATGCGCAACACCCGGTGTCATTAAATGTCTGCAAAAAAACGTACAGTGGCTTGCAAAAGTATTCACCTCCCTCGGCATTTTCCCAATTTTTTGCCTTACAACCTGGTTTTTTTTTTTGGCCCCTTGTTTAGTGGTGTTGCAGACTCTGGGGCCTTTCAGAACAGGCGTATATATACCGAGATCATGTGACAGATCATGTGACACTTAGATTGCACACAGGTGGACTTTATTTAACTAATTATGTGACTTCTGAAGGTAGTTGGTTGCACCAGATCTTATTTAGGTGCTTCATAGCAAAGGGGGTGAATAGATATGCGTGCACCACTCACAAATTATTTTTTGAAACAAGTTATTTTATTCATTTCACTTCACCAATTTGGACTATTTTATATATGTCCATTAAATGAAATCCAAATAAAAATATATTTTAATTACAGGTTGTAATGCAACAAAATAGTAAAAATGCCAAGAGGATGAATAGTTTTGCAAGGCAGTGTAATTTAATTGTTACCATCAGCACAGTTACAGTCACAAACACTCTGGATAACATGAAAGCAGTCTAACCAGCTCTGCTAGGGCGGAGTAAAATGGTCACAGTGCTGTGTTCTCTCATTTGTGTCTGGAATTTGTGCCGTTATGAGGTCAGATCAACCCTACTCCTCAACCCAAACCCTAATCCAGATCAACCCTACGCCAGAACTTCCAGTAAGCGCTCTGAATGCTCCATCAGAATTTACAAATGCCCAGAGTGCACACTGCGAGCGCTCTGGCACTCCAGATCGAATTTTACTCACCCAGAGTAATGAAACTCTCAGTACATTCCAATTTGTGACTCACCACCTGGATTGGGTCATACAGTGCCTTGTAATAATTTTGCATGCCCAATTTTTCAGTTTTTGATTTGTTAAAAAAGTTTGAAATATCCAATAAATGTCGTTCCACTTCATGATTGTGTCCCACTTGTTGTTGATTCTTCACAAAAAAATACAGTTTTATATCTTTATGTTTGAAGCCTGAAATGTGGCAAAAGGTCGCAAAGTTCAAGGGGGCTGAATACTTTCGCAAGGCACTGTATGTAGCAACATTTGAAATAGTTTTTTTTACATTGGAAAAGAGTAGAGACTCAGAGCTACAGAATTGAATAGCATATACAGCATTTTTGAGGAACAATGGAAAAGTATTTATACTTTGAAAGTTGATACACTTGTAAACTCTCTTTTCAGAAAAGGGACTTTGAATGTTTGTTACCTACTGGAGAGCTCTCCTTTGTCTACACGCATTCAGCATTGTTCACACCCTCTTAAGCCAGGCCCACGCATCTTTTTAAGGATTCACTTGTGCTAAACAGTGAGTAGTGTAGTAAAGATTAAGACTAAAAGTGGTAGTAGCCTACAATATGGAAAAATCCAGGTAAACACAAAGTGTCCGGATAAAAAATATTTGTTAAATATTAGATGACGCTTAACCAGACACACTTGTCTAAATTGATGGGTCATGTGAAATAAATTGTTTAATCCCTAGCCACATCCAAATGGTGGGAAAAGTACTAAATTGTTATACTTGAGTAAAAGTATAAATCATTTCAAATTCCTTATATTAAACCAGACTGCACAATTGTATTTTTTATTTATTGGATAATTTTCCTGTCATAACGTAATGAATACTTTTGGGTGTCAAGGAAAATGTATGGAGTAAAAGGTACATTATTTTCTTTATGAATGTAGTGAAGTAAAAGTTGCCAAAAATATAAATAGTAAATTAATGTACAGATACCACAAAAAAACAACTTAAGTAGATCTTTAAAGTATTTTTACTTAAGTACTTTACACCACTGCCCACACCAGTACATTAGCATAGTTTATATACTGTTACACACACACTTATCACATAGTATTCCATACATAAGTTAAGACCATACAACCTGAGTTGAAATCTGAGTGAAGCGCCATATATTTATGGGGTGGAGACTTGATACGGTCACATGATATTGTTGTGGTATGTCACAAAATCATGTTACGACCACACATCAATATTAATTTTATATATCAATATTTTGCTAAGTCTTGCTAAGTGGATGGTCTCTACAGAAGGTGTAAACGGTACAGACAAATGGTTACTTGCATAGTAGCAACATCAGACAATATCAATAACGATATCAGTGATAGACAAGGTAGTTATATGCATACAATCAGGGGTAAAGTGGCTGAACAGTAGGATAAAAAAATTATTGTAGTAGCAACGTGTGATAGGAGAGAGTCGTGAATAGAGGCACTGCAGATAGTGCCGATGACTGCTCCGTCCAAACCACGCATGAACAAGGGAATCTATATTCGGAGAGCCTGTTTATGTCCTGTCCTTGACTCTGGTGCAGGGCATGTGATGTCTATAGCCTCTTTGTCGCAAAACTCCCTGATCTTGTCATAAAGATAGTTTGTCTAGCTGTGTCCAGTCCAGGTGGTGCTTTTACAAGGAGACCATTTATGGGAGGAAGGACGTCAGCATAGTGCAGCAACACCAGGCTCCAGAGCATCGAAGCTGTAAAACAGGGAATAAAAAAATCAGAAGACATTACAACCTTGCACAACATCAATTCACCTCCCAAGTTTAGATAAGAATAACCTCATACAATTAAAATTATTTTTTACCCGAAGTGCTGGTGCTGCTTGATCTGTGGCAGCGAGCCTGAGGTACAGAGTCAGGTGTTGCTGTCAGCCATAGCTATCCACTAGCACCGTACCATCCTCCAGTCCAACCAGCTGTGGGATGTTTACCCCCATCACAGTGCTGTCGGTCACAACACCAGAAATCTTCGACAAAGTGTTCACTCTGGTCATTCTGAAGCGCTGCTTGATAAGGCCAAAGCATCAGTCGGGGGCAAACTTGGAGTGGCCTGTGATGTGAATGTCCAGATTGTGGTGGAGCTTGTGAATGGTTCACCAGACACAATACCAGAGCACAAACTTGTTCTTGTTTTGGCCACTGCAGTTATCAAAATTCAGGTCCAAATGTGTTTTCCAATCTCCGTATTTGGTGAAGACATGGTGCATGCATTTGACAGCGCTGCTGGCTTTGCTTGCTTGTGCTAACTCTCTTGTTGATGACTGTACGACTTTTGGATTAGAGTAGCTAGCTAAAAAAATGAACTATAATCCAAATCCATAGAGTAACGTTACTAGCAATACAAACCGATTGTCATAGCAAGCTAAAGTTAACCAAATAACCTTAGTTTTAATGTTAGTTAGCAAGCCAGCCATCGAACTCCAGCTGGCTAGCTAACAGTAAGCTTTAGCTTGCAATGAAAACAACTTTCTGACAAAATTAGAAAAGTATGATATCTGAATCTGTAGCTTGATTCTTACCTGTATACATGGATGAAAGCTTCATGGCAGACTGCAACCCCATTATCCAGACATCCTGTGTTTCCGTTTAGTTTGCACAGCTTGTTTGGCCCGTTGTGTTCCACTGATTTCAAAATGTGTTCTTTTCAGAGTGAGAGAGTCAGCATTTGTCGTCCAAAAAAGTAGTCCATCACAGGTTTTTCCCACTGACCTTTGTCGATAGCACCTGATAAACTCAGGGCACCAATGTTATTGAGAGCAGTAGCAACATATTTGCAGTTCTTCATGGATAACGTTATATCTTTCAAACAAACTGCAGCAGAAAGGACTATCTATGCATTATGAACAGCTCATTTTATAGACAAGATGCTACACTGCACCAAACTCATCTCTCGGCATGTCCAGCCCACTCATTAACTCAGCCAATCATAGCTAGCGGGAAGGTTGCTGCCTTTTTCTGTGGCTAAACCAACTAGGCTTGGAATTTAACAATTGTATTCAGAATTACAGATGACATACAAGTTTGATATTAAGGCACATGAAAGTTCACATGTTTGAGAAGGCATTTCTACCAAAAACGTTCAAAAGCCTCTCCTGTAAAGTTGGGCCTTGCGACATATGCCTAGTTTCCTGAATCGGGTACCATTTGGGTTCTCTCCCTGCTTGAATAGTTTCAGCCAAGTATCTCACTATTTGCATGTTTTATGGACAAATGTTTGTTTTTTTAGGGGTGAAAGTAGTTTTTTCCACTGCTGTATTTTTTCTTATACTCTCCTGAGCATTAAAATTAATGTACAAGAATTCAAACTAGGATAGGATACTTTTCGTCAACATATTTTGGCTAAACATTGACATGATTGAATTTCATTGTTATCTCATGCGAAGCACATGAGATTTTGTCATGGCTGCTGGGTTGGGGTCAATTGTAACATTTTAAAATTTACCTGAGCCAAGCAGCCGAATTATGAAAATAACTTTATGATTTTAGAATTTTTACATGAATTACACAAAAACTAACTTTAAATAGCCTTGGTGTCATGTAGAGTGCTAAGGAAGTTGTAAACAGGTATTATTTGGGCACAATCAGACTATTCACATGTTTTGAGAGGAACCGAATGGCCATGCGCAAACAGGGGTGTTACTGTAAATATAGGTTACTTATGTAACAGTTGTTAAAGTACTGTGTGAATTTCACCAGGTTCATATATTAATATGTCATGTTGATTTGTTATCATGCCTGTGTCCTGGGAGTTGGGGAGTGTGTACTTATGTTTTGCCCTCCATGCTCAAATCATTTTGATGCACTATGAGAGGTAGGCCCGCTTTTTCTGTCATCTTTAGAAAAGTTTGATTCTTTTAAGCACAAAGTCATACACACCGTGTGTTGTTCCTGAATAATGTTGTACTTTTAGAGGTTACTCATAAGTGGATGGTATTGTTAAGATGTAATTGTACTTTTTAGGATGATATCAAAATTCTGAATTCAACATGTGGTTAATAGCTAGCTAAGGTATTAGCAGGCTATTGTATGTGTGAACGAAGGCCAGCTCCTTGAATGATCCCAGTTCCTCCTATTGTGCATCTTTTGTAGAAAGAGGCGGCAATTCGCTGAACATATGTGCTCTACAAATGTTTTATTTTCTTTTGGATGCAGGTATGTGGTTTCATCTATTTAAAATATATGTTATGTGTTGATGCATAATAAGGAGAAGCTGTACTAATTTTTGTATTCAAAAATAATTTTGATGCACTATGAGTGAAAGAGGCAACGATTCTCAGAACACATGTGCTCACCAAATGTTTTCTTTTCTTTTGGATGCAGATGCAGGATGCAGAGAGTGAATTCTGCTTGATTAAAACTACCTGATCTCCAAAGTCCACCTCTATAGTCTCAATCAACCACACACAACGCAGAGTTACAGTGGTGCAGTATAGCACCGGTTCCACTTACATAGACATAATTATATTTATTGCAAAATCAATACATATGTCTATGATAATATGATAATTCCTAACAGGAAGTTAAGTCAAATATTGTGATCTGACCGTCTTATGTACAGATCTTTACATGATATGCATGATTAGGAGACAAAAAAAAGTACTGGCATAGTTCAAGTGGTCTCTGAGCAACAGAGTAAACAACAAAACATTTTACAATTGCCCCTAGTCTCCCCTGCTTTGAAAATGTCATGAATCGGACCAAGAACATGCGTTCCAAATGTATTCTGAAGTTTTGTTTTTGTATTTTGGTGAATGGTAATATGGATTTTTTTTTCCAGTTCCTGAAGAGTTTCAGTTTTGGAGATACAAGTTGTTTCTTCTGACAGCCACGCTTTGCCAGGTGACAAACATGTCTCCTCATTTGGTAATCCCAGGCATTTGTTGCTAATGGGAGTTATTTTCAGCACAGATTAGCATGAGATTACTTTTGTCAGATGGACGTGACTGGATTTAACACTGATTGAGTAACTAAAGCCTGATTTGGGGGAACGATGGGAACGGCGCCTAGGGAGCCAGGACAGTTTCGAGTGACTCAATTTGTAGAATTTAGCCTGACATTCAAACTGATTTTGCTATGTTTCACTGATGTGAAGTGAAACAATGGTGAGTGAGTGTTCTGTCTGGTTTAACCAGGCTTGAACTGACTAGTAAGTAAAGAAAGATATATAGCACAGCTAGTGTTTGCTGTTGCTTCAGACTCATTTGATTTATGTGGATCAATCACAAGGTGCCAAGTGAAAGTCAAAGTCATTATGCTACTACAGTCCTGTTTTACATTGTCACCCATTATGAATTTGAATATGTATGTATAGCCAGTGTGTTTCGCTGAATTGAAGGACAATTAATTAGAACTCTTGGTGTGACTGTAATGGTTTAGGCCTGTTAGGGAGGTACCACTGTCAGCTGAAGGGTTTTTGTTGATAACTCTGCCATCTTGGAGCTATAGGAAAAACAATTCTATTAATTTTACCCATTGAGATTTTCGAAATCAATGAAATGTTGCAAATACCATAATCTATCAAATAATGCTAATGACATGTATTTGATCACTTTTTTGTGCAAACAATCACAATTTTTAATCCCTAAGTGGACATGCCCTCTTGTGGGCCCAGTGGCATCATTGCTGACAAGAGACTTGGGCTGTGATTTAAAAAAAACACAGATAAACGACCAGAACGGCGAGTGACATTTACAGTAAAGGAGATTTATGCTTGAGTCAATATTTGCTGCGTTTACAGTGAGCGCAATCTCCACAAACATCTGTGCAATTGCTTTTAAAAGTATCTCGTTGTATCCAGATCTGCGTTGGAATAAATCCCAGACTTGGGATCTAAATTGTCATTTAGATATCTCCCCCACCTGTCAACACCAGCCCCAAAAACAGACATGAATCTGAGGTTAGAGGGGCAAGGTGTCACGCCCTGACCTTAGATATCTCTGTTTTCTATATATTTTGGTTAGGTCAGAGTGAGACTAAGGTAGGTACTCCAGTGTTGCATGTCTAGGGTTTTGTATGTCTAGGGTTGTTGTAGGTCTAGGGGGTTTTGTATTTCTATGTTGGCCTGATATGGTTCCCAATCAGAGACAGCTGTTAATCATTGTCTCTGATTGGGGATCATATTTAGGCTGCCCTTTTTCCAACTTTCTGGTGTGGGATCTTGTCTACAGTTAGGTGCCTGTGTGCACACTAGTAGCGTCACGTTTCGTTTGGTTGTTTTGCTGATTAAAAAAAATGTGGAACTCTGTTCACGCTGCGCATTGGTCTCATCATTTCGACGAGCGTGACACAAGGACTCTAAACTATCGAGTAAAAGTAAATGGGTTCTTAAGCTGGTCTTCTTGCCACCAAACCAGATAAAGAAGCTGTGAAGCCCCCAGTGTACCCACTTTAACTGCATACTGTGAACTAATCACTCTACATACAATTTAGAACGTACTCTTAAGTAAAATGAGTGCAGTAAACCAAGAAATAAACATACTAGTCTCAACATACTACATGTGCATATTACCTCAATAACCTTGACTAACCAGTGCCCCCACACATTGACTCTGTACCGGTACCCCATGTTCATAGCCTCGTTACTGTTATTTTACTACTGCTCTTTAATGTTTTGTTACTTATTTTTTCCTTATCTATTTTTACTTAACACTTCATTTTCTTAAAATGGCATTGTTAGTTATGGGCTTGTAAGTAAGCATTTCTGTAACGATGTACGCTGAAAGTTGGGAAGCAAGTTCAGGAAGTGAATACATTTAATCAATAAATGAACAAAACAAGAAACACAAACATCGCACCGACTTGAAACATGAACAGAAATAATAACGCCTGGGGAAGGAACCAAAGGTTGTGACATATATAGGGAAGGTAATCAAGGAGGTGATGGAGTCCAGGTGAGTGTCATGAGGCACTGGTGCATGTGAAGATGGACACAGGTGTGCGGGATAATGAGCAGCCTGATGACCTAGAGGCCGGAGACGGAGCACACATGAAAATTTCACTGTAAGGTCTACTACACATGTTGTTTTTATTCCCACCATTGGTTCAATCTGATTATCAGCTGTTGTCAAACACATGTATGCCACATAAATGGCCAGTCTACACACACCACATGCACACCTTCTCACACACATATGAACACCCTCTTTCTCTCACACACACCCACACACACACTGGTTTTACTGTCCTTGTGGGGACAAACTGGCACATGCCAGTTTGGGGTCTACCTGTGCTTGAGCACCTGCCCCTTTGCCCTCACATGTTTTTTGTTGTTGTTCTGAACCCACTGCCCTCAATTCAGAATAGTCCTCCACACCATATGTAGGCCTACAAAGGATCTATAGCTTCTTTAAAAAAATTGCCTAGCTGTGGATTGTGTAGCCCTCTCAGTGAACAGCATGCAGACAAAACAGAACTTTCGAAATATTTCAAATACCACCTTTGGAAAGCAAATGGCTCCCGCTGAAAAGAGAAGACTAATCTGTCTGCTTCGGTAGGTTATCGTAATATTTGTTTTTATCAACTTTAAAATAGGCCTATACAAAGTAAAACAAGAGAGAGGTAGGCTTTTAACATGAATGCATTGAGTCAGTGAAACTGGAAAGCTTTTTTAGGACTATAATTTCCTACTCATATTATACAATATGTTGTGTCAAATTAGCCTGTCATTTCGATTGTTTGTGAGTTAGATTATGCCAAAGTCTTCAGTCATGTAAAATTATGTAGAATTGCATGAAATGCGTTTATAAAAGGTCACATTCGTCCCGGACCTCGGCCCCTAAAAATGGTCCACGTGTGATTTCTGTAAACTCTTCTTCTCTACTGCTCTATGCCAATATGCACATGTGCTGATATGCATGCAATGCTTTATTATAAACATGTATTTTTTTTCTCATGTGTTCAGTCACCCCCATCTCGTGCTCACCTTTTGTTCTGGCACCTCCCAATTTACAAATTATGCACAGATAGTCTAGACTCTAGCTTAATTAAAGCCATATGCAAAAATATTCACACTAAGCCAGCCAGCCATATATCATAATTTAGAAGATCATTATTTAAGAGCATTAAAGATGAATTACAATCAGTAAAACATTTTTTTAGCTAGCTAACTACAAAATGTATGTGATTCATCAATGTCAATGATGGTCTACCATTTTTTCTCAATGTCAATAATGTCATTAGGAGACAATGTAACTAGCTTGTTAATGAGTGTGTTGTTGCAGGAAAAATAAGCATATGCAACAACAACAAAAATATTCACTATAGGCATTTAGTATGTTATGAATTTCGAGATATGAATTATGAAAGTCGCTACAATAATTCAAGGTCAGGGGTGGTCTTTTTTCATTTTGGGCACCTGTTCTGAGAAAGGTCTTGCAAAACCCTGGGGACCAAACAATTGATTCCAATTAAAAATCCTACTTTCTCTAACCCTAACCCTTAACATAACCATAACCCTAAACCCCTAACATTATTAACCCTAAACTTAACCCTAATTGTAACCCTAACCCTAAGCCTAACCTTAACCTCCATATCCCTATCCCCATTCCCCCACCCCATCCCCGCCCTCCACCCTCAAACCTTTCCCAGACCCCCTGTGCCCATCACCCCCAACAGAGACACAACTCCAGATTATACATCTCATCAGCACCCTCTCAGACACAAACAAACTCCTTCACTCCAGACTCAAAGCCTCATTCACCCACACACAACATACATTCCCCCCACTCCAGGACTTCAAACCTACAATACATGACCAAAAGTATGTAGACTCCTATATAGCTTATCCCACCTTGCGCTAAAATACCACCTGGCTGGGGACTGTGCCCACCCAAAGATCTGAGTGAAATAACATTTTTTGAAGAGCTGTGAACAGGCATAAAAGGCATAAAAGTTGGTCTAATTTACTTGAAACAAAAGTCTACTGAAGTGAGACTTTGTCCTTGTGTTTCTTGGCTATTTACATTGTTTTGTTCACAAGCTAGGTTGTTTTTCAATGTTTGAGTTTCAACTGCTAGGGAAGAGAAGACAACTCTGCTACTAGTCAGACTCTCAATCTCACAGGCACAAACACGAGGAGTCACGTTACCAGTCCTTAAAGGGGCATTGGTTTCATCTGTGATATTTTTAAATTAAACAATATACTACATTACTACTTACTTGTAATACATTTATTGTTTTAGAAACATTACAAAGCATACTCATAATTTTGTTTTGGCAAGTAAAAAATCTGAGTGGCTGGTAGATTTTATAATCTACCTGCCACAGTGGCTGGTGGTTAAAAAATACTATTTTAGGTCCAGAATATGTTTCTAAATAAAGATTTGTTCTTAGCAGACTTGCCTAGTTGAATAAATACAAATAAAAACTTATATGTGAATGTGGATGCTACCATGATTATGGATAATCCTTAATGAACTGTGAATAATCATGAGTAAAAAGGTTAGACACAAAAATATCATGCCCCCCCCCCCAAAAAAAAATGCTAACCTCCCATGTTATTGTGATGGTGAGAGGTTAACATGTCTTGGGTGTATGATTTTTGTATGTCTGAAACTTTCTCACTTAACATTATTCACCATTAATTTAGGATTATCCGTAATTATGGTATCATCCACATTAATGTAGTATTTAGAAACATATTATATTCTTATTAAAAGGGACTCCAAAATGACACAATACATTATTTACCATTCATTAATTAATTAACTATATTTTTTACTTGGGGTGGCAGGTAGCCTAGTGGTTAGAGCATTGGACTAGTAACAGAAAGGTTGCAAGATTTTATCCCAGAGCTGACAAGGTGAAAATCAGTTGTTCTGCCCCTGAACAAGGCAGTTAACCCACTGTTTCTAGCCCGAAATTGAAAATAAGAATTTGTTCTTAACTGACTTGCCTATTTTAAAAAAATGTAGCCTTTATTCATTTCTACTAGGCACAGAATTATCTGACACACAAACAAAACAAACAGCAAATGCATCCAACAAACATGTAGTCACAAGCTTGATGAAGCTATTGCATGTCATGAATGTGGGAGCGGAATACTTCATCCTTTTGTAACGGCGTTCTTCGTTTGTTGAAAGAGAGTCGGACCGAAATGCAGCGTGGTGGTTACTCATGTCTTTAATGTAGAAGATAGCGATACATGAAATAACTTAAATAAATACAAATCAACAAACGGAACGTGAAAACTAATTACAGCCTATCTGGTGAACACTACACAGAGACAGGAACAATCACCCACGAAATACACAGTGAAACCCAGGCTACCTAAATACGGTTCCCAATCAGAGACAACGAGAATCACCTGACTCTGATTGAGAACCGCCTCAGGCAGCCAAGCCTATGCAACACCCCTACTCAGCCGCAATCCCAATAACTACAAAACCCCAATACGAAATACAACAACATAAACCCATGTCACACCCTGGCCTGACCAACTAATTAACGAAAACACAAAATACTAAGACCAAGGCGTGACACTTTTACTACTTTAATACACATACAAGTGAATTTGTCCCAATAGTTTTGGGGGGGGGGGTATGTACAAAAAGTGCTGTCATTTCTAAACGGTTCCCCCAATATGAAAATACCCTCAAATGAAAACTGACAGTCTGCACTTTAACTTCATAGTCATTGTTTGATTTTAAGTATAGAGCCAAACAAAAATGCTTCACTGTCCCAATAACTATGGAGTGCACTGTAATTCATATCATAGGCCTAATAGTACTGTAGAGCTCTTTTTACTTGCACACAATATAGCTGGATCGCCCAGTCCTGCCCCTAGGGGTCTACCACCCTTCAGCACCCCAACCCAACACATCCCACTCAACTTTAGGATCTTAGTGAAACATGAATTATTGGTTTCAGGTGTGTTAGGCCAAGGCCAGAGTAACAACCAACAGTGCGCCAGACCCCCCCGGGCCAGGACTGAGAGCCCAGCAGCTAGGGATTGGCCAAACAGGTATCTCCCTTGACATGGGAATCTTTTCAATGCAGACTCTTGCCGAAGTTCAAATGCATTTAAGTTATTTGCATATAGCTTCCTATTGGTTAATTCTGATACTTGGGTATCATTATCTTCATCTACATAGGGGGGGGGGGGGGTAAAAACCAGGAAATAAGTTGACTGCTATAGACGGGTTAGCTGACAGTGTCACAAAAACGATGCTCACGCTTCAAATGGGGCAGAGGTCTGTGTGTTATTGTAATTCTGATGGCCAGAACAATGACAAGAAGCTGCCATGTGGGGAATTGTAGGTGGCTTGATTCAGCTAGTTTTATATTGTTATTGATACCATGGCTTATCTTGAGGTGATTTGACTGATGTCACGTCTACGCTAATTTGGCTAAAATCCACTGGAAATTAACAACTTTAACAGTGTATTTGAGCAACAACAAGGGCTCATTGTGAAAATGTATGAATGTTTTCAATAAACATTGGAAACTAAATATAGCTTATATGTTGTCAACAATCTAAGCCAACCCCGTCTGTTTTTCCCCATACTTAAGCACACGTCGGATTTGTTGCTAAACAACCAACCTGTCTATGTTAAAGGCCCAGTGGAGTCAAAAACTGTATTTCTGTGTGTTTTATATACACTGAGTATACAAAACATTAAAAACACCTGCCCTTTCCATGACATAGACTGACCAGGTGAATCCAGGTGAAAGCTATGATCCCATTTTGATGTTACTTGTTAACCTCTTGGACCTCTAGGGGCAGTATTTCATTTTTGGATGAAAAGACGTGCCCGTTTTAAGCTCAATATTTTGTCACAAAAAGATGCTCGACTATGCATATAATTGATAACTTTGGAAGGAAAACACTCTGACGTTTCCAGAACTGCAAAGATATTGTCTGTGAGTGCCCCAGAACAGAAGCTACAGGCAAAACCAAGATGAAACTGCAACCAGGAAATGAGCAGGATTTTTGAGGCTCTATTTTTCATTGTCTCCTTATATGGCTGTGAATGCGACAGGAATGAGCCTGCCCTATCTATCGTTTCCCCAAGGTGTCTGAAGCATTGTGACGTAATTGTAGGCATATCATTGGAAGATTGACCATAAGAGACTACATTTGCCAGGTGTCCGCCCGGTGTCCTCCGTCGAAATTGGTGCGTCATCTTCAGCTGCTGGTATTTTTCCATGGGATTCTGAGACGAAAGCAGGCTTCCACGAACGGCATATCAATGAAGAGATATGTGAAAAAACACCTTGAGGATTGATTCTAAACAACGTTTGCCATGTTTCAGGTCGATATTATGGAGTTAATTTGGAAAAAGTTTGACGTTTTGGTGACTGAATTTTCGTTTCGTTTCGGTAGCCAAATGTGATGTACAAAACGGAGCGATTTCTCCTACACAAAGAATCTTTCAGGAAAAACTGAACATTTGCTATGTAACTGAGAGTCTCCTCATTGAAAACATCCGAAGTTCTTCAAAGGTAAATGATTTTATTTGATTGGTTTTCTGTTTTTTGTGAAAATGTTGCGTGCTAAATGATACGCTAAATGCTACGTTAGCTATCAATACTCTTACACAAATGCTTGATTTGCTATTGTTCAAAGGCATATTTTGAAAATCTGAGATGACAGTGTTGTTAAGAAAAGGCTAAGCTTGAGAGCAGGCATATTTATTTCATTTCATTTGCGATTTTCAGAAATCGTTAATGTTGCGTTATGGTAATAAGCCTGAGGCTGTATTCACGATACCGGATCCGGGATGGGTAGTATCAAGAGGTTTTAAACCCACTTCAATCTGTGTAGATGAAGGTGAGAAGGCAGGATTTTTTAAAGCCTTGAGACCATTGTGTATGTGTGCCATTGAATTGTCAAGACAAAATATTTAAGTACCTTTGAGTGGGATCTGGTAGTAGGTGCCAGGAGCACCGGTTTGTGTCAAGAACTGCAAAGCTGCTGGGTTTTTCACACTAAACAGTTTCCCATGTGTATCAAGAATGGTCCATCACACAAAAGACATCCAGCCAACATGACACAACTGTGTGAAGAATTGGAGTCAACATGGACCAGCGTCCCTGTGGAACGTTTTAGACACCTTGTAGACTCCATGCCCTGACGAATTGTGGCTGTTCTGAGGGCAAAAGGGAGTGCAACTCAATATTAGTTAATATTAGTTAATAGACCAGTAATAAAGTGAATTCCAAGCCTCTCTGCCAGTAAGAGCTAGTTTTATGTTTTCCCCTCCCCACTCAAACCACTCCAAGACAGTCCTAACAAAATTATTGCTTCAGAAATTACTATTTGCTAAGAACACATTTTGTTTATTTTTGACCATTTTAATTGAAAACAATCACCGGAAGGTACAGACCTGGAATAACTATAATTTTAACTATGCTTTGTGGAAAGTAACTATTTTTTGAGGGAACAAATAGTTACTTTGGAGGTGACTACAAATATTTGTTTACAGATCCCAAAAAAACATTACTTTTCAAAACTACTTGAATACAGATCTCAGAAAGTGACTACTTTTCAGAAACTACTGGATTGGCTGCCTTCAACAAACACCAGGGTTCTATCTGGAACTGAATTCATGAAGATAGAAATAGAATGAAATAAGCACACACAATCACCTATACCAGGACTCTCTAACCCTGTTCCAGAAGAGCTACCGTCCTGTAGGTTTTCACCTATACTATTTAGATCTATCCGACAGTCCTATTTGATCTACAGAATACATTTATACCTGAACATTATGTAAATGTCCATTCTCCTAAATGTCCATTGCCCAAGGTGTACATAATAAAGTCAAAACAATTAACCAATTTTGTACAGATAAGTATAAATAAATTGTGCCGCTCAACTACTGTAAGACTCTTTTGATATCGAAAGCTGCAATGCATTTTATGTTGATTCAATGATATTTAATTTCCGTTCGACACTTAATAGACATATTTTGTTACTGTTAGCATTCTCAGTAACACTTAACAATACACACTTCTTGTGCCTGTGTAATAAAACTGTAATTACTTTTGGAGCAACATTTTATTAGCATGTTGTTACATAATACTAGTCATTGCATTTTAATTGCATGGCAATGAGTTTCCTTAACTACTGTACAAAAGGGATAGTGACTGTTCCTTATTCCACTTATGTAATAAATTAATTATTAGGCAATTATAAAGCTATTTCCAAAGTCCTATGTAACAACAATGTTGCTTTTGTAATAATCACAAAGTTACTACACATGTACTGTATAAGAACTGGATGTAAAGTGACCAAAAAAGTGTTAAACAAATCAAAATATATTTTATATGTGAGATTCTTCAAAGTAGCCACCCTTTGCCTTAATGACAGCTTTGCAAACTCTTGGCATTCTCTCAACCAGCTTCATGAGGTAGTCACCTGGAAATCAATTAACAGGTGTGCCTTGTTAAAAGTTCATTTGTGGAATTTCTTTGCTTCTTTGAGCCAGTCAGTTGTGTTGTGACAAGGTAGGGGTGGTATACAGAAGATAGGCCTATTTGGAAAAAGTCCATATTATTGCAAGAACAGCTCAAATAAGCAAAGAGAAACGACAGTCCATCATTACTTAAAGACATGGAGGTCAGTCAATCCGGAAAAGTTCAAGAACGTTGAAAGTTTCTTTGAAGTATCTCAAATATAAATATATTTTGATTTCTTTAAGACTTTTTTATTTACTACATGATTCCATATGTGTTATTTCATAGTTTAATGTATTCACTATTATTCTGCAATGTAGAAAATAGTAAAAATAAAAACCTTGAATGAGAATGTGTGTCCAAACTTTTGACAGGTACTGTAAGTCCCGAAGATAAACCAACGAGTCAAAATACACGATTACCTTGACTATACTCCTGGAAAACGTCAATCATTGTTGCGTGCTGTTTAACATTTCTCTAGTTCTCTAAAAGGTGCCAATTCCAGCTTACAATGTTAATTTATGCAGTAGAGGTTGGAAGAATCTAAGGTGGAAAATGTCAACTCGGTGAAAATAGCTACATTGACATTCTCTGGAGGCAAATTTGAGCGTTTTGCACTTCAAAACTGTCCGTCCTGCTCCATTTGACCCATAAATGAGACCTACCGTTACACACGTAATTACATGGATGAATCCGGTAGGTGGCGCACTTACTTTGTTTGAGGTAAAAGCAAGTGTGCCTTTTTTATAATATGTGTGGAGTGAGTGTTAATAGACTGCCTGGGTAACTGTGTGTGGGTCTGTGTGTTAGGTTGCGTGTTAGTGTGTGTGTGTCACGAGAGGAGAATGGAGAGAGGAGAGAGTGTCTTTATGTGTGGGAGTGGAGAACATTGTTCTAACTTGAGATTCAGAGATAAAAATGTATAATCTTCCCTCTCAGACTGCTTTTCTGTATATTACAAATACAGCGCCTACGCCTGAGACACTCACAACTATACAACAACAGATGGACACTTACAGTCAGTTGGAGTAGGAAGGTCTGACAATGTTCTTGAGTTTCCATTGGACGGGGTGGTTGTTTTAACGTTCGGATTGGTTGGTTTCAATGGCAGTTTAGTGGTGCTGGTTACCGTTGGAGGAAATTCACCATTGGCTGAGGAGAAAAACAGACAAATAACAACTTAGTGACATTCTTTGCTTACCATGCCTTTGCACAGCTCTCTTAATTTCCAAACAGTTGGAGATAAGCAGGGTTGTGTTCATTAGGGACCATAAACCAAAGAAAGCAAACTGAGACAGATGAGGACTACCTGTACTTGTCCAATAAGAAACACTCATTTTCATTTCCATTGTTAAACATTTTAAACATTTGTAGTTTTGAGCCCGAATGAACATGGCCCAGGTTTAAGCTTGGTGAATACTTGGCTGGATAACCCCAATCTGAAGTTGCATGGTGTTGGTTTGTCCAATAGGGGGCACTCTTACCTCAAGACCAATAGAGTTGGATATACTGGTGGTGGTGGTGGGAAAGGTTGGGGGTGCTTACATCCAACTCCTTCCCATCTTCCTCCATCCCTTGGTGGGTAAGTACATTGGATCCGGGGATTTCATACCACCAGCTCAACCCAATAAAGCATATGGACAGACCAACCACCTCAACCTACCACAAGGCCTTAGATCATAAAGCTCACAAGTGCCTTGATCTTTTCCCCCTCAATTGCTAACCTACAAATACATCTCCCAGGTAAAAGGGATGTTGATTAGGTATTGCTACTCTGGACATTAATTACTAGACCTTGCAGAGGCTGTGAATTGGGCCTGTGAGGAGGGCTATGATGATATGGGACTGCATACTGGACTTCTGGTTAAAACCCACACAGACTAGGGTGCAGTGGGAAAAAGAATAACACTCTTCCCAATAATCAGCTGCAAGGGCCGGGTGTAAATCCCAGTCTCTGATTGGTCTGTTCCCCAATCAGCAGCAGAGAAACGGGAAAGGCAAGATAGAAATAGCCAATCTGATTGTAAGAGTTTTGACGTTCCTCAAGAAATTATACAACGAACCAACCGTACAAAAAAGGTTAAAAAAAATGTATGATCATTGAGTCACTGACAAAATGCTGATATAGTGATTGCAATTTCACGGTATTGTTGCCAGCAGTGGAAACCAATGTGGTTAATAGTGTTCTAAACCATTGAAATTCTCCATTAAAAAAGTTTGAAGAACAGCTCCCAAGAACACAATGTCAGTGTCAGTTGTGCGACTGCGTCAGACTATTGTCGGAATCCTTGTCATATCCACGTGAGATCCATTCAAATGTTAATATCCAGGTTATATCATACCTGCCTCTGTCACTCACATGTGAACATACTCTTTGAGCAACTGTGACATTTTGTCCATTAAAGGGACTGTCGGATGTCTAAATTAGAATTTCACGAGCATTCCGGATGTCTCACCTTTGCACATTTCTCACAAATCCAATAATTTCCACTGAAAAGCCACAAAATGTTGTTTGACCATGATCAGAAATAATTACAAAAACTCAGTTAGTAGACAAATGTCCTGTAAATTGTCAAATTACATTTTATTTGTCGCATGCGCCAAATACAATAGGTGTAGACCTTACCGTGAAATGCTTACTTACAAGACCTTAACCAACAATGCAGTTTTAAGAAAAATAATTGTAAAGCAAAAGATATAGACAACTCCAATTTAAGAATATTTACTAAATTAACTAAAGTAAAAAATAAAAGAGCAACAATAAAATAACAATAACTAAGCTATATAGAGAGGGTACCGGTACCAAGTCAATGTGCGGGGCTACTGGTTAGTCGAGGTTATCGAGGTAATATGTACATGTAGGGTAAAGTGACTATGCATAGATAATAGATGATAAACAGCGAGTAGCAGCACTGTCTGCTCCTGGATGGCAGGAGGCTTTGCCCCAGTGATGTACTGGGCCATACACACTCTGGTGTAAATTTCATGCAATCTGTCCATTCAGGAAATAGTTGAATTCAATTAATGAATTAAATTGATAAATAAAGCAGTGCAAGCTTCCACATGTGCTCCCCCTCACCTGTCCACTGCAGCTCTTCCCAGGCCAGTGTAAATGTGTGCGTGTGTGCAAGCGTGCGTGGGTGCATGTGTCTGTCTGTCTGTCTGTCTGTCTGTCTGTCTGTCTGTCTGTCTGTCTGTCTGTCTGTCTGTCTGTCTGTCTGTCACCCTCTGTCACCCTCTGTCACCCTCTGAATGCTCAGCTATAGCATGAAATGCCAACTGACATTTGCTCCTGAAGTGCTGACCTGTTGCACCCTCTATAACCTACAGTGGCAAGAAAAAGTTAATGAACCCTTTGGAATTACCGAGATTTTTGCATAAATTGGTCATAACATTTGATCTTCATCTAAGTCACAACAATAGACAAACACAGTCTGCTTAAACTAATAACACACAAACATGTATTATTTTTAGTGTCTTTCTTGAACACACCGTATAAATATTCACAGAGTGGAAAACGTATGTGAACCCTTGGATTTAATAACTGGTTGACCCTCCTTTAGAAGCAAAAATCTCAACCAAACATTTTCTGTATTTGCGAATTAGACCTGCACACCGGTCAGGTGGAATTTTGGACCATTCCTCTTTACAAAACTGTTTCAGTTCAGCAATATTCTTGGGATGTCTGGTGTCGAACCGCTATCTTGAGGTCATGCCACAGCATCTCAATTGGGTGGGGGTCAGGACTCTGACTGAGCCACTCCAGAAGGCATATTTCCTTCGGTTGAAGCCATTCTGTTGTTGATTTTTCTTCTGTGTTTTGGGTCGTTGTCCTGTTGCATCACCCAACTTCTGTTGAGCTACAATTGGTGGACAGATAGCCTTACATTCTCCTGCAAAATGTCTTGATAAACTTGGGAATTCATTTTTCTGTCGACGATAGCAAGCTGTCCAGGCACTGAGGCGGGAAAGCAGTCCCAAACCATGACACTCCCTCCACCATACTTTACAGTTGGGATGAGGTTTTTGATGTTGGTGTGCTGTTCTTTTTTTTCTCCACACATAGTGTTGTGTGTTCCTTCCAAACAACGCAACCTGTAGTTTCATCTGTCCCCAGAATATTTTTGGAACATCCAGGTGCCCCTTTGCGAACTTCAGACATGCAGCCAAGTTGTTTTTGGACAGCAATGGGTTCTTCCGTGGTGTCCTCCCATGAACACCATTATTGTTTAGTGTTTTACGTATGGTAGACTTGTCGACAGAGATGTTAGCATGTTTGAAAGATTTCTATAAGTCTAGCTGACACTAGGATTCTTCTTAATCTCATTGAGCACTCTGCACTGTGCTCTTGCAGTCAACTTTGCAAGATGGCCGCTCCTAGGGAGAGTAGCAACAGTGCTGAACTATCTCAATTTATAGACAATTTGTCTTACCGTGGACTGATGAACATCAAGGCTTTTAGAGATCCCTTTGTAACCCTTTAAAGCTTCATGCAAGTCAACACTTCTTAATCTTAGGTCTGCTGAAATATCTTTTGTTCGAGGCATGGTTCACATCTGGCAATACTTCTTGTAAATAGCAAACACAAATTTTGTGAATAATTTTTAACAGGGCTGTCACGACTCCCACCGAAGGTGACTCCCCTGCCTGTTCGGGCGGTGCTCGGCGGTCGTCGTCGCCGGTCAAGTAACCGCCACCGATCCCTTTTTCCTTTTCTGTTAGTATAGTCTTATTAGTTGCACATGTTCATTTTTGTGTTTCTTGATTTTTGTCTACTGAAACCTGTTAGGCCCGCTTAGCTTTGTGCGGGATTATTTGTTACTGTGTTGATTGTGGATGTGTTTTCGTTTTGTTTTCTCCGGACTGCTTGTCTGTGTTTGGGCTAGTCAGTGTTATGTGCCCTGTAATTTGGCGTGACCGTTTGTGCCAGAGAATACATAATTACATTTCCCTGAACCCTCTGCTCTCTGCGCCTAACCCCTACCCACCACTTCTAGTAAACCCTGAAAAGGGCAGGGCATCTCTAACCAGCATCTTCAATTTTGTCTCATTGACTGAACTCCAGGTTAGCTGACTCCTGACTCCAATTAGCTTTTGGAGAAGTCCTTAGCATAGGGGTTCACATACTTTTTCCAACCTACACTGTGAATATTTAAATTATATATTCAATATAGAGAAGAAAAATACAATAAGTTGTGTTATTAGTTTAAGCACACTGTGTTTGTCCATTGTTGTGACTTAGATCGAGATCAGATCAAATTTTATGACAATTGTATGCAGAAATCCAGGTAATTCCAAAGGGTTCACATACTTTTTCTTGCCACTGTATGTGGCTATTATTTGACGACCCTGCTGTTCATCTATGAAGGTTAGAACAACTTGAAGAACGATCTGGCCATGTACTCTTATAATCTTTATCAGGCAGAGTCAGAAGAGGACTGACCACCCCTCAGAGCCTGGCTCCTCTCTAGGTTTCTTCCTAGGTTCCTGGCTTTCTTGGGAGTATTTCCTAGCCACTGTGCTTCTATAGCTGCATTGCTTACTCGTTGGGGTTTTATGCAGGGTTTCTGTATAAGCACTTTGTGACAACTGCTGTAAAAATCACTTAATAAATACACTTGATTGATTGTCCTTCAGGAGACCAGTGTCCATAGTCATCAACTCACCAATGGGTTATAGTATACTGCTAAAAAGGGTGCTTTGCAGGTCTAGATAGAGCCTTTTGCAGGGCCATATATGAAGCTAGCCCTAGAACCCTTTTTGGTTCTATTTCACACCTTTTCTTCTAGCAGTGAAGGCACTGCTAGAGTAGTGGGCATTTTGTTCTATATTAAATGTCTTGCAGAGTTAAAAACTGGAACGAGCTTATGATATCAAAAACATTTCTGCTTTGGCTCAAGATGGTCAATCAGTTGCCTTTTAAAATGAAGAATGAAGTAGGGCTGGCCCTTTCTTCCAACATAATGCCACTAATTTAGACAACTTCCTTTAAAGTTGGTCCTTTTTATTACTTACCACCGAGCAGCTTCTGAAAGAACAGCGCCTTTCTGTTCCAGATACATAATCTATCCATCTCTGGAAAATGTATCGAGGACTCTGTTTGGGACTAGCTCATCTGAATATCAAGTTGAGAGCCAACTGCATGTTTCTTAATTATGATGACAGGCCCCATTTGTTCCCCACATCATGTCGGCTTGCCAGCTCTTGCCGGCTCGCCAAAAAAACAGATAATCCACTTTCCTCCACGCATCGTTCCACAGGCATTATGAGACACTGTAAAAATGGCTACCTTTCCTTTTTGTCTCTTTAATAATCTCCTAAAAACACCCTCCCCCCTCGGTTCCCCTGACCTGGCTCTGCCATCACTACCTCCTTGAGCTGAACTGCTCTCGTTCATCATAATATGGCAAGAGGCTCCCGCCATGGCTGTGTGCGGTACGTACTGCTTCGAGTACAGTACATGCCTTTCGATCTTAGCCATGGACTGACTGTAAAATTCTACTTAAGACCCAAACCCTGATGGAAAAAATGGGAAAGACATCCATTTTGATTGTCAGGTCAACATAAACAGTTAATAATTAAGATAATATTTTTAGTAATATCGACAACATAGTGATTTTATGCTTAATTATTGGCTTTTTTTTGGCTTGGTCATTAAGAGGCCGAAGCCAAAAAAAACGAGGCAAATAATTTAAGAGGCCGAAGCCAAACAAAGCCTTGAGGGGTGGCTTAATGTGGGTGTCTCTTGTGTTTGTGTTTGCACGTGGCAAGCGTTTGTACATGTCACGCCTTGGTCTTAGTATTTTGTGTTTTAGTTAATTAGTTGGTCAGGCCAGGGTGTGACATGGGTTTATGTTATTGTGTTGTCGTATTGGGGTTTTTGTAGGCATTGGGATTGTGGTTGATTAGGGGTGTGTTTAGTTTAGGTTTGGCTGCCTGAAGCGGTTCTCAATCAGAGTCAGGTGATTCTTGTTGTCTCTGATAGGGAACCGTATTTACTTAGCCTGGGTTTCACTATGTATTTCGTGGGTGATTGTTCCTGTCTCTGTGTAGTGTTCACCAGATAGGCTGTAATAGGTTTCACGTTCCGTTTGTTTTTTTTTGTATTTATTAGTTATTTCATGTATCGTTCCGTTTTTCTTCATTAAAAACATGAGTAACCACCACGCTGCATTTCGGTCCGACTCTCATTCAATAAACAAAGAACGCCGTTACAGAATCACCCACCACACACAGACCGAGCAGCGTGTTAACAGGCAGGAGCCACAGAAGAGGCAACAGAAGCAGCTTCAGTGGGAGAGGCTGCACCACTTGGAGAATTGGACATGGGAGGAAGAACTGGACGGAAAAGGACCCTGGGCTCAGCCTGGTGAATATCGCCGCCCCAAGGAGGAACTGGAGGCGGCTAAAGCGGAGAGGCGCTGTATGAGGAGGCAGCAAGGCGACGTGGATGGAAGCCCGGGAATCAGCCCCAAAAATTTCTTGGGGGGGGGACTTACAGGGAGTATGGCTACGCCAGGTAGGAGACCTGCGCAAACTCCTTGTGCTTACCGGGGGGCTAGAGAGACCGGGCAGGCACCGTGTTATGCAGTGGTGCGCACGGTGTCCCCAGTGCGGGTGCATAGCCCGGTGCGGTATATTTCAGCTCCGCGTATTGGCCGGGCTAGATTGAGCGTCGAGCCAAATGCCATGAAGCCGGCTCTACGCATCTGGTCCCCAGTGCGTCTCCTTGGGCCGGCTTACATGGCACCAGCCTTGCGCTCGGTGTCTCCGGTTCGCCTACATAGCCCAGTGCGGGCTATTCCACCTCGCCGCACTGGCAGGGCGACTGAGAGTATTCAACCGGGTAAGGTTGGGCAGGCTCGGTGCTCAAGAGCTCCAGTGCGCCTGCACGGTCCAGTCTATCCAGTACCACCTCCACACCCCAGCCCTCCGGTAGCAGCTCCCCGCACCAGGCTTCCTGTGCGTGTCCTCGGCCCAATACCACCAGTGCCAGCACCACGCATCAGGCCTACAGTGCGCCTCGCCTCTCTTGCGCTGTCGGAACCTTTCTCCTCTTCTGCGCTGCCGGAGCCTCCCGCCTGTTCAGCGATTCTAGAGCCTTCCTCTACAGCGCTGCTGGAGTCTCCTGTCTGTTCAGCGCTATCAGAGCCTTTCTCCTCTCCTGCGCTGTCGGAGTCTCCCGCCTGTTCAACGCTTCTAGAGCCTTCCTCCTCTACAGCGCTGCCGGAGCTGTTCGGAGCAGCCAGAGCTGCCAGTCTGCATGGAGCAGCCAGAGCTGCCAGTCTGCATGGAGCTGCCAGTCTGCATGGAGCAGCCAGAGCTGCCAGTCTGCATGGAGCTGCCAGTCTGCATGGAGCTGCCAGAGCTGTTAGTCTGCATGGAACAGTCAGAGCTGTCAGTGTGCAAGAAGCCGCCAGAGCTGTCAATCTGCATGGAGCAGCCAGAGCCGCCAGTCAGCATGGAGCAGCCAGAGCCGCCAGTCAGCATGGAGCAGCCAGAGCCGTCAGTCAGCATTAAGCAGCCAGAGCCGTCAGTCTGCCAGGATCCGCCATTCAGCCAGACTCTTCCAGATCCGCCAGTCAGCCAGACTCTTCCAGATCCGCCAGTCAGCCAGACTCTTCCAGATCTGCTAGTCAACCAGACTCTTCCAGATCTGCTAGTCAACCAGACTCTTCCAGATCCGCCAGTCAGGCAGGATCTGCCAGAACTGCCAGCCAGCCAGGATCTGCCGGATTCAACTGCCTGGCTGGGCTTCCTCTCAGTGCTGGGCTGCCCCTCAGTCCCGAGCTGCCCCTCAGTCCCGAGCTTCCCCTCAGTCCCGAGCTGCCCCTCAGTCACGAGCTGCCCCTCAGTCACGAGCTGCCCCTCAGTCACGAGCTGCCCCTCAGTCACGAGCTACTCCTCAGTTCAGTGGGGTTCTGGGTGAGGATTATTAGGCCATGGTCGGCGGCGAGGGTGAATTATCCCAGGACGCGAAGGGGAGGAACTATGACATTTATGGAGTGGGGTCCACGTCCCGAGCCGGAACCGCCACCATGGACAGACGCCCACCCGGACCCTCCCTATGGTTTTGAGGTGCGTCCGGGAGTCCGCACCTTAGGGGGGGGGGGTTCTGTCAGGCCTTGGTCTTAGTATTTTGTGTTTTAGTTAATTAGTTGGTCAGGCCAGGGTGTGACATTGGTTTATGTTATTGTGTTGTCGTATTGGGGTTTTTGTAGGCATTGGGATTGTGGTTGATTAGGGGTGTGTTTAGTTTAGGTTTGGCTGCCTGAAGCGGTTCTCAATCAGAGTCAGGTGATTCTTGTTGTCTCTGATAGGGAACCGTATTTAGTTAGCCTGGGTTTCACTGTGTATTTTGTGGGTGATTGTTCCTGTCTCTGTGTAGTGTTCACCAGATAGGCTGTAATAGGTTTCACGTTCCGTTTGTTGTTTTTTGTATTTATTAGTTATTTCATGTATCGTTCCGTTTTTCTTCATTAAAAACATGAGTAACCACCACGCAGCATTTCGGTTCGACTCTCATTCAACAAACGAAGAACGCCGTTACAGTACATTCACTCTGTCAAAACAGTACACAATTACACGAACACACACTTTTAGATAACTTGAAACAGCTTAACTCTGTCTTGTGTCTTGAAGTCACCTAGGCAAGCTAGTGCTAGCCAACTTCTTTTGCCAATTACCTTCAGCCGGCTCATGTGGGACTGTGGCAAAATTGGTTTGACATTGGATAGCCTATCCCTGGGGCTAGTAAGAGACTGTCAACAAATTACACAATGTAAATGGGACAATATATATTTTAGCTGTCTCATTAAATGCGTTCCGTATTTGTATATGAAATTTTACAATTTATAAGGAGTTTGAGGTTTTTCAGTCATTGGAATTTGGAGCTATTGACCTTTTAAAATACACTACTTGACCAAGGTATGTGGACACCTGCTCGTTGAAAATTTCATTCCAAAATCATGGACATCAAAATGGAATGATCCCCCCTTTTCTGCTATAACAGCCTCCACTCTTCTGGAAAGATGTTGGAACATTGCTGCGGGACTTGCTTCCATTCAGTCACAAGATAATTAGTAAGATCAGGCACTGATGTTGGCAGATCAGGCCTGGCTTGCAGTTGGTGTTAAATTTAATCTCAAACGTGTTCGATGGGGTTGAGGGCAGGGCTTTGTGCAGGCCAGTCAAGTTCTTCCACATCGATCTCGACAAACCATTTCTGTATGGACCTTTCTCTGTGCACGGGAACATTGGCATGAGAGCAGGATTGAAATAAACCCTATCCAAGGAAAACTGTTATGGTACCCTTCTTTGTGTGACATACCATTTTTTCCTATCATGACGTAAATCTCAGTTTTGGATGAGACTGACTTTATGACCAAAATGATCTTATTTACACATATAGGCTGTTTTGTGTTGCTTTTGTGCTTGTCTTTCTTGCACTAACACTTGCAGTCATCTTCTCTTAATATTTTGTTGATAGTTGCTTTTTTTAAGGAAAGTTTTACTTGCAATGTCTGTGAAATGTGTTTGTCTTACCAACTTAGTTGATTGCACTGACTGAGTCGCTCTGGATAAGAGTGTCTGTTAAATGACCAAAATATACATGTATTAAATCAAATTAAATGTTATTGGTAACATACACATGGTTAGCAGATGTTAACGCGAGTGTAGCAAAATTCTTGTGCTTCCAGTTCCAACCATGCAGTAATATCTAACAAGTAATCTAACTATTTCAAATCAACTACCTTATACACATAAGTGTAAAGGAATGAATAAGATGTAATGTGTAATGTAATGTGATATTACTAGCATGAATCTTTTAAAAAGTCCATTTTTGACTACAATATTTAAAAGATTAGGTTTCTGTAAATGTAATATCCCGATGCTTTGATATGGGCCCATATCATAATCAATCTACCGGGTGGTGGTCTGCATATAAAACACCTCACTGCAACTTTGACTGAGAGGCAGAACTCATGTACAGTTGCAGTCAGAAGTTTACATACACCTTAGCCAAATATATTTAAAATCATTTTTTTCTCACAATTCCTGACATTTAATCCAAGTAAAAATTCCTTGTCTTAGGTCAGTTAGGATCACCACTTTATTTTAAGAATGTGAAACGTCAGAATAATAGTAGAGATAATTATTTATTTCAGCTTTTATTTCTTTCATCACATTCCCAGTGGGTCAGAAGTTTACATACACTCAATTAGTATTTGGTAGCATTGCCTTTAAATTGTTTAACTTGGGTCAAATGTTTCGGGTAGCCTTCCACAAGCTTCCCACAATAAGTTGACTGCATTTTGGCCCATTCCTCCTGACAGAGCTGGTGTAACTGAGTCAGGTTTGTAGGCCTCCTTGCTCGCTCACGCTTTTTTCATTTTCTATAGGGTGGAGGTCAGGACTTTGTGATGGCCACTCCAATACCTTGACTTGTTGTCCTTAAGTCATTTTGTAACAACTTTGGAAGTATGCTTGGGGTCATTGTGATCAAGCGTTAACTTCCTGACTGATGTCTTGAGATGTTGCTTCAATATATCCACATAATTTTCCATCCTCATGATGCCATCTATTTTGTGAAGTGCACCAGTCCCTCCTGCAGCAAAGCATCCCCACAACACGATGCTGCCACCCCCGTGCTTCACGGTTGGGATGGTGTTCTTCAGATTGTGAGCATACCCCTTTTTCCTCCAAACATAACAATGGTCATTATGACCAAACAGTTCTATTTTTGTTTCATCAGACCAGAGGACAATCCTCCAAAGAGTACGATCTCTGTCCTCATGTGCAGTTGCAACCGTAGTCTGGCCTTTTTATGGTGGGTTTGGAGCAGTGGCTTCTTCCTTGCTGAACGGCCTTTCAGGCTATCTCGATATAGGACTCGTTTTACTGTGAAAATAGATACCACTGGGACTCAGTGGGCATACTCTGGAGCAGTGTAAATCTGCAGGCCAGGACAATGGCAACCTGACCTAAACCCACCGGAGACTGCTGGGGCGAAGCTTGATTTGCCACAATCTAACAAATGTTAGGAGAACATTATGAGGACATTTTTCATAAAACCTAAAGAAATAAGATTTTGTTATCAAAAACATTCTTTGAATGTTATCATCCCAATGTTAGCTAAAACCCTAACCAGAACTTAATGGGAATCTTAGGTAATGTTCCTCGAATGTTCCTCGTTTGTTGGGTGACAATCTCACTGAGCGTCGAATTCAAAGCAGGCAGATGAACCAGTGAAACGACCCCCCAGAGCCTAATTATGTCTCTGTCTGTAATTGAGTTTAGTCGGTTAAATCCCATCCGTTTTGCCTTAATGACTGTCCGTCTTCCAAGTGGCAACAGCTTCAGAGCTCCCCAGCTTGCTATTCTGGGCACAGTCACAGATTATCTCTTTTATTGACCAGATACTCAAGTGGCCGCACTAACAATGAAAATACATTTCTTAAAATTGGAAGGTAGTCAGGAGGAGGCAAGATCAGGTGGGAAGGGTTCAAACAGGTACTTCAGAGCGTGAGGGAGAGAGTGAGGGATGTACAGCATATTCTCTGCTGATTGGAGACGTGAGTATCATGTGTTATTGTTTCTCCTCTGATTTTTTTCCATCTCAATTACCATATGGATAAAGCGGGAAAGGTCAGCCAAGTCTTGACCTTTAAGAATATATATATATATATATATATATATATATATATATATATATATAGCGAGTCAAAAGTTTGGACACACCTACTCATTTGTGTATATATATATAGCCAGTCAAAAGTTTGGACACACCTACTCATTCAAGAGTTTTTCTCAATTTTTACTATTTTCTACATTATAGAATAATAGTGAAGGCATCAAAACTATGAAATAACACATATGGAATCATGTAGTAACCAAAAAAGTGTTAAACAAATACAAAACATTTTTAAAGTAGCCACTGTTTGCCTTGATGACAGCCTTGCACACTCTTGGCATTCTCTCAACCAGCTTCATAAGGCAGTCACCTGGAATGCATTTAAATTAATAGGTGTGCCTTATTAAAAGTTAATTTGTGGAATTTATTTACTTCTTAATAATGCATTTGAGCCAATCAGTTGTGTCGTGACAAGGTAGGGGTGGTATACAGAAGTTAGCCCTATTTGGTCTTCTGATTTGTTTTAAGCATTGTTGTGGACTTAGAACATTAAAGTTGGTTGTGTTTCTATTTCTAATGTGTGATTTTGAGAGTGAAAACCTTAAAAGAAATCCAAAACCTGGAAACCGTTTTTTATTAAGTTAAATAATGTATTTGCTGGCAATAAATGTATTGGCTGGTAAAACCTACCTCACAGTGGCTGGTGGACTATTTTTTAGGCCCTGTTCATAAACTACCTCGTTAGCTATCAAGCTAACAATCTGGTTACTTTACCAGAGTATCTAAACATTTGGAGGCCCAGAAAAAAATGAAAAGGGTCAACTTCTTTAGAAGATCAATGGTCATAGCAATGAATGAATGACTGATTTCTTGCATGTTGTCCCTCACAAACTTGACACTCTTAAAGAGTGTACAATGTTCTTATGCACGACACAGTGCCTGGACACAGCACTTAGCTGTGGTATATTGGCCCGAGGTGCCTTATTGCTATTATAAATTGGTTATCAAAGTAATTAGAGCAGTAAAAATAAATGTTTTGTCGTACCTAGCATTCAGGGATCGAACCACCCAGTTTTTAATCATTTTTAGAGCATGTGTGCTTCAAAAGTAGCTGGAATTCATATAGGCCAAATATGCTTTATCTCAATCAATGAAACACCAGTGGTACCAATGACATGTTTTAATTTAGAACCTTGACTACAATTGAAAAATTGAAACGGGCCAAAAATGTTTAAGTGTTTTAAGAGAGTTGGGCCAGAAACCAAAGCGTTTGAGTTCTGAATCCCGTGCTGACTAGGTGAAAAATCTTAGCCCTAGTCGCTCAGGATAAGAGCATCTGCTAAATGATGTAAACATTTAAAATTACTTTCTCATTTCTATTTCATGTTTGACATTGCAAATAAGAATCTGTTGTGAAATCGCTTTATGGGTTAAATCGTCTACTACTATTGACAGTCTGAAATTGTTGTTTTACAACCCTAAACAACAATACTTACAGGCCAGGAAGCAGTCCATACTGAAGGAGATGTTATCCAGACAAATCGCTGATCCTGGACCTGATCCATTGTCAGTACTGAACTGGAGCCAGAACCTGAGGAGAAACACAATATGATCTCATTCAACTCTAGTATGAGATGAAGATGAAGTATGCCTGCTCCCAATGCAGATTCAAGTCTAGGACAAGATAAAGATAGAGTATGTTAAATGAGTGTAGATATCCTTGCAAAAAGTTCCTTGAGCGTAATGATATCCCTGTCTTATCCTTCTCATCCGCGACTCAAGTTTTCTACTGGAATTAGTACATAAAGGAGTTCAAACATGATATTCTACGAGCACAACTACATACTTCAAAAGTAACATTGTTGATCACAATGAGTTTTCTGCCAGTACTAGAACATGTCATAAAGACCTCATGTAGAGAATGAGTGACTTCTGCCCTTACTATAGTGTTCTATTAGAAACGGCAAATAGACAGAACACTGATGCATGGCCTCAAAGACCAGTTTACATTACTGGATGAGGATCTTTTTCAAGTCATAGTGAATTTCAGGTAGCTACTGTTCTTTTCCCTTCAATTTGCTCATGCTATTTAGTGTGCAATAGTGAGAGAAAGGGAACAGAAAAGATACATGACAGACTACTGTAGAGACAACTCATCTTTTCCTCCCATCTTGCGTTACAAAAATGTCTTCAAAATTTGGGCATTTTCTTGGTGGTCGAAATGCATCCATTGTGACTCCTGAATGAGAATACATCTTGTTTGTTTGTTTTTAAACAAGTGATACAGTGAGCGATAAGGTGAATACGGAATTCACCGTACAAGGCAAGTGAACAAATTGGGATTCATTACGTTTGCAGGGTGAAAGGGGTTATCTTAAAATGGAATGTAAATGTTGAAAATCTGCATTTGGAAGGAAGAACTGAAGAAAAAAGCTATTCATTACTGTGTCTTGGGACCTGACAGGCTACAGTGCCTTGTGAAAGTATTCGGCCCCCTTGAAATTGGGCGTGCAAAATTATTCAGCCCCTTTAAGTTAATACTTTGTAGCGCCACCTTTTGCTGCGATTACAGCTGTAAGTCGCTTGGGGTATGTCTCTATCAGTTTTGCACATCGAGAGACTGAATTTTTTCCCATTCCTCCTTGTAAAACAGCTCGAGCTCAGTGAGGTTGGATGGAGAGCATTTGTGAACAGCAGTTTTCAGTTCTTTCCACAGATTCTCGATTGGATTCAGGTCTGGACTTTGACTTGACCATTCTAACACCTGGATATGTTTATTTTTGAACCATTCCATTGTAGATTTTGCTTTATGTTTTGGATCATTGTCTTGTTGGAAGACAAATCTCCGTCCCAGTCTCAGGTCTTTTGCAGACTCCATCAGGTTTTCTTCCAGAATGGTCCTGTATTTGGCTCCATCCATCTTCCCATCAATTTTAACCATCTTCCCTGTCCCTGCTGAAGAAAAGCAGGCCCAAACCATGATGCTGCCACCACCATGTTTGACAGTGGAGATGGTGTGTTCAGGATGATGATCTGTGTTGCTTTTACGACCAAACATAACATTTTGCAACGTTTGTTTTGCAACGTTTGTTGCCAAAAAGTTCAATTTTAGTTTCATCTGACCAGAGCACCTTCTTCCACATGTTTGGTGTGTCTCCCAGGTGGCTTGTGGCAAACTTTAAACGACACTTTTTATGGATATCTTTAAGAAATCGCTTTCTTCTTGCCACTCTTCCATAAAGGCCAGATTTGTGCAATATACGACTGATTGTTGTCCTATGGACAGAGTCTCCCACCTCAGCTGTAGATCTCTGCAGTTCATCCAGAGTGATCATGGGCCTCTTGGCTGCATCTCTGATCAGTCTTCTCCTTGTATGAGCTGAAAGTTTAGAGGGACGGCCAGGTCTTGGTAGATTTGCAGTGGTCTGATACTCCTTCCATTTCAATATTATCGCTTGCACAGTGCTCCTTGGGATGTGTAAAGCTTGGGAAATCTTTTTGTATCCAAATCCGGCTTTAAACTTCTTCACAACTGTATCTCGGACCTGCCTGGTGTGTTCCTTGTTCTTCATGATGCTCTGCGCTTTTAACGGACCTCTGAGACTATCACAGTGCAGGTGCATTTATACGGAGACTTGATTACACACAGGTGGATTGTATTTATCATCATTAGTCATTTAGGTCAACATTGGATCATTCAGAGATCCTCACTAAACTTCTGGAGAGAGTTTGCTGCACTCAAAGTAAAGGGGCTGAATAATTTTGCACGCCCAATTTTTCAGTTTTTGATTTAAAAAAAAAGTTTGAAATATCCAATAAATGTCGTTCCACTTCATGATTGTGTCCCACTTGTTGTTGATTCTTCACAAAAAAATACAGTTTTATATCTTTATGTTTAAAGCCTGAAATGTGGCAAAAGGTCGCAAAGTTCAAGGGGGCCGAATACTTTCGCAAGGCACTGTATATGTACTTTTTTCATCCCAAAAGAATACACAAAGCACATGCATCTCTGTGGTTTGCAGGTTCTATTATGCTTTGACATGGTGCATGTTTCCAATGTGGCATGATTCTATAATCTCACCATCTAATGGCGTAGTGCCTCATATTGACCCTGTTAAATATTCATACACTTCACTTTGTTTGCCTAAGGCTGGGATTGGCCAAATCACTTGTCTCTCTGTTAATGGACCAAATTGATCCGCCGTACCAGTCAACAAGTCCATAGAGAGGAACGATAATGCGTCTCCAGCCTTTCTTGGTCTTGGGCTCGTTGGCAGAGTACCACAGTCTGCGCTGCTCCTCTGGTCGTGTGCTGTTTTCCACCAGCCACAAAGACAGTGCCCCTCTCTGGCCACCTCCAGAACACATCAAGAACCGTACCTGTTGGGGAGATAAAAAAAAACGTATTATGAGTCAGAGTAGGACTTGACGAAGACACACATTGACATCTCAAATCATTTGTTTGAACGCATCAGAGAAACCTCTTCTGATGTTTTACTGAGACACAATTTATTTATTTCTCTTCTAGAATTACATTTCCATAAAAATAACAATCAAGTCAAGGGCTGATTTCAAGGTTTTACTGCTAACCTACAAAGCATACATGGGCTTGCTCCTACCTACCTCTCTGATTTGGTCCTGCCGTACATACCTACACGTACGCTACGGTCACAAGACGCAGGCCTCCTAATTGTCCCTAGAATTTCTAAGCAAACAGCTGGAGGCAGGGATTTCTACTATAGAGCTCCATTTTTATGGAATGGTCTGCCTACCCATGTGAGAGACGCAGACTCGGTCTCAACCTTTAAGTCTTTACTGAAGACTCATCTCTTCAGTGGGTCATATGATTGAGTGTAGTCTGGCCCAGGAGTGTGAAGGTGAACGGAAAGGCTCTGGAGCAAAGAACCGCCCTTGCTGTCTCTGCCTGGCCGGTTCCCCTCTTTCCACTGGGATTCTCTGCCTCTAACCCGTTTACAGGGGCTGAGTCACTGGCTTACTAGGGCTCTTTCATACCGTCCCTAGGAGGGGTGCGTCACTTGAGTGGATTGAGTCACTGATGTGATCTTCCTGTCTGGTTTGGCGCCCCCCCCCTTGGGTTGTGCCATGGAGAAGATCTTTGTGGGCTATACTCGGCCTTGTCTCAGGATGGTAAGTGGGTGGTTGAAGATATCCCTCTAGTGGTGTGGGGGCTGTGCTTTGGCAAAGTGGGTGGGGTTATATCCCTCCTTTCCGGGGGTGTCATCAGATGAGGCCACAGTATCTCTTGACCCCTCCTGTCTCAGCCTCTAGTATTTAAGCTGCAGTAGTTGATGTGTCGGGGGGCTAGGGTCAGTTTGTTATATCTGGAGTACTTCTCCTGTTCTATCCGGTGTCCTGTGTGAATTTAAGTATGCTCTCTCTAATTCTCTCTTTCTTTCTTTCTTTTTCTTTCTTTCTTTCGGAGGACCTGAGCCCTAGGACCATGCCTCAGGACTACCTGACATGATGACTCCTTGCTGTCCCCAGTCCACCTGGCCGTGCTGCTGCTCCAGTTTCAACTGTTCTGCCTGTGATTATTATTATTTGACCATGCTGGTCATTTATGAACATTTGAACATCTTGGCCATGTTCTGTTATAATCTCCACCTGTCACAGCCAGAAGAGGACTGGCCACCCCTCATAGACTGGTTCCTCTCTAGGTTTCTTCCTAGGTTTTGGCCTTTCTAGGGAGTTTTTCCTAGCCACCGTGCTTCTACACCAGCATTGCTTGCTGTTTGGGGTTTTAGGCTGGGTTTCTGTACAGCACTTTGAGATATCAGCTGATGTACGAAGGGCTATATAAATACATTTGATTTGATTTGATGCTCTACTGTCATAATTACTAGTTTAGAAGTAGTGTACCCACATACAGTTACTTGCAGTTGCAGGGTACATCATGAAGATAAACACCTGCACTCTGTTGAATATTCCCCAGTGTTATTAAATGCAACATTTTAACCTGAAATGTCTTCATCCAGCCAGACATTCAGGGAAGACATTTGAGTATATATTTTTTTTATCTAGATAAAACTGCAGGAGCAGTGTGCGGGTATCTGTCTTTATTTCATGAAAGTTAAACCTGCAGATTCATCAATTGTCTCAGCTGTACACTTTGCTATACAATTCATATTGCTCATATTCTTCTCAAACAAACTGCACAACATTCCACCTGACTAAATGCTATCTTTCTGTCTCTCCAGTATGCACAGGTGACAAATAGGGTTTCCCTCTGATAAAATGTGTAACTATAATTTCAATGATGTAGTATTAGGTATTCTATCGCAGTGTACCATCTCCCTCACTCAATAATCATTGATCCAGATTTCACCTTGTGAAACTGTGAGAAGTTCCCCGACATCAAGATTATAGAAGTCAAACAGTGTTTGCCAGGCATTACTTTGAGGTGAACATGACCTGCAACTAATAACCAAGCCAATCTACTCTTGAGATTGGGTCCTGCATCAGACAAACCAGACAGGCAGGTACCGTACATTGGACAGCTCAGGGTCGTGTAAGGGGAAAGATTGAGGTGCTAATCTGGAATCATGGCTAATCTTTGGGCCCTTGCCAAGGAACCACTGACTGTGGCTAGCTGGCCTGTAGCGGCGCCGCAAGCACAGTTCAGGACTGACATCCCCATCTCTGTTTATCTTTCTATCTCTTCATCTTTGGCTCTCTCTCTCTAGTCGTGCTTATCCACACACTCCTTTCTCTCTCCTGTTCACGCTCTCTCCCCACCACTCCACCTTCCCCCACCTCCAAAATACAGAAGAGGGTGCCCTTCTATGGACAACATACCAAACACCTCTAAATATGGACACTATACCAAATACCTCTAAATATGATATTGGCCCACTTGCCAGACACGTCCTATAAAGAGGCGGACGTTTACAACCATAGCCGTGGACTCACCCTGTCTAGACCTGACTAACAACCCCGCTGGTCGCAGACTGACCAATAAGGTATGAAAAATGCATTCCATATCGCCAGCATCTTATTAATTGGGTTGACCTTGTGTCTGGAAATCCCCATGATAGCTTGCTAACCCGCCATTATCAGGGTTGGGACCAAATTTCATGCAATCTGTGCATTCAGGAAATAGTTGAATTCAATTAATTAATTAAATTGATAAATGAAGCAGTGCAAGCTTCCACATGCGCTCCCCCTCACCTGTCCACTGCAGCTCTTCCACCAGACCAGTGTACATGTCTGTCTGTCTGTCTGTCTGTCTGTCTGTCTGTCTGTCTGTCTGTCTGTCTGTCTGTCTGTCTGTCTGTCTGTCTTTCCGTCCGTCCGTCCGTCCTCCCACCCGCCCGCCCGCCCACCCGTTTGTTTGTTTTCCGGGAACTTACAAGGTAAACTAATAGTTAAATGGAGAGATATTGCTTCAAGATATTCAACAATAACTTTTAAACGTCAGTTTGTTTTCCGTCAACTTACAAGGTAAACTAATAGTTAAATGGAGAGATATTGCTTCAAGATATTCAACAATAACTTTTAAATCCATTAGTTGAATTAAGGAGTAAGGAGAGCTCTGCTCATTATACCTACAAATAATTTTCAGTCTTTCGGCAATCCTGCTATCATCAAGAACTTTGTTTTTCGATAGTAATACTGCTCTATTTTTATTCCAGGTGTGCCTGTTTTCTTCCAGACTCTCCTGTCTAACATAATTAGTCTGTCCATTCATTCATGTTGTTGTTTGTGCTCCACACTTTCTGTGTCTCCATCCCAAATGGCACCCTATTCCCTACATGGGTCCTGGTCAAAAGAAGTGCCCTATAAAGGAAATAAGGTGCCCTTTGGGACACACCCTGTGTGTAAGTCTGGTTGGTCAGACGACATCTGAACTATTTGTGCTATGCGCCTTAATTATAATTACCCAATGCTGAGTCTCCAAATGTGCACACAACGGGAGGGCATTGTGTGTGTGTGTGTGTATCTGTCTCGGTTTGTGTGTGTGTGTGTGTGTGTGTGTGTGTGTGTCTCTGAGTGTCTGTATCTGTCTCTGTGTGTGTGTATCTGTCTCTCTCCTCGTGTGTGTGTGTGTGTGTGTGTGTGTGTGTGTGTGTGTGTGTGTGTGTGTGTGTGTGTGTGTGTGTGTGTGTGTGTGTGTGTGTGTGTGTGTGTGTGTGTGTGTGAGAGAGAGAGAGAGAGGGTTCTCACCTCACATCGAGAGTTCCGTAGGGGAGGGGGGAAGAGAGGGCTCCTGAGCAACGTTGACACCTGATGACCCTTGGACTGCCCTCCATCCACACTGAACATGGCACCTGGAACGCACACACACACGCACACGCATACATGCATACAAACAGATAAACAGACAGAACAGAAGATTATATGCACCCACACACACAAACAAGTACATAAACACATAGAAAACCAGTTAAATATCTGTGCTTTGCAACAACAAAACAGTTCAATGACACGGCGGATTTTACAAAAACATCACAGGTTTTCTCTGTTATGCCCGAATTTGAGCATACAGTGTAGGCCTTACTTTGCATTACAGCCACTAAAGGCATTCGGTAAATTGATGATGACCAAGTCCAGAAACAACCCCTCGCCCTTATTCTCCAGAACTGGATTGGTACTGTATAAGTAATATGGTTCAGCTCTACTTTTTCCACATATATACATACATCTATCCAGTCGTTTCAGATCTTCACAAGTGCTTTAGAGGTAATAAACTGCCTCGACGGTAGCTAGGGGTTGTGTTCAGGGCTTGTGTTATCGATATCAGAATGGATGATTCACCTGAGGATGATGAACAGCTTGGCCGCACCCCCTTTGGCGGGGTGTGGACACGCCTCCAGGAGGATCCCTTGGCCGCTATTGGCTGCCAACCGCACTCACCATCCTCGAAGGAGCAATAGCTGCCAATGAGAAACTGACCTGAGAGGGAGAGAAAGACAGAGAGAGCAAGAGAGGTAGAAAGAGGAGAAGAAAGTGAGTAGCCTTGTAGCTCAATTGACCTAGAGAGATACAGACAGACAGTGAGAGAGATGGAACATCAGAGAGGAGGACATGATCAGAGGAGTGTCTCAGTAGCAAGGGCAGAGGGAGAGAGGATGGGAGATGAGGGAAGGGTGAAAGGGGAGAGACCAGAAGAAGGAGCAAAAATACAGGGGCTAATAATTTCAGAAAAAGTGAGAGAAAGAGCAAAAAAGTGGGGGGTGCCCAACCAGCTTTTACACATATGAAAGAGATGTGTCGAAGAGAGAGATGAGAAAGAAAAGGAGGGTGAAAAATAAATTATAGAAAAAAGGTTTGGTGATGCAAGCCTGCTGTCAATTGGGGGGTTGACTGCACTTTATATATACAGTGGGGGGAAAAAGTATTTAGTCAGCCACCAATTGTGCAAGTTCTCCCACTTGAAAAGATGAGAGAGGCCTGTAATTTTCATCATAGGTAGACTTCATCTATGACAGACAAAATGAGGGGAAAAAATCCAGAAAATCACATTGTAGGATATTTTATGAATTTATTTGCAAATTATGGTGGAAAATAAGTATTTGGTCACCTTCAAACAAGCAAGATTTCTGGCTCTCCCAGACCTGTAACTTCTTATTTAAGAGGCTCCTCTGTCCTCCACTCGTTACCTGTATTAATGGAACCTCATTGAACTTGTTATCAGTATAAACGACACCTGTCCACAACCTCAAACCGTCACACTCCAAACTCCACTATGGCCAAGAACAAAGAGCTGTCAAAGGACACCAGAAACACAATTGTAGACCTGCACCAGCCTGGGAAGACTGAATCTGCAATAGGTAAGCAGCTTGGTTTGAAGAAATCAACTGTGGGAGCAATTATTAGGATATCGAAGACATACAAGACCATAATCTCCCTCGATCTGGGGCTCCACGCAAGATCTCACCACGTGGGATCAAAATGATTACAAGAACGGCGAGCAAAAATCCCAGAACCACACGGGGGGACCTAGTGAATGACCTGCAGAGAGCTGGGACCAAAGTAACAAAGCCTACCATCAGTAACACACTACGCCGCCAGGGACTCAAATCCTGCAGTTTCAGACGTGTCCCCCTGCTTAAGCCAGTACATGTCCAGACCCATCTAAAGTTTGCTGGAGAGCATTTGGATGATCCAGAAGAAGATTGGGAGAATGTCATATGGTCAGATGAAACCAAAATAAAACTTTTTGGTAAAAACTCAACTTGTCGTGTTTGGAGGACAAAGAATGCTGAGTTGCATCCAAAGAACACCATACCTACTGTGAAGCATGGGGGTGGAAACATCATGCTTTGGGGCTGTTTTTCTGCAAAGGGACCAGGACGACTGATCCGTGTAAAGGAAAGAATGAATGGGGCCATGTATCGTGAGATTTTGAGTGAAAACCTCCTTCCATCAGCAAGGGCATTGAAGATGAAACGTGGCTGGGTCTTTCAGCATGACAATGATCCCAAACACACCGCCCGGGCAACGAAGGAGTGGCTTCGTAAGAAGCATTTCAAGGTCCTGGAGTGGCCTAGCCAGTCTCCAGATCTCAACCCCATAGAAAATCTTTGGAGGGAGTTGAAAGTCCATGATGCCCAGCAACAGCCCCAAAACATCACTGCTCTAGAGGAGATCTGCATGGAGGAATGGGCCAAAATACAAGCAACAGTGTGTGAAAACCTTGTGAAGACTTACAGAAAAGTTTGACCTCTGTCATTGCCAACAAAGGGTATATAACAAAGTATTAAGATAAACTTTTGTCATTGACCAAATACTTATTTTCCACCATAATTTGCAAATAAACTCATAAAAAAATCATACAATGTGATTTTCTGGATATTTCCCATAATTATGTCTTTCATATTTGAAGTGTACCTATGATGAAAATTACAGGCCTCTCTCATCTTTTTAAGTGTGAGAACTTGCACAATTGGTGGCTGACTAAATACTTTTTTGCTTCACTGTAGCAGTGGAGGCTCCTCAGAGGAGGAAGGGTAGGACCATCCTCCTGAATGAAAAAAGAAAAAGGGAAACTAACAAAGTTATCCTTTTTAGATAAAACTATACTAACTATATTCACGTCACCAAATAATTGACTAAAAAACACTGTTGAAATGAAGGTCTACAGTAGCCTCTACAGCACTCTGGAGGGTAGCACCGTGGTGTAGCCGGAGGACAGCTAGCTTTTGTCCTCCTCTGGGTACATTGACTTCAATACAAAACTTTGGAGGCTCATGGTTCGCAGCACCGTCCATAGACTTACATAGTCCGCAAACCTATCAGAGCTCTTGCAACATGAACTGACATGTTGTCCACACAATCAAAGGATTAGAGAATGAATCTAGCAGTGAAAGCATAAGCTACAGCTAGCTAGCAATGCAGTGCATACAATGTGGTGAGTATTTTACTCAAAGAGAGAGGAAGACAATAGTTGAACAGTTTAACAAATTAATTTATTCCAAAATGAAGGAGAAGTGAGAGAGATTTCCTAATATATTTTATTGCACTTTCACGTTCACTTACTTAGCTAGCTTCAAATGCAGCTAGATGGTTTAGTTTGGTTTTATAAATGTATTGCCACCGGGTAACTACTTGCTGCTGACTGTACACTGTACTGCATGATGGTAGCGGGTTTACTAAAACGCTAGTTCTAGTAGCTATGTTGACTGTGACGTGGTCATGTGCGGCAAAGAAGGACATAGGTCAATTGCAGTTGGTCCAGAACCAAGCAGCACGTATCACACTTATATGCACCGAGGGAAAGTGTCAGTAACATGCATGTCAGTCTCTCCTGGATCAAAGTTAAGGAGAGATTGACTGCATCCTTATTGGTCTTTGTGCGAGGTATTGATGTGTTGAAGGTACCAAACTGTTAAGCAGTTGGCACAGAGTTTAGACACTCATCAGTACAACACAAGGCATAAAACCCAAGGTCTCTTCACAGTCCCCAGGTCCAGAACAGAGGCTGGGAAACAGTATTAAATAGAGCCATGACTACATGGAACTCTCTGCCACCCTAGGTTTCTCAAGCTAGCAATAAACCCAGTTTAAAAAAACAGATAAAAGAACACCTTACTGCACAAAGGGGACTGTGAAGCGACACAACCATTTTATATGTTGTATTGTAATTTGCACTGTACTGTGTGTTAGACCTAGATATTGTGTGTATGTACTGATATGTAGGCTGTGTGTGACGTTTTAAATGCATGTATTTCAATCTTTGACTAATAATGCTCTGTACTATGTATTATGTTCTGATTCATGTGGACCGCAGGAAGAGTAGCTGATGCTTTTGCAGCAGCTAATGGGGATCCTAATGAATACGAAATCCCAAATACGTGACAACGATGTAGGCCGTGCGAAGCGGTTAGTGGTCATGATATGAAGGTTTGACTTGGAAAGGTTTTTTCGCCTGGTCAGAGACAGCTGATATGTTGTGCACTGAAATCCAAAAGTGAAGGGAAAAGGTGAGAGGAGGAGAGCGTGTAGATAGATGCGAGAAGGAATTGTATGTGGCAACTACGAAAGTGAACTGTGTTTGTATGTGATCAGGGGTGTATTCAAATGAAAGCAAACGGAACAAAACGGGGATAAACATACCTGAATTTGTCCAATAGAAACTCTCGTTTGCAACTGTTGGACTAATGATTACACCCTAGATTAGCTACTGGCAAGAGTGTGCAAAGCGGCATTGAATGTGCCACTGTCTGTCACCTTGATTACTCAAAATTCTCTCGACCTGTGCAGCTACGTTGTACATTTTCATTCAAAGGTTGTAGCAATCTCATGGTGGGTACAGGGAACATTTAAGTATCATGTAGGAGCCTAAATCGATCGATGTCACATTGAGCTGGGTGAATGGAATATGAATGACAGTCATCCATTATGCTGTAATAGAAATAAGGCCATGCTCAAAAAATAATCTTATCTTAACCTCTCTGGGATATGTGGCGTCCCACCTGGCCAAAAGTCCGGGAAAATGCAGAGCTCCGAATTCAAATAAATTACAATAAAATCAAACTGTCATTAAATCACACATGCAAGATAGCAAAATAAAGCTACACATGTTGTGAATCCAGCCAACATGTCAGATTTCAAAAAGGCTTTTCGGCGAAAGCAAACGATGCTATTATCTGAGGATAGCACCACAGTAAACAAAGAGAGAAACCATATTTCAACCCTGCAGGCGCTACACAAAACGCAGAAATAAAAATATAATTCATGCCTTACCTTTGATGAGCTTCTTTTGTTGGCACTCCGATATGTCCCATAAACAGCACAAATGGTCCTTTTGTTTCATTAATTCTGTCGATATATATCCAAAATGTCCATTTATTTGGCGCATTTGGTCCAGAAAAACACCGGTTCCAACTTGCTCAACATGACTACCAAATATCTCAAAAGTTACCTGTAAACTTTGCCAAGACATTTCAAACTACTTTTGAACTACAACTGTCTTTTAATGGGTTCGGTGCGCAGAGAGGTTAACGTAAATAATCGATACATTGAAGACGGGATGATCTGTGTTCAATACAGGAAGAAAATAATAATATGCATATCTTATATTCTGGGGATGAGTAGCAGGTAGTTGAATTTGGGCATGCATTTCATCCGGACGTGAAAATACTGCCCCCTGTCACCAAGAAGTTAACTGGCACCGAACGCCACTGATATATAGCTGCGTAAAAGCCACTTCATAGGGGAAAGATACTTGCCCAAGGCTTCTAGTAGGACAATTTGTCCTGTTTCACATTGACTCTACCAAGTCATCTCAGCAAGGATGCATGCTGCCAGCTCTAGCACTTTAAGGGCCTGTACCACTCCTGTAGTTCGTTCCCATGCTGAAATAGTTCCTTCTGTAACTTGTTCTCTCTACACTAATTGGCACTGGATGACACAATTAAGTAGACTCAAAGATACTCACAGGGAAGGGAACACATGTTCATGCACACACAAACACACACACACGCATGCATGCAGACACACACACAAACACACACAACCAAAACAGCATCAGTGGCCACAAATGCAATTATATCTCTGTCTTCCACCGATTGATGATCAGTGAAGACTCTGCTCAACTGTTGCGACTCATCTGCAGAGGCGAGGTAGAGCGAGAACGGGAGGGTGGAAATGATGACCTATGACTGTAAACACATCGACCAGCATAGTCTTCGATTCTCTAACGGGCGGATGTGTAAAAATGAATCCACCCCCATCTTCAATATCAATGCCATAAATTCCTCTTGATTGAAATGAGATAGATAAATGATGGATTGATCATACGGAATAGGTTATGCCGAAGGGTAACATGGTGTGTTTTGGGACTCTGGAGTCACGAAAGTTTCAGGGAGGGTAGATGGACACAAATGCAGGGCACAACTGCAAGTGACTGAAGAAGAGAGAGGGATCAGAAAGAGAGAAATAGGAGGGAGAGAGAGATGTGACAGAGGGGGGAACGAGAGAGCTGGGAGAGGAGAGAGAGAGTGATGGGACAGAGGGGGAGAGAGGGAGAGGTGGGAGGGAAGGAGAGAGCAAGCCATGGGAGAGCGAGCTCTTGTTCCCAACACAAATAGACTTTGTGCTTACCATCACGTTACAATCCTCAGGACATAATTTGAGTTGAAAAGGGCAGGTGACTAATAGATCCATTGTTTATGACATGAGAAGTAGAGTAATGTACAGTACTTTCCACTTGTCATGTCAAATAGAGTCAATGAGATCAATGATGTAACTAGTGTTATCGTAACCACTGACAAATAACTACTCCATAATTGACAGGGTTGACTGGCACTATTTGAAGATGAGATACAACAGAGAAGTTGCCACAAAGAGGAAGCTTCGGATGGGTAACGAGCTTCCAAATAATTTGTTATGCACACCTCTCAAGTCACTCACTGTACAAAGGCAACGGTATCAACAATTCCAGTGAATCCCAAGCTGTGTAACCTCTGGCTGCCACGCCTACCGATCTCCATGCATTTCATGTTTTAAGTAGTGATTAATTCAACTGTCATGCAACGATCGGTCTCTCTGGGGCATCTCCAGCACACGCCACATTCAAATGTACATTATGCCCCTGGGTTAGTGTGCAAGTCTAATTGCCATTGATAGCTTGATGGTACTAGGATCATTAGCAGGGAAAAAGCCATCAGGCCTGGGATTTGAACCCTCACGTTAGCCTCTTATTTCGCTAGCCCCCACGGTTCGCTGACCGATAGGCACAGGGAAGTGGCCATCATAGGCATGCTAATGTTATTTCTGGTCAGCTTCACATACATGTGCATGAATGGAGATTAATTTAAGGTAAATTAACATTCTGTATGTTTTTCCTGGAATTCATTTCAAATGTGTTTACAGAGATATGCCCAGCGACACACATGCAATTATATACAGTGCCTTCAGAGAGTATTCATACTCCTTTGCACACCTGGATTGTACAATATTTATCCATTATTATTTTAAAAATTCTTTAAGCTCTGTCAAATTGGTTGTTGATCATTGCTAGACAACCATTTTCAAGTTTTGCCATAGGAACATTCTCACTGTCTTCTTGGTAAGCAACTCCAGTGTAAATTTGGCCTTGTGTTTTAGGTTATTATCCTGCTGAAGGTTTAATTCATCTCCCGGTGTCTGGTGGAAAGCACACTGAACCAGGTCTTCCTTGGGGACTTTGCCTCTGCTTAGCTCCATTTCTTTCTTGTCCTGAAAAACTCCCGACATGATGCAGCCACCACTATGCTTGAAAATATGGAGAGTAGTTGTCAGGATTTGGCCAGGGTTGTTCCGGTTTTTGGTCACTAGATGCCCCCATTGTGCTTTTTGACCTTTTGCTTTCCCTTGATCCCCATTATTATTTGCACCTGTGCCTTGTTTTCCCCTGATTGTATTTAAACCCTTAGTTTCCCTCAGTTCTTTGCTCTGTGTTTGTATGTTAGCACCCAGCCCTAGTATTCTTTGTACTCTTGTTGATCCCGGTGGACACACTTGTGGAATTCTGTTTTTTTGTTCTTGTTTATTTATTTTTGAGTATCTTTTGAGGCTTTTTATGCTTTACCTACCACCTTGTGGATTTACCTTTTTGTCTTGGAGGATTACCTTGTGGATTACCTTGTTCTTGTGGAATTCCTTTTGAGGTTGTGGAGTTACATGTTTTCCTGAAGGACTTCACTTTTTACTTTATTAAATACACCGTCTCAAGTACTGCTGTGTCTGCCTCATCTTCTAGGTTCTGCTGACTATTCGTGGCTCAGTTGGTTAAGTGACTGTTTCTCACTCTGGAGACCCGGGTTCGTAACCCAGTCCTAACAGAAACACAGAGCCAAAAATGAACCCAGAGGCAGCCAGTTCCCAGGATCTTGTTGCCATGCTGTCCCACCACCAGGAAACTGCCCAACGCCACAAAGCCACCCTGGTTCAGCAAGAGGCCTCTTCTGTCGGAGATGCTGACTTCCATAAAGCAGATATCTGATCGACTTACCCCGGCAACAGTTCCCGTCCCAGTACCTCAGATTCACGTACCCATGGCAGTTAACCCCCTGGCTGAACCTCGTCTTCCACCTCCCCAACGGTTCTCAGGTGATCCAAGTGCTTGTAAAGGGTTTCTCACCCAATGTTCTCTCTCCTTCGAGCTGCAACCCTCGTCTTTTCCCACCGACCGGTCTAAGTTCGCATATATCATCACCCTGCTGTCAGAAAAAGCCCTGGCCTGGGCTACTGCTGTGTGGGATGCCCATAGTTCCTGCTGTGCCAGCTACTCTGCCTTTGCTGAGGAATTCAAACGAGTGTTTCAAGGCCCAAGCAGTGGTCCTGACTCAGCCAAACAGCTCCTGACTCTCCACCAAGGTCGGCGCAGCGTGACGGACTATGCCATCCAGTTCCGCACGGTGGCAGCAGCGAGTGGCTGGAACAACGAGGCGCTCACGGTGTGCTTTCTGAAAGGCCTTTCTGAAACTATCCAAGATGAACTGGCCACTCGGGAACCACCGGACAATCTCGAGTCCCTGATCAAGTTGGCCTCACGCATTGACCAGCGTCTGAGAGAGAGAGAACTCAACCGTAGACCTCTAGCTCCTATCAGTCCCAGCTCCGAGTCCCCACCTTTATCCTCGCTGGCTCCACCGGAACCCATGCAGATTGGACACATCTCCCAGGCTGAGAGAGATCGCCGAATGAGGGAGCGACGCTGTCTATATTGCGGCAAACCGGGCCATTTCCGTTCCACATGTCCCGGGCTCCAGGGAAACGCTCTGTCCCATACAGACCGGGAGGAACTGTAACGGGAAACATAACCTCCTCCCATCCGTCCAACTCCCGTCTGCTCATTCCAGTCACCCTTTGCTGGGACAACCACAAGCTTCACCTTCAAGCCTTGGTAGACTGGAAGACCGCTTTCAACACGCCTACTGGTCACTATGAATACTTGGTGATGCCCTTCGGCCTGACCAACGCCCCAGCGGTGTTCCAAGCGCTCATAAACGATGTGCTTAGGGATATGCTTAACATATTTGTTTTCGTTTACTTGGATGACATCCTCATCTTTTCGAGCTCCCTTCAAGAACACACAAAGCATGTCAGACAAGAACTCAAACGCCTCCTAGAAAGCCATCTGTACGTTAAGCCGGAAAAATGTGAATTCCATTCATCCCGAGTACAATTCCTGGGATTTGTAGTGGAACCCGGTCGAGTCCAAATGGACCCCAGGAAGGTAGGGGCGGTAGCGGATTGGCCCACTCACAAATCCATTAAGGAAGTTCAGCGTTTCCTGGGCTTCACAAACTTTTACCGCAAGTTCATCAAGAACTTCAGCTTGGTGGCAGCCCCTCTCTCAGCTTTAACCAAGGGTGGCAATGCAAGGTTTTTGTGGGGAAGAGAAGCTGAGACAGCCTTCCAAGGACTCAAGCAGCGCGTCCTCTCTGCTCCCATCCTGATACTACCGACTACGGATGAACCATTTGTGGTGGAGGTAGACGCATCAGAGGTTGGTGTTGGAGCTGACCTGTCTCAGAGGGGTGAAGACAAGAAGCTTCATCCGTGCGCTTTCTTCTCACACCGGCTTACCCCGGCTGAGAGGAACAACGATGTGGGGGATCGTGAACTCCTAGCGGTTAAGATGGCATTGAAGGAATGGAGACACTGGCTCGAGGGGGCTTCTCACCCGTTTCAAGTGCTTACGGACCACAAAAATCTGGAGTATATCCAGCAGGCGAAGCGGTTGAACTCTAGACAAGCTAGATGGTCTCTCTTCTTCAGTCGATTCCAGTTTATCCTCACCTATCGGCCCGGGTCGAAGAATCTCAAACCGGATGCCCTGTCCCGAGTCTACGCTCCTGCCATTCGAGATGACACGGACATGCCTGTCCTTCCTGCTGCTAAGATCGTCGCTCCGATCTCGTGGCAAGTTGAGGATACCGTGAGACGAGCTCAAGCTATCGAACCGGACCCGAAAGGAGGTCCTGCCAATCGGTTGTTTGTCCCCAAGGCAGTGAGGACTCAGGTCCTTCTGTGGGGGCACTCCTCTCGCCTCACCTGTCACCCGGGCGTAGGTCACACCTTGGAGTTCATCCAGCGTAAGTTTTGGTGGCCTACCATAAGAGAAGACGTTGCCACTTTCGTCAATGCCTGCCCCGTGTGCTGCCAGGGCAAATCTTCTCACCTCCGCCCTCAAGGACTCCTTCACCCTTTACCTGTTCCCCACAGACCCTGGTCCCATATCTCATTGGACTTTATTACTGGACTTCCTCCATCCCATGGCAATACTACTATCCTAGTCATAATCGACAGGTTTTCAAAGGCGGCCAGGTTCGTCCCTCTGACTAAGTTACCTTCTGCCAAGGAAACGGCTGAGTTGGTAATTAATCATGTGTTTCGAGTCTTCGGCATTCCTCAAGATATGGTTTCTGACAGATGTCCCCAGTTCGCCTCAAGGTTTTGGAAGGCCTTCTGCCAACTTATGGGAGCTTCTGCCAGTCTATCTTCAGGGTACCATCCGGAGTCCAACGGCCAAACAGAGAGGATGAATCAAGAGCTGGAAACCACCCTCCGATGTATGACTCGTAACAACCCGTCCACATGGTCATCCTTTATTGTTTGGGCCGAATACGCGCACAACACCTTGCGCTCCTCCTCCACTGGTATGTCCCCGCACGAGTGTCAGTTTGGCTATGCCCCTTCATTGTTCCCGGACCAGGAGGCAGAAGTCAGAGTGCCTTCAGCCTTGAAGTTCATCAGACGCTGTCGGCTTATGTGGAGGAAGACCCGTCTTAATCTTATGCGTTCCTCACAGAGGTACCAACAACAAGCCAACAGACGTCGCCGTCCCGGGCCTACCCTGCGCCCCGGCCAGAGAGTCTGGCTCTCCACAAGAGACTTACCACTACGGGTGGAGTCTCGCAAGCTGTCCCAAAGATACATCGGTCCCTTTAACCTCTTACATCTATGGTGGCGCTATTTCATTTTTGGATGAAAAACGTTCCCGTTTTAAACAAGATATTTTGTCACAAAAAGATGCTCGACTATGCATATAATTGCTACTGTTCGAAAGAAAACACTCTGACGTGTCCAGAAATACAAATATCTTCTCTGTGCGTGCCCTTTAACGTGAGCTTCAGGCAAAACCAAGATGAGATGGCATCCAGGAAATGACAAGGATTTTTGAGGCTCTGTTTGTCATGATCTCCTTATATGGCTGTGAACGCAAGAGGAATGAGTCTGCCCTTTCTGTCGTTTCCCCAAAGTGTCTGCAGCATTGTGACGTATTTGTAGGCAGATCATTGGAAGATTGACCATAAGAGACCACATTACCACGTGTCCGCCCGGTGTCCTGCGCCGAAATTGGTGCGCAAAAGTCACCTGCCAGTATTTTTCCATGGGACACAGAGAGGGAAGCAAGCTTCCACGAACTGCATGTCAATGAAGAGATATGTGAAAAAACACCTTGAGGATTGATTCCAAACAACGTTTGCCATGTTTCGGTCGATATTATGTAGTTAATCCGGAAAAAGTTTCACGTTGTAGGTGACTGCATTTTCGGTTCGTTTCGGTAGCCAGGCGCAATGTAGAAAACGGAACGATTTCTCCTACACACAGACGCTTTCAGGAAACACTGCGCATCTGGTATGTGGCTGGGAGTCTCCTCATTGAAAACATCAGAAGCTCTTCAAAGGTAAATGATTTTATTTATTTGGTTATCTGGCCGTGCTACATGCTACACAAAATGCTATGCTAGCTTTGCATACTCTTACACAAATTAGTCCATTTCTATGGTTCAAAAGCATATTTTGAAAATCTGAGATGACAGTGTTGTTAAGAAAAGGCTAAGCTTGAGAGCAAACGCATTATTTTAATTTTATTTGCGATTTTCAGAAATCGTTAACGTTGCGTTATGCTAATGAGCCTGAGGCTTAGTCACGATCCCGGATCCGGGATGGGGAGTTTCAAGTAAGGTTGCCAGGAGAGTTAACCCAGTTTCTTATCGCCTACACTTACCCAGATCCCTTAAGATTTGTAAGTCGCTCTGGATAAGAGCGTCTGCTAAATGACTTAAATGTAAATGTAAGATTAATCCCACGTTTCACATTTCCTTATTAAAACCTGTTGTTTTTTCTCCCCTTGTCCCGGCAGACAGACCTCCCCCTCCACCTCGTGTCATTGGAGGCCAGCCGGCTTATACCGTCCATCGGATACTGGATTCCCGCCGGGTGCAGCGGTCCTGGCAGTATCTGGTGGACTGGGAAGGCTACGGTCCCGAGGAGCGCTCCTGGGTTCCTGCCAAAGACATACTGGACCCTGACCTCATTCGTCAGTTCAGGGCCCTCCACCCCGAGAGAGCTGGTAGGAACGTCAGGAGCCGTTCCTAGGGGGGGGATTCTGTCAGGATTTGGCCAGGGTTGTTCCGGTTTTGGTCACTAGATGCCCCCATTGTGCTTTTTGACCTTTTGCTTTCCCTTGATCCCCATTATTATTTGCACCTGTGCCTCGTTTCCCCTGATTGTATTTAAACCCTTAGTTTCCCTCAGTTCTTTGCTCTGTGTTTGTATGTTAGCACCCAGCCCTAGTATTCTGTGTACTCTTGTTGATCCCGGTGGACGCTCTTGTGGAATTCTGTTTTTTTGTTCTTGTTTATTTATTTTTGAGTATCTTTTGAGGCTTTTTATGCTTTACCTACCACCTTGTGGATTTACCTTTTTGTCTTGGAGGATTACCTTGTGGATTACCTTGTTCTTGTGGAATTCCTTTTGAGGTTGTGGAGTTACATGTTTTCCTGAAGGACTTCACTTTTTACTTTATTAAATACACCGTCTCAAGTACTGCTGTGTCTGCCTCATCTTCTGGGTTCTGCTGACTATTCGTGGCTCAGTTGGTTAAGTGACTGTTTCTCACTCCGGAGACCCGGGTTCGTAACCGGGTCCTGACAGTATTACTCAGTAATGGGTTGTATTGGATTTGCCCCAAACAAATCCAAAGCATGAATGCATTCATTCCCCAAGAAGGCGTAGCAGTCAGACGTGTTTTTGTCTTGTCCCGTCTTGTCCCCCCGTGTACACAGTCGTTTTCCCCCTATATATTTCAATCTCACTTTCCATCTATGAACTGAGTATACTTTCCTGCAACCTGCCTCATCTAATGTGGTACAGATCTGCTATTTTTAAACTTTAGAATCGGAACCCCCATCAGAAGCTAGCCAGCTAACTAGCTACTAGCTGGTAGTCAGTTAGCCACTGCTAGCGGTCTTCACCATTAACTACGACACCAGCCATCTTCAGCTCGGTCAATACCTGCCAGTCTGCACAGCGCGACACCAACCCAGAGCATATCGGACAGCTTTTTCTCTACCGCTTCACCGTATGCTTTCCACAAGCCCTGGTCCATTACACCAGATCATCGCAGCTAGCTAGCTGCATTCGAGTGGCTACTGCTGGCTAATGCCTCTGTCCTGAAGCATGCACCAGTTAGCCTTGAGCTAGCCTCGAGCTAGGCACATCTCTCGGCTTGTCGAAGAGGTCTACCAGCTAATTCTTGGGCTACAATACCTCTTTTGCCAATTGGCCTGGACCCTTTATTGCCGACACAGGAGCCCCGCCAATTCATGGTCTGGTCTGTGGGTCGGGGCAAGCAGATGGATGTCGCCGAAGGCCCATCTGCTAGCCCCGACCCACTAGCTGTCTGAATTTCCGTGTCTCCAGCTCGCATAGTATAGTAGCGACTACTGAACGGCTCCCTGACTCACCTATTGCTGCTCATTGGACCCTATGGCTACACATGCCTCTTTCTAATGTAAATATGCTTGTCTATTGCTGTTTTGGTTAGTTATTATTGTCTTATTTCACTGTAGAGCCCCCAGCATTACCCAAATTGCCTTAGATATCCATTTTGTTCCACCCCTCACACATGCAGAGACCTCACCTGGCTTAACTGGTGCCTCTAGAGACAAAACCTCTCACATCGTCACTCAATGCCTAGGTTTACCTCCACTGTACTCACATCCTACCATACCTTTGTCTGTACATTATGCCTTGAATTGATTCTTCCACGCGCAGAAATATGCTCCTTTTTCTCCCTGTTCCGAACGCACTAGACGGACAGTTCTTATAGCCTTTAGCAATACTCATCCTACTCCTCCTCGGTTCCTCTGGTGATGTAGAGGTTAATCCAGGCCCTGTAACCCCCAGCATCACTCCTATTCCCAGGTGCTCTCATTTGTTGACTTCTGTAACCGTAAAAGCCTTGGTTTCATGCATGTTAACATTAGAAGCCTACTCCCTAAGCTTGATTCACTGCTTTAGCTCACTCCGCCAAACCTGATGTCCTAGCCGTGTCTGAATCTTTGGAATTTTGGAATTTTCCATCCCCAACTACAACATTTTACGACAAGATATAACTGCCAAAGGGGGAGGATTTGCAATCTACTGCAGGGATTGCCTGCAGAGTTCTGTCATTGTCATGCATAGGTGTAATAGGTGGCAGGGAAGTCAGGCTCAGGAGAGTCAAATGGAGTGTAAAATGGAGTCTTTTAATAAAGTCCACAGAGTATGCTCCAAAACACTAAAAGTACATAACAAACAAACATGGGTATAAGGACCCGACGCCCACCTATACAACAAACACACTACACTGACAATAAAACAATCTCTGACAAAGACATGAGCGGAAACAGAGGGTTATATACACAACCGGTAATGAATGGGATTGAAAACAGATGTGTGGGAAGACAAGACAAAACCAATGGAAAATGAAAAAAGGATCAATGATGGCTAGAAGACCGGTGACATCGAACGCCGAGCACCGCCCGAACAAGGAGAGGCAACGACTGTCACGGCAGAAGTCTGTCACGGCAGAAGTCGTGACAATACCCCCCCTCTGACGCGCGGCTCCAGCTGCGCTTCGACACCGGCCTCGGGGACGACCCGGAGGGCGAGGTGCAGGGCGATCCGGATGGAGACGGTGGAATTCTGATAACATGGAAGGATCTAACACGTCCTCCACCGGAACCCAGCATCTCTCCTCTGGCCCGTACCCCTCCCAGTCCACGAGGTACTGAAGGCCCCTCGCCCGACGTCTTGAATCCAAAATGGATCGAACAGAGTACGCCGGAACCCCCTCAATGTCTAGAGGAGGCGGAGGAATATCACGCACTTCAGCCTCCTGGAGCGGGCCGTCCACCATCGGCCTGAGGAGAGACACATGGAACGAGGGGTTAATACGGTAATGAGTGGGTAGTTGTAACCTATAGTATACCTCGTTCACTCTCCTCAGGACTTTAAACGGCCCCACAAACCGCGGACCCAGCTTCCGGCAGAGCAGGCGAAGGGGCAGGTTTCGGGTCGAGAGCCAGACCCTGTCCCCTGGTGCGAACACTGGGGCCTCACTGCGGCGACGGTCTGCGCCAATTTTCTGGCGCCTTATGGCACGCTGAAGGTGGACGTGGGCTGCCTCCCAAGTCTCCTCAGCGTGCCAAAACCAATTGTCAACCGCAGGGGCCTCAGTCTGGCTCTGATGACAAGGACCCAGAACCGGCTGATACCCTAATACACATTGAAAGGGAGTAAGGTTAGTGGAGGAGTGACGTAGCGAGTTCTGAGAAATCTCTGCCCAGGGCACGAACTTCACCCACTCCCCCGGCCGATCCTGGCAATAAGACTGCAGAAACCTACCCACATCCTGGTTAACTCTCTCCACCTGCCCATTACTCTCAGGGTGAAAACCTGAGGTAAGACTAACCGAGATCCCCATGACGCTCCATGAACGCCTTCCAGACCCTTGATGTGAACTGGGGACCCCTATCAGACACTATATCCTCAGGCACCCCATAGTGCCGGAAAACGTGTGTAAACAGGGCCTCTGCAGTTTGTAAGGCCGTAGGGAGACAGGGCAAAGGGAGGAGACAACAGGACTTAGAAAACCGATCCACAACGACCAGGATCGTGGTGTAACCCTGTGAAGGTGGAAGATCAGTCAAAAAATCCACCGACAGGTGCGACCACGGCCGTTGAGGAACGGGTAGAGGTTGTAGCTTACCTCTGGGCAGTTGTCTAGGAGCCTTGCACTGGGTGCACACCGAGCAGGAAGAAACATAAATCCTCACGTCCTTAGCTAAAGTGGGCCACCAGTATCTCCCGTCAAGACAGCGCATCGTCCGACCTATCCCAGGATGACCAGAGGAGGGTGACGTGTGAGCCCAATATATCAATCGGTCGCGGACAGCAGACGGAACGTACAGACGACCAGCTGGACCCTCAGGGGGAGAAGGCTCTGCACGTGACGCCCGCTCAATGTCCGCGTCCAGCTCCCACACTACAGGCGCCACCAGACACGAAGCTGGGAGTATGGGAGTGGGATCCATGGACCGCTCCTCTGTGTCATACAGCTGAGACAATGCGTCTGCCTTAACGTTCTGGGAGCCTGGTCTGTAAGAAAGAGTAAACACAAAACGAGTGAAAAACATGGCCCACCTTGCCTGGTGAGGATTCAATCTTGTTTCCTGCCGGATATACTCCAGATTGCGGTGGTTAGTCCAGATGAGAAAAGGGTGTTTAGCCCCCTCAAGCCAATGCCTCCACACCTTCAAAGCTTCTACGACAGCTAACAGCTCTCGGTTCCCCACATCATAGTTTCTCTCCGCCGGGCTGAGCTTCTTCGAAAAGAAAGCACAGGGGCGAAGCTTCAGTGGCGTACCCGAACGCTGAGAGAGCACTGCTCCTATCCCAGCTTCGGATGCATCCACCTCCACTATGAATGGCAAAGAGGGATCCGGATGAGCCAGCACAGGCACCGAGGTAAAAAGAGTCTTCAGGTGCTCAAAAGCCCTGTTCGCCTCAGCCGACCACTGCAAGCGCACCGGGCCCCCTTTAGCAGTGAGGTAATGGGAGCTGCCACCTGACCAAAACCCCGGATAAACCTCCGGTAGTAATTGGAAAACCCAAAAAACGCTGCAACTCCTTTACCGTGGTTGGAGTCGGCCATTACGCACGGCTGTAATGCGGTCCATCTCCATCTCCACTCCTGAAGTGGAAATCCGATGCCCTAGGAAGGAGATTGATTGTTGGAAAAACAAGCATTTCTCAGCCTTGACATATAGATCATGCTCCAACAGGCGACCAAGCACCCTGCGCACCAGGGACACATGCTCGGCGCGTGTAGCAGAGTATATCAGAATGTCATCAATATACACCACTACACCCTGCCCGTGCAGGTCCCTGAAGATCTCATCTACAAATGATTGGAAAACTGATGGAGCATTCATCAACCCATATGGCATGACCAGGTACTCATAATGACCTGAGGTGGTGCTAAATGCCGTCTTCCACTCATCACCCTTCTTAATACGCACCAGATTGTACGCATTCCTGAGATCCAATTTTGTGAAAAAACGTGCCCCGTGCATTAACTCAATAATCGTATTGATCAGAGGTAGCGGGTAACTATATTTCATTGTGATATTATTAAGACCTCGATAATCAACGCACGGGCGTAAACCGCCATCATTTTTTCACAAAAAAGAAACTCGAAGAGACGGGTGAAATGGATGGCTGAATGAACCCCTGATGCAGGGATTCAGAGACATATGTCTCCATAGCCTCCGTCTCCGCTTGCGACAGGGGATACACGTGACTCTTGGGATATGCAGCGTCTACCAGGAGATCTATCGCACAATCCCCCCGTCGATGGGGTGGTAATTGAGTCGCCTTCTTTTTACAGAAGGCGAGAGCCAAATCGGCATATTCGGGGGGAATGCGCACGGTGGAGACCTGTTCTGGACTTTCCACCATAGAAGCACCAACGGAAACCCCTAAACACCTACCTGAGCATTCTCGCGACCACCCCGTGAGAGCCCTCTGTGGCCAAGAAACAGTGGGGTTATGACAAACTAACCAGGGTAGGCCTAGCACCACAGAATACGCAGGAGAATCAATAAGGAAAAGACTAATCTTCTCCTTGTGACCCTCCAGCGTTATCATACACAAAGGTGCGGTTACCTCCCTGATAAACCCTGACCCTAATGGTCGACTATCTAAGGCATGAATAGGGAAAGGCATATCCACAGGAACAATAGGGATCCCTAAACTATGAGCTAGACTTTTATTAATAAAATTCCCAGCCGGACCTGAATCTACTAGCGCCTTATACTGGCAATGCAGTGAAAAATCAGGAAAAGAGACAGGGACAAACATTAGTGCAGCAGAGGGCTCTGGATGAGAATGGTGCCTACTCACCTGGGGTGACGCCAGAATACCCTGCCTGCCCTCTCTATTCCCAGAGGAACCAACCCGGGACCGACCAGCAGTGTGCTCTCTGCGACCTTGAATGGTGCTCGAGCGGGAACCCCCTCCGGTCTCCCTGCGCACCATCCCTCCCAATTCCATAGGTTCGGGAGAGAGGGTGCGGGAGGATGGAACAACCAGACCCCGATCTAGACGTCCACGAGTAGCCAGCATGTTGTCCAGCTTGATGGACATGTCCACCAGCTGGTCGAAGGTGAGGGTGGTGTCTCTACAGGCCAGCTCCCGACGGACGTCCTCGCGTAGACTACACCGGTAATGGTCGATCAGGGCCCTGTCGCTCCATCCAGCGCCGGCAGCCAAGGTCCTAAACTCCAAAGCAAAATCCTGTGCACTCCTCGTCTCCTGCCTCAGATGATAGAGAAGCTCACCCGCTGCTTTGCCTTCAGGTGGGTGATCGAATACTATCCGGAAGTGGCGGGTGAACTCCTCAAAATGGTCCAGCGCCGCATCCTCCCTACTACACACAGCGCTGGCCCATTCCAGGGCTTTCCCGGTGAGGCATGAGACGATGGCGTAACTCTTCTCACGGTCAGATGGTACTGGGGAGGCCGTGGCTAGATACAAGTTCAGTTTAAGGAGGAAACCCTGGCAGCCGGCAGTATCTCCATTGTATCCCGTAGGTAGAGATAAATGGATCTTTGATTCCGGAGAGGAAAAAACGTTGACGGGAGATTCCGGTTGTGGTGGTGGTGGCGCTGGAGAAACTCCCTGTCTCTCCCAATGATCCATTTTCATGACAATGTGATCCATGACGGAGCTGATAATGTCAAGCTCCCTCGCTTGTTCTTGAACGCGTTCCTCCAGGTCCATGGGCATAGTGTCCTCTCCTGCTGACTTCATATATGGTCAGAGATTATGTCATGCATAGGTGTAATAGGTGGCAGGGAAGTCAGGCGCAGGAGAGTCAAATGGAGTGTAAAATTGAGTCTTTTAATAAAGTCCACAGAGTATGCTCCATAACACTAAAAGTACATAACAAACAAACATGGGTAAAAGGACCCGACGCGCACCTATACAACAAACACACTACACTGACAATAAAACAATCTCTGACAAAGACATGAGGGGAAACAGAGGGTTATATACACAACCGGTAATGAATGGGATTGAAAACAGGTGTGTGGGAAGACAAGACAAAACCAATGGAAAATGAAAAAAGGATCAATGATGGCTAGAATACCGGTGACGTCGAACGCCGAGCACCGCCCGAACAAGGAGAGGCAACGACTTCGGCAGAAGTCGTGACAGTCATACTATCCAGGTCTGTGCCCAAACAATTCATGCTTCTACTTTTTAAATTCCACCTTTCCAGAAACAAGTCTCTCACCGTTGCAGCTTTTTATAGAACCCTAAAGGAACCCTAAATCCGTAACCTCATAGATATCATCCTGACCAACTTGCCCTCTAAATACACCTCTGCTGTCTTCAAACATGATCTGCAGAGGATAGGTTCATTAGAGTTACCAGTCACAGAAATGCGTCACAGAGTTCAAGTAACTGTTAGGTATGCGTAACTGGCTGAAAGGGAGTTAGGCGCAGGAGAGCAGAAGTTAGGTTGCCAAATGAGCCTTTTATTTTGGCGAACAAAACACACAGCACTAAGAACACAAAACACAATATGGGTTGATATAACTCAGCGCAAACCAGTCTAGCGTGCACATACATGAAACAACAAACAATTCCCCACACAGACATGGGGGGGAACAGAGGGTTATATACACGTCTAATACTGAGGTAATTGAAACCAGGTGCGCATGAAAACAAGACAAGAAAACCAGTTACATCGACCAACGAATGCTGCCGAACAAGGAGAGGAACAGCCTTCAGCAGAAGTTGTGACAGTAAGGAGGTAAGGCTGATCGAGACCCTCAGACGTTCCATGAACTCCCTCCAGACTCTCGAAGTGACACGGGGACCCCAAACAGACACTATATCCTCAGGAACCCCGTAGTGTCGGAAGACGTGCTTTAACAAGGCCAACACAGTCTGTAGGGCCGTAGGGAGACCGGACAGAGGAAGGAAACGGCAGGAGTTAGAGAAATGATCCACAACAACCAGGATTGTGGTATTTCCTTGTAATGGTGGGAGATAGGTCAGGAAATCGATCGACAGGTGCGAACATGGCCATCGTGGAATGGGTAAGGGTGTAAAATTACCTCTGGGCAGGTGCCTAGGAGCCTTACACTGTGCGCACACCGAGCAAAAGGAAAAAACCCTCACGTCCTTAGCCAAACTGTGCCACTAGTACTTCTCACTCAGACCGCGCACCGTCCGACTGATGCCTGGATGACCAGACGAAGGTGAAGTGTGGTCCCAATAGATTCAGTCGGTTACGGACAGCAGACGGAACATACAGATGCCCAGCGGGACACTGGAGGGGAGCGGGCTCTGCATGTAACGCTTGCTCAGTGTCCGCGTCCAGCTCCCACACTACCGGTGACACCAGGCAGGAGGCCGGGAGTATGGGAGTGGGATCCATGGGCCGCTCCACTGTGTCAAACAGCCGGGACAGTGCGTCTGCCTTCATGTTATGGGAACCTGGTCTGTACGAAAGTTTGAAAACAAAACAGGTGAAAAACATGGCCCACCTTGCCTGGTGAGGGATCAGTCTCCTCTCTGCCCGGATGTACTCCAGATTGTGGTTGTCAGTCCAGATGAGAAAAGGGTGTTTAGCCCCTTCAAGCAAATGTCTCCACACCTTAATTAAAAACCTCTTAGAGATCGGGCTACTTTTTTCAACATTCTGTTAAAAATCACGCAACATTTCAACGTCCTGCTACTCATGCCAGGAATATAGTATATGCATATGATTAGTATGTGTCACGCCTTGGTCATTGTATTTTGTGTTTTCGTTATATATTTGGTTAGGCCAGGGTGTGACATGGGTTTATGTATTGTATTTTCGTATTGGGGTTTGTAGTATTTGGGATTGTAGCTGATTAGGGGTGTGTGTTAACCTGTTGAAACTCTAGGGGCGCAATTTCATTTTTGGATGAAAAACGTTCCCGTTTTAAACAAGATATTTTGTCACAAAAAGATGCTCGACTATGCATATAATTGGTAGCTTTGGAAAGAAAACACTCTGACGTTTCCAGAACTGCAAAGATATTTTCTGTGCGTGCCCTAGAACGTGAGCTTCAGGCAAAACCAAGATGAGACGGCATCCAGGAAATGAGCAGGATTTTTGAGGCTCTGTTTTCCATTGTCTCCTTATATGGCTGTAAATGCGAGAGGAGTAAGTCTGCCCTTTCTGTCGTTTCCCCAAGGTGTCTGCAGCATTGTGACGTATTTGTAGGCATATCATTGGAAGATTGACCATAAGAGACCACATTTACTAGGTGTCCGCCCGGTGTCCTGCGCTGAAATTGGTGCGCAAAAGTCAGCTGCAAGTATTTTTCCACAGAATTCAGAGAAGAATGCAGGCTTCCACGAACGATATATCAATGAAGAGATATGTGAAAAAACACCTTGAGGATTGATTCCAAACAACGTTTGCCATGTTTCGGTCGATATTATGGAGTTAATTCGGAAAAAGTTTGACGTTGTAGGTGACTGAATTTTCGGTTCGTTTCGGTAGCCAAATGTGATGTACAAAACGGAGCTATTTCTCCTACACACAGACGCTTTCAGGAAAAACTGCGCATTTGGTATGTAACTGAGAGTCTCCTCATTGAAAACATCCGAAGCTCTTCAAAGGTAAATGATTTTATTTATTTGGTTATCTGGTTTTTGTGAAAATGTTGCGTGCTAAATGCTACTCAAAATGCTAAACTAGCTTAGCATACTCTTACACAAATTAGTCAATTGCTATGGTTCAAAAGCATATTTTGAAAATCTGAGATGACAGTGTTGTTAAGAAAAGGCTAAGCTTGAGAGCAGGCGCATTATTTTCATTTTATTTGCGATTTTCAGAAATCGTTAACGTTGCGTTATGCTAATGAGCCTGAGGCTTTAGTCACGATCCCGGATTCGGGATGGGGAGTTTCAAGTAGTTAAATAGGTTTGGCTGCCTGAGGCGGTTCTCAATCAGAGTCAGGTGATTCTCGTTGTCTCTGATTGGGAACCGTATTTAGGTAGCCTGGGTTTCGCTTTGTATTTCGTGGGTGATTGTTCCTGTCTCTGTGTTAGTTTCACCAGTCAGGCTGTAATAGGTTTCACGTTCCGTTTTGTTGTTTTGTATTTATTTGTTATTTCATGTATAGTTTCGTTATTTGTTTTCACTAATAAACATGAGTAACAAACACGCTGCATTTCGGTCCGACTCTCTTTCGACAAACGAAGAACGTCGTTACAGAATCACCCACCACACACGGACCGAGCAGCGTGTCAACAGGCAGGAGCAGCCCAAAGAGGAGCAGCCCAAAGAGGAGCCGCGTATTAAGGATTTCTGGACATGGGAGGAAATCCTTGACGGGAGAGGACCCTGGGCTAAACCAGGGGAGTGTAGCCGCCCAAAGGTGCAGCAGGCGAAGAGGAAACAGGAGCTGGAAGGAAAAGGACCCTGGGCTCAGCCTGGTGAATATCGCCGCCCTAAGGAGGAACTAGAAGCGGCTGAAGCGGAGAGGTGCTGGTATGAGGAGGCAGCACGGCGACGTGGATGGAAACAGGAGCAGCCCAGAATGGAGTACAGTATGGATATTACGACGTGGGAAGAAATAGACAGGTGGGTGGCCGACCCAGAGAGAGTGCCGGAGCCCGTCTGGGATTCGCTGGAGCAGTGCGAAGAGGGCTATAGGAGAATGGAGTCAAAAAAAGACACGGCGGCGCAGAGCGAAGCCCCAAAAATTTCTTGGGGGGGGGCTCAGAGGGGAGTGGCTGAGTCAGGAGAGAGACCTGAGCAAACTCTCCCTGTTTATCGTGAAGAGCCAAGGAGGAGACCAGAATCGGTGTTGGAGGTGAGCGAAGCAGAGACTGTGAAGGAGTTAATGGGGAAATTGGAGGACAAATTAATGAGGGAGTTGCTAGTTTGGTGCTTTAGGTACAATGTTCGTCCGACGGAGCGTGTCGGGGATTTAATGGCACCTGGGTCAGCGCTCCATACTAGTCCTGAGGTGCGTGTTAGTCGGCTGGTGAAAAATGTGCCAGCCTCACGCACTAAGCCTCCTGTGTACCTACCTAGCCTTGCACGTCCTGTGCCAGTCCTGCTCTCAGGCTCTCCAGTACACCTTCACGGTCCAGTCCATCCTGTGCCACCTTCACACACTAGTCCTCCGATGGTAGCTCCCCGCACCAGGCTTCCTGTGCCTGTCCTCTATCCAGTACCACCTCCACACCCCAGCCCTCCGGTAGCAGTTCCCCGCACTAGGCTTCCTGTGCGTGTCCTCGGCCAAATACCACCAGTGCCAGCACCACGCATCAGGACTTCAGTGTGCCTCGCCTGTTCAGCGCAGCCAGCGCTTTCTCCCTCTCCTGCGCTGTCGGAGTCTCCCGTCTGTTCAGCGGATCTAGAGCCTTCCTCCTCTACAGCGCTGCCGGAGCCTCCTGCCTGTATGGAGCAGCTAGAGCTGTCAGTCTGCATAGAGCAGCCAGAGCTGCCAGTCTGCATGGGGCAGCCAGAGCTGTCAGTCTGCTTAGAGCAGCCAGTGTTGCCAGCCTGCATGGAGCAGCTAGAGCTGCCAGTCTGCATGGGGCAGCCAGAGCTGTCAGTCTGCTTGGAGCAGCCAGAGTTGCCAGTCTGCATGGAGTTGCCAGTCTGCATGGAGCTGCCAGTCTGCAAGGAGCTGCCAGTCTGCATGGAGCAGCTAGAGCTGTCAGTCTGCATAGAGCAGCCAGAGCTGCCAGTCTGCATGGGGCAGCCAGAGCTGTCAGTCTGCTTAGAGCAGCCAGTGTTGCCAGCCTGCATGGAGCAGCTAGAGCTGCCAGTCTGCATGGGGCAGCCAGAGCTGTCAGTCTGCTTGGAGCAGCCAGAGTTGCCAGTCTGCATGGAGTTTCCAGTCTGCATGGAGCTGCCAGTCTGCAAGGAGCTGCCAGTCTGCATGGAGCAGCTAGAGCTGCCAGTCTGCAAGGAGCTGCCAGTCTGCAAGGAGCTGCCAGTTTGCATGGAGCAGCCAGAGCTGCCAGTCTGCCTGGAGCAGCTAGAGCTGCCAGTCTGCAAGGAGCTGCCAGTCTACATGGAGCAGCTAGAGCTGCCAGTCTGCAAGGAGCTGCCAGTCTGCATGGAGCAGCCAGAGCTGCCAGTCTGCATGGAGCAGCCAGAGCCGCCAGTCAGCATGGAGCAGCCAGAGCTGTCAGTCAGCATGAAGCAGCCAGAGCCGTCAGTCTGCCAGACTCTTCCAGATCCGCCAGTCAGCCAGACTCTTCCAGATCTGCCAGTCAGCCAGACTCTTCCAGATCTGCCAGTCAACCAGACTCTTACAGATCCGTCAGTCAGCCAGGATCCGCAAGTCAGCCAGGATCTGCCAGATCTGCTAGTCAGTCAGGATCCGCAGTCGGCCAGGATCTGCCAGTCAGCCAGGATCCGCCAGTCGGCCAGGATCCGCCAGTCAGTCAGGATCCGCCAGTCAGCCAGGATCCGCCAGTCAGCCAGGATCCGCCAGTCAGCCAGGATCCGCCAGTCAGCCAGGATCTGCCAGATCTGATAGTCAGCCAGGATCCGCCAGTCAACCAGGATCTGCCGGATTCAACTGCCTGGCTGGGCTTCTTCTCGGTACTGGGCTTCTTCTCAGTACTGGGCTGCCTCTCAGTCCCGAGCTGCCCCTCAGTCCCGAGCTGCCCCTCAGTCCCGAGCTGCCCCTCAGTCCCGAGCTGCCCCTCAGTCACGAGCTGCTCCTCAGTTTAGTGGGGTTCTGGGTGAGGACTATTCGGCCATGGTCGGCGGCGAGGGTGAATCATCCCAGGACGCGAAGGGGAGGAACAATGACATTTATGAAGTGGGGTCGACGTCCCGAGCCGGAACCGCCACCATGGACAGACGCCCACCAGGACCCTCCCTATGGTTTTGAGGTGCGTTCGGGAGTCCGCACCTTAGGGGGGGTTCTGTCACGCCTTGGTCATTGTATTTTGTGTTTTCGTTATACATTTGGTTAGGCCAGGGTGTGACATGGGTTTATGTATAGTATTTTCGTATTGGGGTTTGTAGTATTTGGGATTGTAGCTGATTAGGGGTGTGTGTTAAATAGGTTTGGCTGCCTGAGGCGGTTCTCAATCAGAGTCAGGTGATTCTCGTTGTCTCTGATTGGGAACCGTATTTAGGTAGCCTGGGTTTCGCTTTGTATTTCGTGGGTGATTGTTCCTGTCTCTGTGTTAGTTTCACCAGTCAGGCTGTAATAGGTTTCACGTTCCGTTTTGTTGTTTTGTATTTATTCGTTATTTCATGTATAGTTTCGTTATTTGTTTTCACTAATAAACATGAGTAACAAACACGCTGCATTTCAGTCCAACTCTCTTTCGACAAACGAAGAACGTCGTTACAGTATGTGTGCATAGAAAACACTCTGAAGTTTCTAGAACTGGTTCAATGGTGTCTGTGACTATAACAGAATGAGTTCCGTGGTCAAAATCGCAAGGAAACCTGATCACAAAATCGATGGAGAAAAAATCAATCCGCCAGTCTATGTATTGTCTATTGGAAGGAAAAATACTTAAGGGTGAGATTACAGTTCCTACAGCTTCCACACAATGTCGCCAGTGTTGTGATTTCGATTCCACTAAATCCTTGGTCATTAAAGTAATAACCACATCCGGTTTTCAGGTCCACAGCTGTGAAAAATGGAACCGGAAAGTTGGCTACGTTTTTCAAACTTGTGCCTATTGAATATAGATCGCTCCGTGATCAATTTGATCGTTTATTAACGTTTACTAATTGTCAGGATTTGGCCAGGGTTGTTCCGGGTTTTGGTCACTAGATGCCCCCATTGTGCTTTTTGACCTTATGTTTTTTCCCTTGTTCCCCATTATTATTTGCACCTGTGCCTCGTTTCCCCTGATTGTATTTAAACCCTTAGTTTCCCTCAGTTCTGTGCTCTGTGTTTGTATGTTAGCACCCAGCCCTAGTGTTCTGAGTATTCTTGTCGATTTCGGTGGATGCTCTTGTGGAATTCTGTTTTTGTTTTTGAGTATCTCTTGAGGCTTTTTTGTGCTATTCCTACCACCTTTTGGATTTGCCATTTTTGTATTGAAGGACTTCTCCTTTTTACTTTATTAAATACACCGTCTTAAGTACTGCTGTGTCTGCCTCATCTTCTGGGTTCTGCTGACTATTCGTGGCTCAGTTGGTTAAGTGACTGTTTCTCACTCCGGAGACCCAGGTTCGTAACCGGGTCCTGACAGAAACAGAGCCAAAAATGAACCCAGAGGCAGTCAGTTCCCAGGACCTTCTTGCCATGCTGTCCCACCACCAGGAGACTGTCCAACGCCACAAAGCCGCCCTGGTTCAGCAAGAGGCCTTAATGGCTAGACATTCTCATCTTCTGTCGGAGATGCTGACTTCCATTAAGCAAATATCTGATCGTCTTACCCCGGCAACAGTTCCCGTTCCAGTACCTCAGATTCACGTACCCATGGCAGTTAACCCCCTGGCTGAACCTCGTCTTCCACCTCCCCAACGGTTCTCAGGTGATCCAAGTGCTTGTAAAGGGTTTCTCACCCAATGTTCTCTCTCCTTTGAGCTACAACCCTCGTCGTTTCCCACCGACCGGTCTAAGATCGCTTATATCATCACCCTGCTGTCGGAAAAAGCCCTGGCCTGGGCTACTGCTGTGTGGGATGCCCATAGTTCCTGCTGTGCCAGCTACTCTGCCTTTGCTGAGGAATTCAAACGAGTGTTTCAAGGCCCAAGCAGTGGTTCTGACTCAGCCAAACAGCTCCTGACTCTCCACCAAGGTTGGCGCAGCGTGACGGACTATGCCATCCAGTTCCGCACGGTGGCAGCAGCAAGTGGCTGGAACAACGAGGCGCTCACGGTGTGCTTTCTGAAAGGCCTTTCCGACACTATCCAAGATGAACTGGCCACTCGGGAACCACCGGACAATCTCGAGTCCCTGATCAAGTTGGCCTCACGCATTGACCAGCGTCTGAGAGAGAGAGAACTCAACCGTAGACCTCTAGCCCCTATCAGTCCCAGCTCCGAGTCCCCACCTTTATCCTCGCTGGCTCCATCGGAACCCATGCAGATTGGACGCATCTCCCAGGCTGAGAGAGACCGCCGGCTTAGGGAGCGACGCTGTCTATATTGCGGCAAACCGGGCCATTTCCGTTTCACGTGTCCCGGGCTCCAGGGAAACGCTCTGTCCCGTACAGACCGGGGGGAACTGTAACGGGAAACATAACCTCCTCCCATCCGTCCAACTCCCGTCTGCTCATTCCAGTCACCCTCTCCTGGGACAACCACAAGCTTCACCTTCAAGCCTTGGTAGACTCTGGAGCCGCAGGTAACTTCATGGATGGTGTCTGGGCGAAGGAGAATGGCGTTCCCTCTGAACCTCTAGGTGAACCCATGAGGGTCACTACATTGGATGGAAGCCCTTTGGGATCTGGACTTGTCACTCATGTCACTACCTCCTTGCGACTGTCAGTTTCACAACACCAGGAATTGATGAACTTTCATTTGATCTCCTGTTCCGAGTTCCCTCTCGTCCTTGGATACCCCTGGCTTCACAGCCATAACCCTCACATCGACTGGTCTGTGGGCACTATCAAGCAGTGGGGTCCTACGTGCCAAGCTACTTGTATTTTCCAGAATTCCCCGAGTTCTACTCCCGAGTCTTTAGAATCCATCGACCTGACCCGAGTTCCCGAGTCTTACCATGACCTCAAACTGGTGTTTAGCAAACAGAGGGCCACCATGCTACCACCCCATAGACCTTACGATTGCCCCATCGACCTGTTTCCGGGCACTTGCCCCCCAGGGGTCGGATCTTTCCCTATCTCCACCCGAACGAGCTGCTATGGATACCTACATCAAGGACGCTCTGGAAGCAGGCCTCATGCGTCCATCCACCTCCCCGGCGGGAGCAGGGTTTTTCTTTGTGGCCAAGAAAGACGGTGGATTACGTCCTTGCATCGACTACCGGGGACTCAATGCCATAACCGTCCGTAACCGTTACCCGCTACCCCTTATGGCCACAGCCTTCGAGCTGCTCCAGGAAGCAGTTGTTTTCACTAAGCTTGACCTGCGGAACGCATACCATCTTGTGCGGATCAGACCTGGTGACGAGTGGAAGACCGCTTTCAACACGCCTACTGGTCACTATGAATACTTGGTGATGCCCTTCGGCCTGACCAACGCCCCAGCGGTGTTCCAAGCGCTCATAAACGATGTGCTTAGGGATATGCTTAACATATTTGTGTTCGTTTACTTGGATGACATCCTCATCTTTTCGAGCTCCCTTCAAGAACACACTAAGCATGTCAGACAAGTACTCAAACGCCTCCTGGACAGCCATCTGTACGTTAAGCCGGAAAAATGTGAATTCCATTCATCCCGAGTACAATTCCTGGGATTTGTAGTGGAACCCGGTCGAGTCCAAATGGACCCCAGGAAGGTAGGGGCGGTAGCGGATTGGCCCACCCCCAAATCCGTTAAGGAAGTTCAGCGTTTCCTGGGCTTCACAAACTTTTACCGCAAGTTCATCAAGAACTTCAGCTTGGTGGCAGCCCCTCTCTCAGCTTTAACCAAGGGTGGCAATGCAAGGTTTTTGTGGGGAAGAGAAGCTGAGGCGGCCTTCCAAGGACTCAAGCAGCGCGTTCTCTCTGCTCCCATCCTGATACTACCGACTACGGATGAACCATTTGTGGTGGAGGTAGACGCATCAGAGGTTGGTGTTGGAGCTGTCCTGTCTCAGAGGGGTGAAGACAAGAAGCTTCATCCGTGCGCTTTCTTCTCACACCGGCTTACCCTGACTGAGAGGAACTACGATGTGGGGGATCGTGAACTCCTAGCGGTTAAGATGGCATTGAAGGAATGGAGACACTGGCTCGAGGGGGCTTCTCACCCGTTTCAAGTGCTTACGGACCACAAAAATCTGGAGTATATCCAGCAGGCGAAGCGGTTGAACTCTAGACAAGCTAGATGGTCTCTTTTCTTCAATCGATTCCAGTTTATCCTCACCTATCGGCCCGGGTCGAAGAATCTCAAACCGCATGCCCTGTCCCGAGTCTACGCTCCTGCCATTCGAGATGACACGGACATGCCTGTCCTTCCTGCTGCTAAGATTGTGGCTCCGATCTCGTGGCAAGTTGAGGATACCGTGAGACGTGCTCAAGCTAGCGAACCGGACCCGAAAGGAGGTCCTGCCAATCGGTTGTTTGTCCCCAAGGCAGTGAGGACTCAGTTCCTTCTGTGGGGGCACTCCTCTCGCCTCACCTGTCATCCGGGCGTAGGTCGCACCTTGGAGTTCATCCAGCGTAAGTTCTGGTGGCCTACCATAAGAGAAGACGTTGCCACTTTCGTCAATGCCTGTCCCGTGTGCTGCCAGGGCAAATCTTCTCACCTCCGCCCTCAAGGACTCCTTCACCCTTTACCTGTTCCCCACAGACCCTGGTCCCATATCTCATTGGACTTTATTACTGGACTTACTCCATCCCATGGCAATACTACTATCCTAGTCATAATCGACAGGTTTTCAAAGGCGGCCAGGTTCGTCCCTCTGACTAAGTTACCTTCTGCCAAGGAAACGGCTGAGTTGGTAATAAATCATGTGTTCCGAGTCTTCGGCATTCCTCAAGATATGGTTTCTGACAGAGGTCCCCAGTTCGCCTCAAGGTTTTGGAAGGCCTTCTGCCAACTTATGGGGGCTTCTGCCAGTCTATCTTCAGGGTACCATCCGGAGTCCAACGGCCAAACAGAGAGGATGAATCAAGAGCTGGAAACCACCCTCCGATGTATGACTCGTGACAACCCGTCCACATGGTCATCCTTTATTGTTTGGGCCGAATACGCGCACAACACCTTGCGCTCCTCCTCCACTGGTATGTCCCCGCACGAGTGTCAGTTTGGCTATGCTCCTCCATTGTTCCCGGACCAGGAGGCAGAAGTCAGAGTGCCTTCAGCCTTGAAGTTCGTCAGACGCTGTCGGCTTATGTGGAGGAAGACCCGTCTTAATCTTATGCGTTCCTCACAGAGGTACCAACAACAAGCCAACAGACGTCGCCGTCCCGGGCCTACCCTGCGCCCCGGCCAGAGAGTCTGGCTCTCCACAAGAGACTTACCTCTACGGGTGGAGTCTCGCAAGCTGTCCCAAAAATATATTGGTCCCTTCAAGGTTGCCAGGAGAGTTAACCCAGTTTCTTATCGCCTACACTTACCCAGATCCCTTAAGATTAATCCCACATTTCACATTTCATTGTTAAAACCTGTTGTTTTTTCTCCCCTTGTCCCGGCAGACAGACCTCCCCCTCCGCCTCGTGTCATTGGAGGCCAGCCGGCTTATAACGTCCATCGGATACTGGATTCCCGCCGGGTGCAGCGGTCCTGGCAGTATCTGGTGGACTGGGAAGGCTACGGTCCCGAGGAGCGCTCCTGGGTTCCTGCCAAAGACATCCTGGACCCTGACCTCATTCGTCAGTTCAGGGCCCTCCACCCTGAGAGAGCTGGTAGGAACGTCAGGAGCCGTTCCTAGGGGGATTCTGTCAGGATTTGGCCAGGGTTGTTCCGGGTTTTGGTCACTAGATGCCCCCATTGTGCTTTTTGACCTTATGTTTTTTCCCTTGTTCCCCATTATTATTTGCACCTGTGCCTCGTTTCCCCTGATTGTATTTAAACCCTTAGTTTCCCTCAGTTCTGTGCTCTGTGTTTGTATGTTAGCACCCAGCCCTAGTGTTCTGTGTATTCTTGTCGATTCCGGTGGATGCTCTTGTGGAATTCTGTTTTTGTTTTTGAGTATCTCTTGAGGCTTTTTTGTGCTATTCCTACCACCTTTTGGATTTGCCATTTTTGTATTGAAGGACTTCTCCTTTTTACTTTATTAAATACACCGTCTTAAGTACTGCTGTGTCTGCCTCATCTTCTGGGTTCTGCTGACTATTTGTGGCTTAGTTGGTTAAGTGACTGTTTCTCACTCCGGAGACCCAGGTTCGTAACCGGGTCCTGACACTAATACCTAAAGTTGGATTACAGAAGTAGTTTGAAGTGCTTTGTCAAAGTTTATAGGCAACTTTTTAATAAAAAAAAAATAACGTTGCGTTTAAAACGGTGTTTTTCCTGGATCTGACAGTCTTCATAAATGGACATTTTGGGTATACAAGGACCAATTTAATCGAAAAAAAGGACCCAATTGTGATGTTTATGCGACATATAGGAGTGCCAACAAATAAGCTCGTCAAAGGTAATGAATGTTTTATATTTTATTTCTGCGTTTTGTGTAGCGCCGGCTACGCTAATTCCTTTGTTTACGTCCCCTTCTGGTATTTCGGGGTGTTGCATGCTATCAGATAATAGCTTCTCATGCTTTCGCCGAAAAGCATTTTACAAATCTGACTCGTTGGCTAGATTCACAACGAGTGTAGCTTGAATTGAGTACCCTGCATGTGAGTTTTAATGAACATTTGAGTTTTAATTAGTGCTGTTAGCATTTGGAGTAGCGCATTTGCATTTATTGTTGGCAAGGTGGGACGCTAGCGCGTCGGGTGGGCCAGAGAGGTTAAGTGCCTTGACGACAGCCAACAGATCCCGGTCACCCAAGTCAAAGTTTCGCTCGCCGGGCACAGAGATGGAGCTTCGGTGGCGTACCCGAGCGCTGAGAGAGCACAGCTCCTATCCCAGCCTCGGACATGTCCACCTCCACTATGAACGCCAAAGAGGGATCCGGATGGACCAGCACGGGAGCCGAGGTAAACAGAGCCCTTAGGTGACCAAAAGCCCTGTTCGCCTCAGCCGACCACTGCAAACGTACCGGTCCCCCTTTCAGGAGTGAGGTAATGGGAGCGGCTACCTAACCAAAACAGATAAACCCAGATAAACCTCTGATAGTAATTGGCAAACCCTAGAAACCGCTGCACCTCCTTTACCGTGGTGGGAGTCGGCCAATTACGCACGGCTGAAATGCGGTCACTCTCCATCTCCACCCCCGAGGTGGAAATGCGGTACCCTAGGATGGAGACGGACTGTTGGAAGAACAGGCATTTCTCAGCTTTGACGTACAGGTCATGCTCCAACAGTCGACCAAGCACCCTGCGCACCAGGAACACATGCTCGACGCGTGCAGCGGAGTATATCAGAATGTCATCGATATACACCACTACACCCTGCCCGTGCAGGTCCCTGAAAATCTCTTGGAAGACTGATGGAGCATTCATCAACCCGTACGGCATGACGAGGTACTCATAATGCCCTGAGGTTGTACTGAACGCCGTCTTCCACTCGTCTCCCTCCCGGATACACTGCATGTTGTAAGCGCTACTGAGACCAAGTTTGGTGAAGAAGCGCGGCCCCCGTGAATTGACTTAATCGCAGTGGCGATAAGAGGTAGCGGGTAACTGTGCCTCACAGTGATCTGATTTAGGCCTCTGTAGTCAATATACGGGCGCAGACCTCCCTCCTTCACAAAAAACTTGAGTATGCGGGTGAAGTGGAGGACTGAATGTACCCCCGACGCAGGGATTTGGAAACATATGCTTCCATAGCCGCCATCTGCGCCTGTGACAGGGGATACATGTGACTCTTGGTAATTGCAGCATCTACCAGGAGATTTACCGCACAATCCCCCCGTCGATGGGGTGGAATGCGCATGGTGGAGACCTGGTCTGGCCTTTCCACCGTAGTAGCACCAACGGAAACCACTAAACACCTCCCTGAGCACTCTCGCAACCACCCGGTGAGAGCCCTCTGTTGCCATGATATGGTGGGGTCATGACAAGCTAACCAGGGAAGGCCTAGTACCACGGGAAACATGGGAAGCATGAGATTCAATAAAGAAGAGACGGATTCTCTTTTCTGACCCCCCCGCGTCACCATGCCCAGGGGAATGGTAGCCTCCCTAATCAACCCGGACCCTAATGGTCGACAGTCCAGGGATCCCTAAACTATGGGCAAATGCTCTGTCAATAAAATTCCCAGCTGCGCCTGAATTGACGAGCACCTTATGCTAGGAATGCGGGGAAATCCAGGAAAGTAAACCTGCACAAACAGGTGTACAACAAAGGGCTCTAGATGAGAGTGGTGCAGGCTCACCCAGGGTGACACCAGAGTGCCCTGCCTGCTCCCTCAACCCCTATAGGAACCAACCCGGCACCGACCAGCAGTGTGACCTCTGCGGCCACAGATGGTACACGTGAAGGCCCCTCCTTATTTGGTTACTACATGATTCCATATGTGTTTTTTCATCGTTTTGATGTCTTCACTATTATTCAACAATGTAGAAAATAGTAAAAATAAAGAAAAAACCTTGAATGAGTAGGAGTGTCCAAACTTTTGACTGGTACTGTACATACATAATGAACTGCACACATAGGCACGCACACACTCATTCACGCACACACGCACATACAGTGGGGAGAAGAAGTATTTGATAACCTGCAAAATCAGCAGTGTTTCCTACTTACAAAGCATGTAGAGGTCTGTAATTTGTATCATAGGTACACTTCAACTGTGAGAGACGGAATCTCATTGATGATTTTTAAGTAATTAATTTGCATTTTATTGCATGACATAAGTATTTGATCACCTACCAACCAGTAAGATTTCCGGCTCTCAAAGACCTGTTAGTTTTTCTTTAAGAAGCCCTCCTGTTCTCCACTCATTACCTGTATTAAATGCACCCGTTTGAACTCGTTACCTGTATAAAAGACACCTGTCCACACACTCAATCAAACAGACTCTAACCTCTCCACAATGGCTAAGACCAGAGAGCTGTGTAAGCACATCAGGAATAAAATTGTAGACCTGCACAAGGCTGGGATGGGCTACAGGACAATAGGCAAGCAGCTTGTTGAAAAGGCAACAACTGTTGGCGCAATTATTAGAAAATGGAAGAAATTCAAGATGACGGTCAATCACCCTCGGTCTGGAGCTGCACGCAAGATCTCACCTCGTGGGGCATCAATGATCATGAGGAAGGTGAGCGATCAGCTCAGAACTACACGGCAGGACCTGATCAATGACCTGAAGAGAGCTGGGACCACAGTCTCAAAGAAAACCATTAGTAACACACTACGGCGCCATGGATTAAAATCCTGCAGCGCACGCAAGGTCCCCCTGCCCAAGCCAGCGCATGTCCAGGCCCGTCTGAAGGTTGCTAATGACCATCTGGATGATCCAGAGGAGGAATTGGAGAAGGTCATGTGGTCTGATGAGACAAAAATAGAGCTTTTTGGTCTAAACTCCACAAGTCGTGTTTGGAGGAAGAAGAAGGATGAGTACAACCCCAAGAACACCATCCCAACCGTGAAGCATGGAGGTGGAAACATCATTCTTTGGGGATGCTTTTCTGCAAAGGGGACAGAAAGAGTACGCCATATTGAGGGAAGGATGGATGGGGCCATGTATCGCAAGAACTTGGCCAACAACCTCCCTTCCTCAGTAAGAGCATTGAAGATGGGTCGTGGCTGGATCTTCCAGCATGACAATGACCCGAAACACACAGCCAGGGCAACTAAGGAGTGGCTCCATACCTCTACGTGCTTTGTAAGTAGGAAAACCTGCAAAATCGGCAGTGTATCAAATACTTGTTCTCCCCACACATCACACAAATGCACATATACACACACATCTTGTACCTAATTCTTTTGAGGGTGCATTGATTGCCAAATTAAACTTATTTTAATTAATCATGACTTAAAGAAGCATTATCTTCTATATTGTATCATTTAATAGAACTGTGGCCTGTGCATTTCAATGGGCATGATGGCCCTGCACACAGACGTCCAGCCAGCCACAGACGTCCAGCAAATCCAACATTGGCATAAAACTGTTCCTTTGAGAAAACAAATGTGTTCCCGTAAATGAAAAATAAGAACCGCAGAAACATTTTAAGGGTGAGAAATGCAAGCAATGTATGGTGTCGAAGTGGGAAACATTTATGCTCTGACTGCGCTCTGCAGTGCCTCTGTCAAGTAAGTTCAGGCAGCCGTAGTTGTAGGCTACGTCCCAAATGTCACTGTATAGGGCTGTGGTCAAAAATAGTGCACTATATAGTGAAAAGGCTGTCATTTGGTACATATCCATAGCTGTGTAATGGCAGGCAGTCTGGGCACAACAGCTTCATTAAAGGAGCTCTCACCATGGTGGATCTATTTTGCCGCTTTACCAAGGTTGAGAGGATGACTCCCTCCACTACCCACAACAGACCCAGTCCAATGGTGAAGTACACTGAGCAAAAATTTAAACATGTAAAGTGTTGGTGCCATGTTTCATGAGCTGAAATAAAAATTCCCAGAAATATGAACAAAAAGCTAAGTTCTCTCAAATTTTGTGCACACATTTGTTTACATCACTGTCAGTGAGCATTTCTCCTTTGCCAAGATAATCCATCCAACTGACAAGTGTGGCATATCAAGATGCTGATTAAACAGCATGATCATTACACAGGTGCACCTTGTAATGGGGACAATAAAAGCACACTTTAAAATGTGCAGTTTTGTCACACAACACAATGTCACATAGGTCTCAAGTTTTGAGGGAGCATAAAGTTGGCATACTGACTGCAGGAAGGTCCACCAGAGCTGTTGTCAGAGAATTGAATGTTCATTTCTCAACCTGAAGTTGGCTCCATTGTCTTTTTGCCTTTTTGTTGCAAAAAAAATAATTCTGATTGGCTGGGCCTGGCTCCCCAGTGGGTGGGGTGCAGCCCACCCATGGCTGCACCCCTGCCCAGTCATGTGTAATCAATAGATTAGGGCCTAATTTATTTTTTTATATTGTCTTATTTCCTTGTATGAATTGTAACTCAGTAAAAACTGTTGAATGTTTATATTTTTGTTCAGAATAGATAAGCTGTACTCACTGCACATGTCCCCTTCGTCGTCGCCGAGTGGGCAGTCCATCGTGAAGTCACACAACTGTCCCAGAGGGACCCCGGGCCATGGTGACAATGGTACTGGCCCTGGAGGGGGATGTTGTGGAAAGGGGAGAGATCTGGAGAGAAGCAAAGAGAGCGAGACAGAAACACATCTGTCAACAGAGAAATTAATCATCATCACAATGACATGGTTGAGGCTTGAGGGTGTCATGAAATGAACACCGTAAACAAAACTGCTACCATGTACTATTTACAACAGAAAAGTGTAGTTTGCATAGATATACACACACATGTACTTTTACATATGATATTGTAACGACCCTGGGTTTATAAGGGCGGAAATCGACTCTGCCACACGAGCATGCTTTTGCGGCACAGTCGATAGCGCGCCGGACCTCGGGCAAGAAGGTCGAGGGTTTGAGACCTGCTCCCTGCCTGTTTCATTACAATGGTGTCAGAAGCGATCGGACCCTGCATCCACGACAGTGCGTGTGCTTGGCCGTTGAGCGCATTCCTGTAAGACGTAGAGTCGCAAGCTAGCGCGAGGACGCGCTCTTTGAAAGGAGGGAGTTGTGTAACGACCCTGGGTTTTTCAGCGCGGAAATCGACTCTGCTGCACAAGCATGCTTTTGCGGCACGGCTCGAAGGTCGAGGGTTCGAGACCTGATCCCTGCTGTTTCATTACAATATGATCCCATGTTTTTGTGGAACGGGGAGGGATCTGGGAAAATCATAGAGAGAGATAGAAATACAGAGCAATGAGTGCTGGAGGTTAGTCTTGCGGTACTGCTGCCACCGTCAGATCACATACACTGAGTGTAAAAAACATTAGGAACATACTCTTTTAATGACATATACTGACCAGGTGTATCCAGGCGAAAGCTATGAACCCTTATTGATGTCACTTCTTAAATCCACTTCAATCAGTGTAGATGAAAGGGAGGAGGCGTGATAAAGAAGGATTTTAAAGCCTCGAGACAATTGAGGCATGGATTGGTATGAGTGCCTATCAAGGTAGCTGGGGCAGCTTAGTGGTTACAGCGTTGGACTAGCATCCAAAAGGTTGCAAGGTCAAATCCCTGAGCTGACAAGGTACAAATCTGTCATTCTGCCCTTGACCAGGCAGTTAACCAAGGCTGTCATTGAAAATAAAAATTTGTTCTTAACTAACTTCCCTAATGAAATAAAGGTCAAATAAAAAAATCAGAGGGTGAATGGGCAAGATAAAATATTTAAGTGCTTATGGTGTACCAGTTTGTCAAAGGCTCTAGTCACCCAAGTCATAAACTGTTCTCTCTGCTAACACATGGCAAGCGGGACTGGAGCACCAAGTCTCAGACCAAAAGGCTCTACCCCCAAGACAATTTACTGCTGAACAATTCATCAAATGGCCAAACTCTGTTTTTACACTGCTGCTACTGGCTGTTTATTATCTATGCATAGTCACTTCACAAATGACCTCGACTAACATGTACCCCGCACATTGACTCGATACCGGTACCCCCGGTATATAGCCTCATTATTGTTACGTCATTTTCTTCTGTTACTTCTTGATTACATTTTTTTACTTTAGATAATTTAGTAAATATTTTCTTAACTCTATTTCTTGAACTGCATTGTCAGTTAAGGGCTTGTAAGTAAGGATTTCACAGTAAGGTACAATACCCGTTGTATTCGGCACATGTGACAAACACAAATTGATTTGAATGTGTCAAGAACTGCAATGCTGCTGAGTTTTTCACCCTAAAAAATATCCCGTGTTTCCCACAAAAATGTTCCACCACCCAAAAGACATCCAGCTAACTTGACACAACTATTGGAAGCATGTGAATCAACATGGACAAAAGGGGGTGCAACTCAAAATTAGGAAGCTGTTCCTAATGTTTTATACACTCAGTGTATAACGCCCATGGAGTCCACATATATTGCCCCTAGAGGCCACCAGTCTACCCCTTCACTATTTATCTGTCTCCCTCTCTCATACCTGCCATATACGTATCTCTACATGAACAATGCAAATCAGAACAATGAAACATCTCCACAGTTATTAGCCATGTCGCCAGACTGCTGTCGTACACCATTTAATACATAACATCATGGTGCATGTGTAAGTCTATTGTAATGCATTTATAATGTGTCACATAATATTCTCACTTGAAATAACAGGCTGGATGACGTAATACAAACCAGCAGGGTAACACTGAAGAAAATGAATAGGAGAAGAGATTCAAACTGCATTTCTTCCAACAGATACTGTACAAAAGCTGTCAACTTCCAGTCAAGGATCAAGGAACTACCAGGGAGAAAGAAAAAAGTTAAATGTTTCGGCCCTCCAGGATCATCATTGAATAGCCCTACAACTGTACAGCATAGAAGTGTCTGCTGAGTTGTTTGGTTGACCCAACTGATGGGTTGTTTGCTTGACCCAACTGCTGGGTTGCAGGCTTTCGGTCAAATTGGTTTGGTTGTTTTCTGTAAAAAGAGCAAGGTTGGGTTGTTGATGCTGGGTTTTTGGTACTGAGTTATTGAGATATGACCCAGCGGGTCAGATCAGAAGACTGGAGGCATAGTTTAGTAGGAGTGTGGCTGGGGTTGTGGCAGTCATGACATGTTGTCATGCAAATGAATGAAATTAAATTAAGAATAATATAATTGAACTGAATAAAATAAAATAAAAAGGGATTTTTTCCCATTCTGGGAAGGCGATAACTAGAATTTGTTAAATGTTTTAGTTTTCGCCTTATGTAGCCCCGCCCACTTGACCCATTTCCATTCAAACGCAATTGTGTTTGTCTTTCCGTTTGACAACTTCTGTCAACGCTAGCGAATTACCTCAGAGCGGTGTCTAGCTAATAATTAAAAAATGTGCATCTTTAACACATCTTAACAAATAAACAAAAACAAAACTTGGCTCACCTTTGGGAACACACACAAATGGCTTCACCAGGAGGAGGGAAAAGGATTGGTATTTTTGAATGACACCTGAATCTGCCTATGGGGACTCTGCTCTATAAGTGTGTTAATGCTGAACAGACAATAACATCACAGCCAGTAGCATCCTAGGTCAAAATGAACTGAAATGAATATTTATTTGTGGCTGTACCATTTCAATGTATTTGAAGATAATGAGTTGATGGCCTCCCAGTTGCTGGAAGACTGTGGATACTCTGTAGACCACAGAGGCCCTGTTGTCAGTGTTGAAGAGCCCTGACAGAGTGCTGAACTACTAAGAGCTGTTGGATATCAAGTGTCCTGTCATGGGGAAGGGCTGTGATATCTGGATGATGTCTACATTGGGAAAATCTGTGATGTATTTGTATTTATTATGGATCCACATAAGCTGCTGCCAAAGCAGCTTTTAAAATTTAAAACATTACAATACATACACAGATTTTACAACACACTGTGTGCCTTCAGGCCCCTACTCCACCACTACCACATATCTACAATACTAAAACCATGTGTGTGTGTGTGTGTGTGTGTGTGTGTGTGTGTGTGTGTGTGTGTGTGTGTGTGTGTGTGTGCTTCACAGTTCACAGTTCCCACTGTTACATAATGTGTTTTATCCCTTTTTTAAATCTAATTTTACTGCTTGCGTTAGTTACTTGATGTGGAATAGAGTTCCATGTACTCATGGCTCTATTTAGTACTGTGTGCCTCCCATAGTCTGTTCTGGACTTGGGGACTGTGAAGAGACCTCTTGGGATATGCATGGGTGTCCGAGCTGTGTGCCAGTAGTTTAGACAGCTTGGTGCATTCAACATGTCAATACCTCTCATAAATAAAAGTAGTGATGAAGTCAATCTCTCCTCCACCTTCAGCCAGGAGAGATTGACATGCATATTATTAATATTAGCTATCTGTGTGCATCCAAGGGCCAGCCGTGCTGCCCTGTTCTGAACCAATTGCAATTTTCCCAATTCATTTTTTTGTGGCATCTGACCACACGACTGAACAGTAGTCAAGGTGCGATAAAACTAGGGCCTGTAGGATCTGCCTTGTTGTTAGTGCTGTTAAGAAGGCAGGGCATCACTTTATAATAGACAGACTTCTCCCCATCTTAGCTACTACTGCATCAATATGTTTTGACCATGACAGTTTACAATACAGTTTTCCTCTAAGCAGTTTAGTCATCAACTTGCTAAATTTCCACATGATTTAATACAAGATTTAGTTGAGATTTAGGGTTTAGTGAGTGTTTTGTTCCAAATACAATGCTTTTAGTTTTAGAAATATTTAGGGCTAACTTATTCCTTGCCACCCACTCTGAAACTAACTGCAGCTCTTTGTTGAGTGTTGCAGTCATTTCTGTCGCTGTACTAGCTGATGTTCTGGGTTTACTTAAAGTCAGTGGCATGTCGTTAGTAAAACTTGAAAGAAGCAAGGGCCCTAAACATCTACCTTGGGGAATTCCTTATTCTAACTGGATTATATTTGATAGGCTTCCATTAAAGAACACCCCTGTTAGACAAGTAAGTCTTTATCCACATTATAGCAGGGGGTGTAAAGCCATAACACATACCTTTTTCCATTAGGAGACTATGATCATTAATGTCAAAAGTTGCACTGAAGTCTAACAAGACAGCCCCCACAATCATTTTATCATCAATTTCTCTCAGCCAAATCATCAGTTATTTGTGTAAGTGCTCTGCTTGTTGAGTGTCCTTCCCTATAAGCATGCTGAAATTCTGTTGTCAATTTGTTTACTGTGACTAGTATCTGGTCAAACACAATTTTTTTCCAGAGGTTTACTAAGTGTTGGTAACAGGCTGATTGGTCGGCTATTTGAGCCAGTAAAGGGGGCTTTAATATTATTCGGTAGCTGTGAGTGTTTTAATCAATAAATGAAACACGAACAACGCACAGACATGAAACTTGTCACGGGCGTCCTCCTCTTCATCTGAAGAGGAGAGGCGAGAAGGATCGGAGGACCAAAATGCGGCGTGGTATGTGTTCATGATGAAATTTAATAAAGAAAACACTGAACACTGAAACACACTATACAAAACAATAAACAAATAACGACCGTAAAGCTAAATGAGAACTGTGATGACACAAGCAATCAACATAGACAATCACCCACCAACAAACAGTGAAACCCAGGCTACCTAGGTATGATTCTCAATCAGAGACAACTAATGACTCCTGCCTCTGATTGAGAACCATACTAGGCCGAAACATACAAATCATAGAAAAACAAACAGACTGCCCACCCCAACTCACGCCCTGACCATACTAAATAAATACAAAAACAAAGGAAATAAAGGTCAGAACGTGACAGTACCCCCCCCCCCAAAGGTGCGGACTCCGGTCGCAAAACCTTAACCTATAGGGGAGGGTCTGGGTGGGCGTCTGTCCGCGGTGGCGGCTCTGGCGCGGGACGTGGACCCCACTTCACCATAGTCTTTGTCCGCCTCCGTGGCTTCCTAACCACGGCGACCCTTCTAAATGACCCCACTGGACAGAGGTGCAGCTCGGGACAGAGGGGCAGCCCCTTACTGGCTGACGACTCTGGCGGATCCTGGCAGACTGGCGGCTCTGGCGGATCCTAGCTGAATGGCGGCTCTGGCGGATCCTGGCTGAATGGCGGCACTGGCGGATCCTGGCTGACTGGCGGCACTGGCGGATCCTGGCTGACTGGCGGCTCCTGGCTGACTGGCAGCACTGGCGGCTCCTGCCGGCTCCTGGCTGACTGGCAGCACTGGCGGCTCCTGCCGGCTCCTGGCTGACTGGCAGCACTGGTGGCTCCTTGCAGACTGGCGGCACTGGAGGCTCATTGCAGACTGGCAGCACTGGCGGCTCCTTGCAGACTGGTGGCACTGGCGGCTCATTGCAGACTGGCTGCACTGGCAGCACCTTGCAGACCGGCGGCACTGGCAGCTCCTTGCAGACTGGAGACTCCGGCAGCGCTGGAGAGGAGGAAAGCTCTGGCAGCGCTGGATGGAGGAGCTCTGGCGCCTCTGGACTGAGGGGCGGAAGCTCTGGCAGCGCCGGACAGGCGGGAACACCTGTAGGGAGGAGACAGAGAGACAGCCTGGTGTGTGGGGCTGCCACAGGACCCACCACGCTGGGGAGACCTCCAGGAGGCTTGGTGTTAGGAGGACACACCTGAAGGACCTGGCTGTGGGGGAGCACTGGAGCTCTGGTGCGCAGCCTTGGCACCACTCCCCCAGGCTGGATCACTACTAGCCCGGACCCACCAGAGTGCAGGCACAGATTGAACCGGGCTGTGGCAGGTGTGCGCCATAACAAGCAGCCTGGTGACCTAGAGGCCGGAGAGGGAGCACACGTGACAGTACCCCCTCCACGACTCGCGGCTCCAGCTGCAAGACGCTGACCAAAAGACAATCCCCGGGACCTGGAGTTGGACTGGTCACCTCTGCAGAGGTGAAGGAAACCTGTCAATCCGGCTGAGACACAGGAGCATGGCGACCTATAGCGCCGGAGAGAGAGCATACCTGACGGTACCCCCTTCCCGGCGCGTTCGGCTCCAGCCACAGGAAGCCAATCCAGGGGACAATCCCGGGGATTAGGAGTGCACCGGTCACCCCTGCTGATGCATGGGAACCTGTCGCCGGCTGGGACGCGTGAATCTGACAGGGGGCTGAGGCAGGGGAACCTGACGATCTAGCTGAGGCACGAGAGCCTGACGAGCTGGTGGAAGCAGGAGAGCCTAGCGATCTGGGGAGGGCATGAATTCCCGACGAGCCTGCTGAGGCAGGGGAGCCTGACGAGCGGGTTGAGGCATGAGAGCCTGACGAGCCGGCTGAGGCATGAGAGCTTGACGAGCCAGCGGAGGCAGGGGAGCCTGACGATCTGGCTGAGGCATGGAAGCCTATTGCTGCTCCTGGACCCGACATCATTCCACCTGACACAAAAAAATATGAACGCTCCCTGATGCTTCCCTTAGGTGAGGCGTTATTTTGTAACAGTGTGCGCTGAAAGTCGGGAAGCAAGTTCAGGGAGTGAGTGATTTAATTAATAAACGAAACACGAACAACGCACAGACATTAGTCTGAAACAGAAACAACAACGTCTAGGGAAGGAACCAAAGGGAGTGACATATATAAGGAATGTAATCAGGGAGGTGACCAAGATGCCGGAGAGGGAGCACAAGTGACAGTAGTGGAATGACTTTAGCTTCCCTCCCTGTGAAGGTGGTGTAGGGTACACCCCAACTGCAACCATGTGGCTACAACATGCAGGTGCAAATTGGTATGTTTTGCACAGGACTGGAAGAAAGTAAGGTGCTAATCTGGACTCCGTCCCAGCAAGTTGTCGTTCCTGCTCCCTATCATGCACAGTTCTGTGCAGAGGCTGTCCTGAGGTTGAATGCATTCTACTCAACACACATGCTGCCATTTATTGTTGAGGAGTATCAGTCAGGCAGATTGTCACTGAGTGACAAATATATGCAACTCTGTAGAAGTATGTAGTCAGATGTCTCTCCTGTTTGCAGATGCTATTAACAAATTGTTAAAAAGCCTGACTTAATGCGTCAACAGTCACAGTATTGTGGAAATTGTTTCTATGGCTTTGCTTTTTATTAATATTAATGAGTATGTAAAACAAATAATTCAGTTGTTATATAATTAATTTAAGTGTATTTAACAACACTTTTAACACAACTTTAATACATATTGGGAAATCGACCCTGTGAATGGCATTTCGCTGGTCAGTTCATTTAGCATCTTCATTAATGATATCACCACGCAGGTTACACAGGGCAGCAGAGATTTAAAGTATTTTGTCCATTTTAGATGAGAGGTTGATTGGCACACAGTGACAGTACCCCCTCCACGACGTGCGGCCCCAGCCGCAGGACGCTGAATTACGCGTTCCACATGAACCCTCATGTTAGCAATCCATTTTGTACATGTGGTGTCTTCCTCTGACAGATGTGTGCCTCTTTGTGAAGGCTGGAATTGTGACCTTCCTCTCGTGTAGCAGATCACGGTCAGCCACCTCATCACCTGGACAGAGGTACTCCAGGAACCCAGAATCCGATGTTACATATTTGTCGCTACATCTGCCTTCATATGCTGAGGAAATGAACATCACAAGGTGCAATGGCCACCAGGTATTTGATAGTGTTCTGGGCGTAGTAATGGCTGAATGACTCTCCCCTTGAATCCAGATTCTTGCTCTTCTGTAAAGAAGTTTCTGAGCATTTTGTTCCTGGGTAGTGGTCCTTAAAAACATTGTGGTATTGTAGCACAGATGGTTTCCCTTGGCAACCATGGAATTTCCTCAGATTCTCTTAAATCATGCCAATCCAATAACTACTCACCCGACTGACAATACTCTAGAAAACACCAAAACTTTCTGCACAAGTCCTGCTGCAGCAAGTTGAGCTACAGCTTCATCAGTATTATCAAGAGTTGGTCTGTCAGGTCTAACTGAAAGCTGCCTTTGTAGAGGGATAGAAGATGTTCCGCCAGGGTAGAAAAGGCAGCAAGAGACAAGCCTGTATGCTTCGTTCCTCAGCAGTGTTTTGTAGAGAGGTGTTGCTGGGCACTGTGTCCGTGCCTCACAGGTAGTGGGCTTTATATGATCATCTGAGTTGTAGTTGTGATCACTTAGAGATGGGTCTTCCCATTGAGTTTGGGCATCCTTCTCTGAAGGCATATCCATTCCTTCTATTTGTGTTGGCCAATCCCCATTTTCAATTTGGTGAACACTTGAGCCTGTTGGGTCATCTGTTAATAAATTAGTATGGCTTGTTAACCTGTTGATGCTCTGGGGGCGCAATTTCATTTTTGGATGAAAAACGTTCCCGTTTTAAACAAGATATTTTGTCACAAAAAGATGCTCGACTATGCATATAATTGCTACCGTTCGAAAGAAAAAACTCTGACGTGTCCAGAAATACAAAGATCTTCTCTGTGCGTGCCCTATAACGTGAGCTTCAGGCAAAACCAAGATGAGATGGCATCCAGGAAATGACAAGGATTTTTGAGGCTCTGTTTTTCATGATCTCCTTATATGGCTGTGAACGCAAGAGGAATGAGTCAACCCTTTCTGTCGTTTCCCCAAGGTGTCTGCAGCATTGTGACGTATTTGTGGGCAGATCATTGGAAGATTGACCATAACAGACCACATTTACCACGTGTCCGCCCGGTGTCCTGCGCCGAAATTGGTGCGCAAAAGTCACCTGCCAGTATTTTTCCATACGATACAGAGAGGAAAGCAAGCTTCCACGAACTGCATGTCAATGAAGAGATATGTGAAAAAACACCTTGAGGATTGATTCCAAACAACGTTTGCCATGTTTCGGTCGATATTATGTAGTTAATCCGGAAAAGTTTCACGTTGTAGGTGACTGCATTTTCGGTTCGTTTCGGTAGCCAGACGCAATGTAGAAAACGGAACGATTTCTCCTACACACAGACGCTTTCAGGAAACACTGCGCATTTGGTATGTGACTGAGAGCCTCCTCATTGAAAACATCAGAAGCTCTTCAAAGGTAAATGATTTTATTTATTTGGTTATCTGGTTTTTGTGAAAATGTTGCGTGCTACATGCTACACAAAATGCTATGCTAGCTTTGCATACTCTTACACAAATTAGTCAATTTCTATGGTTCAAAAGCATATTTTGAAAATCTGAGATGACAGTGTTGTTAAGAAAAGGCTAAGCTTGAGAGCAAACGCATTATTTTAATTTTATTTGCGATTTTCAGAAATCGTTAACGTTGCGTTATGCTAATGAGCCTGAGGCTTTAGTCACAAACCCGGATCCGGGTTGGGGAGTTTCAAGAAGTTAAACAAGTGGACAATTAATAACAAATCCGTACAATGAAACACCATACTGCATGACGCTCCTAATAATGTGTAATAATCATAATAATTAAGTACAGTATATATCAAATGGGATTTTTTTATTGAGTTGTATAGGAAATAAATGGTGCTATCATGAGACTGTGCTTAGATACAAGAGCAAGAGGGTGACACAAAATGAGAGCAGGCAAACTGCTCAGGCGTTTGGCTTTCCTGTCACTGATGACTGCCTGACCAACACACGATCCTTCATCACGAGTGGAGCATCGCAGCCAAGCCATTTTTCTAGGTAAAGATGCACCACCGTAGGCTTCTTGTCAAAGAAGTGGTAGGAGCACACAAAGGGATGTTTTGGTGGTTTCTTTAGGTTCAACGCTTTGATGCAGAGCCTCAAAGACTGCATCTTTAGGAGGTGGATGCGGGTCATATGGGGCTCCACAGGTACATTCAGATTGACATAGAGGTTGGTGTTCAAAACATTGTTGTTGTAACAACTGCCTCCTCTTCATACTGAACATATAATGCTTGTCATGTTGATCGATTTTACAATTTTGTGTTGTTCTGCCAGTGTAAAACAATCAAGATCTGAAATAAAAGTACCACTTTTGCTGCTTTCGCCTCCCTCCACTAGCATGCGCTAGCATTGTTGGAAATAGAAACACAATTGCAACTAACTCGCCGCGATCACTGTGACGTTCAAGAATAAGGCGTAATATGGGTATGGGGGTTCTACATGTAATGTCTTAAATGCTTTGACTTAATCATCACCTTTGAAGGCGCTGTCCATTTCGTTGTGTTATACTTTGAAACAACATCCACAACAACCATGCTTTCCACTCAGTTTCAACCTGCTGTTGAGCTTCTTTCTTCAAATTGATCATCACAGTAAAGTGAGTTTTAAAATAATGTTACTGTTTTGATGATCAGTGTTTGATGTGATTTTTGATTGCATTTGCATTGATTTCATAGTGCTTAAGCGGGACAATAGATCCCTGAGTACCAGGCCATTAGTGACCTGACGGTTCATTGCAAGTTGGGTACTACTAACGCATTGTTAGAATATCAACTTATTATAATAGGTAATAAATAATTGTAATATCCTGGAATACTGTGTAAAATGAAAACTATTAAGGAAAACTATTATTTGCAGTATATAAACTTAATATGATAAACAGGAACAACGTTTACTCTTACGGGTAGCCAATAAAATATACTCTGTCATCAACATTGTAAAGTCTGTGACAAAGTATAACACAAGGATAATCCATAACACTAGCAATAAATATCTGAATCCCATATTTGATCCAACTCATCATAAATGACGTAAACTCTGATAGTCGCGTTTTGCATACAGCGACGTTACCATAGGACAAGGACCACATACAGTAGGGTGGCACAGGGGGATAGGATTTCTGACAAATGTATGATGTCACCATGATACCATGGCCATCAGTCGGGAGCATTGAGATGGTAGCTGTGGAAGATTTGCATATCTATGCAAATTGTAAAACAGAAGCATCAGCAGACAGACTTGATTGAGTCGCAAATGGCACCCTATTCCCTAAGTAGTGCACTAGTTTTGACCAGGGCCCATAGGGACTAGGGTGACATTTGGAATGCAGGCTTGTAAAAACTGACAACTCGCTCTGAGTTCATCATCGGAAGCTGATGATCGTAGATAAAGGGAGAACAAAAAGAAAAGCAGGAAGCTTGCTGATGGGGATCACTTTTTCCATCTTCATAGGGAAGAAAGAAAGAGCGATATTATCGTGGATGGCTGCGTCCGTGTACTTTACCATAGTTTGCCCTTGATTTGTTTGAGACAATATAAGTTTAAGTTAGGCCTGAAAACCTGAGAGTATGAGTACACACCAAAGAAACACCACAGACAGTGAGTTCTACACTTTCAATTGAATAAAAACCAGGTGGTGTAGAAATATAACGATGTATGTGTCATAGTATAAATGCAAATTACAAAAATTGCTCCAATAGATGTCTTTAGAACGATAAAACTCTTATGTCTATCTGTGTGGTCAGCTGTACAGCCAGCTAACTGTAGATCTGGAATGCGTCCCAAATGGCACCATATGCCCTATATAGGGCACTATATAGGGAATAGGCTGCCATTTGGGACAAATTTCTATGCTTTCCCCCCCACCTGTTAGCACAGTAGGGTATACCCGCAAATAATGACTTTCTTCGCACAATGACCTTCAATTATGTTCAGAAAAACATCTCAGCAGTGACTGCCTCTTGTGTTAGGTCTTTATATCTCCCAATGCTTGGCTAAAAAGCCTCATTTACATACAGTGAGAAACAAAACACCACCTCATGTAATCCCTATGGCAGTTAATGCTTTTCCAGAGACAGCGTGAAAAGGCTTGCTAATGCTCAACTTGAGTTTAATGAGCACGACAATAGTCAAAAGTATAATAGAAATAAGCGCTATGCGCCAGTGTTCTGTGTGTATTATAGGGGGGTCATATGTGAGCTCTTTTGTATACAGTTAATTTAGTATAATAATATGGGCTTTTTATGGCCTTGAGTGTTATCTATGTTGACAGTAGCAATTATGTGATTCTGACTCCCTGGTTGCTTACTGTGAAGAACTGACAATTCCACAACTTGATTAGAAAACAAAACAGGATTTCTAGACCCTAATCTACACCTCATTATCACACCTCACCTTGACACATAGCTGTATAACACTTACGGCTGTAGTCCACAGCCAGGTATCATTAGCACCATCAACCCTCTTATAGAATTTGGAGCTAGGTGGGCCCCCTCTTACCTGTCTCAGCTGAGAGTTTCTGTATCAATTGAGTTTGAGGAGGACATGTTGAAATCCAAAGCAGACCTCTACCTTTGACTTCAGTTCACAGAGCAACTGACTGTGGCCAGGCAGACACATGCCTCCGAGCTGACCGCAGTTGGTCTGCCTTAATCAAGCTTGTCAGATTCTGAAAATGCGGAAGGTGCGAGACAAAGCGGGCGGTGCAAGACAAATTGCCTAGGGGAGTCAGCGGGTTTTGTTATCCCAATCGCCCATAGCTCTGTGCTGGCTCTGAGGAATGATGTATGTGGGGAGGAAAAGGCAAAGAGATGACAGGAAAGGCCACTGTGGCTACCAAACCCTACTGACAAATGGCAACATTGTCGCCGAGTGGATTCTGTCTCATTCTGGAGAATGAGTAATATCTGTCCACTTGAAATGAGGAGTCTCTTCTCAGCTGGCAAATTTGGTTGATGTTACAAACATAAAAATGAGGTCTGGTTGGAATAACGTTGTTATGATTGTCCTGTGAGGATCCTAATGGGTCAGATCAGCTTGGCAATGGATGACAGTTGTCATGGTTCCCATTCTACTGCAGGTTGGGGTGACTTAGTTTTCTTTTGATCACGGCTCCCGAGAACCCCCTTATTCTAGGGTACACCTGACTAGCGCTACATAACCCCCTACTCTCCTGATCCACGGGGCACCTACTAGACTGGGGTAAGATTTGCCAGAATAGATGTCTAAAACCCCCACCTACAGTCTCGTAGCGTCCCCCTGCATCCATTGAAGACCAATACTTCTCCTCTCTCCCTACTGAATACTTCGACCTCCGGGAGGCCTTCAGTAAGAGGCAAGCCACCACCCTCCCTCATCATGGTCCATAAGACTGTGCCATAGAACTCCTACCCGGCTCCACCCCTCCCCGGGGCCATCTTTACTCCCAATCGATCCCTGAAGCAGCAGTCATGGACAATTACATCCAGAACTTGCTGGAGGCAGGTTTCATTTGCTCCTCAACATCCCCGGCTTGTGCAGGTTTCTTCTTTGTGGGAAAGAAGTATGGAGGTCTGCGTCCCTGCATCAACTACCGAGGGCTGAACAGGATCACGATTAAGAACTGTTACCCCGCTACCCCAGATGTCCGCCACCTTGGAGCTGGCACAGGGGGCCCAGTTCTTCAAACTGGACCTCGGCAAAGCTTACAATCTTGTGAGAATCAGGGAGGGAGATGAATGGAAAACTGCCTTTAACACCCCTAGTGTCCACTGAGTATTTAGTCATGCAATTCGGATTATCAAACTCATCGGCAGTCTTCCAAGCATTGGTCAATGACACTCTTAGGGATATGTTGAATCGGTTCATCTTTGTTCACCTCTATGAACATCCTGGTCTTCTCCAAGACCCTTCCAGAACACATTCTGCACGTCCGCCAAGTCCTCAGGCGCCTCATGCAGAGTCAACTACATTGAGAAGTGTAGAGAAGTGTGAGTTCCATGTATCCAAAGTCTCTTTCCTGGGCCACATTTTCTGTACTGCCTGCATCCAAATGGACCCATTAATGTTAGGGTGGTCACTGACTGGCCCTGTCTGCCTCACTCAAACAAGTCCAGCTGTTCCTCAGGTTTGCCAATATTTACAGGTGTTTTATACAGAACTTTGGTACAGTGGAAGCGCCTCTCACGGCCCTAACCCGCAAGTCCCAGCCATTTTGGTTGGACCCCCGAGGCTGACAGGGCATTAATAGAGCTCAAGGGACATTTCACCTCCGGACCCATCCTTGTTCAACCTACTCATCCCTTCGAGGTAAAGGTGGACGCCTCGGACACCGGAACAGGGGCGGTCTTTTCACAGTGGAACGAGGGGGACAAGAGAATGCACCCATGTGCCTTTCTTTCCAAGCGGTTTGCACCAGTGGAACGCAACTACGATGTAGGCAACCGGTAGCTCTTGGTAGTCTAGTGGGCCTTTGATGGGTGGAAACTCTGGTTAGACGGGGCATCCTTTCGTGATCTGGACAGACAATAAGAACTTGGTTTCCAATCAAGAAGCCAGGAGGTTAAACACTTGCCAGGCTATGTGGGCTCTGCTTTTTTTAACAGGTTTAACTTCACACTAGTCTATATTGCAGAGAGCCACATGAATTCACAGAAATACTCATTATAAATGTTGATGAAAATACAATTTTTAGACATGGAAATATAGATACACTTCCCCTTAATGCAACCGCTGTGTCAGATTTCAACAAAACATAATCTGAGAACAACGCTCAGAACCCAAACCAGCCAGAGAAATATCAGCCATCTTGGGTAGTCAACATTATTCATAAACAGCATTATAAATATTCACTTACCTTTGATGATATTCATCAGAATGCACTCCCAGGAATCGCAGTTCCACAATAAATGCTTGTTTTGTTCGATAATGTCCATCATTTATGTCCATTTATGTCCAATAGCTTCTTTTGTTAGGGCGTTTGGTAAACAAATCCAAATACGCAATCTGGTCCATTCGGACAAAACGTTCAAAAAGTTATATTACAGGTCAAAGAAACTTGTCAAACTAAGTAGAGAATCAATCTTCAGAATGTTTTTATCATAAAAGTTCAATAATGTTCCAACCGGAGAATTCCATTGTCTGTTGAAAAGCAATGGAACGACAGCTACCTCTCAAGTGAAAGCGCGTGACTGAGAACGAGGCTGAAGGCAGACCACCGACTCAAAGAGCTCCCATCCGGCACCACATCACAGTAGAATCCTCATTCAAGTTTCTAAAAACGGTTGACATCTAGTGGAAGCCTTAGGAAGTACAACATAACCAATATTCCACTGTGTATTCAATAGGGGTGACGTCAAAAACTACAAACCTCAGATTTCCCACTTCCTGTTTGGATTTTTTCTCAGGTTTTTGCCTGCCATATGACTTCTGTTATACACACATACATCATTCAAACAGTTTTAGAAACTTCAGAGTGTTTTCTATCCAATACTAATAATAATATGCATATATTAGCATCTGGGACTGAGTAGGAGGCAGTTCACTCTGGGCACGCTATTGATCCAAAAGAAGTTTTAATACATTGACCGTTTTTTTGGAAGTGATAGGTAAAGACCTTTATAGTTTAATTCGGGAGATGGTAACTCTTTAAACAACCACTCTCGTGGTGCCTTAAATCGTATGAGTTAATTGTTACATTATTAATTTAAATCGGGTAAAACTTATCATAGTTAGTTGATTAGATAAATAACAGTCATCAGATTAATGTATGTGTGGTCGTGGGAATCTAAGCCACTACCCTGGTGTTACAAGTACCATACTATCAACTGAGCTACAAAGCAACACATATGGCTCACTTTTTCTCATGCTGCTTAGGTCTAGGTCTCATGCCGCTTAGGTTTCACCTCGGGACGTAATTTCCAATATCACTACCCAGAATCAGGAAGCCACTGTTTCAGTCCTGCCATTTGATTTGTTATCTCTTGATGGTGTATTTTACAGCAGTCACCGGTGGACAACGTCTGTGGCCATAAGGAACATAGCTCGGCTCTCTTATGAAATGCTGATTGCCTGGTCCTGTTAAAGTGATGATGCACTGTGAGATTATTGCGAAACAAGGAATGATGGATCACTAGTAATCTAAAGCTTCTTTTTCCCGCTTATGATTCCTGTTGCCATCATCAAGCTGTCAAAATGAGTGATGATAAGAATTAGTATATGATAGATTTGATGAGGTTAGTGTCAGTGGGGAGCAGTTATTGTTCTTTGAAAGGTGCCAAAACAGCCAACATTTAAGTAATGAACTAGAATATTAGACTCAATTAATATCATATTGTCTCAATAATGTTAATCAAGCTGTTGACACTGAACTTACTGGTGTACTTCTTTAAGAAAAATAGTATATATTATAAACCTCAAGGTCATTTAAACTACAGATGTCGGATCTTAATTTGACCCCTTTCGTCGCAGGAGGAAAATAATCTTGCAGATGGAGGATTTTAATATATGAAGATAATATTTAAAATCGCTGCCAGGGAAGCAGGCAACATTTATAATAAATGGACATATTTGCAGGGTGTAGATGTATTTTTTCTTAGGGAAAATCCTTTTTTAATAAATTGTTTTATTATATATTGAAGGCAAGCAATAGGCAGAATAAATTATTGGTTACTGCAGTGCCTTTGTGGTCCAGCGGTTTCCCTTAGCACACATATGCCAGAGTCAGTATGTACAGTATGTATCATCAATAACATCTTCGGTATCATCAATATTCACCGCTGTAACGCGGTGGTCTAAGTAGGCGAGTCTGGCTTCGAGCCTCATGAGTTCGATACCAGTGCTCTGCGATCGAGTGACACGACTTAATTGCATTTAATTCAATGTTTTCAAGAAGTTAAACGAATAGTCGGATAATTTATACATCATAGAAAAGAGTCTCAGCTCAACAAAATTGTCTTTGGATGGGCTCAAATGCATAAACATCTTGACAGCTTTACGAAATAAAATATTAAAGCCATACAATACAGGCTTTCAATCCACACCAAAGACCATAACTAAATTGACAAATTATACATAGCCTAACGATAAAGCCTGGGCAAGCATACACACTGGAGGAAAGTTTAGCATTCTACAGTAAGCCTACAACTGTCAATCAACTGATGGCTCAAATCAGGTCATCAACTCAGCCAGGAAACAGAAACAGTAGCGTATTATTTTCACACCTTTCATTGGAATATAATCAAATAACAAGAAGCCTACATCGATGGCACAAGATTACCGCCAGCGGATGTCTTGTTACATCATCAATATGCGCTAAATTAACCAGCACACACAGCTGATCTCAATTGCATCCGTTATTGGTCACCTCATTACCACTCCCTAAAAAATGATGTCAGTGTTACTTAGTCCTGCTTGTGAACCTGATATGAGTCGGTCATGGCCATGTGTTGAGGTAGGCATGTCTGCATACTCCAAAACCAGGGTCTGCCTTCGGCCCAAGACTGTAAAATGGTTTAAGACGTTGGTTACTCCAGTGGGAGAGCTGGGTTCATTTCCAACTTGTTACACTTGCAAGCAAAGCCTTTCAAGATACACTACTTGACCAACGGTATGTGGACATCTCATTGTCGAACATCTCATTCGAAAATCATGGAAAATAATATGGAGTTGGTCCCCCCCTTTGCTGCTATAACAGCCTCCACTCTTCTGGGAACGCTTTTCACTAGATGTTGAAGGATTGCTGTGGGGACTTGCTTTCATTCAGCCACAAGAGCAGTAGTGAGGTCAGGTACTAATGTTGGCCGATTAGGCCTGGCTCGCAGTCGGCATTACAATTCATCCCAAAGGTGTTCGATGGGGTTGAGGTCAGGGCTCTGTGCAGGCCAGTCAAGTTCTTCCACACCTATCTCGACAAACCATTTCTGTATGGACCTCGCGTTGTGCACTGGGGCATTGTCATGCTGAAACAGGAAAGTGCCTTCCAAAAAATGTTGCCACAAAGTTGGAAGCACAAAATTGTCTAGAATATCATTGCGTTAAGATTTACCTTCACTGGAATAAAGGGGGCTAGTCCAAACCATGAAAAATAGGCAGGCATTTGGCATCATATGTTGTTACGTTTTGCGTCATGTGATGCAGAATGCATCATACAGGGATGATTTCTGTATTTTGAAAGTTATAAATATTGAAAACTTGATTGCTGACAAGAAAAACATTTTGGGACTACATTAACAATGGACTAACGAAACAAATAACAAAAGATTGTTTTTGGCCATTTTCCTTTAACTCATCAAGCAAACCTACTCTAAACAACTTGGAATAATACTTGGATGATGCTAATATGGATGTCCGGGTGTCCATACTAGGACAGCCTCTTTGTCTGTATGGATGCACAACCAAAATGCAACAGAACAAAAAAAAGAGGAGCACACCAACCCACATTTGCCAAAAGATTTACATGTAACTGTGCTTGTGACATGCTCAGTATGACAAGTGAATAGACACAGATTGGGATCAGGCTGGTAAGTACATCTGGGGGCAATATTTTGATTTTAAGGTCACGTAAAAACAAGTTCTAAGACCTAATTTGAATACAACTTTCACTACGGCTGTGTTCAGAATTAAAAAGTGATTTGAATACTGTAAACACTGTAAACACTAGGCAAACACCCACTGAAACAGGACAGTAAAATGATGCTCTATCACTAGATCATCACTGTATCTACAGTAGATTGCTCTGGTTACCACCACATCACTGCTTTGTTTCCGTACTGGGCTATTCAATTAGTAGTTACCAATTGTGTTGAATGTACCAGAAAGTACCCATTTGTAACACGATGTTTAACTGTTAACACTAGGCAAATACTGCACCTGCTGAAAGAGTGAAATTAAGCACTACCACATGACTGCGTTGTTAACATACTGAGTTTTTCTCTGGGGTCTTCCCTCTCTCCAGGTGCCCTTTCACACAAGGGCGAGCGCTTCACTCATTCAAATTCACTGGAGGCAGAATGGGGAGATATTCAGATTTACAGTTGGAGGGATTCTAAGATGGATGCCCCTGATGCTCCCTCTGGACAGTGGACAGGAGGCATGCCGCTCAGTAGGAGAAGAAGGGGGATGTATGCCTGGTGCATTGCGAGTGTGGTGACCAATGTGACAAAATGGAAAAGGAACAGAAAGAAACATTTTCCTTTCATTTTGAAATACTTTTGCTTACAATGTGTCTCAGAAATAACATGTTCATGGAATGAAATGGCTAGACTAACGTGGGCAAGCCAAGTCCTCTGTGAAGGGTAGGAAGTTGGTAGAAAGGGGATAGCTAAAAGAAATATGAAGCTACCAAAAGTGTACAGAATGGCGAGGTACATCAAAGCACCACAGAATGGTGGGAGTGTGAAAGGGGTCAGCTGTCTGTCTCTTTGTAAAGCCCCCCATGTTGTCTCGGCTTTGATACCTCGGTGGTCCAATGACCTTGATGTACGGCTCTCTCTTCTTTGGGTCACAGAGGAGCTAGTGATGCTCCCTTTCAAAGGAAATAATCAGACAGATGGAGAGATTTTGAAGTATGGGGAGTTTTGAGACATTTTGGGGTTGATCCACATTCTGGTCTACTGAAGATCTGAAAGGGTTGCAGGGTTTATAGACATCCACCAAAGTGAAGTTATGAAAGTAATACTGTATGAGCTCATGAAATACTATTATGAACAAGCCACTTATCATGACCACTGTGTAAATACATGTGACATGTAATTGTAAGATGTACATGTGACATGTAATTCATTGTAAAATGTTTTCTAATCTGACTGAATGCTAGGCTAATCCAGACATCTGTTCTAGTTGGCATTTGTCTTTGTATTAATATTCCACCCAGCTAGCCCAGGGCCATTGAAGACTTTCTCAATATCATCAAATAAGACCCACTGCTATAATTGCCTCCGAGAGGGTGGATTTGTAATACAAACTCAGTTTGTATTGGTAAAGAGGGGAACATTTCACAGAAGATGTTTGTGGAAGAGCCCAAGGGTAGCGGTCACAGGGATAGAAAAAGAGATGAGGCTGAGAAACGCGAGCTAAAGACGGTAGGGTGTATATTTTAGGAAGTTGTGGGTAAGTGAGATTTAAGGCAAAACATCATTAATTGGTGCTATTAAAGTGATTGTTTATATGTTGTTGTCTTTTTGTGGGGTAAGCTGTACGGTGGAGTCTGAAATGATTGAGACCCTTGATAAAGATGAGCAAAACATTTTAATTAAAATACTGAGCTACTGTACTCAGTCAAAGTTGCAGTCAGTTTTTTTACATGCAGACCACCACCCGTTAGAGTGATTATGATATGGGCCCATATCAAAGCATTGGGATATTACATTTACAGAAACCTAATCTTTCAAATATAGTAGTCACAAATCGACTTTAAAAAAAAATCATGCTAGTAATATCACATTACATGTATATTTTAGTCATTTAACAGACACTCTTATCCAGAGCGACTCAGTCAGTGCAATCAGTTAAGTTGGTAAGACAACCACATTTCACAGACATTGCAAATAAAACTTTCCCTAAAAAAAGCAACTATCAACAAATTATTAAGAAAAGATGACTGGAAGTGTTAGTGTAAGAAAGACAACCACAAAAGCAACACAAAACAGCCTATATGTGTAAATAAGATCATTTTGGTCATAAAGTCAGTCTCATCCAAAACTGATATTTACGACATGACAGGAAAAAATGCTACCAAATTCTATTTGAGTGTATTTAAACTTCTGGCCCATTGGGAATGTGAAGAAAGAAATAAAAGCTGAAATAAATCATTCTCTCTACTATTATTCTGACATTTCACATTCTTAAAATAAAGTGGTGATCCTAACTGATGTAAAACAGGGAATTTTACTAGGATTAAATGTCTGGAATTGTGAAAAACTGAGATTAAATGTATTTGGCTAAGGTTTATGTAAACTTCTGACTTCAACTGTATATTGTATGCTAAAAATTGGGAAATTATATTATTTTAAACTAATATAATTGCTTAGAGAAACAGATTTTGTTTGACAAGTAATATTACTTTTTCTCAAAAACGTAGAGATCTAAATGATTGACACCCCTGATATTAATACCTCACCTTTTTTTCTTCTTTTTTTTACATTGGTGTTGAAATTAGACCACTTCTCCATAAAGAATATTTCAAGATCCTTGATATCATTTGTCTGCACTTATGGACTGCCATCTTCAATTCAAACCACAGATGCATATGCATCTTTCTTTGTCAAAAACCACTACTAGTGCGTGGCCAAAGAGCTCTATTTTCATGTCATCTGACCATACCACCGAGTGCCAAGTGCCAATGCCGTTTAGCAAACTCCAGGTGTTTACATTTGATGGATGGCATGAAAATAAAGATGTATCTCAATCCAAAAAAGCTACATAAAAACTTTTTATATGTATCTTACATTTGCAGTAGTACAGACACGCGTGCGTACACACACACACACACACACACACACACACACACACACACACACACACACACACACACACACACACACACACACACACACACACACACACACACACACGGGAATTGTTTCTCTGTGCTCTAGTGCGTTTCTCTCCTACTACTTCCATTCACCAATACCCTCATCATGCATTGTAATTTTACAGGTCCGCTGATCACTATATTCTCTCCACTTAGCTGAGCATATATCTACAAGACCAATGCATTTATTGATTCATGAGTGTTTCACCAGTGGGCCTAACATTTATCAGGCTGATTGAGATCCCAGGTCAAAAGTAGTGCACTATGTAGGGAATTGGGTGCCGTTTTGGACGCAGGCCTATGTATGTACTTTATCTCACCAAGAGGATAGACACCTATTCTTGGTTTATTAGTGGAATAGAAAATGTGTTTACAACTAGTTAACAATAGACTGTTGGTCTTGATCAATTCAAAGAGATGCTTGTATTGTGATAGAGGACGGTTACGAATGAGCGGCAACATTCTATTGTAGCTCATTGTTGCTATCCTATGTGTAATTTGGTAGATCTCACATTACAAGAGTACGTATCATGGTGCACATTCTGTACGTGAGAAATATTTTGTTCCAAAGCAGTTACGACACAATATGCTTCAATGCCACACAGCCATTGCATTGGGATGAGTCTACAGTTCTCTATCAGTGTGGCCAGCCTCTTACCCTGCCACTACAACTGGTCCTTCCATCCATCCATATACACTCTTTCTACTCCACCACCAGTCTCCTAACTCATTTCACTCCCAAGGCTCCCCGGGATAGGAGTGATTGATGGGCCAGGGGAACACTCTTCCGCCGCTGAGTACCTAATCACTGAGTATAGACTTGCAGTAACGCCACATTAGAGTCCAGCAGCTGCATGGTGTAAGGGTTAGGTAAATGGGCCAGGGAATAGGAGGTTAGAGGTTGAAGTCCCCCGAGAGGTACTTATCCATCTGTGAAAATGACAAGTGACAATGTGCATGTAATAGAAATATCTTCAGAGTGAAACAAACTTGAAGTGTATAAACAGGAATTAACAAAAATGACAATTGATAATCTAGTGTTAAATCGGCAACCAGAGTCAACGTCATGACAAAGACAGAGACAAACTGAAACACATTTGTTATTGCCACAATCTGTTAATGAGGTCATCCATCAGTCTTTTAGCTAACAGTCCTGTTTGCTTTGTGCGAGACATACTTGAGGATGCTAACAGTGTGGAAGGCTGTGATTCTCCTGAATAACCAGCTAATCTGTATTCCAATATAGCAGCTGGTGAGAAATACAAATGTGTCACCGACGATATGCTCAAGACATTTCGACTTTTCAAAGGGAACGATGAGTGTAAGAGATAGATGTACCAGCGCTCAAGTTGGTTTCTAGGTAATGAATGGGAATCACTTGTTGGCCCCTTGACAGATGAGTTAATTAGCATGGCAGAGGATGAAAAAAAATTGACACATTGCTCAATTAATTTGGCCCGCATGGCTGTCAGCTGACGAATATCTTGTCTTTCACACCGCCACGGCTTGATTAATCGCTGTTCTCAAGTGCAGGGAAGATGCCACAAAAGGAGGGAGCTTGTCAGAATGCAAATTGTACACTGTCAAACTCGTACAGACCCGGAAACAAGCTAATAGACATTTTTCTTATGAGAGGAGTCAATCAAGATTGGATTTACCTTAAGGCACGGAAATCTGTAGGAATCAGATGAAAATAAGATGCTTCATTTGAATGTTAATAATTATCACCTTTTAGATGTAAAGTCCCCTGTTTTGGTGGCCTGCGTGGTTCTGGTACCGGTTCCGACTGACGTTTGCTTATAAATCGAAACACTACATATATGAAAGTATGTGGACACCACTTGAAATTAGTTGATTTGGCTATTTCATACACACCCTTTGCTGACAGGTGTATAAAATCGAGCACACAGCTGTGCAATCTCCATAGACAAATGTCGGCAGTAGAACGGCCTTATTGAAGTGCTCAGTGACTTTCAATGTGGCACTGTCATACGTTATCACCTTTCCAACAAGTCAGGTTGTCAAATTTTTGCCCTGCTAGAGCTCCAGTCAATGTAAGTGCAGTTATTGTGAAGTGGAAAAGTCTAGGAGCAACTCACCCGGCTCAGCCGCGAAGTGGTAGTCCACACAAGCTTACAGAACGGGACTGCCTAGTGCTGAAGCGCATAGAACGTAAAATTCGCCTGTCCCAGTTTTCAGCACAGTTGTTCGTCAGGAGCTTCATGAAATGGGTTTCCATTGCTGACAAGCCTAAGATAACCATCCGCAATACTGAGCGTCGGCTTGCCGCCGTTGGACTCTGGAGCAGTGGAAACACATTCTCTTGAGTGATGAATCACGCTTCACCATCTGGCAGTCCGACAGACGAATCTGGTGGATGCCAGGAGAACGCTACCTGCCTATATGCATAGTGCGAACTGTAAAGTTTGGTATATCATATGTCACAAAACGAAGCAACATATGATACCAAATGCCTGGTTGTTTTGCATGGTTTGGGCTAGGCCCCTTAATTCAAGTGAACGGAATTCTTAACGCTACAGCATATGATGAGATTCTTGACAATTCTGTGCTTCCAAATTTGTAGCATCAGTTTGGGGAAGGCCCAAATCCCCTGTGCTCAACGAGGTCCATAAAGAAATGGTTTGTTGAGATTGGTGTGGAAGAAGTTGACTGGCCTGCACAGAGTCTTGACCTCAACCCCACCGCACACTTTTGGGAACGCAGCCTGCGAGCCAGGCCTAATTGCCCAAAATCAGTGCATGACCTCACTCATGCTCTTGTGGCTGAATGGAAGCTTGTCCCTGCAGCAATGTTCCAACATCTAGTGGAAAGCCTTCCCAGAAGAGTGGAGGCTGTTGAAGCAGCAAATGGGAGACCAACAACAGCAACCTGTTCTGTTGTCGGAGGTCTGAGAGGCACTGGTACGCAAGTCTTTAGGGATGAGTTGTATGTGTGGAGGGGGTGTCTACGTGTGTTGGGATCATCAAATGCATTTGTACATTATCTGTAAAGTGCAGCATGTGGCAAAATGAGAAAGTAATACAAACAGCAATACAGTCCTTGCATGTATGTTGCAAAGGTAATCAAACTTGTTAAAAGGTTTAAAAAAATATATAATGAATGCAGCAGTTGGACAATGGATAACGATTCTCCAAACTGTTTGAATTGTTTTAATCGATCAGCTATTGATTGAATTATAGCACATAAAACATTTTACTGGCATAGACAAATAATGGATTTTGGTGATTTTGGTGGGAATTTAGGTATTACAATTATTGTAAAATGTCACAGTTTATTTTCTTAGAATGATCTCATGTTCTAATGGTAACAGGAATCTATTTTATATTTTGTGATAAAATGAAGAAAATGTATTTGAATGAATTCATTTGGGTGCAATTGATACATTAACATAAAGGGGTGCACAGGGCTGCAACCACAAAAACATCCTCTGTCTAGGCCTACCTGCACTCACCTTCACTGTATAGACTGCCTCATTAATTACTGTTGTTTTCACGTTCTATTCAACAAGTGTGTCAATAGCAGGATACCCTCAGATTAAAACTCTGATTACACCTATCTATACATACTTTACATTGTTTGCGAGATCATACATAGCGTGTTTCTCAAAATGCACACTACCGGGCTCTTAGCACCCAAATTGGAGCACGGGAGAGTCGGAGTATGAGTCCAAACCAAAGTAACAGCTCTGGTGGACCTTTCTGCAGTCAACATGCCAACAGCACTCTCCCTCAAAACTTGAGACATCTGTGGCATTGTGTTGTGTGACAAAATTGCACATTTTAGAGAGGCCTTTAATTGTCCCCAGCACAAGGTGGAATGCTCATGCTGTTAAATCAGCTTCTTGAAATGCCACACCTATCAGGTGGATGGATTATCTTGGCAAAGGAGAAATGTTCACCAACAGGGATGTCAACAAATTTGTGCACAAAGTTTGAGAGAAATAACCTAACACGAAATAAATGTTCATATTTGAGTAAAATTAAAGATGCCTTAATAGAATGTTTTATTTATTTTATTTCACCTTTATTTAACCAGGTAGGCCAGTTGAGAACAAGTTCTCATTTACAACTGCGACCTGGCCAAGATAAAGCAAAGCAGTTCGACATATAACAACACAGAGTTACACATGGAGTAAAACAAACATACAGTCAATAATACAGTAGAAAATAAGTCTATATACAATGTGAGCAAATGAGGTGAGATAAGGCAATAAATAGGCCATGGTGGCGAAGTAAATATCATATATAGCAATTAAAGCACTGGAATGTGTAACGGCTTTCTTTAGGTGAAAGAGAGTCGGACCAAAATGCGGCGTGGCTATTGAGATTCATGTTTTAATGAAGCAAGGAAAACATGAATCAATACAAAAACAACAAACCAAAACTGCCTATACTGGTGTAAAGTAACACAGAGACAGAAACAAGGACAATCACCCATGACACACTCAAACAATATGGCTGCCTAAATATGGTCCCCAATCAGAAACAACGATAAACACCTGCCTCTGATTGAGAACCACTTCAGACAGCCATAGACTGAGCTAGAAAACCCCACTAAGCCACAATCCCAATACCTATGAAAAACCCCAAGACAAAACACAACTCATACCAAAACCCATGACACACCCTGGCCTGACCAAATAAATAAAGAAAACACAAAATACTAAGACCAGGGTGTGACAGAATGGTAGATTTGACAGTAGATGAGTGTGCAAAGTAGAAATACTGGGGTGCAAAGGAGCAAAATAAATAAATAAATACAGTAGGGGAAGAGGTAATTGTTTAGGCTATAGATGGGCTATGTACAGGTGCAGTTATCTGTGAGCTGCTCTGAGAGCTGGTGCTTAAAGCTAGTGAGGGAGATAAGTGTTTCCAGTTTCAGAGATGTTTGCAGTTCGTTCCAGTCATTGGCAGCAGATAACTGGAAGGAGAGGCAGCCAAAGGAGGAATTGGCTTTGGGGGTGACAAGTGAGATATACCTGCTGGAACGCGTGCTACGGGTGGGTGCAGCTATGTTGACCAGCGAGCAGAGATAAGGCGGGACTTTACCTAGCAGGGTCTTGTAGATGTCACATAGCAGCACGAGCTCTGAAGATAGATGGGGGGGGAATCAGTTCACATATGGTATGTAGAACACAGCTGGGGGCAGAGGGTGGTCTATAGCAGGCGGCAACAGTGAGAAACTTGTTTTTAGAGAGGTGGATTTTTAAAAGTAGAAGTTCAAATTGTTTGGTTACAGACCTGGATAGCAGGACAGAACTCTGCAGGCTATCTCTGCAGTAGATTGCAACACCGCCCCCTTTAGCAGTTCTATCTTGTCTGAAAATGTTGTAGTTAGGGATGGAGATTTCAGAGTTTTTGGTGGTCTTCCTAAGCCAGGATTCAGACACGGCTAAGACACCCGGGTTGGCAGAGTGTGCTAAAGCAGTGAATAAAACAAACTTAGGCTTCTAATGTTTACATGCATGAAACAAAGGCTTTTACGGTTACAGAAGTCATCAAAAGAGAGCGCCTGGGAAATAGGAGTGGAGCTAGACACTGCAGGGCCTGGATTCACCTCTACATCGCCAGAGGTAAAGAGAAGAAGTAGGATAAGGGTACGGCTAAAAGCCATGGGAATTGGACGTCTAGGACATCCGGAACAAAGAGTAAAAGGAGCAGGTTTCTGGGGGCGATAAAATAGATTCAAGGTATAGTGTACAGACAAAGGTATGGTAGGATGTGAATACAGTGGATTTAAACCTAGGCATTGACTGATGATGAGAGAGATATTGTATCTCTAGAAACATCATTGAAACATCATCTAGAAACATCATTGAAACCAGGTGATGTCATCGCATGTGTGGGTGGTGGAACTGAAGGGTTGGATGAGGTATAATGAGCAGTGCTAGAGGCTCTACAGTGAAATAAGCCAATAAACATTAACCAGAACAGCAATCGACAAGGCGTATTGACAGTAAGGAGAGGCATGCTTAGCCGAGTGATCATAAGGGTCCAGTGAGTAGGGAGATTGGTTGGGGTCACGGCGATTCAGACAGATAGCCGAGCCATGGGTAGCAAGCTAGCAGTTTTTATCCACCCCATGCATTTCCGTCAGTAGATTAGTGGGTTCCTTGTGGTAGAGGGGACCAATCCAGTTGTCAAAATAGTTATAGTTATAGTGGCCCAAGAAGATTGTTCGATAAACTTGTTCAGATAGCAGCTGATATGCTCATGACAGCTACGATTAGCGGGTCCAGAGCTTTAAAAAAAATATCTTTGAAAGACAGGGTCCTGTCACGCCTTGGTCTTAGTATTGTGTGTTTTAGTTTATTAGTTAGTCAGACCAGGGTGTGACATGGGGTTATGTATTGTTTTTTCGTATTGGGGTTTGTAGTGTTTGGGATTGTAGTTGATTAGGGGTGTGTGTGTGTTATATAGGTTGGCTGCCTGAGGCGGTTCTCAATCAGAGTCAGGTGCTTCTCGTTGTCGCTGATTGGGAACCGTATTTAGGTAGCCTGTATTTTGCTTTGCATTTCGTGGGTGATTGTCCCTGTCTCTGTGTTAGTTTCACCAGTCAGGCTGTATTAGGTTTCGTTCTGTTTGTTGTTTCTTTTTGTATTTATTAGTTATTCGTGTTAGTTCGTTCGTTTTGTCTTCTCTCAATAAACATGAGTAACTTACACGCTGCATTTCGGTCCGACTCTCCTTCAACTAAACAAGAACGCCGTTACAGAATCACCCACCACTCTCGGACCGAGCAGCGTGTCAACAGGCAGGAACAGCGTATTCAGGAGCAGCGTGTTAACAGGCAGCGACAGCTGGAGCAGCAAAGGGAGGAGGAATTATTCGGTAAATGGACATGGGAAGACGAACTGGACGGAGAAGGACCCTGGGCTCAGCCAGGTGAATATCGCCGCCCCAAGGAGGAATTAGAAGCGGCTAAAGCGGAGAGGCGCAAATATGAGGAGGCAGCACGGCGACTTGGATGGAAGCCCGAAAAGCAGCCCCAAACTTTTTTTGGGGGGGGGCTATCAGGGAGTATGGCTGCATCAGGTAGGAGACCTGCGCAATCTCCCTGTGCATACCGGAGGGCTAGAGAGACCGGACAGGCACCGTGTTATGCAGAGGTGCGCACGGTGTCTCCAGTGCGGGTGCATAGCCCGGTGCGGTATATTTCAGCTCCGTGTATCGGCCGGGCTAGATTGAGCGTCGAGCCAAATGCTATGAAGCCGGCTCTACGCATCCGTTCTCCAGTGCGTCTCCTTGGGCCGGTTTTCATGGCACCAGCCTTGCGCTCTGTTTCTCCGGTTCGCCTACATAGCCCAGTGCGGGCTATTTCTCCTCACAGCACTGGCAGGGCAACCGAGAGTATTCAACCAGGTAAGGTTGGGCAGGCTCGGTGCTCAAGAGCTCCAGTGCGCCTGCACGGTCCGGTCTATTCAGAACCACCTCCACACCCCAGCCCTCCAGTAGCAGCTCCCCGCACTAGGCTTCCTGTGCGTGTCCTCGGCCAAATACCACCAGTGCCAGCACCACGCATCAGGCCTACAGTGCGCCTCGCCTGTTCAGCGCAGCCAGCGCTTTCTCCCTCTCCTGCGCTGTCGTAGTCTCCCGTCTGTTCAGCGGTTCTAGAGTCTTCCTCCTCTACAGTGCTGCTGGAGTCTCCTGTCTGTTCAGCGCAGCCAGCGCTTTCTCCCTCTCCTGCGCTGTCGGAGTCTCCCGTCTGTTCAGGGGTTCTAGAGCCTTCCTCCTCTACAGCGCTGCCGGAGCCTCCTGTTTGTATAGAGCAGCCTGAGCTGCCAGTCTACATTAAGCAGCCAGAGCTGTCAGTTTGTATAGAGCAGCCTGAGCTGCCAGTCTACATTGAGCAGCCAGAGCTGTCAGTTTGCATAGAGCAGCCTGAGCTGCCAGTCTGCATGGTTGCCAGTCTGCATGGAGCTGCCAATCTGCAAGAAGCCGCCAGAGCTGTCAATCTGCATGGAGCAGCCTGAGCCGTCAGTCAGCATGAAGCAGCCAGATCTGCCAGTCAGCCAGACTCCTCCAGATCTGCCAGTCAGCCAGACCATTCCAGTCAGCCAGACTCTTCCAGATCTGCCAGTCAACCAGACTCTTCCAGATCTGCCAATCAACCAGACTCTTCCAGATCTGCCAATCAACCAGACTCTTCCAGATCTGCCAGTCAACCAGACTCTTCCAGATCTGCTAGTCAGCCAGGATCCGCCAGTCAGCCAGGATCCGCCAGTTAGCATGAAGCAGCCAGATCTGCCAGTCGGCCAGGATCCGCCAGTCAGCCAGGATCCGCCAGTCAGCCTGGATCTGCCGGATTCTACTTCCTGGCTGGGCTTTTTCTCAGTACTGGGCTTTTTCTCAGTACTGGGCTTTTTCTCAGTGCTGAGCTGCCCCTCTGTCCCGAGCTGCCCCTCTGTCCCGAGCTGCCCCTCAGTCCCGAGCTGCCCCTCAGTCCCGAGCTGCCCCTCAGTCCCGAGCGTTCCCTCAGTCCCGAGCTGCCTCAGTCCCGAGCTGCCCCTCAGTCACGAGCTGCTTTTCTATTATGTAGGGTTCTGGGTGAGGACTATTCGGCCATGGTCGGCGGTTAGGGTGGATTATCCATGGACGCGAAGGGGAGGAACATTGACATTTATGAAGTGGGGTCCACGTCCGGAGCCGGAACCGCCACCATGGACAGACGCCCACCCGGACCCTCCCTGTGGTTTTGAGGTGCGTTCGGGAGTCCGCACCTTAGGGGGGGGGGGTTCTGTCACGCCTTGGTCTTAGTATTTTGTGTTTTAGTTTATTAGTTAGTCAGACCAGGGTGTGACATGGGGTTATGTATTGTTTTTTCGTATTGGGGTTTGTAGTGTTTGGGATTGTAGTTGATTAGGGGTGTGTGTGTGTTATATAGGTTGGCTGCCTGAGGCGGTTCTCAATCAGAGTCAGGTGCTTCTCGTTGTCGCTGATTGGGAACCGTATTTAGGTAGCCTGTATTTCGCTTTGCATTTCGTGGGTGATTGTCCCTGTCTCTGTGTTAGTTTCACCAGTCAGGCTGTATTAGGTTTCGTTCTGTTTGTTGTTTCTTTTTGTATTTATTAGTTATTCGTGTTAGTTTGTTCGTTTTGTCTTCTCTCAATTAACATGAGTAACTTACACGCTGCATTTCGGTCCGACTCTCCTTCAACTAAACAAGAACGCCGTTACAGGTCCTGAAAAAGTTTCTTTTTTGGCTGAGTTTACTTAAGTATTAAAAGTGTATTTTAAGTGTAAATTATTTTAAATTCCTTAAATTAAGAAAACCAGACGGCACAAGTTTCTTGTTTTTAAAATTTATGGATAGCCAGGGGCACACTCCAACACTCAGACATAGTTTAGAAACAAAGCATTTGTGTTTAGTGACTCCAGATCAGATCAGATGCAGTAGGTATGATGAGGGATTTTCTCTTTAAGTTTGTGAATTAAACCATTTCCCTGTCCTGCTCAGCATTCAAAATGTAACTTTGGTGTCAGGGAAAATGTATGGAGTAGAAAGTACATTATTTTCTTTAAGAATGTAATGGAGTACAATTAAAAGATGTCAAAAATAGAAATAGGAAAGTAAAGTACAGATACCCCAAACTTTACACCACTGAGTGAATGGTGGTTAACATAGTTGACAGAGTTTGGAAAATTCACTCAACTGACTTTTGTCTAATGTCTGTGCCCTAACGGTCTACTTCCATTGTGACGCTTGGTCAATTGAGCATGTAAATTCAATTTGAATATCCCATAAAGTATTTGTCCACATTCTGTTTCTCTGCTTTTATTTTTGCACAATAGCTGCTGTGACAGTGGCTTGTCTGTTCCAATAACCAAAAGGGGAAACCAGCCATAACTCAACTGTAGCTCTTTTGAAATCCACATTTTATACCACATTTCTTCAATATTATACACTTCCTCGAAACGTCAAAAGCAAAGGTCCCTACAATTCCGCGTAGAGCTCGGAGGAAATTGAATCAACAGGATTAACCTAATTTAAGGACCTCTCAAGGTTCACAGAGAGATATTATCCCCTGTAGCACGCCAACCCTGCATTTCATTCCACAACATATGGTAATGGGGTTTACATCCAGAACAGCAGCCGGAAAAATCTCCAGTTTGAAAAACATTTGCACTGCTTTTCAAACACCCTTAGAAGTGACATCAAAACATAGCTATGAAAGCAACAACTCTTTCCAAAGTTCACCGTATTCCCCAGAAGCTAATACATTAGTAGCTAACTCAAGTAAGTGTTTTATTACAAAGACAAATGTACTAACCTGTTCACTTTTCAAATTTGAAAGAATAAATTATAACATTTAAATAACGTAAAATAATAAAAGATTACATTTATATTACGTAAATATTACATTTAAGCAACTTGTTCGGTTCTTCTCTTTGTAATGTCCAACAAAGCAGAGCATCGTGCTCAGAACATAAACGTCAATTTCACAAAAAGCTAAAAGAGGTAAGCAAGGAGCAACACTTTGACACTCGATTCGAGACTACAGAACAGTTAAAGAACAATTAAACTAGATGTAACATGCCTTCACAGACTTATATTTTAGTAAGCATTTGACATGTATTCACAATTAAATAGGGGAAACAGCAGAAGCTAACTTTTAGAGAGAATCAGCTATGTTATCTGCATACACAACATCACCAAATGTATGTGGACACCTGCCTGTCGCACACCTCATTCTAAAATCATGGGCATTAATAAGTGGAGTTTGTCCCCTCTTTTCTGCTACCATTTCTGCCTTCTGAAAGTATTCAGACCCCTTCCCTTTTCCACAATTTGTTACGTTACAACCTTATTCTAAAATGTATTAAATAAAATAAAACCCTCAGAAATATACACACAATACTCCATATTGACAAATCGAAAACAGGTTTGTAGAAATGTATATGTATATATATATATATATATATATATATATATATTAAATACCTTATTTACAGAATAATTCAGACCCTTTGCTATGAGACTTGCAAATGAGCTCAGGAGCATCCTGTTTTCATTGATCATCCATGAGATATTTCTACAACTTTTTTTTATTTAACCCTTATTTTAACAGGTAAGTAGACTGAGAACTCATTCTCATTTATGGGGAATAGTTACAGGGGAGAGGAGGGAAACATGAGCCAATTGTAAACTGGGGATGATTAGGTGACCATGATGGTATGAGGGCCAGATTGAGAATTTAGCCAGGACCAGGGTTAACAGCCCGATAAGTGCCATGGGATCTTTAGTGACCACAGAGTGTAAGGACACCCGTTTAATGTCCCATCCAAAAGACAGCCCCCTACACAGAGCAATGTCTCCAATCATTGCCCTGGGACATTCCTTTTTGACCAGAGGAAAGGGGGCCTCCTACTGGTCCCTCCAACACCACTTCCAGCAGCATCTGGTCTCCCATCCAGGACCAACCCTGCTTAGCTTCAGAAGCAAGCCAGCAGTGGGGTGCAGGGTATGCTGCTGGTAAATTCAATTGATTGGACATGATTTGGAAAGGCACCCACCTATCTATCCATATTTGGTCCCACAATTGACAGTGTATGTCAGAGCAAAAACCAAGCCATGAGGTAGAAGGAATTGTACATAGAGCTCCGAGACAGGATTGTGTCAAGACACAGATCTGGGGAAGGGTACCATATAAATTCTGCAGCAGTGAAGGTCACCAAGAACACAATGGCCTCCATCATTCTGAAATGAAAGAAGTTTGGAACCACCAAGACTCTTCCTAGAGCTGGCCGCCCGGCCAAACTAAGCAATCTGGGGAGAAGGGACTTGGTCAGAGATGTGAATAAGAACCCGATTGTCATTCTAACAGAGCTCTAGAGTTCCTCTGTGGAGATAAGAAAACCTTCCAGAAGGACAACCATCTCTGCAACACCCCACCAATCAGGCCTTTATTGTAGAGTGGCCAGACGGAAGCCACTCCTCAGGAAAAGACACATGACAGCCAGCTTGGAGTTTGCCAAAAGGCATCAAAAGACTCTCAGACCATGAGAAACATGGTGTGGGAATGTTTTTCAGCGGAAGGGGCTGGGATACTAGTCAGGATCAAGGCAAAGATAAATGGAGCAAAGTACAGAGAGATCCTTGATGATAACCTGCTCCAGAGCTCTCAGGACCATAGACTGGGGTGAGGTTCACCTTCCAACAAGACAATGACCATAAGCACACAGCCAAGACACCGCGGGACTTGCTTCGGGACAACTCCAACCTGACAGAGCTGGAGAGGATCTGCAGAGAAGAATGGGAGAAACTGCCCAAATACAGGTGGGCCAAGCTTGTAACGTCACACCCAAGAAGACTCAATGCAGTAATCGCAGCCAAATGTGCTTCAACAAAGTACTGGGTAAAGGGTCTGAATACTTGTGTGAAACGTTTTAAATTTGTTGTACGCATGCAAAAATTTCAAAAAAACATTTTATGCTTTGTCATTATGGAGTATTGTGTATAGATAGATGAGGAAAAAAACAGTTAACAAATTGTCCCTATACTTGCCGAAAGCACTGTATAACAGCCTCCACTCTTCTGGGAAGGCCATCCAAAAGATGTTGGAACATTGCTGCGGGGACTTGCTTCCATTCATCCACAAGAGCATTAGTGAGGTCGGGCATTGATGTTGGGTGATAAGATCTGGCTCGCAGATGGCGTTCCAATTTATCGCTAAGGTGTTTGATGGGGTTGAGGTCAGGGCTCTTTGCAGGACAGTCATGTTCTTCCACACGAATCTCAACAAACCATTTCTGTATGGACCTAGCATTGTGCACCGGGGCATTGTCATGCAGACACAGGAAAGGGCCTGCCCCAAACTGTTGCCACAAAGTGGGAAGCACAGAATTGTCTAGAATGTCAATGTATACTATAGCGTTAAGATTTCACTTCACTGGAACTAAGGGGCCAAAAAACAGCCCCAGTCCATTATTCTTCCCCCCCAAACATTACAGTTGGCACTATACATTCAGGCAGGTAGCGTTCTCCTGGCATCCGTCAAATTTAGATTCACCAGAAATGGGATTCATCACTCCAATGAATGCATTTGCACTGCTCCAGAGTCGAATGTTGGTGAGCTTTTCATCATTCCAGATGACGCTTGGCATTAGCCATGGTGATCTTAGGCTTGTGTGTGGCTGCTCGGCCATGAAAACCCATTTCATGAAGCTCCCTATGTACAGTTCTTGTTTGGAACTCGGTAGTGAATGTTGCAACAGAGGACAGCACTCGGCAGTCCCGTTCTGTGAGCTTGTGTGGCCTACCACTTCGCGACTGAGCCGTTGTTTCTCCTAGACATTTCCACTTCACAATAACAGCACTTACAGCTGACCAGGGCAGCTCTAACAGGGCAGAATTTCAACAAACTGACTTGTTGGAAAGGTGGCATACTATGATGGTGCCACGTTGAAAGTAACTGAGCTCTTCAGTAAGGCCATTCTACTGTCAATGTTTGTCTATGGAGATTGCATGGCTGTTATCGATATTATACACCTTTCAGAAACAGCTGAAATAGCCGAATCCACTAAAACTTGATGTGGTGTCCACATGCTTTTGTATTTTTCCAGGCAAGTCAGTTAAGAACAAATTCTTATTTTCAATGACGGCCTAGGAACAGTGGGTTAACAGCCTGTTCAGGGGCAGAACAGACAGATTTGTACCTTGTCAGCTCGGGGTTTTGAGCTTGCAACCTTCCGGTAACTAGTCCAACATTCTAACCACTAGGCTACCCTGCCACCCTGCCACCCCAGAGTAGCCTAGTTTAGATGTGGATATACAGCACACACTAGATGTAGACACTGCCAGGTCAGGTTGCACAACTCAAAATCCTAACCTTCACGATTAGGAACCATTAGTAGAACCAACATTTCTGACATTGGGTCAGTCTTTTGATTAAACTATTAACCACTCCACAGTACAGTAGCGTGCAGACACACAACACAGCAATTGCTAACGTAAACGCTCACTTACCCATGGTGCAGTTGGTGGTGAAGCCCGGTTTGATTGTGGCGGTGGCATCCTGTTCGCTCGGCCGGTCATAGCTGGCTTGGATCCTGAAGGTCGCCATTCCACGGGACCTCAGGGTGAGGTGGACCACTGCCCAGCTGCCGAGTAAAGAGATGAGCATGAAGATCAGGGCGACGAGTAGACACCCCGGGCGACAGGGCCCCCCATGCCTACTGTAGGGGTAGGGAGTCAGGACAGGAGTTCCCTCTTCCTCCACCTGAGTTTCCCCCTCCATGGAGGTCTCAGGAGAGGGGGTAGACTGGGTTCGTGTGGAGCATGTTGTGTTCGAGTCCCCCTCCTCCCCCTGCATTTTGGGAGGTTCCCCCTCATCCTTAGCCTGTTGGTGCATGCTCCTGTCGGGTAACTTGTGGACAAGCTTTTGGCGAAGCCTCTTACTAAAGTTGACAGGTGGTGTGCGTGGATGACACCCTGCACTTCAGTACCAGAGGTGGTAAAAATAGAGTGTGCAGGTGTGTGTGTATCAGAGAGAGAGTCAGAAAGGGTGTGTGCATGCCACACACACCAATGCTAGCTCCTGTGTGCAAGGATATCCTGAAGCGAATGCTCTCTCCAGCAAGCCACCGCCTGCCTTTGTGTAGTTCAACGTGGTCCATAATTTTATTAAGCAAATTGCAGCTGATATCACTTTGGATTCGGGCTACTGACCAATGACTAATCCCTCCCGCTCTCTCTCCTCCCTCTCCTTTCCCTCTCTTCCTCCCCCTCTCCCCTACCAACCCCCTATCTCCATGCCTATTTTCTGTATTATTTCTTTATGACATACTGTATGCCTCTCCGCCCTCTATTGGATCAAAATAAACAACATGAGGATGTACAGTAGCTGTGGATTTGTGGCTATTTAGTAAACACAATGCACACATACTGTAAACCACAGCCACAACACTTCTAGTAAGTTGTACTGAAAGTCAATGAAAAGTCATTATTACTTCAAATGTTTATGGTACTGACTCAAAACTAAATGAGAAGTCACACCAGGTATATTTTTTTAGATTTGTTTTTAATATATGTGTTTTTGCCTGTACATTGAGTAATTGATTGGTTAAATGTTATGCTACACAATAAAATAAATATAATTTTTGCCTCCGTTACTGAAATGGTTGTTCCAGTTTAAATGACTTAGGTAGTTTCCTCCCACGGTTCTTAACCCTGGCACTCATTGTGAATGCAGGTTGTGGGTGAATACACATTTCAACTGTTGGATAGCCTAACGCTTGATAGATTCCAATAGGAATTACACATCACTTTGCAAACCAGCATAATGCGATTTACAGTTAGGGTTGCAAGATTATGATACATTTTCCCAGGTATTCCAGAAATTCTGTCTGGAAGTTTGGGAAAGTTTGCAACCCTACTTGCAGGTCTAATGTGGCCCCTTGACTTTTTCCAATTTTGTTAAGTTAAAGCCTAAAGACTCTGACCATGACAAACACAATTCTGTGGTCTGATGAAACCAAGATTGAACTCTTTGGCCTGAATGTCAGGCATGACGTCTAGAGTAAACCTGGCACCATCCCTACGGTGAAACAAGGTGGTGGCAGCATCATGCTGTGATATCTTTTTCAGTGGCAGGGACTGGGGGATTAGTGAGGATCGAGGGAAAGACGAACGGAGCAAAGTACAGAGAGATCCTTGATGAAAACCTGCTCCAGAGAGCTAAGGACCTCTGACTGGGACGTAGGTTCACCTTCCAACAGGACAATGACTCTAAGCACACAGCCAAGACAATGCAGGACTGGCTTCGGGATAAGTCTGAATGTCCTTGAGTGGCCCAGCCAGAGCCCAGACTTGAACCCAATCGAACATCTCTCCAACCTGACAGAGCTGGAGAGGATCTGCAGAAAAGAATGGGAGAAACTCCCCAAATACCAGTGTGCCAAGCTTGTAGTGTCATACCCAAGAAGACTCAAGGCTGTAATCGCTGCCAACGGTGCTTCAACAAAGCACTGAGAAAAGTGTCTGAATAATTATGTAAATGTCATACATATTATAAAATTATAGAACAAGTTTTTGCTTCATCATTATGGGGTATTGTGTGTACATTGAAAAAATATATATTAATACATTTTAGAAGGCTGTAACGTAATAACATGTGGAAAAAGTAAATTGGTCAGAATACTTTCCGAATGCACTGTATGTGATCATTACATTTTAATGACAATATTCACCTAAAAAGACCACAGTACTGAAAATTAACGAATTCAACAAGATTGTTATTCGTGATAAAGACAGTCATGGGTGGTAACTCTGCAATTCAATCGAAAAGGCAAGGCACACTGGGAAATGATTGGAAGCCTGGCTTCGTGGGGGCATTAAATTGACGTATACTTATTAAAAAAACTACATTTGTATTACTCATAGCAAGAGAGCACTCAGCTATTTAACCTATTTAATCCCATCGGTCACAATAGTGATCGTAAAAAAAATGTTTCCAGTTATAAGACTCTATAAATGTCACTGAATGATGTATCAATGCATTTCCAGAAATTATTGAAAAAATCAAGGGTCTCAATGAAATATGTGCAGTGTCACATGTTTAGTGTAAATTGTCACATGACCAGAGCTGTTTACTTCCTGGTTGAGAAGAGGATGGCTGCATCAAAGCTCCCAAACAAAAGGTGAGTAATGTATGTTAACATAAAGATAGGACACTTTTTTTGTATTGATATATGCATTTGCAATTACTCAAGTTTGTTCAGTGTGGTCATAGAATGTGGAAACATGTTGATGGCAACAATAGTGACAGGCAGGATAACACATGCATCTAGGTATACACATACTGATAAACATACATAGGTCTTGTTCTACCTAACTTTCTACTCTGTTCTTTCTTTAGTTTCATTTTGAGGCAAGTTCTGGATATGTTGGATCTAGGTGACTGCCCAGACAAGGCATGCAACATTGCAGTTATCCCTCAAAATAGAAAGATGTTGTCGTGAGTGATTGTGATAGCGATGGGTCAGATATGGACTATGGACAGGCCATTTGCCAGCCAGGCTGTTGAATGCATATGCTGAACCTATGCAAACAGATCATGACAGGAACAACGTTATCAGTGATGATGACCTACCCCTCACCACCCACCCCCCCTCCACAACCTCCCCCACCCCCCTCCATTGTTGATAATGACGAGCCAAGGGCCTCTACCCGTCATAGGGTCCAGTCAGAAGAACCAAGGGCCTCTACAAGCCATAGGGGTCAGCCAGAAGAGCCAAGGGAAAGCTGCAGGTGGTCAAAAATAGAGATTGAGTGTTTAAATGATCGAAGAGGCCTGCCACTGATGTGATTCCAAAACACATTGTAAACAGCCCAAATATGCAAATGTTCGTCAAGAAACCACTGAGCCATGGAAGGAGATCTTTACTGGCTGCTACTGTTGAAGATCAGGCAAGATATGACAAAGCTTCTCACTGGCCAATCAACGCGATGCACCGGTTCCAGAGAAGTCGTCATTGTGACAAACGTACTACCTATGCATGTGAGAAATGCAAAGCGCCACTGCACTTTGAGTGCTTCAAGATATACCATGGATAGTAGAAAAGGAGATGAGTGCGAATTAAAAAGGGCTGAAAAAGACAATAAAAGAAAAATAGAAAAGTCGATAAAGGGTGATGAGAAGCAGTACAATGCAAGAAAAGAAAAGTCGACGAAAAAGACAATCAATATGAATGAAATGTTTTTGGAAAAGAAGGTCAATTGATTCAAGACATACTGTATGACAGGAAGTCTGACTGATCACAGTTTAAATAGTGATGCACAAACTAATCTTGCACTAATCTTGCACTTGGTTCTGAAGCCTACCTCTATATATATATATATACACACAGTATATAAAAGCACTCATTGTGCAGTGGAGCTTTTTATATATATAATTATACATGTATAATTGTATTTTGTTCAGTGTAGGGCTCTACTTGAATGCATGTTCTACAGGCTACCTCTATCCTAAATGTTACCTTTACGTTCAGTGGGAATGAATAACACGACTGCTATACCGTTGTTAGTGAATGTTGCACTAAAATGTCACAATGACAATGTTACAATGAATATTGCACTAAAGTACAAGTTCAAATGTTACAATAAAGTTACAATATTAATGTTTCAATATATGTTGCACTAAAGTAACAATGTTACAATGAACATTGCACTAAAGTACAAGTTTAAATGTTACAATAAAGTTACAATATTAAAGTTTCAATATATGTTGCACTAAAGTAACAATGTTACAATGTATGTTACAAAAAAGTAACAATGTTGAAATACGTTGATGTTTTTTTTTTGTCTTTGCTCTCAGTATTCATATCGTGTTGTATAAGGGTTTTTGATGTGTAAAATAGTCACACTAGAATGTGACGGGGCATTCTAGAGGTAACGCTGGGGACTGCCAGTGACAGAGTTTGAAATGTGTAATTAACTGGGTTGAGATATATAAGAACTTTGATAACTGCATAGGAGAAATACGTTAATTTAGTATACGTAACATTATCCCATCAGTCACAATTGTGACCGACCATAAAACACACTTTTTCACCTACTTTCCCATTAATATTTCAAAAAATAATGATTGATTACTTCAAAGGGTTACAAATGACACTTGATTTGGATATGTTCATGTCTGGGAAAAATTTGGGATTAAATGGGTTAAATTTCCTAACTAAAACAATTTTGGGTAATCGGTATCCTAAAAATGTTTGAGTAAGCAGAACTTATCCGGTATTACATTGGACACACTTTGCTGTTTACTTTAAACCCGCAGATAATCATAGCATTCACATGTAGATGTTGTAAAAGATACATTTACAAGATAACTCCAGCTTCAATATTGTGACTTAAATGGTATTTTCTTCTTGCAGAGTTCAGTTTGGCGGACAGAAAATGTTACCCATAATGTTATCGATGTTGATACATGTCTAAAACTGCTTAAACTACTGAGGACATGAATGTAAAGCAGAGACTAAAACGTCCATTACACTAAATATCTCCAAAGATGTGTGTAGAGTGCCTCCTAGGGTTTCATTGAGTGGTGGAGCAGTCAGTAAACCTTACCAAATATATGCACGACACATAAGTAACTCAGGACCAGTACATACAGATGTAGGATCCATATATGACCATTATTGACGCAGCAAAATAATCCTGCAGCAACAGGATTTGAACTTTTTTTCCATTCACACTTTTCCGCCGATGTCATGTTGCTTGATCGGTGGTTAGACTATTAGCTGGCCAAAATTATGTTAAACTGTAATGGAAAACTGTAAATTAAAGAGCAATTTTGTGTTTTATTAATAGTAATATACTCTAAAACATTTCACTGCATCATACTGTAAGTTAAGGTGCATTGTGAGAAAATGTTGTGGGCAGGGAAATAATTGCTGTATTTTGAATGATAATGTATTACCACCCCACGGAATACAGTACCTTGCTGTATTTAATGAATGCCAAAAACCTGTTGTTTACTGCTCTTTTAACATGTTTTGAGGAGTCCCTTGTAAGAGACAATATTTGTTACACCCGTGATTGAGAACACTGTATAGTGCCCCATCAATTAAAAATGTATATGTGACAGATTAGGGTTGCAGGAAGTCTTAAAGCTTATATGGTTGAGGCATTTGTCCATGTCCTTTTGGGCTGTTTTGACCTGTAGTCACTGTCGGTTTGGAAGCTTTGGTTAAGGCCTCTGAAAGTGCAAGTATTTGTTTTTATTATGGATCCCATCTTCCTGGGGTCCAGCAAAATTAAGGAGGTTATACAATTTTAAAAACATTACAATGCATTCAAAGATTTCCACTACATACAGTACCAGTCGAAAGTTTGGACATACCTACTCATTCCAGAGTTTTTCTTTCTTGTACTATTTTCTACATTGTAGAGTAATAGTGAAGAAACCAAAACTATGAAATTACACATGGAATAATGTAGAAACCAAAAAAGTGCTAAACAAATCTAAATATATTTTATATTTGAGATTCTTCAAAGTAGCCACCCTTTGCCTTGACAACAGCTTTGCACACTCTTTGGCATTCTCTCAACCAGCTTCATGAAGTAGTCACTTGGAATGCATTTCAATTAACAGGTGTTGCTTGTTAAAAGTTAATTTGTGGAATTGAATTCCTTCTTAAAATGCGTTTGAGCCAATCAGTTGTGTTGTGACAAGTTAGGGGTATTATTCAGAAGATAGCCCTATTTGGTAAAAGACCAAGTCCGTATTATGGCAATGACAGCTCAAATAAGCAAAGAGAAACATCAGTCCATCATTACTTTAAGACATGAAGGTCAGTCAATCAGGAACATTTCAAGAACTTTCAAAATGTATTCAAGTGCAGTCGGAGAAACCATCAAGTACTACGATGAAACTGGCTCTCATGAGGCCCGCCACAGGAAAGGGAGACCCAGAGTTACCTCTAATACAGAGGATAAGTTCATTAGAGTTAACTGCACCTCAGATTGAGTTCAAATAACAGACACATCTCAACATCAACTGTTCAGAGGAGACTACGTGAATCAGGCCTTCATGGTCAAATTGTTGCAAGGAAACCACTACTAAACTACACCAATAATAAGAAGAGAGTTGCTTGGGCCAGGAGCGCTTGAGATGGTTTGGGATGAATTGGACAGCATAGTGAAGAAAAGCAGACAACAAGTGCTCAACATATGTGGAACTCCTTCAAAACTGTTGGAAAACCATTCGTCATGAAGCTTGTTTAGAGAATGCCAAGAGTGTAAATAAATCTAACTTTACTACTTGCATCAGTTACTTGATGTGGAACAGAGTTCCATGTAGTCATGGCTCTATGTAGTACTCTTCACCTCCCATAGTCTGTTCTGGACTTGGGGACTGTGAAGAGACCTCTTGTGGCATGTATTGTGGGGTTTGCATGTGTGCCAGTAGTTCAAACAGACAGCTCTGTGCATTCAACATGTCAATACCTCTCAAAAATACAAGTAGTGATGAAGTCAATCTCTGCTCCACTTTGAACCAGGAGATATTCACATGCATATCTTTAGCTCTCTGTGTACATCCAAGGGCCTGCCGTGCTGCCCTGTTCTGAGCCAATATTTGTGGCATCTGACCACAGGACTGAACAGTAGTCGACTTGCGACAAAATTAGGGCCTGTAGGACCTGCCTTGTTGATAGTGCTGCTAAGAAGGCAGAGATGCACTTTTTTTCATGAACAGATTTCTACCCATCTTAGCTACTGTTGTACCAATATGTTTTGACCATGACAGTTTACAATCCTGTGTTACTACGAGCAGTTTAGTCACCTGAGGTTTAGGGCTTAGTGAATGATTTGTCCCAAATACAATGCTTTTAGTTTTACAAATATTTAGGACTAACCTTGCCAGCCACTCTGAAACTAACTGCAGCTCTTTGTGAAGTGTTGCAGTCATTTTAGTCGCTGTAGTAGCTGACGTGTATAGCGCTGAGTCATTCGCATACGTAGACACACTGGCTTTACTCAAAGGGGCCTAGACAGCTGCCATGGAGAGGCATCCATTAAAGAACACGCTCTGTGTTCTGTTAGAAAGGTAACTCTTTATCCACAATATAGCACCAAGTTTTTCCAGCTGCAGACTACGACGAATAATGTCTAAAGCTGCAGTGAAGTCTAACAAAACAGCCCCCACAATCTTTGTATCATCAATTTCTGTCAGCCAATCATCAGTCATTTATGTAAGTGATGTGCTTGTTGAATGTCCTTCTCTATAAGCATGCTGAAAGTCTGTTGTAAATTTGTTTACTGTAAAATAGCATTGTATCTGGTCAAACACAAAAGCTTACTAAGGGTTGGTAACAGTCTGATTGTTCGGCTATTTGCGCCAGTAAATGGGAATTTACTATTCTTAGGTAGCGGAATTAGTTTTTCTTCCTTCCAGGCCTGGCGGCATGGACTTATTATTAGGCTGAAATTGAAAATAAAGCAAATAGGAGTGGCAAAATCGTCAGTAATTTTCCATCCTTGTTGTCAGATCCCTGTGGCTTGTCTTTGTTGATAGACAACAATACTTTGTTCACCTCTTCCACACCAACCTTTCAAAAAATCATTAAAGTAGTTGGCAATATCAGTGGGTTTTGTGATGAATGATCCATCTGATTCAATAAATGAGGGAGTTAAGGTTGCCTTTTTCCCAAAATTGCAAGTGAATGAGTTAGGGTGATAAATAACTTGTGTGGCGTTGATGAATTAGATCATTTTGTGTCTTCTGAGTAGGAGACTAAGCTGCCTGACTAGAAAGCACTAACTGGCTGACTGAAGCTGGCCCTTTTTACAGTACCATATTATGAAATACAGATTTTACTTATCATCGATCTGCCTGTAAACTTGTGTCAAATTCACCCTAACCATTTTCCAGTGTACATGAAAAGTGCAAAGATTTTCTGTGAATGAATGCAAATCCTGTGGCACAGGAAAATTATCAGCAACAACAGAGTGATCAAATTAAGATCCTACATCTGTACACACATCCTTCACTGCAGAGAACATACAGTTTCCGAAGACACACACACACAATCATCCTCTTAAGGAAAAGGCAAAACACACACACAGACACACACCAACCATCCTCAAACACAGCAATCTCTCCTATCACCTCATCCATCCACCTCCAGCATAGTACATTATATGGGCTCTGGGAAAAAGAAAGAGGGGATTTCTGCATTGATAGAGAATAAGCTTTGTTATAAAAGGCCAATGCTCCACTTTATTCAATTTTTTCACCTTTATTTAACTAGGCAAGTCAGTTAAGAACACATTCTTATTTACAATGACGGCCAAGGAAGAGTGGTTTAACCTCTCTTGGGTAGGAGGCAGTATTTAGAATTTTGGATGAATGAGGTGCCCAATGTAAACTGCCTGTTGCTCAGGCCCAGAAGCTAGGATATGCATATGCATGGTAGTATTGAATAGAAAACAATCTAAAGTTTCCAAACCTGTTAACATATTGTCTGTGAGTATAACAGAAATGATATGGCAGGTGAAAACCAGAGGAAAATCCATCCAGGAAGTGCGATACTTTTGATGTGGGTACTTTTCAATTGAATGCCTATACATTATCTAAATGGTTAGGACCCAGATTGCAGTTCCTATGGCTTCTACTAGATGTCAATGGTCTTTAGACATTGTTTCAGGCTTGTATTCTGAAAAATGCAGAGCTCGTTTGCGTGAGTGACCGATTGCATGTCGTTTGTTGTTTTTCCTTTCTAGTGTACATACTATTGTCCGGGTGAGGGGGGGGGGGGGTTGAGAAAGGCTTATTGCTTATTGACAACCTAACTTAGAACACATTTTACGCATGTTCTTATTTTGTTCATCCCTTCCTTCTATTTGAATTGAATTCATCCTTAACTGAAAAAGAATGGAAAAGGGTCAACTGAACACTACAAATGATCTATTCAAGAAAATCCATTCCACTGGCTAAATTATTCCAATGTGAATCTCTCTTACAAGAATACACAAAATATGCCAAGAGAGATTTGATTTAATCGTATATTTGTACGACATTACATTTACATAGTATTATGTCTTGTGTGGAAGTTTATCTATTGAAGACCTCATATAAGCATTGCAAAGACTAATCTGAACATATATGATTCTTGTCACGCCCTGGTCGAAGTATTTTGTGTTTGTCTTCATTTATTTGGTCAGGCCAGGGTGTGGCATGGGTTTTGTATGTGGTGTGTTTGTATTGGGATTGTAGATTAGTGGGGTGTTCTAGTTAAGTCTATGGCTGTCTGAAGTGGTTCTCAGAGGCAGGTGTTTATCGTTGTAACGGCTTTCTTCCAACTCCTCCTCTGACAAAGAGGTGGAACAAGGATCGGACCAAAATGCAACGTGGTTCGTTCGATACATCTTTAATGAAGAAGAACACGAACAATACAAAACAACAAACGTTGAAAACCGAAACAGTCCTGACTGGTGCAACAAACACAGAGACAGGAACAATCACCCACAAACACACAGTGAAACCCAGGCTACCTAAATATGGTTCCCAATCAGAGACAACGATAATCAACTGACTCTGATTGAGAACCGCCTCAGGCAGCCATAGACTAATCTATACACCCCACACAACCCCAAGACGAAACACACTACAAATAAACCCATGTCACACCCTGGCCTGACCTAATAAATGAAGATAACATAATAAATATAGACCAGGGCGTGACAGAACTCCCCCCTAAGGTGCGGACTCCCGGACGCACAACAAAAACAATAGGGAGGGTCCGGGTGGGCATCTGTCCATGGTGGCGGCTCCGGCTCGGGACGTGGAACCCACTCTATGAATGTCTTAGTCCCCCTCCTCGCGTCCGAGGATAGTACACCTTCGCCACCGACCATGGCCTAGTAGTCCACACCCAGAAACCCACTGGACTAAGGGGCAGCTCGGGACAGAGGGGCAGCTCGGGACAGAGGGGCAACTCAGGACAGAGGGCAGCTGGGGACAGAGGAAGCCCAGCACTGAGAGGAAGCACAGCACTGAGAGGAAGCCCAGCCAGGTTGTTGAATTCGGCAGATCCTGGCTGACTGGCGGATCTGGAAGAGTCTGGTTGACTAGCGGATCTGGAAGAGTCTGGTTGACTAGCAGATCTGGAAGAGTCTGGCTGACTGGCAGATCTGGAAGGGTCTGGCTGACTGGCAGATCTGAAAGAGTCTGGCTGACTGGCAGATCTGGAAGAGTCTGGCTGACTGGCAGATCTGGAAGAGTCTGGCTGACTGGCAGATCTGGAAGAGTCTTGCTGACTGGCAGATCTGGAAGAGTCTGGCTGACTGGCAGATCTGGAAGAGGCTGGCTGACTGGCAGATCTAGAAGAGGCTTGCTGACTGGCAGATCTGGAAGAGTCTGGCTGACTGGCGGATCCTGGCAGACTGACGGCTCTGGCTACTCCACGCTGACTGGCAGCTCTGGCTGCTTCACGCTGACTGGCGGCTCTGGCTGCTCCATGCAAACTGGCGGCTCTGGCTGCTCCATGCAGATTGACAGCTCTGGCGGCTTCTTGCAGACTAACAGCTCTGGCAGCTCCATGCAGACTGGCAGCTCCATGCAGACTGGCAGTTCCATGCAGACAGGCAGCTCCATGCAGACAGGCAGCTCTGGCTGCTCCAAGCAGACTGACAGCTCTGGCTGCTCCATGCAGACTGGCAGCTCTGGCTGCTCCATGCAGACTGGCAGCTCTGGCTGCTCCAAGCAGACTGACAGCTCTGGCTGCTCCATGCAGGCTGGCAGCTCTGGCTGCTCCAAGCAGACTGACAGTTCTGGCTGCTCCATGCAGACTGACAGCTCTGGCTGCTCCATGCAGACTGGCAGCTCTGGCTGCTCCATGCAGACTGGCAGCTCTGGCTGCGCTAAACGGGCAGGAGACTCCGGCAGCACAGGAGAGGAGGAAGGCTCCGGCAGCGCTGGAGAGGCGAGGCGCACTGTAGGCCTGATGCGTGGTGCTGGCACTGGTGGTACTGGGCCGAGGACACGCACAGGAAGCCTGGTGCGGGGAGCTGCCACCGGAGGGCTGGGGTGTGGAGCTGGTACTGGGTAGACCGGACCGTGCAGTCGCACTGGAGCTCTTGATGAGCACCGAGCCTGAACAACCTTACCTGGTTGAATACTCACGGTCGCTCTGCCAGTGCGGCATGGTGGAATAGCCCGCACTAGGTTATGCAGGCGAAACGGGGATACCGAGCGTAAAGGCTGGTGCCATGTAAGCTGGCCCAAGGAGATGCACTGGGGACCAGATGCGTAGAGCCGGCTTCATGGCATTTGGCTCGACGCTCAATCTAGCCCGGCCGATACGCGGAGCTGGAATAGAACGCACCGGGCTATGAACCCGCACTGGAGACACCGTGCGCACCACAGCATAACACGGTGCCTGCCCGGTCTCTCTAGCCCCCGGTAAGCACAGGGAGTTTGCGCAGGTCTCCTACCTGGCGTAGCCATACTCCCTGTTAGCCCCCCAAGACATTTTTGGGGCTGACTCTCGGGCTTCCAACCGCGTCGCCGCGCTGCCTCTTCATACCAGCGCCTCTCCTTTTTCTCCCCCTAGTTCTTCCTTGGGACGGCGATATTCTCCAGGCTGTGCCCAGGGTCCTTTTCCGTCAAAATCTCATCCCAAGTCCAGAAGTCCTGTGATCGCTGTTGCTGCCTTTGTTGCTTCTCCTGTAGCTCCTGCCTGTTGACACGTTGCTTGGTCCGTTTGTGGTGGGTGATTCTGTAACGGCTTTCTTCCAACTCCTCCTCTGACGAAGAGGTGGAACAAGGATCGGACCAAAATGCAACGTGGTTCGTTCGATACATCTTTAATGAAGAAGAACATGAACAATACAAAACAACAAACGTCGAAAACCGAAACAGCCCTGACTGGTGTAACAAACACAGAGACAGGAACAATCACCCACAAACATACAGTGAAACCCAGGCTACCTAAATATGGTTAGCAATCAGAGACAACAATAATCACCTGACTCTGATTGAGAACCGCCTCAGGCAGCCATAGACTAATCTATACACCCCACACAACCCCAAGACGAAACACACTACAAATAAACCCATGTCACACCCTGGCCTGACCCAATAAATGAAGATAACATAATAAATATAGACCAGGCGTGACAATCGTTGTCTCTAATTGGTAACCATATTTAGGCAGCCATATTCTTTGAGTGTTTCGTGAGTGATTGTCCTTAGTGTCCTGATGTCCCTGTTCTGTGTTTATTTACACCAGTATTGGCTGTTTTGGTTTTCATTACGTTCATTGTGTTTGTTGTTTTTGTATTGATTTGTATTGATTCGTGTTCACGTTTGTTTATTAAACATAATCTACACGCCGCAATTTGGTCCGACTTTCCTTCACATACAGAAAACCGTAACAATTCTAGATTTATGACTCTATATCAGTGTGCATGCACTGTAATACACATGTAATATCATATATTCCCATTTCAGTTCTCACGAAATTGGAAAATAATTTGAATGCTAAAGTGTCTCTTTATTATGATATGAACAGAACCACTGAATATCCTCACTCATACATTTAAATAAAATGAATAGTGTGTCTGTAACGGCGTTCTTCTTTTGTTGAAGGAGAGTCGGACCAAAATGCAGCGTGTAAGTTACTCATGTTTATTAGGAAGACAAACGAACGAACTATACACGAATAACTAATAAATACAAAAACAACAAACAGAACGTGAAACCTATTACAGCCTGACTGGTGCACACTACACAGAGACAGGAACAATCACCCACAAAATACAAAGCGAAAACCAGGCTACCTAAATACGGTTCCCAATCAGCGACAACGAGAATCACCTGACTCTGATTGAGAACCGCCTCAGGCAGCCAACCTATTTAACACACACACACACCCCTAATCAGCTACAATCCCAAACACTACAAACCCCAATACGAAAATACAATACATAATAAACCCATGTCACACCCTGGTCTGACTAACTAATAAACTAAAACACAAAATACTAAGACCAAGGCGTGACAGAACCCCCCTAAGGTGTGGACTCCCGAACGCACCTCAAAACCATAGGGAGGGTCCGGGTGGGCGTCTGTCCATGGTGGCGGTTCCGGCTCCGGACGTGGACCCCACTTCATAAATGTCATTGTTCCTCCCCTTCACGTCCATGGATAATCCACCCTAACCGCCGACCATGGCCGAATAGTCTTCACCCAGAACCCTACATAACAGAGGAGCAGCTCGTGACTGAGGGGCAGCTCGGGACCGAGGGGCAGCTCGGGACCGAGGGGCAACTTCGGGACCGAGGGCAACTCGGGACCGAGGGCAACTCGGGACTGAGAAGAAGCCCAGTACTGAGTAGAAGCCCAGCACTGAGAAAAAGCCCAGTACTGAGAAGAAGCCATGCCAGGCAGTTGAATCCGGCAGATCCTGGCTGACTGGCGGATCCTGGCTGACTGGCGGATCCTGGCCGACTGGCGGATCCTGGCCGACTGGCGGATCCTGGCCGACTGGCGGATCCTGGCCGACTGGCGGATCCTGGCTTTCTGGCAGATCCTGGCCGACTGGCGGATCCTGGCTGACTAGCAGATCTGGCAGATCCTGGCTGACTGGCGGATCCTGGCTGCCTAGCAGATCTGGAAGAGTCTGGTTGACTGGCAGATCTGGAAGAGTCTGGTTGACTGGCAGATCTGGAAGAGTCTGGTTGACTGGCAGATCTGGAAGAGTCTGGTTGACTGGCAGATCTGGAAGAGTCTGGCTGTCTGGCAGATCTGGAAGAGTCTGGCTGACTGGCAGATCTGGAAGAGTCTGGCTGACTGGCAGATCTGGAAGAGTCTGGCTGACTGGCAGATCTGGCTGCTTCATGCTGACTGACAGCTCTGGCAGCTTCATGGAGACTGGCAGCTCCTTGCAGACTGGCAGCTCTAGCTGCTCCATGCAGACTAGCAGCTCTGGCTGCTTCATGCAGACTGGCAGCTCCATGCAGACTGGCAACTCCATGCAGACTGGCAACTCCATGCAGACTGGCAACTCCATTCAGACTGGCAGCTCTGGCTGCTCCATGCAGACTAGCTGCTCCATGCAGACTGGCAGCTCTGGCTGCTCTATGCAGACTGACAGCTCTGGCTGCTCCATGTAGACTGGCAGCTCAGGCTGCTCTATACAGGCAGGAGGCTCCGACAGCGCTGTAGAGGAGGAAGGCTCTAGAACCGCTGAACAGGCGGGAGACTCCGACAGCGCAGGAGAGGGAGAAAGCGCTGGCTGCGCTGAACAGGCGAGGCGCACTGAAGGCCTGATGCGTGGTGCTGGCACTGGTGGTATTTGGCCGAGGACACGCACAGGAAGCCTAGTGCGGGGAGCTGCTACTGGAGGGCTGGGGTGTGGAGGTGGTTCTGGATAAACCGGACCGTGCAGGCGCACTGGAGCTCTTGAGCACCGAGCCTGCCCAACCTTACCTGGTTGAATACTCTCGGTTGCCCTGCCAGTGCTGTGAGGAGAAATAGCCCGCACTGGGCTATGTAGGCGAACCGGAGACACAGAGCGCAAGGCTGGTGCCATGTAAACCGGCCCAAGGTGACGCACTGGAGACCGGATGCGTAGAGCCGGCTTCATAGCATTAGGCTCGACGCTCAATCTAGCCCGGCCAATACGCGGAGCTGAAATATACCGCACCGGGCTATGCACCCGCACTGGGGACACCGTGCGCACCACTGCATAACACGGTGCCTGCCCGGTCTCTAGCCCCGGTAAGCGCGTTCTTCTTTTGTTGAAGGAGAGTCGGACCGAAATGCAGCGTGTAAGTTACTCATGTTTATTAGGAAGACAAACGAACGAACTATACACGAATAACTAATAAATACAAAAACAACAAACAGAACGTGAAACCTATTACAGCCTGACTGGTGCACACTACACAGAGACAGGAACAATCACCCACGAAATACAAAGCGAAAACCAGGCTACCTAAATACGGTTCCCAATCAGCAACAACGAGAATCACCTGACTCTGATTGAGAACCGCCTCAGGCAGCCAACCTATTTAACACACACACACCCCTAATCAGCTACAATCCCAAACACTACAAACCCCAATACGAAAATACAATACATAATAAACCCATGTCACACCCTGGTCTGACTAACTAATAAACTAAAACACAAAATACTAAGACCAAGGCGTGACAGTGTCAATCGGTGCCCTGGCTTTCCCTTCCATATAAATAAGTCATGCACTATAGAAATTATGATTATATACACACTCGCGTCATCTGAACAGACAGCTGATAATATTTCTCATTACGAGTCTGAGGTTGCGTCCCAAACGACACCCTATTCCCAACATCGTGAGCTACTTTTGACCAGAGCCCTATGGGCCCTGCTTTGAAAGTAGTGCACTACAAAGGGAATAGGGCACAATTTGAAAGTCAAACTCAGAAGGGAACGTAATGATAGCGACCCCAGTGCTTTAAACCAACTGACCTTTGAGGCTCTGTGCACTCCCGCGTTTCTCAAAAAGCCCATCCATTAACCACAATGTATCCCCATTGTTCCAAAACAAAAACGGACAGATGGCTCTGTAGGCTAGACTACTGCCCTTTGCCAATTAATCAAATACATTTCATCATACTATTATTATGCTGTGTGTGAATATATAAACTCGGCAAAAAAAGAAACGTCCTCTCCCTGTCAACTGCGTTTATTTCAGCAAACTTAACGTGTAAATATTTGTATGAACATAACAAGATTCAACACCTGAGACATAAACTGAACAAGTTCCACAGACATGTGACTAACATAAATGTAATAATGTGTCCCTGAACAAAGGGGGTTCAAAATCAAAGGCAACAGTCAGCATCTGGTGTGGCCACCAGTTGCTTTAAGTACTGCAGTGCATCTCCTCCTTATGGACTGCACCAGATTTGCCATGTCTTGCTGTGAGATGTTACCTCACCCTTCCACTGAGGTACCTGCAAGTTCCCTAGCCATCACCCTCTGATCTAACAGGTCCCAGACGTGCTCAAAGGGATTGCGATCTGGGCTCTTCACTGGCCATGGCAGAACACTGAACACTGACATGTCTTGCAGGAAATCACTCACAGAGCGAGCAGTATGGCTGGTGGCATTGTCATGCTGGAGGGTCATGTCAGGATGAGCCTGCAGGAAGGGTACCACATGAGGGAGGAGGAAGTCTTCCCTGTAACGCACAGTGTTGAGATTGCCTGCAATGACAACAAGCTCAGTCCAATGATGCGGTGACTCTCCGCCTCAGACTATGACGGACCCTCCACCACCAAATCAATCCCGCTCCAGAGTACAGGCCTCTGTGAAACGCTCATTCCTTCGACAATAAATGGGAATCCAACCATCACCCCTGGTGAGACAAAACTGTGAGCTGTCAGTGAAGAGCACTTTCTGCCGGTCCTGTCTGGTCCAGCAAACGGTGGGATTGTGCCCATAGGTGACGTTGTTGCCGATGATATCTGGTGAAAACCTGCCTTACAACAGGCCTACAAGCCCTCAGTCCAGCTTCACTCAGCCTATTCCAGACAGTCTAAGCACTGGTAGAGGGATTGTGTGTTCCTGGTGTAAGTCAGGCAGTTGTTGTTGTCATCCTGTACCTGTCCCACAGGTGTGATATTCAGATGTACCGATCTTGTGCAGGTGTTGTTACACGTGGTCTGCCACTGCAAGGACGATCAGTTGTCCACCCTATCTCCCTGTAGCACTTTCTTAGATATCTCACAGTATGGACATTGCAATTTATTGCCCTGGCCACATTTGCAGTCCTCATGCCTCCTTTCAGCATGCCGAAGGCACTTTCACGCAGACAAGCAGGGACCCTGGGCATCTTTCTTTTGGTGTTTTTCAGAGTCAGTAGAAAGGCCTCTTTAGTGTCCTAGGTTTTCATAACTGTGATCTTAATTGCCTACTGTATGTAAGCAGTGTGTCTTAATGACCGTTCCACAGATGCATGTTAATTAATTGTTTATGGTTCATTGAACAAGCATGGGAAACAGTGTTTAAACCCTTTACAATTAAGATCTGTGAAGTTATTCAGATTTTTACTAATTAACAAAGAAAACAGGGTCCTGAAAAAGGGAAGTTTCTTTTTTTGCTGAGTTTATATGCACTGCATATAAAATCATATTTTTCAGGGTATTTATTTTTATTTTTGGCTAACGCAGTCTCGCTCTGTTTATGGTAATTTGGCAGGATGAGGTTGTTAAGGTCATTACTGTATTGACCATGTTTGTTATGCCTGTCTCTCTTTTGCATGAGCTTTTTATCTGTACACATTCGCTTGTGGGGTATGGGTCCAATGTCATTGACTAATGTGCTAGGAAGATAAACTCTTGCCCACCATCTTGTGTCTATGGTAACAACAGTGCAGTATATGGCTGGTATAGTAGGTCATGGTAGATAAATATCATAATATGCTAGGCCAGAGTGTCTTTGGGTGTTCAAGTCAATGTAAAGGCAGCACAGGACTGAACACGCACACACAGTCTTGTACAGCTAACCTTGTGGGGACACACAATTCAGTCCCATTCAAAATACTTTTTCCCTAACCCCTAAACCTAACCCTAACCCGTACTCCTGCCCTAACCCACTAATTTTAACCTTAACCCTAAACCCCCTAGAAATAGCATTTGACCTCGTGGGGATTAACAAAATGCCCCCATATTGGTCAAATTTTTGTTTGTTTACTATTTTTGTGGGGACACACACACACAGCAAATTGGTCAGTGTTGATGTTTCAGTGTAACATTTCTGGTGTTGATTCAGGTGTTAAATTCCTATAAGAGTGAAATTAACAATCAGTGGTGTAAAATAACCCTTCTGTAATTTTCCTGCGTTTATTTTCCAAACACAGTGATACCGAGGTCCCCTTGTTACATACTGTATGGTAGCAGTGATATTGCTGACGAAAACAACTGATGGTTGCTTAGTTAGGTACCTCAACATGTAAATATGAAATATTTCCATTGACAGTCTTTATGCAACACTGCCTGTAGTATCAATCAATCAGATGTGAAGTATACTGTAAACTGTACAGCAATTGTACTGTAAACTTTAAAGTCTGGCAGAATCAAGTTACATCTACAATAAAGTCAATGACATCAAACATGTCTATAACACACCAATTCTAGGTTCAAATCCAATAACTCAAAAGGGTTAACCATTAAGACAGAAGTCCCAGACAGTATATATTTTAATGTAACATCAAACAATTTGGACTATAGAGTATAATAGAGGTTTTTCACAGATTCAAGCTAAATTCATACTAAAATCCATGACAGCAACACTATAATTGGTTATAGCACAACAATTCTAGGTTCAAGTCCCAGTAACTCAAAGGCGTTAACTACCCAGTATATATTTGAGTTAATACAAAAACAACTGTTTTATGTGAAATAAAAAAAATCCAGGAAAAACCTAATTTGAGCTATGTACTAACAAGGCTTTTCAGCATAAGCAGCTTATGGTTTACAGTTACCTGATTTACGGTTATGTCTTCTCTCTCTCTGTGTGTGTGTGTGTGTGTGTGTGTGTGTGTGTGTGTGTGTGTGTGTGTGTGTGTGTGTGTGTGTGTGTGTGTGTGTGTGTGTGTGTGTGTGTGTGTGGATGCATTCACTGACAGTGATCAACTGGGAGCACAGCGCTGTAGCGGTGGGACAGAGGAGATGACAGAACGGCCTTCGTCCTGAGCCCTATACTACGAATCAGGTTTAAGAAGTTCGCAAGGTAACTTTGGTTAACTGAGTTCAATTCGGGATAAACAGCAGTGATGTAAAGTACTACAGAAGTATTTTTTGGGGGGTATTTGTACTTTACTGTTTATATTTCTGACAAGTTTCTTTTACTTCACTACATTCCTATAGAAAATAATGTACTTTTTAGTTCATCCATTTTCCTTGACACACAAAAGTACTTGTTACATTTTGAATGATTAGCAGGACATTAGTTTGTCAAATTCAAACATTTATAAAGAGAAAATCCCTGGTCATCCATACTGCCTCTGATCTGGCGGACTCCCTAAACACAAATGCTTCATTTGTAAATAGTCAAATTGCCAGGGATAAAGATTTTAAAAAACTTCTATGGATTATATGTCTATGGCCACAACGCAACAAGCTGTTCCACAAGGAGCGATAGGAATGGGAAAATGTTTATGAATTGATAAGCACACCAAAGACAGCATTAATGCTAACTTATAAAAACAGTGCATTTACAGTGCATTCAGAAAGTATTCAGACTTTTTCCACATTTTGACATGTTACAGCCTTATTCTAAAATGTATAAAACATTTTTTTAAATCCTCAATCTACACACAACACCCCAAGTTTCAGTGTGGCTACAGTTTGCAAACAAAGTAATTGTGACACTATTTATGTCATAGAGATGGGCATATCCAGTCGTTGGAATGTTATTACTTTAAAATGAGGTATGTTAGCTGGGGCTGGGGAATAGTGTGACACCAATCAGGCCCCAGAGGTTTGGAGTACCATGATGAGGATGACCAGATGAAGATGGAATCAACAGACTCAATACAGATCTGATATAGGGCTCTCCTGGACAGGTACCGTTTTGTAGGTTTGCTTCAACCCTTATCTAGTGCACCTGATTCTAATAACTAGCTGGTTGATAAATTAGAGGGTAACTCGAGGAGATCTGAGCATCCACCTATTCCTCCTACCCGTTCTCTTGTAACCTCTCTCACTCCGTGTTTGGAGATGGGACTGAGAGGGATGGAAACAGAGGCAGCTTGGAGTTAATACATTTTACAATGTGTGATGCATTCACCATTACATCATCATTTCAAATAAAGTGAATAATCGAATTAGCATAATACAAAAATTCCCATCAAAATACATCAGTTTAAGCTAGAGATATGTTTTTTTGCATTGGATGCTTGTCAAATGTTGTTATGAGATTCAAAATTGAGCTCAGGTGCATCTTGTTTCCATTGATCAACTTTGAGATGTTTTTACAACTTGATTGGAATCTACCTATGGTAAATACAATTGATTGGACATGGCTTGGAAAAGCACACACCTGTCTATACAAGATCCCACAGGTGACAGTGCTTGTCAGAGCAAAAACCAAGCCATGAGGTCGAAGGAATTGGTGGAAACCAAGACTCTTGTCAGGGCAGGTTTGCCAGGCATGACTAGCAGAAGGGACCTTTCTAGGGTGGCAGGTTATGAGAATTAGGTTAGGGTTAGCTAACATGCTTAAATTGTTCCCGACATGACTCAAACATACATTGCTACAACCAGGCCTGCCCTGAGAACAGTCTTGGTTTCCAGCAACACGATGCTGCAAACCCTAGAGTCTGGCAATCTCGCTAGCTAGCAACTAAACATGAACCTTTTCACGGGTTCGAAATATCTCTAACGGTTTCCCCACCGCGAGTTGTTTTATGGACATGTCAGATTGCGGTCATTGTTCCAAAATGTGTTTGTTATGCAACAGGACAGTTAACACGCGCTGCCTGCTAATTATCTGTAGGCTGTTTCAAATTTTCCATTTCAAATGATTTTCGAACAACAGTTTGATTTGAGATGTGTTCTGCCTCTTCGTTAATGTCACATAGAAGTACCACATTTCAATGTTGTGGACAATTTATGTTTGAGGCTTTACTGAGCCGGACATACATACTTCTCTCTTCGAGGAGAGTCCAAGCACTACCGAAGTGTTTCCGCACAGGCACATTTTCTGGCTGGTGCTCACATTGCCATCATTATTGTTTGTACATGTGTCAAATGAAAACGTATTCGTCACATGTAGATGTCACAAGTTGAAATACCCTTAAGTTGGAGTCATTAAAACTCGTTTTTCAACCTCTCCACAAATTTCTTGTTAACAAACTATAGCTTTGGCAGGTCGGTTAGGACATCTACTTTGTGCATCACACAAGTAAACTTTCCAACAACTGTTTACAGACAGATTATTCCACTTATAATTTACTGTATATCAATTCCAGTGGGTCAGAATATTACATACACTAAGTTGACCGTGCCTTTAAACAGCTTGGAAAATTCCAGAAAATGATGTCATGGCTTTAGAAGCTTCTGATTTACATCATTTGAGTCAATTGGAGGTGTACCTGTGGATGTATTTCAAGGCCTACCTTCAAACTCAGTGCATCTTTGCTTGACATTATTGGAAATCCAAAAGAAATCATCCAAGACCTCAGAAAAATATTGTAGACCTCCACAAGACTGGTTCTTCTTTGGGAGCCATTTCCAAATGTCTCAAGGTACCACATTCAACTGTACAAACAATAGTGTGCAAGTATAAACACCATGGGACCACGCAGCCGTCATACTGCTCAGGAAGGAGATGCGTCGAGTAACAATGGTCGAGTGTTTTAGCAGCGCGAGTACTACAGTTGATATAACTTTTACAGCCTTTCACTCAGATTTGCTTTTTTTAAACCCCCATCTACAATAAATGCAGCCTCAGGATATGGGGTTTCCAGTTTGCATAAAGTCCAGTGAAGTGTGGGGGGGGGGGGTACACACTCTAGACTATAACCAGAGAAAATTCTATTGGGAGATAATACGGTCAGCATTTGATTGTGAGGTATTCTAGGTCAGGTGAACAAAAGGACTTTGAGTTCATGTATGTTATCACAATTACATGATGAGTCATTAATCATAATATATATACCCCGCCCTTCTTCCAAGAAAGATATTTATTTCTGTCTGAGCTGGTCAACTTCATTATCCAGAGACCGAACATTTACGAGTAATATACTCAGAAGCCGTGGGTGGTGTGTGCACCTCCTAAATCGGACTAGAAGACCACTCTGAGTACCTCTCCTCCGCCGGTGTTGTTTTGGGTCGGCTTCTGGAATCAGTTCAATCACCCTGGGCGGTGCGAACAAAGGATCTGCTTCGGAAAAGTTGTATTCCTGGTCGTAGTGCTGGTGAGTTACCTCCACTCTGATATCCAATAATTCCTCCCAGCTGTATGTAATAACATTAAACAAATTCTGGGCTAACAATGTAAGAAATACTGCAAATGTTAAAAAAAATAAAAAATACTGCAAATGTTCTTTAGAGCTAGAAGCGAGGCAGCCCTCTGTCGGCACCAAAGCAAGTGCCTTATTTTCGGTATATCATGTTTTTGTTTCTACTGTATGTATGTATGGAGCATAATGTCTATACAGTTTTATTCACGTTAAGTACTGGTGACAAATAATCCATTCTGATTATTGCATCGATTGTGATGGACACCTATGAACTGTGCAAAAATAAGTTTTTGAAGGTTATACTGATTATCATGAGCTAATGCTAAGCTATTTTCCAGCTATGTGTGGTGCCATGTTTGTTGATATTATATAATGCATTCTGGGTGTCACATAAACGTCTCTCAGACGAAAGATGTCTTGAATGTCTGAACATTGCATCCAAAAAACAACTGGTCACATTCAGGACATAACTTTGTAAGGACTGTGTTTGCGCAAAATGTTTCTGTGACAAACATTTTGGCTAGCTCCAATGCTGACTGTTGCGTCAATCAAAACTGGATGTTCTTAATAAGTGTTCTAATCACACCGTTCCGAGCGTATGCTGCGGGGACCACTATGGAATGATCTCTCCCATTTGTTGGTACGCCTCAAAGGGTTAAAATGTCAACTAACGAAACAGATAGCCTTTATTTAATTGTATCTGGCTTGTACTTGCCTAATCATTTCTATGCTCGCTTCGAGGCAAGCAACACCGAGGCATGCATGAGAGCATCAGCTGTTCCGGACGACTGTATGATCACGCTCTCCGTAGCCGTGAGTAAGACCTTTAAACAGGTCAACATATACAAGGCTGCGGGGCCAGATGGATTACCAGGACGTGTGCTCCGGGCATGTGCTGACCAACTGGCAGGTGTCTTCACTGACATTTTCAACATGTCCCTGACTGAGTCTGTCATACCAACATGTTTCAAGCAGACCACCATAGTCCCTGTGCCCAAGAACACAAAGGCAACCTGCCTAAATGACTACAGACCCGTAGCATTCACGTCTGTAGCCATGAAGTGCTTTGAAAGGCTGGTAATGGCCCACATCATCACCATTATCCCAGAAACCCTAGACACACTCAAATTAGCTTACCGCACAAACACATGATGCACTCTCTATTGCACTCCACACTGCCCTTTCGTACCTGGACAAATGGAACACTTATGTGAGAATGCTATTCATTGACTACAGCTCAGCTTTCAACACCACAGTACCCTCAAAGCTCATCACTAAGCTAAGGATCCTGGGACTAAACACCTCCCTATGCAACTGGATCCTGGACTTCCTGACGGCCGCACTCATGAGGTGAGGGTAGGTAGCAACACATCTGCCATGCTGATCCTCAACACTGGAGCTCCCCATGGGTGCATGCTCAGTCCCGTCCTGTACTCCCTGTTCACTCACGACTGCATGGCCAGGCACGACTCCAACACCATCATTAAGTTTGCAAACAACACAACAGTGTTAGGTTACCTAGGGTACCTATTAAAGCCACATTGATGTTGACTGTCAAATAGCATACTGCAGAACAAGCGGGGCCCGGTGTGCCAAGAAAACTGTTGATAAGATCAACCGCTTTGACAAGCCAAAATTAAATGGGACACATTTTAATGTTATCTCTCGAGGGGGCTGGGAAACTGTTGCGCCCCTCCTTCAAACAGGGTGTGTGATTGGGAAGAGGTTGGTTGGGTTTGCTCTGTAGGGTCAAAGGGGAACCAATAGAAACTGCTAAAATCTGACATGCTCAACTCAGCATTCCGCAAAAAAAAACAATTTTCCATTCAAAGTCAACTGTTTTGACTGTTTGTTGTGGTCTCGACATCGAGCAGCATCTAAAATCACATCTTCCCAGAAGTCATGAAAATTACACAGTTTGTTGACCACTATGAAGATTTGCTCAAGGCTAAGCATTAGCAATGTTGTTCACAGCTGAGTCACAAAAGCGATTGGGCTTTCCCGCCTTTCTGTGCGAAGCAAATTAGTCAGCCATTTCATTGTACATTTTTTCCACAGAGGATGAAAGGGAAGCGAAACAAACAGACCGAGGAGAGAGAAAAAAGGAGTCGACGAGGGATTCGTGTTGGGGTGGCAATTTTACATGCTCTAGAAACACTCACAAAAACAGAAAAACAGCAGCTGATGAGACAGGCAGCAACATACAGTCCATGTCGCTTTCTATCAGCTCTCTTGAACCTCATATCAAATTCAGGCCGGGTGAGGCAGCCAGACTGGCTCAAAATAAGACACAGATCGAGGAGAGAGAGAAAGAAAGAAGAGAGATTTGCAGGCTCTGAAAGCCCCTAGGGAGTCTAGGAAGAGGCTACACTTCCATTGAGTGCCAAATTGACCCCATGTCACAACTGACAAAACTCATTCAAAACCAAAACCCCTTTTAAGCCTTGTTCACACTGGCAGTTTGAAGTGACTGAAATCCTCTTTTTTTTTTACATATCCGATTAAACTCATACATACAAATCTGATACCTGACTTTTGTCTGAACGGTCAAATTTGACTGCTGTGGCTAGCCAAAAATGACACATTTTGAAAGTTGGATATTATCCTTTGAAGCTTAGAAAGTTTTATTACCATTCAAAGCAGCTGGGAGACTTTCATGGCAGGCATTATTGTCACTTTAACTTGCAAAACAACATCTTCTGAGTGATAGGAAGCCCCAGCACCACCACCACAAATCAGCCTACTATCATAGCCATGGCAGCAAATGACTACAATCAACACACACAGATACGATTTGGTCACCTGTAACTTTCTGTTTGGAGAGTCAGTATTCCAAAACGGAAAGCCTGTAGTTTCAACAAGGTTTTAGGGCTCCATCACATGCTCAGGGAACCACCTGGCTTCAAGTTCAGCTATATTAGGCTGGCCTGGTTACAGTCATGACTGTCCTGTGAGGACAATAATGGACCAGATCAGCTTGGCAAGGGCTGACAATAACCAGACAATCTCCCACCCACAAAGGGGGGGAGGAGGGAACTGCCGGGTTGACAGCTCACACCCGTTCGTAAATTGAAGCAAGAGAGAAGTCTCTGCTCTTTAGTGTCAATCAAAAGAATGTCTTTGTTCAGACACCTTTGCCCGTCCAAAACTGTAACGTCCAAAAAGTGGTTAATGTAACCAAATATAGTAAAGAATTTGGGGAATGGTCAGTGGGGAGATGTAGAAAACTGTCATATTGTTTTTCATTTTGTGATGTTATTAAAAACTATACGGACCAAATACCGTATCTTGGAAAGGATACCCCTTAACGGTATGACTGCGTGGTTCCATGGTGTTTATACTTCCATTGTATTTTCTGTACAAATGAACTTGGTACCTTCAGGCGTTTGGAAATTGCTCCCAAGGATGAACCAGACTTGTGTGGGTCTACAATCTTTTTCTGAGGTCTTGGCTGATTTATTTTGATTTTCCCATGATGTCAAGCAAAGAGGCACCAAGTTTGAAGGTAGGCCTTGAAATACATCCACATCCACAGGTACACCTCCAAATGACTCAAATGATGTCAATTAGCCTATCAGAAGCTTCTAAAGCCATGACATAATTTTCTGGAATTTTCCAAGCTGTCAACTTAGTGTATGCAAACTTCTGACCCACTGGAATTGTGATACAGCAAATTATAAGTGAAATAATCTGTCTGTAAACAATTGATGGAAAAAATGACTTGTGTTATGCACAAAGTAGATGTCCTAACCGATTTGCCAAAAGTAGTAGTCTGTTAACAAGAAATTTGTGGAATGGTTGAAAAACGAGTTTTAGGGACTTCAACCTAAGTGTATGTATACTTCCGACTTCAACTATAGGTTCCTGCCTATCTAGTGTGTTTTTCCTAGACACCATGCTTCTACATCTGCATTGCTTGTTGTTTGGGGTTTGTCACGAACATCATCTTGAAAATGACCGGACCAATGTGCAGCGTCGTGAGCGTACATTTTTCTTTACTATAAATGTCGCCAACAAAACAAGAAACAACAAAAACGACCGTGAAGCTTACCAGGGCTATACAGGCCACTATAACAAAGACAACTACCCACCAATATACAAAGGAAAAAAGTCTGCCTAAGTATGATTCCCAATCAGAGACAACGATAGACAGCTGTCCCTGATTGAGACCCATACCCTTGCCAAAACATAGAAACAAAGAACATAGAGTTTCCCACCCGAGTCACACCCTGACCAAACAAACATAGAGAATAAAAGGATCTCTACGGTCAGGGAGTGACAGGGTTCTAGGCTGTGTTTCTGTGTAAGCACTTTGACACCATTTACATAAGTATTCACACCTTTGAGTCAATACTTTGTAGAAGCACTTTTTGAGTCGACTTGGGTATGTCTGTATCAGCTTTGCTTATCTGGATTTTGGGATTTTCTCCCATTCTTCCTTGCAGATTGTCTCAAGCTCTGTTAAATTAGATGGGAAGCGGCAGTGAACAGCAATCTTCAAGTCTTTCAACAGATTTTCAATTAGGATTCAAGTCTGGGCTTCGGCTTGGCTACTCAAGGACTTTCACATTCTTATTTTGTAGCCATTCCAGCTTTGCTTTGGCTGTTTGGGGTCATTGTCCTGTTGGAATGTAAATCTTTGCCCCAGTCTGAGGTCCTTTGCACTCTGAAACATGTTCTATTCAGGGCTTTGCCTGTATTTGGCTCCATTCATTGTTCCCTCTATCATTACTAGTCTCCCAGTCCCTGCCACTGAAAAGCATCCCCATAGCATGATTCTGCCACCACCATGCATCACGGTAGCATTGTTAGACAAGTTTTCTCCATATATAGCGCTTTGCATTCAGGCCAAAGAGTTCAGTTTCTGTCTCATCAGAACCTTTTGCCTTTCACATGCCTTTTTGCAAACTGCCAGAGTGCTGTCATGTGCCTTTTTCTCAGGAGTGGCTTCCACATGGCGACTGTCCCATAAAGCCCAGATTGGTGAAGTGCTGTAGAGACTGTTGTCCTTCTGACAGGTTCTCCCATCTCAGCCAAGAAACACTGTTGTTCTGTCGAAGTGGTCATGGGGTTCTTGGTCACCTCCCTGACCAAGGTCATTCTTGCCCGATTGGTCAGACAGCCAGCTCTAGGCAGAGTCAGGGTAGTTCCCAATGAATGAGACCACAGTGTTTTTGGAAACTTTCAACACTCTATAAATAGTTTTATATCTTTCCCCAGATATATGCCACATGTGGACTCCAATCAAGTTGTAGTGACATCTCAAGTATGATCAAAAGAAATTGGATGCTCCTGAGCCTAATTTATCAGTGTCATAGCAAATGGGTGTGGATACTTATGTAAATTATATATATTTGTTCATTTTCAAAAACTTTGTGTAGATTGGTGAGAATTTTTATTTAACACATTTTTTATTCAGGCTGAAACAACAAAATGTAGAATAAGTCAAGTGGTATGAATACTGTCTGAGGGCACTGTAGATGCTTTGTTGCGTAAAGGACATATGACATTATTACAGTTATCTGCACTGGTGAAGTCCAGTGGTGCATGCTGCAGATTACTCATTGACCTAATGGCTGCAGTTACCTGAGTGCATCCTTGGTGGAAGACAACTCCATCATTCCCTCCTTCTCTCCACTCTCTAACTCTTACTTACAAATCTCCCTCTCTTTCCTTCTCAGTCATTCTTTTTGTTTGCCTCTATCCCTCTCATTATCTCTGTCTCCCTTCAGTTCATTATTTCTCTCTCTCCTCTTGCTCACTGTCACTCTTTATACCCCCTCTGTTTGAGTCTGCATCTCTGCTCTTCTGTCATCCCCCTCTGAAGGGGAATTGCACCCGCTGATTTGGCCTTATTTTTTCCGCTTGCTCCTCAAGAAATGCTGGCGGTCATGACAGAAGCCAAATGTGAGTTGGCTTAGGGGTGTGTTTTGATGTGGTTTTCTTGGGTGTGTCCTTGCCACCACCAAGACACACCCATCTGTCAGAACCTTGCCCGCACCTGTTTCCCCCTACTCAATCACAACAAACAAACCTCCTGCACATGGAATTCAATAAGTGTTTTTAGAACTTTCAAATATAGTAGCAGGTCTATATAACATAAACATCCCTTTACATAAAACAATAGAAGCAGTGTCCTGCTAATATAACAATGTGCACATTCAAATATTTCAATGTCATTCCCAGCCGATACAGATACTGTGCCTATCTGCATTTTTCTGGTGGTAATGGGGCTACCTTGGCAAACATGTCAGAGTGGTCATTCCTTCCTGAGTGGTATCTTGGTCCAGAATACGAAGGGTTTCTCCCCATATTGACTGATACCATTCAATTCAATAATTAAAAAATACAATGCAAGTAAAAGTTGAGGCTAGTAAAATGTTTATGCCGATTGTCTGGTCTTTTTCCATTCAGAGACATCAGTATGAAGCCTGTATCAGTCTGGACTGTGCTGGCTCCAAACATGTTTCTGTGAACAAATACACACAGTCACATTTCTATTACCAATCACAGTTAGGATAGGTAATATCTGACACACAATCAGGTACAATGTTGAAGTTTGAACAAGTCAGCCTAAGCCTACCTAATTATTTTCTCCCCATCGACGACTGTTGGTGAGCAGGCAAGAGGTGAGGCTGGAGGTGAGGTCTTTGCATTAGCTGTAATTGTTGATGAAGCCATATGCATCATCAGGTCACTATCAGAGGCCTCATGATGGCATATCCTATTCATACGAGCCCAAGGAAACTCTGGCAACAATGAAAGAGGTGCCACAATAATAGTTGTGTTGCATGACACACTTATTATTATTTTTAAATAGCAAGTGAACAGTGAATGGAAAAATTTTGAGGTTGCTAAACCATTGCACTCACATTGCTGGACATGTTATGATACCCATCTTTTCTCTGTCTGGTAGGTCCTGGCATCCATTCATGTGCAAAGGATAGAGGATAGAAGAAAAAAACGCACCCCTCTCACGCTGTACGTTAAATTGTGACATGTCATGCCATAACGTGCATAATGCAACTCATTCTGTGTGGTACAGCCTCTCCACCAGATGTAGCACTTCTCTTGCAGATTAAAAACAAGAAAGGGAAAGGGACGGGGTCAGGGTAAGGGGGGATGGATACCTAGTCAGTTGTACAACTGAATGCATTCATTTTTTGCGTCATCACTGCAAGCCATCATGACTCTCAAAAGCCGCGACAGCCGCTGTTAACTTTAGCAGCGCCCTAAAACACAATTCAAATTCAACACAAACCTTCAAATAGGTATGTAATGACATGTTTTATTTACATTTAGAGGTGATAAGTTGGACATATTGGGTGAAAAAAGCAATATCTCCCCCTTTCCCTATCACACATTAGGTTTCGCTTCCCCACCCACCATTTTTTTAAAGACCCGACGGAGCTTATTGCCTTCATCAATCATGCAGAGACGGACAGCATGAAAGGTCTCGTCATAGATTTTTCTGGAAACGGGAGAAATGGTGATTTAGAATATTACAGTTGACCTAGAAGAATTACATTTTTTGGGGGCGCTAAAATAAGGTCTATTTGTCACGCCATAGGTCTTAGTATTTTGTGTTTTAGTTAATTAGTTGGTCAGGCCAGGGTGTGACATGGGTTTATTGTTTGTTATAATTCTTAGTGGGGTTTTTTCGTTATTGGGATTGTAGCTGATTAGGGGTGTGTGTTACATAGGTTTGGCTGCCTGAGGCGGTTCTCAATCAGAGTCAGGTGATTCTTGTTGTCTCTGATTGGGAACCGTATTTAGGTAGCCTGGGTTTCACTTTGTATTTCGTGGGTGATTGTTCCTGTCTCTGTGTTAGTGTTCACCAGACAGGCTGTATAGGTTTTTCACATTCCGTTTGTTGTTTTTGTTTTTCCATGTATCGTCATTTGTTCAATTAATAAACATGAATAACTAACACGCTGCATTTCGGTCCGACTCTCTTTCGACAAACGAAGAACGTCGTTACAGAATCACCCACCACACACAGACCGAGCAGCGTGTCAACAGGCAGGAGCAGCCCAAAAAGGAGCTGCGTATTAAGGATTTCTGGACATGGGAGGAAATCCTTGACGGGAGAGGACCCTGGGCTAAACCAGGGGAGTGTAGCCGCCCAAAGGTGCAGCAGGTGAAGAGGAAACAGGAGCAGCCCAAAGAGGAGTACAGTATGGATTATACGACGTGGGAAGAAATAGACAGGTGGGCGGCCGACCCAGAGAGAGTGCCGGAGCCCGCCTGGGATTCGCTGGAGCAGTGCGAAGAGGGCTATAGGAGAATGGAGTCTAAAAAAAAAGACACGGCGGCGCAGAGCGAAGCCCCAAATATTTCTTGGGGGGGGCTCAGAGGGGGAGTGGCTGAGTCAGGAGACAGACCTGAGCCAACTCTCCCTGTTTATCGTGAAGAGCCAAGGAGGAGACCAGAACCGGTGTTGGAGGTGAGCGAAGCAGAGACTATGAAGGAGTTAATGGGGAAATTGGAGGAGAAAGTAATGAGGGAGTTGCTAGTTTGGTGCTTTAGGTACAATGTTCGTCCGACGGAGCGTGTCGGGGATTTAATGGCACCTGGGTCAGCGCTCCATACTAGTCCTGAGGTGCGTGTTAGTCGGCTGGTGAAAAATGTGCCAGCCTCACGCACTAGGCCTCCTGTGTACCTACCTAGCCTTGCACGTCCTGTGCCAGTCCTGATCTCAGGCTCTACAGTACACCTTCACTGTCCAGTCCATCCTGTGCCAGCTTCACACACCAGTCCTCCGATGGTAGCTCCCCGCACCAGGCTTCCTGTGCGTGTCATCTATCCAGTACCACCTCCACACCCCAGCCCTCCGGTAGCAGCTCCCCGCACTAGGCTTCCTGTGCGTGTCCTCGGCCCAATACCACCAGTGCCAGCACCACGCATCAGGCCTTCAGTGCGCCTCGCCTGTTCAGCGCAGCCAGCGCTTTCTCCCTCTCCTGCGCTGTCAGAGTCTCCCGCCTGTTCAGCGTTTCTAGAGCCTTCCTCCTCTACAGCGCTGCCGGAGCCTCCTGCCTGTATGGAGCAGCCAGAGCTGACAGTCTGCATAGAGCAGCTAGAGCTGCCAGTCTGCATGGGGCAGCCAGAGCTGTCAGTCTGCTTGGAGCAGCCAGAGCAGCCAGAGCTGCCAGCCTGCATGGAGCAGCTAGAGCTGCCAGTCTGCATGGGGCAGCCAGAGCTGTCAGTCTGCTTGGAGCAGCCAGAGTTGCCAGTCTGCATGGAGTTGCCAGTCTGCATGGAGTTGCCAGTCTGCATGGAGCTGCCAGTCTGCAAGGAGCTGCCAGTCTGCAAGGAGCTGCCAGTCTGCAAGGAGCTGCCAAAGCCGTTAGTCTGCATGGAACAGTCAGAGCCGTCAGTCTGCAAGAAGCAGCCAGAGCCGCCAGTCAGCATGGAGCAGCCAGATCTGCCAGTCAGCCAGACTCTTCCAGATCTGCCAGTCAGCCAGACTCTTCCAGATCTGCCAGTCAGCCAGACTCTTCCAGATCTGCCAGTCAGCCAGACTCTTCCAGATCTGCCAGTCAGCCAGACTCTTCCAGATCTGCCAGTCAGCCAGACTCTTCCAGATCTGCCAGTCAGCCAGACTCTTCCAGATCTGCCAGTCAGCCAGACTCTTCCAGATCTGCCAGTCAGCCAGACTCTTCCAGATCTGCTATTCAGCCAGACTCTTCCAGATCTGCTATTCAGCCAGACTCTTCCAGATCTGCCAGTCCGCCAGACTCTTCCAGATCTGCCAGTCCGCCAGACTCTTCCAGATCTGCCAGTCCGCCAGACTCTTCCAGATCTGCCAGTCCGCCAGACTCTTCCAGATCTGCCAGTCCGCCAGACTCTTCCAGATCTGCTATTCCACCAGACTCTTCCAGATCTGCCAGTCAACCAGACTCTTCCAGATCCGCCAGTCAGCCAGGATCCGCCAGTCAGCCAGGATCTGCCAGATCTGCTAGTCAGCCAGGATCCACCAGTCGGCCAGGATCTGCCAGGATCCGCCAGTCAGCCAGGATCTGCCAGTCGGCCAGGATCCGCCAGTCAGCCAGGATCCGCCAGTCAGCCAGGATCTGCCAGATCTGCTAGTCAGCCAGGATCCACCAGTCGGCCAGGATCTGCCAGGATCCGCCAGTCAGCCAGGATCTGCCAGTCGGCCAGGATCCGCCAGTCAGCAAGGATCCGCCAGTCAGCCAGGATCTGCCAGATCTGATAGTCAGCCAGGATCTGCCGGATTCAACTGCCTGGCTGGGCTTCATCTCAGTACTGGGCTTCTTCTCAGTACTGGGCTTCTTCTCAGTACTGGGCTTCTTCTCAGTGCTGGGCTGCCTCTCAGTGCTGGGCTGCCCCTCAGTCCCGAGCTGCCCCTCAGACCCGAGCTGCCCCTCAGACCCGAGCTGCCCCTCAGACCCGAGCTGCCCCTCAGACCCGAGCTGCCCCTCAGACCCGAGCTGCCCCTCAGTCCCGAGCTGCCCCTCAGTCACGAGCTGCCCCTCAGTCACGAGCTGCTCCTCTGTTCAGTGGGGTTCTGTTTGAGGACTATTCGGCCATGGTCGGCGGCGAGGGTAGATTATCCCAGGACGCGAAGGGGAGGAAGTATGACATTTATGGAGTGGGGTCCACGTCCCGAGCCGGAACCGCCACCATGGACAGACGCCCACCCGGACCCTCCCTATGGTTTTGAGGTGCGTTCGGGAGTCCGCACCTTAGGGGGGGGTTCTGTCACGCCTTGGTCTTAGTGTTTTGTGTTTTAGTTAATTAGTTGGTCAGGCCAGGGTGTGACATGGGTTTATTGTTTGTTGTAATTCTTAGTGGGGTTTTTTAGTTATTGGGATTGTAGCTGATTAGGGGTGTGTGTTACATAGGTTTGGCTGCCTGAGGCGGTTCTCAGAGTCAGGTGATTCTCGTTGTCTCTGATTGAGAACCGTATTTAGGTAGCCTGGGTTTCACTTTGTATTTCGTGGGTGATTGCTCCTGTCTCTAGTGTTCACCAGACAGGCTGTATAGGTTTTTCACGTTCCGTTTGTTGTTTTTGTTTTTTCATGTATCGTCCGTCGTTTGTTCAATTAATAAACATGATTAACCAACACGCTGCATTTCGGTCCGACTCTCTTTCGACAAACGAAGAACGTCGTTACACTTTTGTACGTTACAGCGCGATGCTTTAGCTAACTATACTGTATCTAAAGTCAGTCTACGTCAAAATCATGACAAAATGTTTTCCTGCTAATTAGTTGCCCTGCTTTTGAAATGTTATCGTGTTTCCAAGCCAAAACCGAGTTATATTAAGGTAGTTTGGTTGCTAGCTAGCTAATGTTATCTATGCTTGTGATGATAGTGATAATGATTATCAAAATATAACCACATAATCAGATACATAACCAGAAGTCTATGGTCTAGCTACCGGTATACTCACCACCACTGTCGACCACGAGCTCCAACCATCTAGCCGCATGAACAGGATCCTGCAAACCATAGTTGGGCAATCCGTACAGGGTCAATGCTAGAAGGGATCCAGTTTTTGTCAAATTAACATCAGATTTGACTTTTCAATGTAGGTTAGGATAACTCACACAACAGGTTAGGAGAATTATCATAGCAGAATTAGGTTAAGTTAGGAAAAGCGTTATGGTTAGCTAAAATAAACTTTTGACATTCATTTGACAAAAGCTGGAACCATTCTAGCCATGACCACCATTATAGGGCTTTTTAGTCTCAAACAGCCGTGATCATTTGAAATTTTATTTAACTCGGAAAATCAGTTAAGAGCAAATTAATATTTACAATGACGGGCTACCAAAGGGCAAAAAGGCCTCCTGCGGAGATAGGGGCTGGGATTAAAAATGTAGGACAAAACACACATCATAACAAGAGAGACACCACAACACTACATAAAGAGAGACCTAAAACAACAACATAGCATGACAGCAACACCACATGTCAGGAGCACAACAAGGTAGAAGCACAAAACATGGTACAAACATTATTGGCACAGACAATAGCACAAAGGCAAGAAGGTAGAGACAACAATATATCACGTGAAGCAGCCACAACTGTCCGTAATAGTGTCCAGATTGAGTCTTTGAATGAAGGTGATAGAGATAACTGTCCAGTTTGAGTGTTTTTTTGCAGCTCGTTCCAGTTGCTAGCTGCAGCAAACTGAAAAGAGGAGCGACTCAGGGATGTGTGTGCTTTGGGGACCTTTAACCGAATGTGACTGACAGAACGGGTTTTGTATGTGGGGGATGAAGGCTCAGTAGGTATCTCGGCTGGGGGGGGGGGGGGCAAATGGTCGAATGGTAAAGAACATCTAGAGCCTTGAGAGCACCCTTTCCTGCCAATCTATAAATTATGTCTCCGTAATTAATTTAGCATGGGTAGGATGGTCATCTGAATCATGGTTAGTTTGGCAGCTGGGGTGAAAGAGGAGCAATTATGATAGAGGAAACCAAGTATAGATTTAACCTTAGCCTACAGCTTTGATATGTGCTGAGAGAAGGACAGTGTGCTGTCTAGCAATACTCCCAAGTACTTGTATTTGGTGACTACCTCAAGTTCCAAACCCTCAGAGGTAATAATAACACCTGTGGGAAGAGGGGCATACTTCTTAACAAACCACATGACCTTTGTTTTGGAGATGTTCAGAACAAGGTTAAAGGTAGCGAAAGAGCATTTAATAAAATCCGGGGAGGGGCCAGCTGAGTATAAGACTGCATCATCTGCATATAAATGGATGAAAGAGCTTCCTACTGGATTAAATTGTTTTGTTTTTTTCCTCATAAATCAACACGCAATACCCCATAATGACAAAAAAAACTGTTTTTTAGAATTTTTTGCTACAAACCTCTCCAGAAATATGACATTTACATAAGTATTCAGACCCTTTACCCTCACAACATTTTACAGATTAACAATTGAAAGCATCCTGTCGGGCTGCATTGCTGCCTGGTATGGCAACTGCTCCGCACACAACCGCAAGGCTGTGTGCGTCACCCTCTGGGGCAAACTTCCTGCCAGGACACCTACAGAACCCAATGTCACAGGAACGCCAAAAAGATCAAGGACAACAACCACCCGATCCACTGCTTGTTCAACCCGCTATGATCCAGAAGGCGAGGTCAGTACAGGTTCATCAAAGCTGGGACCAAAAGACTGAAAAACAGCTTCTATCTCAAGGCCATCAGACTTTTAAACAGCCATCACTAACACAGAGAGGTTGCTGCCTACATACAGACTTGAAATTATTGGCCACTTTATTAATGTCACTTTAATAATGTTTACATATCTTGCATTACTCACCTCATATGTATATACTGTATTTTATACCATCTATTTAATCTTGCCTAGGCCGCTCTGTCATTGCTCGTCAAATATATTTATATGTTCTTATTCCTTTACTTACATTTGTGTGCATTAGGTAGTTGCTGTGGAATTGTTAGGTTACATGTTAGATATTGCTGCACTGTTGGAACTAGAAGCACAAGCATTTCGCTACACTCGCAATAACATCTGCTAACCATGTGTATGTGACCAATACGATACGATTTGATCCTCAAGTTCTGTCAGGTTGGCTGCACAGCTATTTTCTAGTCTCTCCAGAGATGTTTGATCGGGTTCAAGTCCGGGCTCTGGCTGGGCCACTCAAGGACATTCAGAGTCTTTTCCAGAAGCCACTCGTGCGTTGTCTTGGCTGTGTGCTTAGGGTCATTGCCCTATTAGAAGGTGAACCTTCACCCCAGTCTGAGGTCCTGAGCGTCCTGGAACAGGCTTCCCCCAGATGTGATGCTTGGCATTCAGTCTTGTGTTTCCTTAGACCATGAGAACAATATTCTCTGGTCTAAGTGTTTTTAGGTGCCTTTTTGGCAAACTCCAAGCAGGCTGCCATGTGGATTTTATTGAGGAGTGGCTTTAGTCTGGCCACTACCATAAAGGCCTGATTGGTGGAGTTCTGCAGAGATGGTTGTCCTTCTGGAAGTCTCTCCCATGTCCATAGAGGAACTCTGGAGCTCTTTCAGTGAGACCATTGGGTTCTTGGTCACCTCACTGACCAAGGGAGGTGAACCCTTCTTCCCTGATTGCTCAGTTTGGCGAGGCAGCCAGCTCTAGGAAGAGTCTTGGTGGACCTTCAATGTACGCTTTCCCAGATCTGTGCCTCGACACAATCCTGTCTCGGAGCTCTACGGACAATTCCTTAGACGTCATGGCTTGGTTTTTGCTCTGACATGTAATGTCAACTGTGACCTTATATAGGCAGGTGTGTGTCTTTCCAAAATCATGTCCAATCAATTGAGTTTACCACAAGTGGACTTGAATCAAGTTGTAGAAACATCTCAAGGATTATCAATGGAAAAAGGATGCTCCTGAGCTCAATTTCAAGTTTCATAGCAAAGGGTCTGAATACTTACAGTGGGGAGAACACGTATTTGATAACCTGCATAATCGGCAGTGTTTCCTACTTACAAAGCATGTAGAGGTCTGTCATTTTTGTCATAGGAACCCTTCAACTGTGAGAGACGGAATCGAAAACAAAAATCCAGAAAATCACATTGTATGATTTTTAAGTAATTAATTTGCATTTTATTGCTTGATTTGGCATGAGCCAACTCGACTAGATGATCATGAGCAGTGACCACCCATCATTCAGGGCAGGTGGGGCTGAGCACCACACTTTTTGGGGGGGGTTGCCTGTTTGGCTTGTTATTTTTGCCAATAATACATGTTGCATATCAGTTTGCAAACAACGTAAAAAAGTAAAAAATATTGATTTAATAAATCTGCATACGAACAAGCTTTCGAGTAAGGCAGCCCCAAAATCCAGGTGTTTCAGCCAAGCTCAGTGCTTTCTGTGGTGGTGGGGCTAGCCAGCAGAAAGTACAGAGCATTGTGCCTGATTGGCTAAGTTTTCTGTCACTCATGGGACAGTACGTCATCCCCAATTAGGTTAGACCCATAGAGTTATATTAGAAGTGCCCATCAAAGAAGGCTCAAGGTCATTGGCCACTGGTAGTTATATCTACAGTAGCTTTGATTGGACTGATCATGTCAACATCTTACTTTCAAAGTCTTTGCAAGCAGTGATCATCAAGTCGACAATATACTGGCAAATCCTTTGTATTCCTTGTCATATGAAAATAAATGATGAACAGAAATTATAGATAAATGTATCGGTGCTCATCAGCCATTGTACTTAAAAATGACACAAGTTGGAAATCCCAAATTCAACAATGAGTCGTTTGGAAGGAGTCAGTTGCTAACTGCAAGCATTGCAAAAAAACTACTAACGTTAGCCTGCTATTCAATTGGAGTGGCTGTGGGTTTTTTTCTGAGTTCCCACCATAAATCCAGAGAATACCAGACTTTGATGACAAAGTTTGAAGACAAACAAACTTATATGCTGCTGCATAAATTATGTATTATTCCAGGGATAAATGTATACTGAAGCTAAGAAAGTAATACTAAGTGTATGCTGTGTAGTAAGCTGTCAGTAGCCCATATGCCTCACTCGAATAATTTGGTCTATTTTTACCAACGCATTATGGTAAACACTTCGTTCGCGGTGTGCTTGTTTGGCTACTCTTTTTGTACAGCTTTGACAGTGATAGTAGTTGTTGTGCATGGCTTGCATTTGCTAGTTCAGCACACATAACATTCTGTAATATAATTTGTTATTTGACCTGTCATATTAAAAGCTTATTTAATGCTTCATATAGTGTTATATGACGTGTATCGTTTTGACACGCAACGGCCCAAACGGCGTTCAACGTGCCTCATCCTAATAATTTGGTCTATTTTCACCTCTTAATTTCGTCTACTGTTCTAACTTGGTGGTGCGCAAATAGCCTATAACCTGTTTTAGAGAAATGTAATCGTTGAATATTGTAAGAGCTTTCATTGTCTGTTTATTTGCCCATGTATTTGCCCTATGGTTCTGACATGTACAGGGAGTACACTGTAAAAACGGCCCATGTTCTGAATTATGTTGCTGTACATTTCAGAAGTGCTGAACAAATAGTTATATTGACTACGTCCGTCGACGCTTGTTCATTAATGTCTTAATCGAAATTACGGATTGCCTCTTATCCGCTTGTTGTCCACTTATGCCATAGTTTGAACATCTCAATTGTAAGTGGAAACCACATCAGCTATGTTTTTATGTGTGGAGGCTTTGCTGACATGCATCCCACTTCTTTTTTTTGCCCTACCAAGATTTAAATGCTAAAATCGCCACGGATCATGAGCAGCACTCACCTTAACTTAGCTAACATTTCCCCAGCCTAATTGTAGCCTAACCAATATCCAAACGGAGATTCAGTGAAAACAAAACTCTGATTGATTTAAAGGAAGAAACCAAAGTTAAATCCAGAATTGGCTTCCTATTTCGCAAAACAAAGCATCCTTCACTCATACTGCCAAACATACCCTCGTAAAACTGACCATCTTACCTATCCTTGACTTTGGCGATGTCATTTACAAAATAGCTTCCAACGCCCTACTCAACAAATTGGATGCAGTCTATCACAGTGCCATCCGTTTTGTCAGCACCACTGCGAACTGTACGCTCTCGTTGGCTGGCCATTGCTTCATACTCGTCGCCAAACCCACTGGTCCCATGTCATCTACAAGACCCTGCTAGGTAAAGTCCAGCCTTATCTCTGCTCGCTGGTCACCATAGCTGCACCAACCCGTGCACCCGTTCCAGCAGGTATATCTCACTTGTCACCCCCAAGGCCAATTCCTCATTTGGCCGCCTCTCCTTCCAGTTCTCTGCTGCCAATGACTGGAACAAAAATCTCTGAAACTGGAAACACATCTCCCTCACTAGCTTTAAGCACCAGCTGTCAGAGCAGCTCACAGATAACTGCACCTGTACATAGCCCAAGTATAAATATCCCAAACAACTTCCTCTTCCCCTACTGTATTTATTTATTTTGCTCCTTTGCACCCAAGTATTTCTACTTTGCACACTCATCTACTGTCAAATCTACCATTCCAGTGTTTTAATTGCTATATTGTATTTACTCCTCCACCATGGCCTATTTATTGCCTTTACATCCCTTATCTCACCTCATTTGCTCACATTGTATATAGACTTATTTTTCAACTGTATTATTGACTGCATGTTTGTTTTACTCTATGTGTAACTCTGTGTTGTTATATGTGTCGAACTGCTTTGCTTTATCTTGCCCAGGTCGCAGTTGTAAATGAGAACTTGTTCTCAACTTGCCTACCTGGTTAAATAAAGGTGAAATAAAAAATAAAATACAAATAAAAAACATGGAAAAAGTTGAGCAAATTATGTCCAAAAAACGGATTTTCACAAAGTCAAATTAATTTGTGTTACAGGTTTCATGACACTTGTAGCTAAACCAAAGTAAATAGTTAAGACTGTTTTATACATCATTTGAGGTCTTTATAAGCTTTAATATGAGGTCGTAAACCTAGCATGAAAGTGTATCCTTGTAGCTTGTAAATTGGTCAATTTGGCCAGGGGCAAGTTGAGCCAATGGTTGAGCCAAAGGCAAGTTGAGCAAAAAAAGTGTTTTCTTCCCAGATATAATGCAAGGCGTTATCGCTGGGATAAAGGGTTACACCAGGGCCTGTTTTTTGTTGTTGTACAAATATGCTTAATATGATTCAAAGACAATGATAGACATGGTTTTAAAAAGAAAGAGGTAATATTTCATTCAGTAAAGAAATTTGTAAGCAGATGTTATGGTTTTCTTCTAACTCCTCCTCTGACGAAGAGGTGGAGCAAGGATCGGACCAAAATGCGGCATGGTAATTTTCATACATGTTTAATGAACTAATAAACATGAACAATACAAAACAACAAACGTACCGTGAAAACCTAAACAGCCTATCTTGTGACGACAACAAACACTGAGACAGGAACAATCACCCACAAAACACTCAAAGAATATGGCTGCCTAAATATGGTTCCCAATCAGAGACAACGATAAACACCTGCCTCTGATTGAGAACCACTCCAGACAGCCATAGACTATGCTAGATACCCCCACTAAGCCACAAACCCAATACCTAACAAAACCCCAAGACAAAACACACCACAATAAACCCATGTCACACCCTGGCCTGACCAAATAAATAAAGACAAACACAATATACTTCGACCAGGGCGTGACAGTGGATCAGTTCACCCCATCCCCAGGGTAAATTGTGCCAAGAGACCACTTTTTTGGAACAACCAATAATTATGTTTACATGAATTTAGATTATTTCCGGGGATACATATATATACATTATCTTTGTTTGAAAAAAATACTATATTGCTCTTGACTTAGTGAAGCTGAATGTGGCACATCAGATTTGCTGTACCAGAACCAAATGTGCTGTACCAGAACAGTATGCAATGATTTGTGCTGTGCATTGGTTCCATGAGAGAAGATAAGTACTCACATTAGTGGGTGTTGAGCTAATACACACAAAAACAGTTCTTAGGGATGCAGACACACATCCCACTCCCAAGTTCAAGCACTTGCCAGCCAGACTTATGTTCCCGACACACAACAGCAAATTAAATTGCAATGGCACATTAAACAAGGGCCTGTTGATTTACCTTACATGGCATATAATGAAAAATAGATCCTTAGAAACTCCCACTACTCATTTCAGTGATGAAAACATTGTAACTCGGGCCTAAAGTGCTATTAAATTACAAAGATGAAAGGAATATGGGGGAGAAATCACATGACAACTGCTTGCACTTTTTAGGTTGAATTATGCCCCAAATTCAATTACTCTTCAACCTCATACGTAAGTGAGCAAAAGGAAATTGCTCTACCAAATGACAGCTTTGGTGATTAGGGGAGGGTTGCGATGGGGGGGGGGGGGGGAGGTGGGGCTGACTGGCGCAAGAGCCTTCAATGTTCCGAGGTGATTTGGTGCATTTGTGTATGGTTTGTATTGCTCATAATTTTACTCCTGACATCTTGATAGCTTCCAATTATTTTGTATATTTCCCACTTTAAATGTGTTTGCTCCCTTTTGAAAGGGAATATTTAAACTGTTATTTATCTTGAAAAGCATAAGCCCTCAGTGTTGTTTAAAAATAGTATGTTCCATATGTACATAGGAAGAACCAAACACAGTGGAGCTCTCTGTGTCTAGTGAAGAGCTAGCGAGCCCAACAATATGCTACAAAATAGGGTAGTCTCTTTGGTATTCCTTTTACATCTGACAGCTTTTAGACCACAGCCCATGGAAGCAAAGGGTTTAGTTGTACAGTAGGTGTGGTTGAATCATGTTATTTCATAGGGACTACCTACTCATGCTCCCTTAAAGGGTGATGAGAACATCACAATTATTCATGTTAGTCAAAGGTTTGTCTACGATAAATGTATATGGTAATTTTTGGTATTGTCAACAGCAAAATACTATGCAACATTTTACTGTAGCATACTGTAAATGATGGTGCATTTTAGGAAAATGTGGGCGGGGAAAGAATTGCTGTATTTCGAAATGGTACTTTAATTCCACCCACATAATACAGTACAGTACTAGTAGGTGCATGGTATTTTTGTTTCTGGCTAATTAACATATTTTGAGGCATGTCTTGTAGGTGGCTATACAGTGCCTTCAGAAAGTATTCACACCCCTTGACTTTTTCCACATTGTGTTGTGTTATGAAGTGGGATTAAAATGTATTGAATTGTTAATCATTGTCAACGATTTACACAAAATTCTCTGCAATGTCAAAGTGTAAAAAAATCTTAACATTTGTAAAACAAGAAAACACTGATATCTTCATTGGATAAGTATTCAACCATCTAAGTCAATACAAGTTAGAATGACCATTGGCAGCGATTACAGCCTCTAAGAGTCTCTAAGAGCTCTCCACACTTGGATTGTCCAACATTTGATCATTATTATTTTTTTAATTCTTCAAACTCTGTCAACTTGTTTGTTGGACATTGCTAGACAACCATTTTCAGGACTTGCCATAGATTTTCAAGGAGAAACTAACTCAGCCACTCAGGAACAATCACGGTCTTCTTGGTATGCAACTCCAGAGTAGATTTGGCATTATGTTTTAGGTTATTATCCTGCTGAAAGGTGAATTCCTCTCCCAATTCTGGTGGAAAGCAGACTGAACCAGGTATTCCTCTAGGACTTTGCTTGTGCTTAGATCCATTCTGTTTCTTTTTAATCCTTAAAAACTCTCCAATCCTTAACCTTTATGGTGACTTGCGAAAGTATTCACCCCAGTTGGCATTTTTCCTATTTTGTTGCCTTACAACCTGAAATAAAATAAAAAAATTGGGGGGGGGAGTTGCATCATGTGATTTACACAACATGCCTACCACTTTGAAGATGTACAATATTTTTTCTTGTGAAACAAACAAGAATTAAGACAATAAAAAAGGGATAACTTGAGCGTGCAGAACTATTCACCCCCCCAAAGACAATACTTTGTAGAGCCACCTTTTGTAGCAATTACAGTTGCAAGTCTCTTGGGGTATGTCTCTATATTAGCTTGGCACATCTAGCCATTGGGATTTTTGCACATTCTTCAAGGCAAAGCTGCTCCAGCTCCTTCAAGTTGGATGGATTCTGCTGGTGTACAGCAATATTTAAGTCAGATCACAGATTCTCAATCGGGTTGAGGTCTGGGCTTTGACTAGGCCATTCCAAGACATTTAAATGTTTTTCCCTAATCCCCTTAAACCACTTGAGTGTTGCTTTTGCTGGAAGGTGAACCTCCGTCCCAGTCTCAAATTTATGGAAGACTGAAACAGGTTTCCTTCAAGAATTTCCCTGTATTGAGCACCATCCATCATTCCTTCATATCTGACCAGCTTCCCAGTCCCTGCCGACGAAAAACATCTCTGGGTCATGAGGGGGGTTGGGTTTGTGCCAGACATAGCGTTTTCCTTGATGGCCAAAAAGCTCAATTTTAGTCTCATCTGACCAGAGTACCTTCTTACATATGTTTGGGGAGTCTCCCAACATTTGGCGAACACCAAAAGTTTTCTTATTTCTTTCTTAAAGCAATGGCTTTTTTCTGGCCACTCTTCCGTAAAGCCCAACTCTCTGGAGTGTATGGCTTAAAGTGGTCCTATGGACAGATACTCCAATCTCAGCTGTGGAGCTTTGCAGCAAATTCAGGGTTGTCTCTTTTTTGCCTATATCTGATTAACGCCCTCCATGCTTGGTCCGTGCGTTTTGGTGGGCGGCCCCCTCTTGGCAGGTTTGTTGTTGTGCCATATTCTTTCAGTTTTTAATAATGGATTTAACGGTGCTCTGTGGGATGTTCAAAGTTTCAGATATTTTTTATAACTCAACCCTGATCTCTACTTTTCCACAACTTTGTCCCTGACCTGTTTGGAGAGCTCCTTGGTCTTCATGGTGCCGCTTGCTTGGTGGTGTCCCTTGATTAGTGGTGTTGCAGACTCTGGGGCCTTTCAGTACAATTGTATATTTACTGAGATCATGTGACACTTAGATTGCACACAGGTAGACTTTATTCAACTAATGTTGTGACTTGGTTGCACCAGATCTTAGGGATTTCATTGCAAAGGGGATGAATGCATATGCATGCACCACTTTTTTGTTGAATCTTTTGAAACAAGTAAAAAAAAAAAATTCAACTCACCAATTTGGACTATTTTGTGTATGTCCATTACATGAAATCCAAATCCAAATACATTTAAATTACAGGTTGTAATGCAACAAAATAGGAAAAAGGCTGAGGGGGATGAATACTTTTGCAAGGTACTGTACAAGCATACGTATAACATGATGCAGCCACCACTTTGCTTGAAAATATGGAGATTGGTATTCAGTAATGTGTTGTATTGTATTTCCCCCAAACATAACACTTTGTATTCTGGACAAAAACGTTAATTGCTTTACCACATTTTTTGCAGGATTACTTTAGTGCCTTGTTGCAAACAGGATTCATGTTTTCGAATATTTTTTTTCTGTACAAGCATCCTTCTTTTCACTCTGTCAATTAGGTTTGTATTGTGGAGTAACTACAATGTTATTGATCCTGCCTCAGTTTTCTCATATCACAGCCTTTAAACTCTAACTGTTTTGAAGTTACCATTGGCCTCATGGTGAAATCCCTGAGTGGTTTCCTTTCTCTTCGTTAACTTAGTTAAGAAGGATGCCTGTATCTTTGTTTTGAGTGGGTGTATTGATACACCATCTGACATCTATTTAATTGATTTGGGTGTAATGTTTTTTTTTAAATTCAGGCTGTAACACAACAACATGTGGACAAATCAAGTGGTGTGAATACTTTCTGACGACACTGTATACAATACACCATAGTTTGTAACTGCCCTCAAGCTCCAACCTCAAGACTATTACTATAATCTGTGAGATACAATATTTACATCCTTCTCCAAAGTGCTCAATATTGTGGGATAAAGGATGTATGATTGCAGTTAGTTTCACTCTGGTGATGTACTGAATAGATTGCATAAAACATGGTGAATGAAGCCTCAGTGGCAGAGAAAAAGATAAAGAGAGAGAGTGAGTGTGTAAAATGTATGGTGGAGTGAAGTTACAGACTGACAAGACTTCCTCCTAAATAATGCAGTGCATGAATCCATCTATTGGTTTAATCTCTCTCGATCCACATTCTCTCATTCAAGTAGACTAAAACTGGGCCAGGATGACTGACATGTACTGCTGTGAAAGTATGAGACCCTGACACTTGTTAACTTCTCTTGGATATGTGGGACGGTAGCGTCCCACCCCACCAGCAGCCAGTGAAATTGCAGGGCACCAAATTAAAAAACAACAGACATCCCATAATTAAAAAGTATTTTACACCATTTTAAAGATACACTTCTTGTAAATCCAGCCACAGTGTCCGATTTCAAATAGGCTTTACGGCAAAAGCACACCAAATGATTAGGTTTGGTCAGCCCCTAGTCACAGAAACCATACAGCCATTTTCCAGCCAAGAAGAGGGCTCACAAAAATCCGAAATAGCGATTAAATTAATCACAAACCTTTGATGATCTTCATCAGATGGCACTCACAGGACATCATGTTACACAATAAATGTGTGTTTTGTTCAATAAAGTTAATCTTTATGTCCAAAAACCTCATTTGAAATTGGTGTGTTATGATCAGAAATGCATTGTCTTAAACATCTGGTGAAAGTGCAGAGAGCCACATCAAATTACAGAAATACTCATAATAAAACACTGATAAAAGATACAAGTGTTTTGCATGGAAATATAGATACACTTCTCCTTAACCAGGTAGGCAAGTTGAGAACAAGTTCTCATTTACAACTGCGACCTGGCCAAGAGAAAGCAAAGCAGTTCGACATAACAACACAGAGTTACACATAGAGTAAAACAAACATACAGTCAATAATACATTTGAAAAATAAGTTTATATACAATGTGAGCAAATGAGGTGAGATAAGGGATGTAAAGGCAATAAATAGGCAATGGTGGCCAGGTACATACAATATAGCAATTAAAACACTGGAATGGTAGATTTGACAGTAGATGAGTGTGCAAAGTAGAAATACTTGGGTGCAAAGGAGATAAATAAATAAATAAATAAATAGAGAAGGGGAAGGGATAGTTGTTTGGGCTATTTATAGATGGGCTATGGTACAGGTGCAGTGATCTGTGAGCTGCTCTGACAGCTGGTGCTTAAAGCTGGTGCTTAAAGCTGGTGCTTAAAGCTAGTGAAGGAGATGTGTTTCCAGTTTCAGAGATTTTTGTTCCAGTCATTGGCAGCAGAGAACTGGAAGGAGAGGCGGCCAAATGAGGAATTGACCTTGGGGGTGATAAGTGAGATATACCTGCTGGAACGCGTGCTACGGATGGTGCAGCTATGATGACTAGCGAGCAGAGATAAGGCTGGACTTTACCTAGCAGGGTCTTGTAGATGACATGGAGCCAGTGGGTTTGGCGACGAGTATGAAGCGAGGGCCAGCCAACGAGAGCGTACAGGTCGCAGTGGTGGGTAGTACAGTGGGGGAAAAGTAGTTAGTCAGCCACCAATTGTTCTCCCACTTAAAAAGATGAGATGCCTGTAATTTTCATCATAGGTACACTTCAACTATGAGACAAAATGAGAAAAAAAATCCAGAAAATCACATTGTAGGATTTTTTATGAATTTATTTGCAAATTATGGTGGAAAATAAGTATTTGGTCACCTACAAACAAGCAAGATTTCTGGCTCTCACAGACCTGTAACTTCTTCTTTAATGGAGATCGAGCTACTTTTTTCAACATTCTGTTAAAAATCGCGCAACATTTCAACGTCCTGCTACTCATGCCAGGAATATAGTATATGCATATGATTAGTATGTGTGCATAGAAAACACTGAAGTTTCTAGAACTGGTTCAATGGTGTCTGTGACTATAACAGAACGAGTTCCGTGGTGAAAATCCCAAGAAAACCTGATCACGAAATCGACAAAGAAAAATCCATCCGCCAGTATTTGTATTGTCTGTGGCTTGCCATAAATGATGGAACTGTGCTTGCAATTCCTACAGCTTCCACACGATGTCGCCAGTGTTGTGATTACCAGGGCCCTACATCCTTGGTCAGATTAGTCAATTGCACATCCTGTCTTCAGGTGCGCAACTGAAAAAAATGTCTGTGAGGAAATGGACTTCGTTTTGAAAACTTCTAGCTATTGAATACAGATCTCTCCGTGATCAATTTGATCGTTTATTAACGTTTACTAATACCTAAACTTGGATTACAGAAGTTGTTTGAAGTGTTTTGTCAAAGTTTATAGGCAACTTTATGAATTTTATAAAATGACGTCACGTTCGGAAACGTGACTTTTTCCATGGATTTCTCGGTGTTCATAAATGGACATTTTGGGTATATATATGGACCGATTTAATCGAAAAAAAGACCCAATTGTGATGTTTATGGGACATATAGGAGTGCCAACAAAGAAGCTCGTCAAAGGTAATGAAAGTTTTATATTTTATTTCTGCGTTTTGGGTAGCGCCGGCTACGCTAATTTCTTTGTTTACGTCCCCGTTGTGTGTTTCTGGGGGCTGCATGCTATCAGATAATAGCTTCTCATGCTTTCGCCGAAAAGCATTTTACAAATCTGACATGTTGGCTATATTCACAAGGAGTGTGGCTTGAATGGGGTACCCTGCATGTGAATTTTAATGAGAGTTTGAATTGTATCGATTACAATTAGTTGGCGCTCTGGAATTTCCGCTGATTTGGTTCCTGTACAGGTACATAATCCTGAAGAAAATTAAGAGGCTCCTCTGTCCTCCACTCGTTACCTGTATTAATGGCACCTGTTTGAACTTGTTATCAGTATAAAAGACACCTGTCCACAACCTCAAACAGTCACACTCCAAACTCCACTATGGCCAAGACCAAAGAGCTGTCAAAGGACACCAGAAACAAAATTGTAGACCTGCACCAGGCTGGGAAGACTGAATCTGCAATAGGAAAGCAGAATGGTTTGAAGAAATCAACTGTGGGAGCAATTATTAGGAAATGGAAGACATACAAGACCACTGATAATCTCCCTCGATCTGGGGCTCCACGCAAGATCTCACACCGTGGGGTCAAAATAATCACAAGAACGGTGAGCAAAAATCCCAGAACCACACGGGGGGACCTAGTGAATGACCTGCAGAGAGCTGGGACCAAAGTCACAAAGCCTACCATCAGTATTACACTACGCCGCCAGGGACTCAAATCCTGCCAGACGTGTCCCCCTGCTTAAGCCAGTACATGTCCAGGCCCGTCTGAAGTTTGCTAGAGACTATTTGGATGATCCAGAAGAAGATTGGGAGAATGTCATATGGTCAGATGAAACCAAAAGACAACTTTTTGGTAAAAACTCAACTTGTTGTGTTTGGAGGACACAGAATGCTGAGTTGCATCCAAAGAACACCATACCTACTGTGAAGCATGGGGGTGGAAACATCATGCTTTGTGGCTGTTCTTCTGCAAAAGGACCAGGGCGACTGATCCGTGTAAAGGAAAGAATGAATGGGGCCATGTATCGTGAGATTTTGAGTGAAAACCTCCTTCCATCCAGATCTCAACCCCATAGAAAATCTTTGGAGGGGGTTGAAAGTCCGTGTTGCCCTGCAACAGCCCAAAACATCACTGTTCTAGAGGAGATCTGCATGGAGGAATGGGCCAAAATACAGTGTGTGAAAACCTTGTGAAGACTTGCAGAAATCGTTTTACCTCTGTCATTGCCAACAAAGGGTAAAAAACAAAGTATTGAGATAAACTTTTGTTATTGACCAAATACTTATTTTCCACCATAATTTGCAAATAAATTCATTAAGAATCCTACAATGTGATTTTCTGATTTTTTTCTCATTTTGTCTGTCATAGTTGAAGTGTGCCTATGATGAAAATCTTTTTAAGGCCTCATCTTTTTAAGTGGGAGAACCTGCACAATTGGTGGCTGACTAAATACTTTTTTGCCCCAATGTATATGGGGCTTTGGTGACAAAACGGATGGCACTGTGATAGACTGCATCAAATTTTTTGAGTAGAGTGTTGGAGGCTATTTTGTAAATGACATCGCCAAAGTCGAGGATAGGTAAGATGGTCAGTTTTACGAGGGTATGTTTGGCAGTATGAGTGAAGGATGCTTTGTTGCGAAATTTGTAAGCCAATTCTGGATTTAACTTTGGTTTCTTCCTTTAAATCAATCAGAGTTTTGTTTTCACTGAATCTCCGTTTGGATATTGGTTAGTCTACAATTAGGCTGGGGAAATGTTAGCTAAGTTAAGGTGAGTGCTGCTCATGATCCGTGGCGATTTTAGCATTTAAATCTTGGTTGGGCAACAAAAAAAAGAAGTGGGATGCATGCCAGCAAAGCCCCCACACATAAAAACATAGCTGATGTGGTTTCCACTGACAATTGAGATGTTCAAACTATCGCATAAGTGGACAACAAGCGGATAAGAGGCAATCCGTAATTTCGATTAAGACATCAATGAACAAGTGTCGACGGACGTAGTCAATATAACTATTTGTTCAGCACTTCTGAAATGTACAGCAGCATAATTCAGAACATGGGCCGTTCTTACAGTGTACTCCCTGTACATGTCAGAACCATAGGGCAAATGCATGGGCAAATAAACAGACATTGAAAGCTCTTACAATATTCAAAGATTACATTTCTCTAAAACAGGTTATAGGCTATTTGCGCACCACCAAGTTAGAACAGTAGACGAAATTAAGAGGTGAAAATAGGCCAAATTATTAGGATGAGGCACGTTGAACGCCGTTTGGGTCGTTGCGTGTCAAAACGATACACGTCATATAACACTATATGAAGCATTAAATAAGCTTTTAATATGACAGGTCGAATAACAAATTATATTACATAATGTTATGTGTGCTGAATTAGCAAGTGCAAGCCATGCACAACTACTACTATCACTGTCAAAGCTGTACAAAAAGAGTAGCCAAACAAGCACACCGCGAACAAAGTGTTTACAATAATGCGTTGGTAAAAATAGACCAAATTATTCGAGTGAGGCATATGGGCTACTAACAGCTTACTACACAGCATACACTTAGTATTACTTTCTTAGCTACAGTATACATTTCTCCCTGGAATACTACATAATTTATGCAGCAGCATATAAAACAATTTTGGGCTTACCTTGTGAAGGCGGCACAGCGATCATTTGTTGGCAAATTTTGTCTTCAAACTTTGTCATCAAAGTCTGGTATTCTCTGGATTTATGGTGGGAAGTCGGAATAAAAAACACAGCCACTCCATTGAATAGCAGGCTAACGTTTTTTTGCAATGCTTGCAGTTAGCCACTGACTCCTTCCAAATGACTCATTGTTGAATTTGGGATTTCCAACTTGTGTCATTTTTAAGTACAATGGCTGATGAGCACCGATACATTTATCTATAATTTCTGTTCATCATTTATTTTCATATGACAAGGAATACAAAGGATTTGCCAGTATATTGTCGACTTGATGATCACTGCTTGCAAAGACTTTGAAAGTAAGATGTTGACATGATCAGTCCAATCAAAGCTACTGTAGATATAACTACCAGTGGCCAATGACCTTGAGCCTTCTTTGATGGGCACTTCTAATATAACTCTATGGGTCTAACCTAATTGGGGATGACGTACTGTCCCATGAGTGACAGAAAACTTAGCCAATCAGGCACAATGCTCTGTACTTTCTGCTGGCTAGCCCCACCACCACAGAAAGCACTGAGCTTGGCTGAAACACCTGGATTTTGGGGCTGCCTTACTCGAAAGCTTGTTCGTATGCAGCTTTATTAAATCAATATTTTTTACTTATTTACGTTGTTTAGAAAACTGATATGCAACATGTATTATTGGCAAAAATAACAAGCCAAACAGGCAAACCCCCCCCAAAAAGTGTGGTGCTCAGCCCCACCTGCCCTGAATGACGGGTGGCCACTGCTCATGATCATCTTGTCGAGTTGGCTCATTTATTAAAACATTTTGACAGCATGTTATGTAGCTTAACAAGTGGATTGGTTTGCTCTTCACTCTCAGTCGCTGAGTAGCCGAGGTCTACTTCCAACCAAAAGCCTGTGACTTCACAATCAATGTGGTTTTGTTTCACTGAATCTCCGTCTGTATAGGCTATTTGGATAATTGGTTTCTGGCTGTGCATTTAAGTCGAGGTGGTATAGCTCATGTATTTGTTTTCTCATTTAGCATGCAATAATGTATGCCAAATCAAGTGTTGCACTATTATTTTGCTCGGTCGCGTACAGGCAACTCCAAAAGCCTGAAGGTTGTGAAATATGAACACGAGACTCACAGGCTTTTGAAAATAGGATTGCTGCTAATTTTCTATCGGTATCATGATGAAAATATTCTTAATGTAAGACCCTACGCTTGCTCCCTAACAACGTGGAGTGGGGGTAGGACAGAGATGAAATGCTGATCAAAATGCATGGGCTTGGGCTGTTTTAAAATATAACATTTTATTTGATAGCGGATCCACACGTACCCATGACACAAGTGGTGTGGGAAGAATATTTGTATTTTATGATGTTATATTCATTTATATTCTTACTACAACATATATGTGTGTTGACTGTGATTGGGGCTGGTGTCTTGTCTGTTTAAGAACAAAATAATGAAATATAGATGTCATTAATTTGGACGTAACATAATTAATCAAAATATACTTATTTATTTTGAGATACTTATGTCATGCAATAAAATGCAAATTAATTACTTAAAAATCATACAATGTGATTTTCTGGATTTTTGTTTTAGATTCCGTCTCTCACAGTTGAAGGGTACCTATGACAAAAATTACAGACGTCTACATGCTTTGTAAGTAGAAAAACCTGCAAAATTGGCAGTGTATCAAATACGTGTTCTCCCCACTGTAAGTATTCAGACCCTTTGCTATGAAACTTGAAATTGAGCTCAGGAGCATCCTTTTTCCATTGATAATCCTTGAGATGTTTCTACAACTTGATTCGAGTCCACTTGTGGTAAACGCAATTGATTGGACATGATTTTGGAAAGACACACACCTGTCTATATAAGGTCCCACAGTTGACATTGCATGTCAGAGCAAAAACCAAGCCATGACGTCTAAGGAATTGTCCGTAGAGCTCCGAGACAGGATTGTGTCGAGGCACAGATCTGGGGAAGCATACATTGAAGGTCCACCAAGACTCTTCCTATAGCTGGCTGCCCCGCCAAACTGAGCAATCAGGGAAGAAGGGTTCACCTCCCTTGGTCATGGAGGTGACCAAGAACTCGATGGTCTCACTGAAAGAGCTCCAGAGTTCCTCTATGGACATGGGAGAGACTTCCAGAAGGACAACCATCTCTGCAGCACTCCACCAATCAGGCCTTTATGGTAGTGGCCAGACTAAAGCCACTCCTCAATAAAATCCACATGACAGCCTGCTTGTAGTTTGCCAAAAAGGCACCTAAAAACACTTAGACCATGAGAACAATTTTCTCTGGTCTAAGGAAACACAAGACTGAATGTCAAGCATCACATCTGGAGCAAACCTGTTCCAGAACGCTCAGGACCTCAGACTGGGGTGAAGGTTCACCTTCTAATAGGACAATGACCCTAAGCACACAGCCAAGACAACACATGAGTGGCTTCTGGAAAAGACTCTGAATGTCCTTGAGTGGCCCAGCCAGAGCCCGGACTTGAACCCGATCAAACATCTCTGGAGAGACTAGAAAATAGCTGTGCAGCCAACCTGAGAACTTGAGAGGATCAAATCAAATCGTATTGGTCACATACACATGATTAGCAGATGTTATTGCGAGTGTAGCGAAATGCTTGTGCCTCTAGTTCCAACAGTGCAGCATTATCTAACATGTAACCTAACAACTACCTAATGCACACAAATGTAAGTAAAGGAATAAGAACATATAAATATATTGACGAGCAATGACAGAGCGGCATAGGCAAGATTAAATAGATGGTATAAAATACAGTATATACATATGAGGTGAGTAATGCAAGATATGTAAACATTATTAAAGTGACATTAATAAAGTGGCCAATAATTTCAAGTCTGTATGTAGGCAGCAACCTCTCTGTGTTAGTGATGGCTGTTTAAAAGTCTGATGGCCTTGAGATAGAAGCTGTTTTTCAGTCTTTTGGTCCCAGCTTTGATGCACCTGTACTGACCTCGCCTTCTGGATGATGAAAGTAAGATGTTGACATGATCAGTCCAATCAAAGCTACTGAGACCTTGAGCCTTCTTTGATGGGTACTTCTAATATAACTCTATGGGTCTAACCTAATTGGGGATGACATACTGTCCCATGAGTTACAGAAAACTTTGCAGATCAGGCACAATGCTCTGTATTTTCTGCTGGTTAGCCCCACTACCACAGAAAGCATTGAGCTAGGCTGAAACACCTGCATTTCGGGGCTGCTTTATTCGAAAGCTTGTTCATATGCAGCTGTATTAACTCAATATTTGTATTTTTTATTTTTTTTTACATTGGTTGCAATCTGATATGCGACACGTATTATTGGCAAAAATAACAAGCCCGACAGGCAAGCCCCCCCCCCAAAAAAAAAGTGTGGTGCTCAGCACACCTGCCCTGAATGACGGGTCGCCACTGCTCACGATCATCTTGTCTTGTTGGCTCATTTATTAGAATATTTTGACTGCATGTTATGTAGCTTAGCAAGTGGATTGTTTTGCTCTTCACTCTCAGTCGCTGAGTAGCCTAGGTCTACTTCCAACCAAAAGCCTGTGACTTCACAATCAATGTGGTTTTGTTTCACTGAATCTCCGTCTGTATAGGCTATTTGGATAATTGGTTTCTGGAGGTGGTATAGCTCATGTATTCATTTTCTCATTTAGCATGCAATAATGTATGCCAAATCAAGTGTCGCCCTATTATTTTGCTCGGTTGCGTATAGGCAACTCCAAAAGCCTGAGAAGGTTGTGAAATATGAATACGAAACTCACAGGCTTTTGAAGGATAGCTGCTAATTTTCTATCAGTATCATGATGAAAATACTCTTAATGTAAGACCCTACGCTTGCTCCCTAACAAAGTGTAGTGAGGGTAGGAAAGAGATGAAATGCTGATCAAAAGGCATGGGCTTGGGCTGTTTTAAAATATAACATTTTATTTGATAGCGGTTCCACACGTACCCATGACACAAGTGGTGTGGGAAGAATATTTGTATTTTATGATGTTATATTCCATTATATTCTTACTACAAAATGTATTTGTGTTGACTGTGATTGGGGCTGGTGTCTTGTCTGTTTAAGAACAAAATAATGAAACATAGATGTCATTAATTTGGACAGAACATACAGTAATTAATCTCAAAATATGCCATTCTGTTGTGTTGAAAATGCCAAGTTGAAAGTCACTAAGCTCTTCAGTAAGACCATTCTAGTGCCAATGTTTGTCTATGGAGATTGCATGGCTGTGTGCTCGATTTTATAAACCTGTCAGCAAAGGATGTGGCTGAAATAGCCGAATCCACAAATTTGAAGGGCTGTCCACATACCTTTTTGTATATATAGTGTACCTTGAGGTGTACGCCGTATTCTTGTTTGCGCTCAGATTTGTGATACTTGCTGTGAAGGTGCATGCAGTTTCAGAACAGATTGTCCATCGGCCTTAACCCACCACAACAGTGCTATCCCTATAGAGCAGAGGTTCCCAAATGTTTATAGTCATGTAAACCTTCAAACATTCAACTTCCAGCTGCATACACTCTCCAGCACCAGGGTCAGCACACTAAAATGGCGCCGGATGAAATGGCAGCAGTTTAACGGCCGCCCAACCAATTGTGCTATTATGTGTTTTTTCTGCATTATTTGTAACTTATTTTGTTCATAATGTTTCTGCAACTGTATCTTAACGGCAAAAAAGAGCTTCTGGATATCAGGACAGCGATCACTCACCTCGGATTACACAAAGATTTTTTTCT